>NW_025764327.1:0-722821 GCF_021015755.1 Lentinula edodes
ACTATCCTCAGGCTTTGTGTAGCCCTATCGTCGTCGCTATCTTCCACTCCGTATCTAACATCCATCATTTCATTACTACTATTGTTTTTCGTCTCGTTCTCTCTATAAACCGGTCTGGCTTTGCTCGAGGAATCTGTTTGCAGCTGCTGAAAAAGAATCAGATACAGGTTGTATTGATTCTATTGAGGCACGCACGTTTGCATTCATGGATCTGTACCATCCGTCATGGTCAGGAAGGAGAACTTGATCATGAAGATTTGCAGTCAAATTCTGATCATGAGAGGAACTCATCGGGAGTAGTGACCGCATGTAAACCATTCGCTCAAAACTCAATGACATGAGCTAGCGCTCTCGGTAAGTCATTCCAACAGGTTCCAACACGTTTAAATCTCGTTGATGTAATCACGTCGATGTCAGTTCGAATGAACAATGGAGTTATCAAGCTTCAAATTCAAAGTTCAAGCACTGAGTTCTACTCGTGTGTTTGACCTGTAGACGATAGTTGACTTTGAAGAGTTGACTAGTGATTAGATAGATGGATAGATTTCCGTCCGAGACGGGGTCCCACACTAGTGATATGCTTTATATAGTTAATCGGAAGCTGCAGATCTGGAATTTTCCCATGACTCAGACCGCTTGTTTCTTCTCCATCATACGACACGCAGGCGATCCCTCAGAGTCAAACTCAGTAGGAAAGCTTAGTAGAACCTCTATCGAATTCGCGTCCAATCATTTCCCACTACTAACCGACTCTGCTGCGCCTGCTTCTTCAATTGAACGCGACACGGATCTCTTTAGACTTCGTGACCGATAGGTTGTCAAGGTGCTATTGAGGATCCAGCTTGGCTTTCCCGCTGCAGTCAACTTCAACGACCGGTCGGCAACTCTAGGATGCGCCACCTGCTCATTGCTCAGTGTAAGACCTGGGTCAAAATGGGTCTTAGGGTAGGTTTGGTATACGAAGTTTTATGTTGTAGCGTGCTAGGAGCAGGCTGGAGCTCGAAGGGAGCTACGAGAACCGCGACCGAGGACGGGAATGACCTAGTAGTGCCTGGAACGACGAGATGATGACCCTTGAGGGGTTTCCTAGGAGGTCCAGGGAGGTCCCTAAGGCGTAGGGAGGTTAAGGAAGAGTGCGGGACCGTACGGTATTGCGTAGTAGGAGTTGTACTCGCTAGAACATCAATATAGGATCGAGTAGGTCGTGTATGCAACTGGGTCTCGAGAGTGTAAGCTCTAGAGAAGGGAGGTACCCGTGAGGGTAGGTCCCTGGGGGCTGGGCGCGAGGAGGGGCGTTCTCGAGTGTGGGAGGTGGTAACGGAGAAGCAGTACGTAGTTCGACGTGAGAGGTAGCTTCGACGTTATCTAGATCGAGGTCCCGAAGCTTACGAAGTAGCTAGGGAGCTCTGGGAGGTTTGGAGAAGGATAGCTCACCAAAGCGTGTAGGCGTTGGGAAGCTTTAGTAATATTCGAGGGAGTTCGGGGACTCACTCGGAAGGCTTAGACTTGAGGTAAAAGCGTATATTCAATCGTATAGACGATCAGAGAGACGATAGATGAGAGTGAAGAGAAATAGAGGTAATGAAACAGAGAGTAAAGAGAATTCCGTATAGGTAGCAGGTACAAAGGGACAGGGACTGGACCTATGTAAAGGGTGTGTGTTCAAAATATACCAAGCTGGGCTTCTGGACGCTACTGGACTGCTTAAATACGTATAGGGAAGTTAACAAAGAGACATAGTACGAAACGGGCACTTAATGGGGTTTCTAAGTACATCAGGACGGAATGATGGGCGCATGTGCGGGGTTCCAGGACCCTGTCGTGGAGTGGTTCGGTTGCATTGAGGGGAACTAAGATTAGTGGAGGTTGTCCTAGCCGTGAGGAGGTTTGCGGCGTTGGGAGTGTTCTCAGGGGTTCAGGGAAGTGGTTGAGGAGGTAAGGGGGGTTGAGGAGGTTGGGAACTACGTCAAGGAGCTTATGGGCTATGGAATTTGGGGCGAGGCATGACAGTTCCTGGAGGTACGCATGTAGCTCCTTGAGGTTGGACGCGTACTCATTGACCTCCGCTCCCTGCACCTGTTCCAGCGTAATGGACAACTTTGGATGATAACCCTTGTTGGCGAAGAATGGTGAGACACCTGTAGTCGTGTTTGGGGTATTGTTGTATACGAATTTGGCCATTGGTAGGAGGAGGTCCCAGTCGTCTTGGTCGTAGGAGCAATAGATTCGGAGGTACGCTTCCACGGATTGGTTCACTCGTTCCGTTTGTCCATCTGTCTGTGGGTGATATGCAGTGGATAGTCGGGACTCGATTCCTAATGCTCTACAGAGCTCCCTCCAGAATTGGGACACAAAGAGGGAGCCCCGGTCTGAAGTTATATCGGAGGGCATCCCATGCTTTGAGAAGACGTATGTGATGAATAGATTGGCAAAGTCCTCCGCCTTATCCGTCGTATGACAAGGAACATATATGGCTTGTTTGGTGAGTCGGCAGACTACTACGAGGATGGCGTCGTATTTCTCTGGTCCCGCAGTGGCTGGGAGCTGGGTGATGTGATCTAGGGAGATTGAGGACCAAGGTCGTTGACCAATTGGTAACGGGCGGAGGTTCCCATAAGGTTTGGAGCGACTGGCTTTGGCTCTCAGACACGAGTGGCAGCTCCGCACGTAGTAGTTCACGTCTTTGGACAGTCCTTTCCAGAAAAACAGCTGGTTTACGAGCTTCTTGGTGCGTTTCTCCCCCGGATGTCCCCTTAGTTTATGGTCGTGGTACGACTGTAGGACCTCCCTTCGTAGGGTCCCAACGTCTGGGACGTATATACGACCTCCCCTCTTTATCAGCCCATCCTCCCAAACGAAAGATTCCTCCTCGTTGCGTGTGATCCTTTTTAGTGCTTCAATTATAGTCGTGTCCTTTGGAGCTTCCCTTACTCGATTCACTAGGAGGTCCTCGTTCATAAGGATGGTAGCGTTCAGTCGTTCTGGAGGTATGAGTACCCGTTCCCTACCTGCTAAGACCTGGTCCCTTGAAGCTCCCCTCTTTGGGTACACGTCTGATCTGCGGGTGAGCGCGTCCGGCTTGGCTCCCAACCTCCCTGGACGATAGTTGATGACAAAATCGTATCCTGAAAGGAGCTCTGCCCACCGGGCTTGTCGTGCTGTTAACTGCTTCGTAGTGGTGAAGTACTGGAGATTATTATGGTCTGAGTATACTTGGATCTGATGTCGGGATCCTTCGCAGTACGCCCTCCATTGTTTGAAGCAGTCCACGATAGCTAGAAGCTCCTTATCGTATATGTCGTAGTTTAGTTCCGCGGAGATCATTGATCGTGCATGGAAGGTGATAGGATGTATCTCCCCCGTTTCGGGATCCAGCTGTGATAGGATCCCTGCTATAGCCAAGTCGGAGGCATCGCATTCGAGGACTACCGGTAGGTCCGGATTGTAATGTCCCAGAACCGGGGCTTCGGAGAATGCTGACTTCAGAAGTTCGAAGGCACTACTACACTGTGGTGTCCAGTTCCACACTGAATCTTTTCGGAGGAGCTTCGTGAACACCTTGGTGATCCCCGAGTAGTTGTCTATGAACCTCCTATAGAAGTTTGCGAAACCGAGGAACGCCTGGAGTTCCTTCACCGTCCTTGGTTTTGGCCAGTCCATTACTGCCTTCACTTTCTCTGGGTCCATGGACACTCCCAATGGTGATATGATCACCCCCAAGTACTCGACGGTGTCGACATGGAACGCGCATTTTTCCGGCTTTGCATGGAGGTGGTTCGCCCGTAGTCGTTCAAGGACCTTCCTGACGTGTCCGACATGGGATGCTTCATCGTCTGAGTAGATCAGAATGTCGTCCAAGTAAATTACCACGCAAACGTCCACCATGTCGTGAAAGATCTCGTTCATGAAGAATTGAAACGCGGAGGGAGCATTCGTGAGCCCAAAGGGCATTACCAAGTATTCGAAGGACCCATACCGAGTTCGGAATGCAGTCTTCCACTCGTGTCCCTGGGCTACCCTGACGTTGTTGTATCCTGCGCGGAGGTCGATCTTTGTGAAGATCTTCGCCTTCCGTAGCTGATCCACTAAGGTTCCTATCAGGGGTAGAGGGTACCTATTCTTCTTCGTAATCTTGTTCAGAGCTCGATAGTCCACGCAGAGTCGCAGGGTACCATCCTTTTTCTTGGCAAACAGGACAGGAGCTCCCGCAGGGGAGCTGGAGGATCGTATGAACCCCTTGCCTAACATCTCATCGATGTACTCCTTGAGGGATTTCAGCTCCTTCTCGGACATGTTGTAGAGCTTCCCTATGGGAGGTATCGCATCCCCTTCTGTCTCGATTTTGATATCGTAGGGTCGGTGAGGAGGTAGCGTTCTTGCTTCTCCAGGTGAGAACACGTCCAGGTAGTCCTGGTATTGGACGGGAATGGATTTCTTTAACTCCTCCGTCTCCTGACGCTTCGACTCTTCTTTGTCGAGCTCCTTGACGACCCCTCCTTGTTCCGAACTAGGGTCCCCACTCTCAGGATCCTTTGGTTGCTGCACTCCCTCTGTGGCGCTGCTATCACTTGCCCGGAGCATTTCTTCAGTAGGGGACTCCTCCTTCGTCGGCGATATATGAAGGAAGTACGCTGGGGTTCCCTCCCTCAGTAGATGATCCATCCCAGCAGCTCCTATTAAGCTGATGGGTTTCCCTTGTATGGTTGGGTCCGATTTTCGTTCCACCACATGGGTACCCGCTATGAGCTGCTTTCTCCGGAAGTTGTTGCGTCGTATTGAACCCTTGGGAGTCAGACCAGACCTTGAAGGAATCTTGGGTATGTTCAGGCTTTCGATGTCTAAGGTGGGAAGGTCGGGATAAGGTCCATGTTCCCTCCTTTTCTTCCTCCACCGGACTTTTTGCTTAGCTCCCGGCCAGGAGGAGGATCGTTCCGTGTCCCTACTCTTCCACTTTTGATAGGCCTCCTCTGAGTCCTTTGCTGGGTTCGGGGTTACTTTCTCCATGGTGGATCGTCCAGCCTCGAGGATCTCCTCCACCTCTTCTTCCGTGCTTTCATTCGCGAACGCTAACCATTCGTTGATTCCCATAAGGATTGGGTCGTCTGGCCCTAGATCTTTGTCCGAGGGGAGTAACTTGTGTGGACCTGGTTGACTCGCTTCGTACTCTTCGTCCTTTACTTCCTCTAGTTTCACCCTCGTCTTTGGAGCTCTAAGGGGAGCTTCCGGAGTTTGTTGAGGAACTTCTGGAGGTGGTTGTGGAGCTTCAGGAGGTTGTTGGGGAGCTTCAGGAGGTGATTGGAGAGTTCCTGCGTGTATTTCGTCGCCGTTTACCCCCCTCCCTAGCTCCTCAGTACCTCCCTCGGCGCCTGGTTGGACAATTTCCGACGCAAGGGCTGCTGAGATTCGAACGTTTCGGTCCTGGAATGTCAGGCAAAGTTCCTTCCAGTCAATTACTGGGTTGTGCATGCGTAGCCACGGCAGTCCTAGCACAATTGGAGCCGTGGGGTGTAATCGAGTTACTAGGAACTCCACCTTGTGAATTGTTCCATCCACAAAACTGATCTGGTCAGTGTAGGTCTGGGTTATCAATCCTGCGGAGGTAGGTTTCCCGTCGAACAGCTCCAAAGGGATACTGTTTGTTAGGTCAACCAAATTTTCCGGGTGTCGCGTAGCGACGGTTTTGTCTATGAAGCATCTAGTTGCTCCACTATCCACTAGTGTGGCGTATTCTTTGTCTTCATCGAGGTCGGAGAACGGAAAGCGTGTAAGGATGATGAAGGAGTTGTAGGATCGGGAGGTGAGACGAGCTGGCTGACTCCCTCCGAGTGCCGCTCTTATTGTGGTAGGCGAAGGTGTTGCGGGGCTTCGCAGTTCGCCCTGATCTACCTCGAAGCCCCCTGCCCATTTCCCACTTCGTCCAACAGTTGTTGCTCACCTTCCTTTGGTGAGTCTAAGATGTGAACGTTCCAGAGATCGTCCATTCCTTCCCGTTCTTCCACCACAATCCCGGCGCGAATCCGTTCTAAAGGACGAGTTGAATCGTCCTTACGACCTCCCCCTTGGTTGGCCGTCCCTCTTCCTCGAGTTGAATCGGCCTTGGAAGCTCTCTCTGAGCTCCCTTGATCCTCCGCTGGGCGTTCTAACAATTCTGGGTTAGGGCAGTCCTTTGCCCAGTGCTCCTTTCGTCCACAACACATGCAGAGTTCCTGCCTTCGTCTTCTCCACTTCTCCGCTCTTTCCTCAGGAGTCCATTTTCTCCCGGTATCGGTAACTCCTGCTCGGAGGACCGCTTCAGTCCATTCTCCTCCATCCTTGCAGTGACAGCAGTCTTCGTCCTCCTCTCGGCTTTCGCTATCGTAACTTTCTCCTTCCCCCCAAGCTGCAGACGCCCTTTGTCGTCCCTCTTTCCAGTTGGATCTGTTTGGGAACCTCCCTGTCGCTGCTGGTTTCGGATTGGAGGTCCAGACATCAGCTGGATCTCGTTCCCGACGCAAGGGGGACTTGTAAGGAGCTTCAGGTGCTAACTCTAACCCGGGGAAGCGACTCAACCATCCTTGCAGCACTTTTTCACCGTGGAGATTCCTCAAACTCTCTGCTTGCGCACGTACGGCTCCGTCCAACTTCGTGAACACTCGGGTCCACTCGTCGTAGGATCGAGGTTCCTCCCTTCCTGTAACAACCTGTAGAGGCAACCAGGGAGCTACCCCTTTCTTGAGGTATGTTACCAGAGCCTCGTCGTTAAACCCGGTCAGAGGAGCGTATTCGTTGAAGCGAATGAAGAAGTTGGCGAAGCTTTCCTCCGGCATCTGCTTCATCCAGGCTAACCTCCTCCTTGCCTCGTCCGCCTCGTCGATGGGTCCGAATTTGGAGCCGAACTCTCGTTTGAATTCTGTCCAGTCTTCGAGACAAGTGTACTCCCCCCTCAGTCGTTGCCGATTCAACGTGTCGAAGTGGGAGAGTGCTGCACCGGTGAGATGACTAGCTGCGGAAGCGCACTTGTCCTTTTCCCGAGCATAGATGGTAGGTCGTACTCCAAACATCCTTTCCAAACTGAGGACCCACGTCTTCCATGCAGACCGGTCGTCACCTGCGAAGCTTTCGATCTTACCGACGTCGAGCTTCGACTCAATGGTAATCCGATTTTTTTCTTCGTTGCTCTCCCACGTACTTCGTCCCTCGTTAGGAGGTCTAGCAGCTGCCTTACGGTGCCAACCTTGTCTTGGATCGTAGTACCAGGGTTGGTCCGGGTCATAGCGTGTTGGAGGTACATCAGGAGCTCCAGTGGGGAGCTCTCCTCTGTCCTCCTCTCTCCTTCCACCATTCCTACTCGATTGGTTCTGTTCCCCCTCATTGGAACCTTCCGAATTACTATCACCCGGTCCCCCGGAAGGTGGTGGAGGAGGAGGAGGCGGAGGTGGTGCCCCTCCCCCGCTCCTTCCTCCCTGTTCTCTTTGACCCTGTCCCCCTTGACTCAGAGGTTGTTCTCGATCTCTCGATTGACTAGAAAAATGTGGGGGAGGTACTCTAGGAGGGGGGTTAATACCGCCTTTGCCTCCTCCCTCGTTTTCCAACGCGTACGCTCCTCCTTCTGGTCTCCCATACTCCCCTAGTTCAGCTCTTTGCACTCGGGCTCCCCACTCGTGAATACGTCGTCGGTCCACACTTGGAGTATCCGGGATCTGTCCTGCTTGTTCTACCTGGGGGTTTCCATCCTTAGCTCCTGTAGGAGTGTTTCGGTTAAAGGATATTGGTTCCGTAGCTTGCCAGCTCCTTGGCTGGGGAACTACAGGAGAAGGACCCCCCCTCGTATATTCTCTCATTACCCTAGGTGCTCGCCCGGATAATCCCGCCGTGTTTCCTGTTTTGGAAAGGGGTCCTCCAGCCGGTACTTCCCCCGCTGTGAATCCTTCCTTTACCTCACGGAGTTGTTCCTGGAGCGTCTCAATGACCCGAGCCTGTTGTTGGATCATTGCTACCGATTCCTGAGAGTGTGCTGACTCGAAAGCCATGCCAGGTCGGTTCGTCTGAGCTCCCGTTACAAAGGGAGTTCCAAAAGGAGCTCCCTGCGGGGGTACCGCCTCTTCGTGAACTGCCAACGTTCTTCGTTGGTTCGGACCCCTTTGACTTTCCGTTCCCACTGCCTGAGATTGCATCGATACCGACCCTTGATACGGAATGACTGATGGATTGCTCAGTCTTGGAGGAACGTGTACAGGGTTGGGAGCCAACCGAGCTGTCAGATCTTGTCCAGAGATCCGGGATGAATGTTGTGCGCCATCCTCACCTCACCAAACTGGTATCGCTGCGTCGAGACTGGGGTTAAAGGTTTCGTTTGCAGGTTAACTCTGGGGGGAGGAGTCGAATTTTGAGCCAAGGCATGTACAGTGGGGGAGGTCCCAGAGCGTAACTGGGGGCTCCTCGTGGCCGTGTTACCGGGGTTAAGGAGTTCAGGAACCTCGATATTCCTGGGCAATGAATGTTTCTGTGCCAGGAAACGACCATCAGATCCATGGAGCTGCCCTTTCTGGTCAAATTGCTCCGGAGGGAACTCCCCTACGCTTTCGAGTTCGCATTGAACCATATACGAGGTTCCCCGATTATCCGCGACCAGTCTGCGACGGAATTCCAAAGCTCTTTCTAGATTCGATCCAGAAAGTTCCTCCGACAGCATCAGAGTGTCTGATTCTGCTAGTAGCGTCCGGTGTCGGGTCTCCTGCGAACACAACATCGCTTCAGACTCCTCACTCCTCACCAGAAGCTGGTGCATATGCCTCATGGGCGTGTACGTGTATACCGTCTGCCCGTTACGGACCCGGACGGGACTATCCTGATCAGGCATTGACTCCACTGGGGCCAGGAGGTGAGCCGTGGTGTATCTCCTGCGTCTACGATTTTTTGCAGCGATTGCGTTAGCATCCTCGTTACTTTCCTCATCGATTTTAGCTGCTGCTTCCGCTAGGTTTGCGTTCCGAAGTATTTGGATCGCCTGGTAGTTCGGTATGTTAACCCTCGAAGGGGGAGGTTCAAACCGTACGGCTCCTGATCTGTAGTTAGAGGCTCGGTACAATATACGTAGCCCTGCTTCGCCACAGAATTCCTTCTCCCTTCCATGGGTATGAGGAAGGAGGGGAAGTATTCCCCTCGAGTTTCGGAACGATCGCCCGTAACGTGCCTCTGCCTCTAACAGTTCCAACATCCTCTCTGGGTCCAACAGGACGTTGTACAGCCAGAGAAAATCTGATCGGTTTGCGGGGGTCATCAGCCACTGCTGGGCCTTCTCTGGGAGATCTATCTCCAGTTGAGTTCCCACTGTTAGGAACTGTACTCGTAGGTCTGAGAATTCGAGACCGTCTCCCAATATTTCGATCCCCATTGACTCCAATACCTCCCTTAGGACCATAGCTACATCCTCCGGGATACACTCCTGAATTCGAATGACGTCTTCCAGACGCAATGTCATTTCGGACAAGGGTTGTACTGGGAAGTTGGTCCTGCTATGGTGTATTGCATGTGTACGCTCCCAGTTGGGCGTATTCATAGCTGGGCTTTTCAGGAGACTGGAGAGCGAACTTCCTCGTCTCGGGAGAGGAAGGTTAAGGGACTGTACTGGAGGCGTTGGTAACCTCCGGGATGACGTCCGAGATTGTTCGGATACGGCAGGGGATACCCTCCTCTCTGGAAGTTTCTCCTGTTGTCGTACTGAGAGAGGGTCAGTACTCCCCCCTTGTATCCTTTCGATAGCGGCTACTTGACCGCTGACTCTTCCACCCGCGTTCGAAGCTGACTCCATGTCTAGCTGCGGTACCGGTCCAGGGGGAGGTCCTCTCGTTCCCCAGGTAGGGGAGTATGCGAAACCTCCCATGGGACTACTGGCAGGTTGGGCGTAACCCATGGAGGTAAACCTCCGTTGTGGTGGTCCCATCCCAGGTTCCACTGGAGGGGGCCCCTGAACCTCCGGTTGACGTCCCTCTGGGGTCCGGATGTTGCTGGCGGTTTCATCCCCGAACGACTGTTCTGGGATGGACATCAGGCGTTGACCAGCTGCCACCGTGATGACAGTGGAGCTAGCAGCCTGGTTCGATTTTTGAGCTTGTGTCGTGTTTCCACGAGATAAGGCGCTCTTTTGTATCTTTGATTCGGTCTTGGAACTAGAAGGTCGTTCCGTTGACGTCGCCGACATTTCGTCGCGACGAGTCCGTTCGGTGACGGGAGAGCTTGGTATAATGTAAGACCTGGGTCAAAATGGGTCTTAGGGTAGGTTTGGTATACGAAGTTTTATGTTGTAGCGTGCTAGGAGCAGGCTGGAGCTCGAAGGGAGCTACGAGAACCGCGACCGAGGACGGGAATGACCTAGTAGTGCCTGGAACGACGAGATGATGACCCTTGAGGGGTTTCCTAGGAGGTCCAGGGAGGTCCCTAAGGCGTAGGGAGGTTAAGGAAGAGTGCGGGACTGTACGGTATTGCGTAGTAGGAGTTGTACTCGCTAGAACGTCAATATAGGATCGAGTAGGTCGTGCACGCAACTGGGTCTCGAGAGTGTAAGCTCCCGAGAAGGGATATGTCAGGGAGGGTAGGTCCCTGGGGGCTGAGCTTGAGGATGGACGTCCTCGAGTGTGGGAGGTGGTAACGGAGAAGCAATACGTAGTCCGACGTGAGGGGTAGCTTTGACGTTACCTAGATCGAGGTCCCGAAGCTTACGAAGTAGCTAGGGAGCTCTGGGAGGTTTGGGGAAGGGTAGCTCACCAAGACGGGTAGGCGTTGGGGAGCTTTAGTAATGTTCGAGGGAGCTCGGGGACTCACTCGGAAGGCTTAGACTTGAAGTGAAAGCGTATATTCGATCGTATAGATGATCAGAGAGACAATAGCCAGAAGTAGAGAGAAACAGAGGTAGAGAAACAGAGAGTAAAGAGAAATCCGTATGGTTAGCAGGTACAAAGGGACAGGGACTGGACCTATGCAAAAGGGTGTGTGTTCAAAATATACCAAGCTGGGGCTTCGGGACGTATCAGAGCTACTTAAATAGGTACAGGAAGTGATCAAGGGAACATCAGGGGCCATGAGGCGTGTAATCGAGATTAGTATCTTAATGGGGTAGGTGTAGGAGGGTTTCGACGCGTGTCGGGGGAGGTTTAGGAGCTGTCTTGGATAGGTACAGGCGTGGATCTGGGGAGGTACGGGCGTGGATCGGTACTGAGGGGTGAGAGTGTTTGGCTGATACTGGGGCTGTCCTGGTCGTCACCATTAAGAGGGCTGTGGATAATGGTCGAGGCATGACACTCAGATCCACGGATTGCCATCCAAGCCCCCTTCCATCCCGATTGAACCATACCCAAATTTGATATCCCCCGTCCTTAATGCTCCTATGAATGTATATTGTCCCCAGCATTCTTGGAATTGGCGTTTCTGGAAGTGGTCCATCCAAGTCAGCTGGTGATTGGCTGTAATACCAGGCAGTCTCTCCTTTGCTTGCATGTGACCTAAACGGAGTGGTCTGTAGCTTTGTCGGTCCATAGGTATTGCCAACAATGGAGCTTGCACGTTTCGACTCCTTTAAAAAGTATTTCGGGGCAGGTGCAGAAAATTTGAAAGTAACGGGTGTAGCTCCTCTTACTTCGGCAGCTGTGGCGGAGCCTGCCCTCAGAAAAGTTGTCAGAACAGGCCTTTTCGTGGAGAAGGACTGAAAGACCTGGACTAGCATGCTTCTCGTCTCGTTGTTTGACGGCTCCCTTCTGGGGTGGGGGCGTTCTTGCCCGCCCTCGCGTGTTTCTGTCTCAGTTTCAGTATCTGGATGTGACAGGACGCTGATACAGATTGACATACACCTCTTCAGCATTGGGATTAGGATTATCGACAATCTTCTGGACGATCCCATCGTCGTCCAGGTCATAACGGTAATACTCGTGGATTTCCCTCCTGTACCAACCCAATTGACGGGGCTTGTCAACAGTCAGCGAATGGTCAGTGTTGGTTGTTGAGGCTAAGTTAGAATATTACCGTCGAACCATGGTTTCCGTTGTCGGTGGCCTCGTCTGGCTCCATTCTTGAAAGTATCAGTCGAAACGTAGTGCTTATAATCAGATCGAGCTCGAAAAATGCTCTCATCGTAACATGTGCATGTACATGCCTCTATCGAGCTTGGATTGTGGAATTAGCTCAACTCTTCTCAGCGCTAATCTCGCAAGTACTGCCATTAGGAAGGATAGCTTCTGTTTTCGCATGGATGATGTCTACGATAGGCAATTATTATCCTATCAGTATTCGCACTACGACATGATGGAAGTAGGAGCGAAATTTGCCGACGTAGGCTGATAGCTATTGTCCCTGAATCGATAAATCAGTTGTGAGTTCCACCGTCTCGTACATATTTTTCCAATACTCAAAGATGTGTTCGCACAATTCTATTTTCCAGAAATTCTGTCTTTGAGCCAAACTCGATTGTTGTATGGCTCGCCGCCATAGAGATGATTTGGACGAACAGCCGTGCCGATGTCAAGAGTGTTTGACGCACAATCCGGAGGGATTACTGGTTTCACGGTCTACTTCGATTGCACATCGGCATCGGGAACGTCTGCGCGCTGCTTTCTCCAGTGTCGAAAATCCAGAAATGAATCAAACAGACGAGAGAAACAATCTAGAGAGCATTTCCAATGGAAGTTCGCAGTCGGATCCCAGGCCACATATCTCTTCTCCTTCTGTTCCGCCTCTTTTGGTTGAAATGGAAGAAAACGAAAACTGGCTGCGATCAGTCGTATCTGAGAAAGATATACGTCTAGAAACTCTATACGACTCAGAGACTCATTTGGAATTCATCAACCATCCTTCTCCCAACCTCTCCTTTGTCTCTCCGGATCCAGAAACCTTACTCCATGTTAATTCCGGAGAATTCAGTCTCAAGACAACCAGCGCCTGTAATATGCGATTTTTGGAGACGGAGTCAAGATTCTGTGGTCTGCTGAAGCAAATTCAGGCCCTTCCACCGGCAGTACGTTCGATAGGAGAATTGGATGTGGAGAACGAGCTATACACAGCATTACACAGGATTCATCGCTTCAAAGGTCGACAATGGAAATTACAAGCCCATCCCAACGGTATCGGGGGAATGACAGTCAACAATAGTATGTGAATTTTTGATATCCTCTCCTCCAGTGTCTGAACCCCTATTAGCTCGTCATTTTACAGTTCCCAAGGTAAAGCCTGATATAGCGCCAATTTTCATTGCTGCCTTGATAATATATATCAAATTCCAAACCCCCGTCCACCAGATGCGAGTCATTCTGGCATTATTACGCTGTATTGTCAGAGTGTTGAAGAGAAACAGCGAGGTTGATTCGCACATTCCTTCCCAGATTCCAAAGGATGTTCACACTATCATCGATTGTTATGACATTGATCCCACCTTGCACGCTTTCGTTGCATGCCCCACCTGCTATGCACTGTATCCTTTGACAGACGAAGCGCTAAAGAATGCAGAAAGTGTCTATCAAGCAAATAAACCTCTTCCCGTATGCAATGAGAGGTCTCATCCAGACTCAGCGCCGTGCGGAACAACCCTTTGGAAGACTCGTCGCATTGACCGTCGAACATTTGTTACCCCCATACGAAAACAGATTTTTCAGGATCTGAAGGAATGGATAGGAAGAATTGTGGCTACTCCAGGCTTCGAAGATGCTATAGCTCAACATCAGCAAAGCCCACCTCCCGCAGATGGCGATCCAGAAAGAGATTTTGTGGATTCCACAACATTTCGCCAATTCAAGGGCGCGGATGGCGAGTCATATGCAATACCTAAAGTGGGCCCTTCTGGATCGCCGGACCTGCGACTCGTGACAAGTCTAGGATTCGACGCTTTCAATCCGTTCCATTCCAAGACAGCGCATGCAATAGTCCAATCCACAGCTCTATACATGGTCATCCTGTCTTTGCCAGAGCACCTTCGATATTGACCCGAGAACATGTATCTGCTCACTGTCATGACTGGAAAACCTAGCCAGCATCATATCAACTTCACCCTACGTAAACTGGTGAAGCAACTACTTCCTTTCTGGGAAGGAGTGTTCCACGTACGCACCGCACGCTATTTTCTCGGGCGAAGAGTATTCATAGCGCTAATTCCTGCCGTATGTGACACCGAAGGCGCACATCAGCTTTCGG
The DNA here is from genome assembly GCF_021015755.1 of Lentinula edodes. Classification (NCBI taxonomy): domain Eukaryota; kingdom Fungi; phylum Basidiomycota; class Agaricomycetes; order Agaricales; family Omphalotaceae; genus Lentinula; species Lentinula edodes. The sequence continues at coordinate 14,152 of NW_025764327.1, forward strand.
GATTTGCCTCGCATAGCCATACGTACTTCTGTAGACGATGCCTTTTACAAATCGGTGACATTCACAATCTTGTTCCGCAAACATGGATCATGCGCGACCCTGCTCAGCATAGACAGTTAGCTCTCAAATGGAAAGAGGCTTCAACGGAAGAAGAACGTCAGAAAATTTACAATGAGTTTGGGATTCGATGGTCGGAGCTCTTAGAGTTACCGTACTGGGATCCTGTTCTTTTCACGATCATTGACGACATGCATTTCGCGCAGCTTGGGCTCTTTGAGACTCACCTGCGTGACGTTTGGCAAATTGACCATGAAAAATCCGGCGGCGATGGTCTTTATCCAGAAGTCAAAGACCAGCAGAAACTTTCCAAAGCCAGCCTGCGCAATCTCCTAAACGAAATCCGGGAAAATCGAACAACCTTACAGAAGCGCTTGCAGGAACAAAAGAAAAAAACTCTTTGGTACATTTGTTTCAAGCTTGGGCTACGCACTGGGGTCCGGAAGAAGAAATCCTTGGTAGACCAAATCCTAACATGGGTGAGTCTTGCATCGATTATCCATTGTGTATTCATTATGATGCTGCTGCTAGCGTTCGAGCTCCGGACCGGCCAATGTGCCTCAAGTTCCTCCATTGAATTATAATGATATCCCCGATGCCTGGGAAGGCGATGTGCTAATGGACAATGTAAAATATCTTTTATCTGCGTGCTACTTGAACACCTTACCTTGGAATGTAGGATTCCGATGTTGTTTCGGATTCTGGGGTTTCTGATGCTGTATGCTTAAGTTTGTCTTTTGAATACCTACTCATTAATCAATTTAAGATAGTCATTTGGTTCGAGAGCTTCATCAGCCCCATTGGTGATGCGCCCTGCACCAAGTTTTGCTTTCAACAGAGACTCTGCCTTCGAGAAACTCAAGTCAAAAACGCTCGACTTCGCAGGCAAACCTCCTTCGCTCAGCAAGCCCAACCTTCGGACTCTCAAAGCACTATGCCAGGATCTGGGCATTCATTACAATTCAGTTGATAGTAAATGAATTCTAGCTGCACGAATCTTGGACTACGTGTGTCTTTCTTTGAGCTATATGATACACTTCTGATATTCGTGGGACAGCGTAAAGAAAATGGGTCAAATGATCCAGTGCCGGTTTCGAAATTCGACCCACTAGTTTATGATAAGATCAAAGCCAAGTTCGAAGTGGAGGAGCCCTCGAGACACACGTTGATGAGCTATGAGCACACCTACCTCGAGTCCTTAAGCATAGACTACAAGGTTCCACAGTTTGATACTTCCGATCCCCCTCATTCGACCATGACCAAAGATGATCTCGGTCGAAGATTGCTACTCTGGGTGAGCCACCACCATCATTGAAATTACATTGACGTTCCAATCGTTGTTAGCGACAGGAGCATCGTGACACTCCCTTGAAACAGACCCTACCTCGACATGTTATTGGTAGGGATCTGCTGGAGGAGATATGGGCGGACATGAAGCGAACCATTTTACCTACTTGGATTCAATCGCCGCCTCCGAATTGGGGGACTCCTGCGCAAGGAAAGCTTAGCGCTGAGGAGTATAAAGTGGTATGCTCAATTTCACTGGTCATTACACTAGTCCGGGTATGGGGATATGGCACCGAAGATGCTCAGTCACGTCATTTCAAGATGTTGCTAAATTATCTGGACCTTGTTCATGCCGTTCATGTCCTTTTGCTCCGCGAAACATCTCGGCAGTCAAGGGAATACTACGTGTTTCATATGCAACGATATCTAGAAACTGTCCTGGTGTTATATCCTGATTTCACGCTGAAACCTAACCACCATTTCTCGCTTCATGTTGTCACTGACCTGGAAACAATGGGCCCAGGGCATGCACGGAGCACCCCAGTATTTGAACGCATCAACCACTCTCTACAAGAACTCAATGCAAATCAACACTTGGGTGATTTTTGTGTTCTTTATCATTGGCGAATGTTTGGTGACCATTCATTTCAGGTGAAGTCGAAGCTACAATGTTGACGGCTTATTGCCGGCAAGCCAACCTGGAGTTGATCTTGGATCACAATGCAGATGTACGACAAGACATTGATGAAGCCCTGAATGCTCTGAAAAACATTGAACGGGAGGATCATCGCGGAATGTTCGCTGGAACTGACCTGTCGGTTTGGTCAAGCACTGAGTTCAAGGCCACTCCCTTTTGGATCCAACACTCTACTCTAGATCGCATAACAGATCACCTATGTGGGATATATAATGTTCCTCGGTCTCATTGGAGTTCCACGCTAACTCGTCAGGCCCATAACTTGGCGGGTGTTGCAATTGGGCGGGTGATCTACTCTCATAGAGTCCGGCAGAATTCCGTCGTTTTTCGCCATGACGATACATTCCTTGCTGGCACGATCGACAAGGTCTTCACTCACTCCCATTCCCACCCTGTCACCCAGCAATGGAACACAATCACATATCTTGAAGTTTTGGCCATGGAAGCTATTGATGAACGGGACGATTTGTATAGACAACTTCATTGTGGCTGGTTGTGTCTGCAAACGCCTATTACACCAAGGACCCTCACCATACCGTTGTCAAGTCTAGTCTCGCACTTTGTCAGGACAGAACTATCCCTCGCTGTGAAAGGAAATCCTGTCACGCATGTATACCCTGTCCCAAAAGTAAGTAGAACATAATCTCTCTAGATTTCTGTTAATGAGACATATTACTAGGTGTTCTTTGATAACAATTCACCATTGCCAACCCCGACTAGTTGAATGGGAAATTATCGGTATGCCCTTCGTAGTTCTAGGATTCTGGGCTGCTCTTGTATTACGGAGTGAATGAATGAATTAAGAACAATGACTTTTCTTCGCTCCGTCGATCGTAATTTGAACCTGAATGGGATCTTTGCTTTTTTACTAGCTTAACCATTGTTGAACAAAGACCTTTGACAAAATTGAATCATATATAAGTTTGGGGCTTCCTTCCTCGAAACCACATACCTTCGACTTAAATATCCATGAGCTCTGTAAGTTTTGCACTACCTTTCAGTTAGCATACTGAAACTCCGGCAGAAAGTTCACATCCTATCATCCGACACTCAGCAGTTGCGGCTATTGGAGCGGCAGGTCGAGGAAAAGCGTCGAGAGATTCTCCAGCTTCGCAGCGAGGTTCAGGAATTGCAGCAACAGTTAGAATCCCCAAACCGAAAGAGTCCAGAAGTCGATGTACGTGCTGATTTATCTCCTATGAATTGAGCAACACAGATCTAAGAATTCAATCCAGATCGGCCTGGAACCCAAACATCAGCATTCTCTCACTCGTTTAGAGAGAGCGATAGCAATGAATCTGAGTTTTCGTACCCAGATACTGGCTTGCTTGGATTGCGATCTGAACGACTCGAAATCCATAGATGCAATCTCATCAGATGACGTTCGTATAGTGTCTCAATTTTCTCGCGGACGTTATGTGATCAATATTCTAGTCAAAGCAATTCTGGTCTCTACTCCAGCGAGTTAAATCTTCGAGAGCGGAGGTCGTCATATCAGAAGCTTTGGTCAGTAATGTCATCTCCATCACTATCACTTCGACGACTAATACAATTTCACTAGATGCTTTCCCCTGGTGCAGACAATGTAGAAGATGAGCTGTTGAAGGATTCGACAGCGAGCTATGACAGCGGTAATTTGACAGCACTGATAGTGGAACAATGTCTTGTACTGTGCGATATGGCCGGGAAGTTGAAAGGGACTGGTTATGAAGATGATCTTTTCCAAGAGTGCACCGACTTATATCACCAGGCACAATATTTGTAGAGAATTTTCCACATATTGATAGAATAATATGTGCATTCAAGTTTTTGTATGACATCTTAATCATAACTTCAGCCAAAATTTGAGCAGTATCCAACCGAGGAGGTTCAATTGCTATAGTTAGACCAAATATGTTGTATAGAAATAATACACTATGAGCAACGCTGCGACCAATTCTCCGACGACCGAGATTATCAACCAGATGATTGAAGTGAAGACAAAAGCGCCAGTTAGAATCGTCATATCTACAGCAATCTGTAGGATGGCGGAATCCTGTACATGTACAAAAGTCAGTACATGAGCAAAAAACATAAGATACTAGACATTACCATACTCCCAGCCGCGACTCGAATTTGAACTGGATCCGAGGTATAGCGATGGACGAGTGTGAACATCACAACACCGGGAGTTACGAACCCGATAGCAAGTGCATGCGGTTGACTTAGAAACATTGTTGAAACCTTCCAGAGAAGTCTGGTCGAAAACAGAAGGTAGCTCAAGATACCTGCGTTGAATAAAACGTTTGGAAGTCGAAGAGTATCTGACTGATTAATGATGGGTCTCAAAAGATGCTTTAGATCAATGAAAAATAACACTCACAGCGAAAGCCCTGAAGGCGAAGAAGCGATGGGCATTGGATCCTGGAGCTTTAGGGATACACTGATGAAAGGAATTCAAAAATGAATGCAAGTGACTCGGTGACCTACATACACCACGATCATTAAGATTGTCGCTTTCGTCCTGCTGAGCCTCACTGAACCGATTTGTCTTGTTCTGATATTGACCACGGACTGTCATGCCCTGACCACAACCAACCAGTCCCAGCACCATCCCACATGCTTCCTTACACCTCCCCAAGACATCCGACCTCCCCAAGACAGGACCACGGGTACTACGCACCTCCCCAAGACAGGACCACGGGTAATACGCACCTCCCCAAGACTATCCTGACAACCTCCCGACACGCGTACGAAACTCCTTAGCACCAGCCCCATTAAGTACAAATCTCGATCACCTGTCTCCTTCGACTACTGCCTCATGTCCCTAGGTTCCGATGTTCCCTTGTTCACTTCCCATACCTATTTAAGTAGCTCCGTAACGTCTCCAAGCGCCAGCTTGGTATATTTTGAACACACACCCTTTTGCATAGGTCCAGTCCCTGTCCCTTTGTACCTGCTAACCATACGGATTTCTCTTTACTCTCTGTTTCTCTACCTCTGTTTCTCTCTACTTCTGTCTATTGTCTCTCTGATCGTCTGTACGATCGAATATACGCTTTTACTTCAAGTCTAAGCCTTCCGAGTGAGTCCCCGAGCTCCCTCGAACATTACTAAAGCTCCCCAACGCCTACCCGCTTGGTGAGCTACTCTTCCCCAAACCTCCCAGAGCTCCCTAGCTACTTCGTAAGCTTCGGGACCTCGATCTAGGTAACGTCGAAGCTACCCCTCACGTCGAACTACGTATTGCTTCTCCGTTACCACCTCCCACACTCGAGGACGACCATCCTCCAACCTAGTCCCCAGGGACCTACCCTCCCTGGCATATCCCTTCTCGGGAGCTTACACCCTCGAGACCCCGTTGCATAAACTACCTACTCGACTCTATATTGACGTTCTAGCGAGTACAACTCCTACTACGCAATATCTTACGGTCCCGCACTCGTCCCGAACCTCCCTACGCATTAGGGACCTCCCTGGACCTCCTAGGAACCCCTCAAGGGTCACCATCTCGTCGTTCCAACCACTACTAGGTCCTTCCCGTCCTCGGTCGCGGTTCTCGTAGCTCCCTTCGAGCTCCAGCCTGCTCCTAGCACGCTACAACATAAACCCCCACATACCAAAACCTACCCTAAGACCTATTTTGACCCAGGTCTTACATTATACCAAGCTCTCCCGTCACCGAACGGACTCGTCGCGACGAAATGTCGGCGACGTCAACGGAACGACCTTCTATTTCCAAGACCGAATCAAAGAAACAAAAGAGCGCCTTATCTCGTGGAAACACGACACAAGCTCAAAAATCAAACCCGGCTGCTAGCTCCACTGTCATCACGGTGGCAGCTGGTCAACGCCTGGTGTCCATCCCAGAACAGTCGTTCGGGGATGAAACCGCCAGCAACATCCGGACCCCAGAGGGACGTCAACCGGAGGTTCAGGGGCCCCCTCCAGTGGAACCTGGGATGGGACCACCACAACGGAGGTTTACCTCCATGGGTTACGCCCAACCTGCCAGTAGTCCCATGGGAGGTTTCGCATACTCCCCTACCTGGGGAACGAGAGGACCTCCCCCTGGACCGATACCGCAGCTAGACATGGAGTCAGCTTCGAACGCGGGTGGAAGAGTCAGCGGTCAAGTAGCCGCTATCGAAAGGGTACAAGGGGGGAGTACTGACCCTCTCACAGTACGACAACAGGAGAAACTTCCAGAGAGGAGGGTATCCCCTGCCGTATCCGAACAATCTCGAACGTCATCCCGGAGGTTACCAACACCTCCAGTACAGTCCCTGAACCTTCCTCCCCCGAGACGAGGAAGTTCACTCTCCAGTCTCCTGAAGAGCCCAGCTATGAATACGCCCAACTGGGAGCGTACGCACGCAATACACCATAGCAGGACCAACTTCCCCGTACAACCCTGGTCCGAAATGACATTGCGTCTGGAAGACGTCATTCGAATTCAGGAGTGTATCCCGGAAGATGTAGCTATGGTCCTAAGGGAGGTATTGGAGTCAATGGGGATCGAAGTATTGGGAGACGGTCTCGAATTCTCAGACCTACGAGTACAGTTCCTAACAGTGGGAACTCAATTGGAGATAGACCTCCCAGAGAAGGCCCAGCAGTGGCTGATGACCCCCGCGAATCGATCAGATTTTCTCTGGCTGTACAACGTCCTGTTGGACCCAGAGAGGATGTTGGAACTGTTAGAGGCAGAGGCACGTTACGGACGATCGTTCCGAAACCCGAGGGGAATACTTCCCCTCCTCCCTCATACCCATGGAAGGGAGAAGGAATTCTGTGGCGAAGCAGGGCTACGTATATTGTACCGAGCCTCTAACTACAGATCAGGAGCCGTACGGTTTGAACCTCCCCCTTCGAGGGTGAACATACCGAACTACCAGGCGATCCAAATACTTCGGAACGCAAACCTAGCGGAAGCAGCAGCTAAAATCGATGAGGAAAGTAACGAGGATGCTAACGCAATCGCTGCAAAAAATCGTAGACGCAGGAGGTACACCACGGCTCACCTCCTGGCCCCAGTGGAGTCAATGCCTGATCAGGATAGTCCCGTCCGGGTCCGTAACGGACAGACGGTATACACGTACACGCCCATGAGGCATATGCACCAGCTTCTGGTGAGGAGTGAGGAGTCTGAAGCGATGTTGTGTTCGCAGGAGACCCGACATCGGACGCTACTAGCGGAATCAGACACTCTGATGCTGTCGGAGGAACTTTCTGGATCGAATCTAGAAAGAGCTTTGGAATTCCGTCGCAGACTGGTCGCGGATAATCGGGGAACCTCGTATATGGTTCAATGCGAACTCGAAAGCGTAGGGGAGTTCCCTCCGGAGCAATTTGACCAGAAAGGGCAGCTCCATGGATCTGATGGTCGTTTCCTGGCACAGAAACATTCATCGCCCAGGAATACCGAGGTTCCGGAACTCCTTAACCCCGGTAACACGGCCACGAGGAGCCCCCAGCTACGCTCCGGGACCTCCCCCACTGTACATGCCTTGGCTCAAAATGCGACTCCTCCCCCCAGAGTTAACCTGCAAACGAAACCTTTAACCCCAGTCTCGACGCAGCGATACCAGTTTGGTGAGGTGAGGATGGATGGCGCACAACATTCATCCCGGATCTCCGGACAAGATCTGACAGCTCGGCTGGCTCCCAACCCTGTACACGTTCCTCCAAGACTGAGCAATCCATCAGTCATTCCGTATCAAGGGTCGGTATCGATGCAATCTCAGGCAGTGGGAACGGAAAGTCAAAGGGGTCCGAACCAACGAAGAACGTTGGCAGTTCACGAAGAGGCGGTACCCCCGCAGGGAGCTCCTTTTGGAACTCCCTTTGTAACGGGAGCTCAGATGAACCGACCTGGCATGGCTTTCGAGTCGGCACGCTCTCAGGAATCGGTAGCAATGATCCAACAACAGGCTCGGGTCATTGAGACGCTCCAGGAACAACTCCGTGAGGTAAAGAAAGGATTCACAGAGGGGGAAGTACCGACTGGAGGACCCCTTTCCAAAACAGGAAACACGGCGGGATTATCCGGGCGAGCACCTAGGGTAATGAGAGAATATACGAGGGGGGGTCCTTCTCCTGTAGTTCCCCAGCCAAGGAGCTGGCAAGCTACGGAACCAATATCCTTTAACCGAAACACTCCTACAGGAGCTAGGGGTGGAAACCCCCAGGTAGAACAAGCAGGACAGATCCCGGATACTCCGAGTGTGGACCGACGACGTATTCACGAGTGGGGAGCCCGAGTGCAAAGAGCTGAACTAGGGGAGTATGGGAGGCCAGAAGGAGGAGCGTACGCGTTGGAAAATGAGGGAGAAGGCAAAGGCGGTTTTAAACCCCCTACTAGAGTACCTCCCCCACATTTTTCTAGTCAATCGAGAGATCGAGAACGACCTCCGAGTCAAGGGGGACAGGGTCAAAGAGAACAGGGAGGAAGGAGCGGGGGAGGGGCACCACCTCCGCCTCCTCCTCCTCCACCACCTTCCGGGGGACCGGGTGATAGTAATTCGGAAGGTTCCAACGAGGGGGAACAGAACCAATCGAGTAGGAATGGTGGAAGGAGAGAGGAAGACAGAGGAGAGCTCCCCACTGGAGCTCCTGACGTACCTCCAACACGCTATGACCCGGACCAACCCTGGTACTACGATCCAAGACAAGGTTGGCATCGTAAGGCAGCTCCTAGACCTCCCAACGAGGGACGAAGTACGTGGGAGAGCAACGAAGAAAAAAATCGGATTACCATTGAGTCGAAGCTCGACGTCGGTAAGATCGAAAGCTTCGCAGGTGACGACCGGTCTGCATGGAAGACGTGGGTCCTCAGTTTGGAAAGGATGTTTGGAGTGCGTCCTACCATTTATGCTCGGGAAAAGGACAAGTGCGCTTCCGCAGCTAGTCATCTCACTGGTGCAGCACTCTCCCACTTCGACACGTTGAATCGGCAACGACTGAGGGGGGAGTACACCTGCCTCGAAGACTGGACAGAGTTCAAACGAGAATTCGGCTCCAAATTCGGACCCATTGACGAGGCGGACGAGGCAAGGAGGAGATTGGCCTGGATGAAGCAGATGCCGGAGGAAAGCTTCGCCAACTTCTTCATTCGCTTCAACGAATACGCTCCCCTGACCGGATTTAACGACGAGGCTCTAGTAACATACCTCAAGAAAGGGGTAGCTCCTTGGTTGCCTCTACAGGTTGTTACCGGAAGGGAGGAACCTCGATCCTACGACGAGTGGACCCGAGTGTTCACGAAGTTGGACGGGGCTGTACGTGCGCAAGCGGAGAGTTTGAGGAACCTCCACGGTGAAAAAGCACTGCAAGGATGGCTGAGTCGTTTCCCCGGATTGGAGTTAGCACCGGAAGCTCCTTACAAGTCCCCCTTGCGTCGGGAACGAGATCCAGCTGATGTCTGGACCTCCAATCCGAAACCAGCAGCGACAGGGAGGTTCCCAAACAGATCCAACTGGAAAGAGGGACGACAAAGGGCGTCTGCAGCTTGGGGGGAAGGAGAAAGTTACGATAGAGATAACCGAGAGGAGGACGAGGACTGCTGTCACTGCAGGGATGGAGGAGAATGGACTGAAGCGGTCCTCCGAGCAGGAGTTACCGACACTGGGAGGAAATGGACTCCTGAGGAAAGAGCGGAGAAGTGGAGGAGACGAAGGCAGGAGCTCTGCATGCGTTGTGGACGAAAGGAACACTGGGCAAAGGACTGCCCTAACCCAGAATCGTTAGAACGTCCAGTGGAGGATCAAGGAAGCTCAGAAAGAGCTTCCAAGGCCGATTCAACTCGAGGAAGAGGGACGGCCAACCAAGGGGGAGGTCGTAAGGACGATTCAACTCGTCCTTTAGAACGGATTCGCGCCGGGATCGTGGTGGAAGAACGGGAAGGAATGGACGATCTATGGAACGTCCACATCTTAGACTCACCAAAGGGAGGTGAACAAGAACTGTCGGATGAAGTGGGAAATGGGCAGGGGGCTTCGAGGTAGATCAGGGCGAACTGCGAAGCCCCGCAACACCTTCGCCTACCACAATAAGAGCTGCACTCGGAGGGAGTCAGCCAGCTCGTCTCACATCCCGATCCTACAATTCCTTCATCATCCTTACACGCTTTCCGTTCTCCGACCTCGATGAAGACAAAGAATATGCCACACTAGTGGATAGTGGAGCAACTAGATGCTTCATAGACAAAACTGTCGCTATGCGACACCCAGAAAATTTGGTTGACCTAACAGACAGTATCCCTTTGGAGCTGTTCGACGGGAAACCTACCTCCGCAGGATTGATAACTCAGACCTACACTGACCAGATCAGTTTTGCGGATGGAACAATTCACAAGGTGGAGTTCCTAGTAACTCGATTACACCCCACGGCTCCAATTGTGCTGGGATTGCCGTGGCTACGCACGCACAACCCAGTAATTGACTGGAAGGAACTTTGTCTGACGTTCCAGGACCGAAACGTTCGAATCTCAGCAGCCCTTGCGTCGGAAATTGTCCAACCAGGTGCCGAGGGAGGTACTGAGGAGCTAGGGAGGGGGGTAAATAGCGAAGAAATACACGCAGGAACTCTCCAATCACCTCCTGAAGCTCCTCAACGACCTCCTGAAGCTCCACAACCACCTCCAGAAGCTTCTCAACAACCTCCAGAAGCTCCCCTTAGAGCTCCAAGGACGAGGGTGAAACTAGAGGAAGTAAAGGACGAAGAGTACGAAGCAAGTCAACCAGGCCCACACAAGTTATTCCCCTCGGACAAAGATCTAGGGCCAGACGACCCAATCCTTATGGGGATCAACGAATGGCTAGCATTCGCGAGCGAAAGTACGGAAGAAGAGGTGGAGGAAATCCTCGAGGCTGGGCGATCCGCTATAGAGAGAGTAACCCCGAAACCAACGAAGGATTCCGAGGAGGCATATCAAAAGTGGAAGAGTAGGGGCACGGAACGGTCCTCCTCCTGGCCGGGAGCTAAGCAAAAAGTCCGGTGGAGGAAGAAAAGGAGGGAGCATGGACCTTATCCCGACCTCCCTACCTTAGACATCGAAAGCCTGAACATACCCAAGATTCCTTCAAGGTCTGGTCTGACTCCCAAGGGTTCAATAAGACGCAACAACTTCCGGAGAAAGCAGCTCATAGCGGGTACCCACGTGGTGGAACGAAAATCGGACCCAACCATACAAGGGAAGCCCATCAGCTTAATAGGAGCTGCTGGGATGGATCGTCTACTGAGGGAGGGAACCCCAGCGTACTTCCTTCATATATCGCCTACGAAGGAGGAGTCCCCTACTGAAGAAATGCTCCGGGCGAGTGATAGCAGTGCCACGGAGGGAGTGCAGCAACCAAAGGATCCTGAGAGTGGGGACCCTAGTTCGGAACAAGGAGGGGTCGTCAAGGAGCTCGACAAAGAAGAATCGAAGCGTCAGGAGACGGAGGAATTAAAGAAATCCATTCCCGTCCAATACCAGGACTACTTGGACGTGTTCTCACCTGGAGAAGCAAGAACGCTACCCCCTCACCGACCCTACGATATCAAAATTGAGACAGAAGGGGATGCGATACCTCCCATAGGGAAGCTCTACAACATGTCCGAGAAGGAGTTGAAATCCCTCAAGGAGTACATCGATGAGATGTTAGGCAAGGGGTTCATACGATCCTCCAGCTCCCCTGCGGGAGCTCCTGTCTTGTTTGCCAAGAAAAAGGATGGTACTCTACGACTCTGCGTCGACTATCGAGCCCTGAACAAAATTACAAAGAAGAATAGGTACCCTCTACCCCTGATAGGCACCTTAGTGGATCAACTACGGAAGGCGAAGATCTTCACAAAGATTGACCTCCGCGCAGGATACAATAACGTCAGGGTAGCCCAGGGACACGAGTGGAAGACCGCATTCCGAACTCGGTATGGGTCATTCGAGTACCTGGTAATGCCCTTTGGGCTCACGAATGCCCCCTCTGCGTTTCAATTCTTCATGAACGAGATCTTTCACGATATGGTGGACGTCTGTGTGGTGATCTATCTGGACGACATACTGATCTACTCAGATGACGAGGAGTCCCATGTGGAGCACGTCAGGAAGGTCCTGGAACGGTTACGGGCAAATCACCTCCACGCCAAGCCGGAAAAATGTGCGTTCCATGTCGACACCGTCGAGTATTTGGGGGTGATCATATCACCATTGGGAGTGTCCATGGACCCAGAGAAAGTGAAGGCCGTAATAGACTGGCCAAAACCAAGGACGGTGAAGGAACTCCAAGCGTTCCTCGGATTCGCAAACTTCTATAGGAGGTTCATAGACAACTACTCGGGAATCACCAAGGTGTTCACGAAGCTCCTCCGAAAAGATTCAGTGTGGAACTGGACACCACAGTGTAGTAGTGCCTTCGAACTTCTGAAGTCAGCATTCTCCGAAGCCCCGGTTCTGGGACATTATAACCCGGACCTACCGGTAGTCCTCGAATGCGATGCCTCCGACTTGGCGATAGCAGGGATCCTATCACAACTGGATCCCGAAACGGGGGAGATACATCCTATCGCCTTCCATGCACGGTCAATGATCTCTGCGGAACTAAACTACGACATATACGATAAGGAGCTCCTAGCTATCGTGGACTGCTTCAAACAATGGAGGGCGTACTGCGAAGGATCCCGACACCAGATCCAAGTATACTCAGATCATAACAATCTGCAGTACTTCACCACTACGAAGCAGTTAACAGCACGACAAGCCCGGTGGGCAGAGCTCCTTTCAGGATACGATTTTGTCATCAACTATCGTCCAGGGAGGTTGGGAGCCAAGCCGGACGCGCTCACCCGCAGATCAGACGTGTACCCAAAGAAGGGAGCTTCAAGGGACCAGGTCTTAGCAGGGAGGGAAAGGGTACTCATACCTCCAGAACGACTGAACGCTACCATCCTTATGAACGAGGACCTCCTAGTGAATCGAGTAAGGGAAGCTCCAAAGGACACGACTATAATTGAAGCACTAAAAAGGATTGCACGCAACGAGGAGGAATCTTTCGTTTGGGAGGATGAGCTGATAAAGAGGGGAGGTCGTATATACGTCCCAGACGTTGGGACTCTACGAAGGGAGGTCCTACAGTCGTACCACGACCACAAACTAAGGGGACATCCGGGGGAGAAACGCACCAAGAAGCTCGTAAACCAGCTGTTCTTCTGGAAAGGACTGTCCAAAGACGTGAACTACTACGTGCGGAGCTGCCACTCGTGTCTGAGAGCCAAAGCCAGTCGCTCCAAACCTTACGGGAACCTCCGTCCGTTACCAATTGGTCAACGACCTTGGTCCTCAATCTCCCTAGATCACATCACCCAGCTCCCAGCCACTGCGGGACCAGAGAAATACGACGCCATCCTCGTAGTAGTTTGCCGACTCACCAAACAAGCCATATATGTTCCTTGTCATACGACGGATAAGGCGGAGGACTTTGCCAATCTATTCATCACATACGTCTTCTCAAAGCATGGGATGCCCTCCGACATAACTTCAGACCGGGGCTCCCTCTTTGTGTCCCAATTCTGGAGGGAGCTCTGTAGAGCATTAGGAATCGAGTCTCGACTATCAACTGCGTATCACCCACAGACAGATGGACAAACGGAACGAGTAAACCAATCCGTGGAAGCGTACCTTCGAATCTATTGCTCCTACGACCAAGACGACTGGGACCTCCTCCTACCAATGGCCGAATTCGTATACAACAATACCCCAAACACGACTACAGGTGTCTCACCATTCTTCGCCAACAAGGGTTATCATCCAAAGTTGTCCATTACGCTGGAACAGGTGCAGGAAGCGGAGGTCAATGAGTATGCGTCCAACCTCAAGGAGCTACATGCGTACCTCCAGGAACGCATCGAGGTAGCTAACAAGGTCTATGCGAAGTACGCGAACCAAAAACGCCAGGAGGCCCCGGACTGGAAGGAGGGTGATCAAGTCTGGCTAAATATGGAGAACGTCAGGACTAGACGACCCATGAAGAAGCTAGACCACAAGTGGACAGGTCCCTATACAGTTTTGTCGAAAGTAGGAAGTCATGCCTACCGACTGGACCTCCCTGGAGACCTCCACAAGATTCACAATGTGTTCCATGTCGACAGGCTGAAACCCCACTTCTCTCGTGAAAGAGACGGTAGAGTCACGGCCGGGTGACCGGGCCTGACAATTTGATCCCGTCAATCGTCTTGGGATCATTACGGAAACGTCGACGGGTCCAGACTCAGAGACGCGCGTGATCTGTCCACGTCGCCGGTTGATTTCCTTTTTCAACCGCGCTTTCCATTGTCGTACCACGTAGCAATAAAACTGATTATTTTCTTTTTTTGCCCCCGCCCTCCGTATTTTTGTTAGATCTTGCCGCTCGATCGTCGCGCTTGCCGATGGAGTGGTGGGGGTCTTCGCAGTACCGGCAGTGCCGCCGCCTCTTGCTGCCTTTCTTGACCTACTTTCTGCTGTTTCCCCTCTGATTCTCGCGTTCACTGCTGCTTTTTCGATCTCGTTATTATCTCTTGGTATTATTACACGCTGTTATCAGGTCTTACGGGTTGCCGCTGCCTCTCTTCGCCGCATTATGGCTGCTCTTCTCGGCACTGCCATCACTCTTGACCCCAAAGAGGAAGAGTATGCTTTTCCAACAAAAGATGGAAGCACGTACAAGGTCAAAATGTCTGTGGTTGGTTTTCATTTGCATGTCCATCATACTGTGCCACTCATCTATCTCTTTGTCTTCAGTATGAGCATGCGTGTCCCAGAATTGAAGAAACTCTGTGGTGATGTTGGACAGCCCCGCAGTGGGACCAAGATAGTTCTGCAAGAGCGGCTAAAGACATTCAGTATGGATACGGAGTTGTGGAAACTGTGAGTGATCATTCACTTTCTCAATCCAGTCTTGACGTGCAACTTAGGCTACAGCCTGGGGCGAGACGTCCACACAAGGGGAGCCGAAGCCACGAAAAAACCACAAATGAGAATTCTCCAAAGAAGAAGAGTGCATACGTGAAACGTCGCGAAGCACTTTTCGGTGACGCAGAAATGGCTGGTTTTGTCCAACGGTCCAAGGATTTGCGCACCGAGCAGGAAAAGAAAGAGACACTTGACTGGGTATGTTCTCCGACAACTGTGTATCGCTCAAAAACTCATAATTATGTTTTCTGTTGTACGGTGTTGTCTCTCCAGGCTGCTCAGATGTCCAAAGAGTTCGAGGACTTTCAACACCCGCGAGCGGTAAGCAATTGCGAACCACTGTTTCCGACACCAGTAAGATGTCCATTCTCCATCTTCCCTAATGTATTCTCAACAATATTTTATAGGCCGTTCGAGAGAAGAAGATTGAGGCTCAGCTTGATACCCTCCTGGAGCTTATACGTTGTAACTCGACCGCTCAGATTCCCATGCGTCCGTTGGCTCATTCACTCCCCTCCCTGCCTTCTACATCCTCTGGCCAAGCTGGTGCTTCCACGGCGCTTGGTCACCGGCTAATAGTTCCTCTGCCACAATCTGATACCGAGTCAATTTCTGTAGCACCTGCACCTCCCATTGAACCGGCGCTGGTGCCCGTTAGTTCAACAAATGTTTCTGTACCACCTCATCAGCCTCTGCCGGAACCTCCCTTGTCATTGATGTCAGAACCTACTCGAGCTTCTGGCCCTTCCCGGGTCATTGTACTTGCTGATGGTACACGTATTACATTTGTTTCTTCTGATGTACCGGACCCTATCCTTGTCTCATTTTCGGATGACATTGCCAAATTAGTTCGGATGTGGGATGAGGCCGCTCTTGGCTACCAAGCTGATGAATGTTATCTGAAGATCAAGGGTTATGGTATTCCTCTCCGATTGTGGGAGCAAGCATACAAGTACAGCGGAGATGGACGTTGGAAGGGAACAAAGGACAAGTGGTGTAAATGGAAGGTACATCACCACTATTCAACTACTTCAATCTTCTGATTATTGTATCCATACCAGTTCATTGTCGAAGCTTACAACCTACTGGGCAAAGAAGCATTTTGGCAAAAGTATCACGATCCTAAAACTGACAAACCAATGAGTTACACTGCTATTGTTGAAGCTCTTCGAAGTGAACGGAAAGTGAACGATGCACTTGTTACTGTCCGGCTTCAGGAACAACTGGGTGATAAGTTCAAGAACAGCTTTGGCTATCGAGGTCAACAGCTTGTCAGGGCGTCTGCTATTGCGAAGAGGAGCCGTACAATGAAGGATACTCAGACTTGATTTACTATACACCCGTTTGTCATTATTAACTGAGTCTATCTAATTATTATAATCAAGCACAATCACAGCTGCGACCACAAGCGAAACATTTACTCTGAGGCATCCGTTCCATATTGAAAAAATCTTCGCGTCTAGTTCGTGGATCATCATTCCATGATATAAGGTATTTCACGATTGTCAGATGCGAAAAGTCAGACGACCAGCCGCCCCACTCGCAAATCTTCCTCAAAGGCCAACGAAGATCACAATGCAACCATTGGCAACCTCCACGACGAAATGAATGTGTCCCATATGGGTCTGCATTCACCCCAATGTCGGTAAGGTTTTGGCGGAAACCCGCAAGAAAAGCTTCTGAGCTCTGCAGTAGGTTAATCAGATATATGAGGCTTCAGTTGCGACAGTGACCTACTAATTGGGCATTTGGATTAGCTGATATGCGGTCCCCAGATCCAATCTTCCTGAAAATGTATCCTTCAGTGATTTTGGTGAGATTGATCCAGTCAGCATAAGCCCGAACAGGACATAGATGCTTGAGGGAGGATGGAAGAGCGTGCAGATAGAACGGCTGAACTTCTGCTGAGGGTGAATATCAAATAATACTTCATACTGAGTTTGCTTACTTCCAAATTGGTTGGTTTTCCGGAATGGTAGAGTTACCTCAAGGCATTTTGGGTTTTCTGGAACAATCCTAATCTCGTGTGCCTGGATTTTGAGTACTTCATCAACACGCAATAAACATGCAAAGGCTAATGTATAGGCAAGATGGAGCTCGCGACGGAATCGTGGACCGCCCCACTGCTCATTTTCCTGGTCTTTGCTGCGTTTCGAGGGTTCATAAGGCCGGATAATCCAGTTTTCGGGTTTACGATTGTAATCATACATACGACCAAGGTATTCCTGAATACCAATCAGTGACTTTCATATATATTTTTGTAAGACTGACAGGAGTAATTGCACGCGCACTAGTTGCAGCCTCTCCGCCCTGTACCTATCTGTATGTTAGCATAATAAATGATGGCAAGTACATTGAAATTACTTTTCGTCTCCGCAGACTAACCATGTAGCTGGAGACTAATGAGGAAACCGATGGATTGCCTTTCATCAATCCGGTTACTTCACTACGTTCCCAAGTTGCCAAACCTAGGCCAGCAACACGATTAAAGCCATATGTGAAGGCAGCTCGAATCTTCTGGGCATGTGTATAGCCATTTCGGACCTGCTTGGAGTCTTTTACGGAACCGTCAAGATTAATGGAGTCACATCTGAAAGTAGTTATCAGACAAAGATCGACATCAGAGGTTTTGACGCACGAATTCATGATAACAGCTACAATCATTTCTGCAGAGTCCTCGTGTGGTGGAGAAATAAAGAGTTTGCCTTTTTCAATGAGACCTCGTTCAACAAGAAAATCCTCCGATTTATTCATAATTCTATCGATCAAATTATATGAATATCTGGGAGCTCGAATGGGACAAAACAAACCGTTGATAATCTGCTGCAGTATCCTGGCTGACGCCCTTCGAAGCCTCATTCAAGATATTCCGCAGTCCGGTAGCATCCATAGCAGTTGTGCCACTTGTTTTTGGACCTGAGTTGTGATGTTTGCTTTTACTTATTTTTCGTAAGGAGCGTGCAGGGTCAGGCCTTCTCTGTGTATCACCCTCGTCCTCTGAGTCATCCTCTTCATCCTCTTCATCAGAATCAATGAGCAGGGCAGGAACATCTTGAGGATTATCATCCAAAATATCCATTTCCTCGTCTTCATCAGGCAGGGGCATATTGCCAGAGTAAGAAGCCTCTTGTTCTGCATCCATGTCATCGGAAGCTTGTTCAGCAAACGAGTATGGCTCATCGCCGAAAGCTTTGATCACATCTTTGAGGCCCTTGTATCGGTCCAGTGAAGCCATTGAAATGAGCAGAAAGATATCGCAGAAAAAATCCGAACATGCAGAATATATGTACATTTCTTGAGGGCTTAAAGTCTTGTGTCGCAAGTGATGACAAGTCCCCGAGACCACCGCTCAGAATACCCTTATTAAATTTCTTGAGGGGCTAAAGTCTTGCAATGTCTAGCTTATGCACAGATTTTCCTCTCGCAAGTGACGACAAGTCCCCGAGACCACCGATTTGAGTACCACTATTGGAGTTTATAACATTTAATTAGCAAATGAAAAACGTGTATTCCATCGGAGCTTTACAAAGTACAGTCATAGAGATGTACTGATTGTGAAGCTTATGAAGAAAGTTCAATGTGGATGATAACCGCATATCAAACAGAAGCATATTAGGACACCAGTACTATTGAATAAATTACATACGCACCTTTCGTTGACCTAACAAGCCTGCTTGCATCTCAATGACCTAGCTTTCAACAAACCTGTGGGCACAGGGTTATACTAAGAATAGGTGCATGGAGTTTGAAATATCCAGGTAGAGAAGGAGAGCCACAGAACGAAGAGGTGATTGAACAGGTGTACAATGGAAACATTCCAGATTTTCTGTAGTGCCGCACCACCTTTCAGGCTGTAACCAGCTTTGAGGTGGTATTTCATTGTGAAAAGTGAAAGGTCTTTGCAGATAGTGACCACAAAAAAAATAAAAGGCAGGAGCTGATCATGAAACAGGAGAGAAGAGCGATGTTAGCAAAAGTTCAAAAGTTCACATTCATCCCCCATGATACTGGTGATAATTGGCGCTCACATGAGGAGGTCATTTCCCCAACTCCACCGCTGTTAGACAACTTGATCCATAATGATCATTGTGAACACTTGTCTCTGTTGTCTGAAAACTATGCTATATAGGCCTGAGTTCTGCCACTCGTTTAATTCAAACTCATTATGAATAGTGACACAACTATCGGAAATGTACTTTTCAACTTCAAGAGTGCCAATAGAGGTCGGAGCATATCTAGGCACCAATCAATGACTGGAGAGCTTAGGTGAGTTTTTTTTTCTTGGATTGATATGTTTATGGTAATATTTGTAAAGACCGATGAAACGTGCTCGCTCCCTGCCTCCCCGCCTCAGCACTTCCTCCTGTACCTTCTGCAAGTGTACACTTGATGATGAACAGCTCATTGGGTTGCCATTCAGGGATAGTCATATCTGGTTCAACAATGTGTGGAAATTTCCTTGTGGACACCAGATCGACCTCCACTGCCTTGCAGAGTATCTCAGCTTTAGGGTCAAACGGAGTCTAGTCACGGGCCAATTAACTCACGCTCAGTCCTTTCGGCGCATCGAAAAGATATGGAAATGTGCTGCATCTACATGTTCTTCAACATTTCACACAGTCTGCATTGGGATGAAGCTATGTTTCTTTGCAATGAGAGAGGAGTTTCCAATTCAGAGACATCCATTTGGTTTGCATTTGAACAGCGACAATGACATTCAATTGCTTTTAGCAGCATTGCACTGTCCAGGTGCATACTTCGGTCTTAATTCTAGTTTATCTGACTGCTTTGTTTCCCTTCCAAAGCCCATTCACCAGTTGAATATTAATTAAATCATGTTTGTATTTATAATAATTGCGTAGTTGCTCATGATACAGTATAGTTACATTTATCTTGCTCTGTGGAATATCAACCTAAGTATTGCTTGTGACAGATTGGAGCGAGAGGTAAATGTAACGTTTGGAAAGTGATTTGTGGAACTATATATGGTCAATAAACTGTCAGATGAGGCCCCTAGTGTAAAAGACGAACTATAACTCACTAAGATGTGGGTTACCTGCCTCCTAGTTCTAGGTGGGAATACATTCAGATGTCGGTGAGGAGTGAATGCAGCGTTTGAGAAGTGATTTGAGCGGCTATATATGGTCAAGAAGGTCTTTCAGACGAGCCCTTTAGCGTAAAAAATGGATAGGAACTCACCAAGATACGAGGTGACCTGCCTCGTGGTTCCAGGTGGGAATAAATTCAGATGTCGGTGAGGAACGAATGCAGCGTTTGAGAAGTGATTTGAGTGGCTATATATGGTCAAGAAGGTCTTTCAGACGAGCCCTTCGGCGTAAGAAACGAATAGGAACTTACCAAGATACGAGGTAACCTGCCTCATGGTTCCAGGTGGGAATAAATTCAGATGTCGGTGAGGAACAAATGCAGCGTTCGAGAAGTGATTTGAGTGGCTATATATGGTCAAGAGGGTCTTTCAGACGAGCCCTTCGGCGTAAGAAACGGATAGGAACTTACCAAGATACGAGGTAACCTGCCTCATGGTTCCAGGTGGGAATAAATTCAGATGTCGGTGAGGAACGAATGCAGCGTTTGAGAAGTGATTTGAGTGGCTATATATGGTCAAGAAGGTCTTTCAGACGAGCCCTTCGGCGTAAGAAACGAATAGGAACTTACCAAGATACGAGGTAACCTGCCTCATGGTTCCAGGTGGGAATAAATTCAGATGTCGGTGAGGAACAAATGCAGCGTTCGAGAAGTGATTTGAGTGGCTATATATGGTCAAGAGGGTCTTTCAGACGAGCCCTTCGGCGTAAGAAACGGATAGGAACTTACCAAGATACGAGGTAACCTGCCCCATGGTTCCAGGTGGGAATAAATTCAGATGTCGGTGAGGAGCGAATGCAGCGTTCGAGAAGTGATTTGAGTGGCTATATATGGTCAAGAAGGTCTTTCAGACGAGCCCTTTAGCGTAAAAAATGGATAGGAACTCACCAAGATACGAGGTGACCTGCCTCGTGGTTCCAGGTGGGAATAAATTCAGATGTCAGTGAGAAACGAATGCAGCGTTCGAGAAGTGATTTGAGTGGCTATATATGGTCAAGAGGGTCTTTCAGACGAGCCCTTCGGCGTAAGAAACGGATAGGAACTTACCAAGATACGAGGTAACCTGCCTCATGGTTCCAGGTGGGAATAAATTCGGATGTCGGTGAGGAACGAATGCAGCGTTCGAGAAGTGATTTGAGTGGCTATATATGGTCAAGAGGGTCTTTCAGACGAGCCCTTCGGCGTAAGAAACGGATAGGAACTTACCAAGATACGAGGTAACCTGCCTCATGGTTCCAGGTGGGAATAAATTCGGATGTCGGTGAGGAACGAATGCAGCGTTCGAGAAGTGATTTGAGTGGCTATATATGGTCAAGAGGGTCTTTCAGACGAGCCCTTCGGCGTAAGAAACGGATAGGAACTTACCAAGATACGAGGTAACCTGCCTCATGGTTCCAGGTGGGAATAAATTCGGATGTCGGTGAGGAACGAATGCAGCGTTCGAGAAGTGATTTGAGTGGCTATATATGGTCAAGAGGGTCTTTCAGACGAGCCCTTCGGCGTAAGAAACGGATAGGAACTTACCAAGATACGAGGTAACCTGCCTCATGGTTCCAGGTGGGAATAAATTCAGATGTCGGTGAGGAACGAATGCAGCGTTCGAGAAGTGATTTGAGTGGCTATATATGGTCAAGAGGGTCTTTCAGACGAGCCCTTCGGCGTAAGAAACGGATAGGAACTTACCAAGATACGAGGTAACCTGCCCCATGGTTCCAGGTGGGAATAAATTCAGATGTCGGTGAGGAGCGAATGCAGCATTCAGAAAGTGATTTGAGTGGTTATATATGGCTAATGAGCTCTGTCAGATGAGCCCTCCAGCGTAAAAAACAAATAAAAACTCACTGAGATACAAGATGACCTGCCTCGTGGTTCCAGGTATTGAGAAAGTGACATGTCAATAAGGAGCAAATGCAGCATTCGAAAAGTCATTCAAGTGGTTATATATAGCTAACGACCTCTATCAGATGTGCCTTCCAGCGTAAGAAATGAATAGTAACTCACCGAGATACGAGGCAACCTACCTCCTAGTTCCAGGTGGGAATAAAGTTCAATGTCAACGAAGAGCAGATGCAGTATTTCAGAAGCAATATGAGCTGTGTAAGGTTAATGAGCTCCGTCAGGCGAATCCTCTAGGGTAAAAAACAGATTGTAATTCACTGAGATATGAGGCCCTAAAAATGAATGTTGACAAAGACTTGAGTTGTACAGAAATTCTGAAACAGTTGGTTTATGAAGTTTTTATAATGCATACAAAACATAGGAGCATAGGGCATAAGGGCTGTGATGAGGAGTTGATGTTGACGGTGCTCATAACATTATGAAGCTTGTTAAGGGAGATATCAACGCAAAGGTAATAAGAAAGTGTATGTGAGAAAAAACAGACCAGACATGTGCACAGGATTGCTCACATACCAAAACGTCTTGTATAACCAGAGCAACGTCTTTTTTAGCCCATTGGAAGGATTTACGTGAATTTTTTCGGTGATAGAGAAAGAGAGAAAGACGTTGCAGTAGGAGGCTGCAAGACATTACGTTTGCAGCCAGTTTTGATTAATTACCTTAATCTTTACATACAATGCAGCGTGACGAGCAACATGTTGCTGGAATATATAGAGGTTAGATAGGTAAGAATTTCTCTCTTTCATTCCTTTATCCGTTGTACTTTTCGCAAGTTTACAGATACCACTGTGCTTGTTCATAACACAGCTACTATGGCTCCTGCATATTCTCCCTTAGGATCATTATCCGAGCTCACGGGGTCCTCCTGGCTTGCCTCAGCAGTCAAGATGAAAACGGCTGGGGTGTTTTCGGCTTTTATAGGGTATGGATCTCACTCATATTCTTTTATTCCTATTTCTATTTCTACCACATTCATGCATTCGTGCTATCTAAAGAGTCTCTGGAGCTTCAAGCCCATTGTACATCTACCACCAAGATTTGCTCCCGCTCAACCGCTAATGTAGTGGGGCCAAATAATTGCAGGAACTCTTGCGCATGCCTGACGGGCAAGATCCGAGGGACCGGGAGAATCGGGGCGAACGAACGAGAGATGACATACAGCAGTCACTAGTCACTGATCAGGTCACTGATCGTCACTGTGACTGGCGACGTCTCTTTCCCGGTCGTAAGCTTTACTTCCATGACAAATTCAAACGCCAGACCTCCCCGCCCCCCCCAATCTTCATAAAAGGGAAGACGGAGCATTTCGTCGAGGACATCCTTGACTCTAAACCCAAGAAGGGACGACCGGAGGAAGTGGAATACCTCGTAAAATGGGAAGGGTATAATGATGAGTTCAACTCCTGGGTAGGATGGGAAGGTATGGTGGGCTCGATCGAGCTCCTACGTAGCTGGCACAAACACCACCCGAGGAAACGCCAGCCATCGCGTCTGCAATGGGCCTCGTTGGAACGGGAAGCACGGGAAGACGAGGAGGAGGGATCGGGAAGGTAGAAGGGAGTAGAGGGGGGAACGACAACAATGAGGACACGACGGGGACCACAACCCCATATTCACGATTTTCTAACGACAACTGCATTGGAGGGCTCACGAGACCTGAATGCACGACGATTTTAATCTCATTGGTTTTCACATTTCACACAATACGACGAAGGTTTTGATTATTCAACAAAAAAGAAAAGAACAGGCAAGCAAAATATTTAACAGAGGACAATAAAACTACAAAATGAATGCTACAATGACTCCTCCTTGACGATTCCCTGACCCACCGCCAACTCGGTACCTTCCCTCGCCACAGCAATCCTTCCGGCATAAGACTCCTCCGTCTCATACAGCTCGTCATCATCACCAGTTAGATCGATGGATAGGCTGGCGACGGACCCAAAAAGGAGGGGAGGAACTGGGGAACAAGGAGGAGGAGAAGGGGAGGTCGGCGACTCCTGCTCCGACAGGAACAGAGGGACTGGGGGATGGGAACCCGCAGAGGGAGAAGACACCTGGACAATGGGCGCCTCGAGGGACTGCTCGACGTTTGCCTCGCCTGACGACTCGGGAACTGGCCCCATTGACGACATGGGGACTGGAGGATCAGGAACAGGCAACGGGGTATCGGTGATATGATGGATGTATTGTAACATCAACTGCTCCCAGTCAGCAGTCAGCTGGTCAATACTGGGAAGGGCAGGAACAATGTCGTCCCACCTTCCAGCGCCATCACTATGAGGAAGAGCCGTCGACAGTGCGAACATTCGTCGGTGAAGAGGGGGCTCCAAAGAGCTATCGGGAGGAGGAGCGAAACCCGCGTGTTGAGCAGCCGTCAGGAAGGGACCGTCGTTGTCGAATCGGGAATGCTCCAGGACCATACGATAAAGACCCTCATCTTCATCGACAGCATTGTTAAAAAACCATTGAATACTGCTTAAGGACCGCATGTACATGTCACCGTGGACACCTCGAGCCGCCTGCATGTAATCCAGACCCAACTGGAAGTTGTGAACGACAGTGTCGAGATCGTCAGAGTCGAGACCGCGACGAAGGAAGGCCACCACGGCTTCAATAATCGCCCCAAGATAACGATAGTGGTGATGAAGAACCGTGGCAGGTTCGGAGCGGTACAAACGATGAGCGAAGGTGGCGACACGACGGAGGTCTTCACGAGCCTTATGAAGGTCCCCTTCAAGTTGTGAGAGAGGGGGCAAGACGACTTCGTAGTAACCCTCATCAGGGTACTCCTTGATCATTTGTTCGACAAATGCGGCACGACCGCGGGCGCGGTGGACCTCCTCTTGCAACTCCTCTACTAGACGACGTTGACGTGTCGCCAAAGCATTGGACTCGTCAACAACACCTTGTTGATACAGCAGGCTGGTCGTCAAATGCGAGTTCCTACGAGTAGAAGTGGACAACTTTTCCTCGGCGACCTTCCGCTCTCTAATGGCGTCTTCAAGACCCCCCTGTAACTTCTGAAAACGTTCCAAGAGACTCTGAATGGGGAATTAAACGAGAAGGAAAGAATTAGAGGGAAAACAGAATACGCACTCGATCAGGAGGTCCAGGTAGGGCCTCATCCAAAGCACGGAATTGGTCCAACACACGACGGTACTCCACTTGTTGCTCGCGTACCTCACGACTAGAAGATCGTAGCTGCTCTACCTCCCGCTGCCGAGATTCGAGAGCATGGGAAGTATCCCGAAGAGCAGAAGTGAGGGAGGAATTCTCCCGCTGAGAGTCAGATAATTGGGACTCCAGCAATCGAACCCGAGCAGCGAGGCGCTGATTTTCAGCACGATAAGGATGAGTAGCAAGGGCGCGAGGTACTAAGGTGGGACGAGGAACAGGAGGCATATTGGAAGAAAGTAGGTCCTGTCCTGTACCCTTTATAGAGGAAGAAACGGCAGGTTGCTGAACCAAACCGGACTGAGCCCCAGCAACAGCCGCCAAGCGAACCAGATTGCTGTGACCCTGCACCGACAGATCAGCATCGGGTACCTCCATTGAGGAGGGAAAGGCGCGAGGAGGGAGGGGAGTAGAAGTGGTAACTGGCAGCGAACGGACTGGAGGGACCACCAGTCGAACGCGACGAGGAGACTCCTCAGCCGTCTCCTGCACAGGGGACCTACGACGGGGACGCTTTTTAGAAGCATTCGACCGAACCTTTTTGCTGGAGGGACCAGCCACAGGCAAAGGGGAAAGGTCGCGCTTACGCTTAGCAGCGACGGCTGCCTCCTCCTGTTGCAAAGCGAGGAAGTCCCGCAACTCCTGCTGGTCGACGTCAGCAGCGTCCTGATCGTCAAGCATGTTCAACTCGAGGAGGGTAGAGGTCGAAGAAGTACGTTCATGAAGGGCAGCGTCATATTGACGCCATGTAACCAGAGGAATACCCCAAGTCGATTGGTGTGCAGGAGTCCCGTGTAGTTCCAAGAACCTACGACTATATGCGAGATCCTGGTTGCAGCGACGAGCGAAGTACCGATAACGAAGGATCTTGCCCAAACTACAAGTCTTCTTCACGGAGCAGTTCGTACATCGAGGGGAATTTGGCAGAACCTTGCACTTAGCCGGAGATTTGGAACAGTTAGAGCAAGGGGAAGCTACCTCCGCCAAGAGAGGCCACAAAGGATCGTCTTGACAGTAACCCGATAGCGGCTTACCAGTGTTAAAAACCGTCTCGAACAACTGCAACTGTGGACGAGACGGAAATTCGATGGTGAAGGCCAGCTGGTCCTGTTCGGCCTCCCCATCAGACTCAAGATCAGGGGAAGGTACCTCTCCAATAGTAGTAAGGATAGGTAATTGAGGGGAGCGAGTGCGGGAGCTGGAGCGACGAAGGGGAGCAGACATCACAGTTGAAGGAGTTTAACTCGTAGAACTGGCGTGGTGGAAGAAGTGGGAAAAGCAGGTACCTGACGGACTTCAACAAGAAAATTTTCGGGTACCACGTGAATGTCAGGTGACCTTACAGGAAACGCGACGAACCATCGCGAGGGCGCGAAGGGGTTAGAAGGGGGGTAATGTCATGCCCTGACCACAACCAACCAGTCCCAGCACCATCCCACATGCTTCCTTACACCTCCCCAAGACATCCGACCTCCCCAAGACAGGACCACGGGTACTACGCACCTCCCCAAGACAGGACCACGGGTAATACGCACCTCCCCAAGACTATCCTGACAACCTCCCGACACGCGTACGAAACTCCTTAGCACCAGCCCCATTAAGTACAAATCTCGATCACCTGTCTCCTTCGACTACTGCCTCATGTCCCTAGGTTCCGATGTTCCCTTGTTCACTTCCCATACCTATTTAAGTAGCTCCGTAACGTCTCCAAGCGCCAGCTTGGTATATTTTGAACACACACCCTTTTGCATAGGTCCAGTCCCTGTCCCTTTGTACCTGCTAACCATACGGATTTCTCTTTACTCTCTGTTTCTCTACCTCTGTTTCTCTCTACTTCTGTCTATTGTCTCTCTGATCGTCTGTACGATCGAATATACGCTTTTACTTCAAGTCTAAGCCTTCCGAGTGAGTCCCCGAGCTCCCTCGAACATTACTAAAGCTCCCCAACGCCTACCCGCTTGGTGAGCTACTCTTCCCCAAACCTCCCAGAGCTCCCTAGCTACTTCGTAAGCTTCGGGACCTCGATCTAGGTAACGTCGAAGCTACCCCTCACGTCGAACTACGTATTGCTTCTCCGTTACCACCTCCCACACTCGAGGACGACCATCCTCCAACCTAGTCCCCAGGGACCTACCCTCCCTGGCATATCCCTTCTCGGGAGCTTACACCCTCGAGACCCCGTTGCATAAACTACCTACTCGACTCTATATTGACGTTCTAGCGAGTACAACTCCTACTACGCAATATCTTACGGTCCCGCACTCGTCCCGAACCTCCCTACGCATTAGGGACCTCCCTGGACCTCCTAGGAACCCCTCAAGGGTCACCATCTCGTCGTTCCAACCACTACTAGGTCCTTCCCGTCCTCGGTCGCGGTTCTCGTAGCTCCCTTCGAGCTCCAGCCTGCTCCTAGCACGCTACAACATAAACCCCCACATACCAAAACCTACCCTAAGACCTATTTTGACCCAGGTCTTACACGGACCTCATGCGACATGAATGCGGTATCAACGACCGTAATGAGGATTCGCTCACTAGTTCCAGTGGCTGAGGGGTAACCTCCGTTCTGTTGCTGGTTTCCGCCGCATTTTGAAGTACCGTGAATGTATTTCCTAAGATTGCCATAGATCATTCAAAGGAATGGGCTGTTGAGCTAGGTCCGGTTTTGAAACCAGGACGTAACAAAGAACTACTGGGAACGACTGGGGCGAATTTTATGAACTAGTCCGGGCCGGCAAATGCTTTTCCTACAGACATGTGATCAAGACATCAAAACCTTTCTCTCCACCAGTCGCTTCTTCCCTCTCTAGTTCGACCCCTCGTCATGATCAAGTCTGGCAATCCTACAGAGTCAAACTCAGTAGCAGCCAAAATATCATCATCTGTATCTGGGACTCCAGCTTTAGATGATCTATCCAGCTCTTCTCTCCATTCAAACTTGGTTTCAGTGATGACTCTGCGACGTTAGAACGACCAATTTGAAGTCAGTCAAATACTGCCCAGTCAGTTTGTTTCTCGGGTCTGGCAATCTCAAGCTAATGTACTTGCTCCCTTTAGCACCCAAAATCTTTCCCGTATCCCCCAAAACAGCAGATGCAACGTCTTCGGGGCCACCTTCTGAAGTATGTCTGTGGTCTTGCAGTTTAATGGAATACAGGCGAAGAACAACCAACACCGGCCTGCGCCTACCGCATATGGCCAGAGAAGTGCCATGATGTAGACGGCGGTGCCTGTGCGAAGAAGAATTTGTTCACCTAGAACCACACACGAAATTAGGGCATACGTAAATGTGAAGCCTGCTGTGGCTGTTTTGGAATTAGAAATATCGTCCACAGCGACATTATGCTACAGGTTCAGAACCATCGGGATCAAGTCTAGAAAAATTACTGAGGTAGTCATTGAACGGATGACACGATTGTCCTTTTTAGGCCAAGTAAAAATGCTTTGACTTTCCTCGATCTTCAAACTCCCTCCTGTGTATTCACCTAGCTCAACTCCCATTGCTATACTTTAGTATTCTTACGGATGTTGTGCTCTGTCATGAACCGAAATGTCATATTTTTTGCTATACAATTAGGTCGTCAGTCATCAGTATATGATTCAGGTTTTGGCGGCGCTGAATGAGCTATCAATTGTTGCCTCAGTGCTTCTATTGATCCCATCGACAGCACCATCGACATCGATCTTTCAGTCCTGCTTCCTTCATCCGGGTCACAAAGTATCAAATCTTTTGCCTTACCATTCAACAATTGGCACTGCTCTAACTGTTTACCATCCCTCGACTTTTCCGCTCCCACAAGGCACTATTACGCCCGCCAATTATCCACTACGCTACTTCTGGAACAACGGCGCCGTTTTGAACAACACTTCGCTGTGCAATACGAATCACCCACGATGACGAGCCGCCGCTCCAATGGACTTCTTCGCACCCTGTATATCTCTCGACGCGCACGAGGAATATCGCCGGCAGATGGGCCAGGATTCATCTACGCATACGTCGATCATGGTGTCTTCTGGAAGCTTGGGATGACTACGAGTCCTATTCGACGAAGGAAAGAGTGGGACACCCAATGTCCGTGTCCAAACAGGGTCTGGCTATGCCCGATTCGAGTTCTAAACCGACGGAGAGCCGGTAAGTCGAGTTTCACCTCATATTTTGTATGTACTCATCAACTATCAGAATCGCTCTTGCATCTATTAGCAGAATTCAGATGCCTCCACAGGCCTCGTATCTATTGTACTAACTGTACGTCGTTCACTACTTTTCATTTCGCTTATCTTATTCTTGTTCTGGTCTAGGCGGCAAGACACATACGGAGATCTTTGTGTTCTCTGGAAATCGGATGCACGTTGAGAGGACTATCGTTTACCCACTTCTTGTAAGGAGTGCGGTTATATGAAGGTACGCCATCTATCTTTCTATATCTCGTCTATCAACTGACAATTTCTTAGCTGTTTGCGTTTAGATATGGACATGCCCATTGTAAATTTCATATGTACAAACTCTTGTATGGTATCTGACCCCGCTGAGATGATCTTGAACAGTACTTGCAGAGTATACGATACGGATACGTGGAAGATACGTTTGTTTATTTGAATTTCTGGTCAATATCTTGCTAAGGGGTTAATCTAGACTATCCTGGACTTTTTGGCAAAATACCTCAAGATTGGAAAGTCCTTTGATGCAAAGCCTCAAAGTCCTCAACATTGATCAAATATCAAGTTTATATGCTAGGACCATTGTATATATAGTGTCATTAGGCTAATATAAGGACTCTTTCCTTGTGTGTAACGTGTCCCGACATCCCGACATCAGTACGTCCCGACATCCCGACCCCAATGATATCCGGACGTCCCGACGTCCCGACGTCGGGTCACCATAAGCTGGGCGAGCTTATTTTGAAAAAGCGCATCCTTTGCGCCAGGCTATTTGTATGCGAAAATTATGAATTTTCTCGGCTAGAATATCAGGCGACTATCCAAATTAAGCTCAGAGTTTTCGCTATATATTATTCAAAGGCTTTCAATGGAGTAATTGTGAATAAACGGTCCCCGAATAGGTTGAAAAATCGGCTCACATTTTGTTAAAATAGTATCGTAGATATTAGTGGTAAGTTTTTGATATAAAGTGTACTATATCAGTACCATAACATGCAAACAGATTGTGAAGAAATATTAAGAATTTTCGGCGCTCGGTAATCTGAATGAATTTGTACCAAAGCTCAGTATAAAATCAACCTTTCGGTCGCGCGAAAATCGGCTCATCCCCGCAGTGACATACCAAAGATGAAATCAAACAGGTGACCTTCGGTGTTCATGTGGAAGCTTCCATGCTAAAACTACTCGAATATTTCTCCTCGCTCGTTTTTTCCTTCTTTTTGACACCTTCATTTGACTCAGAATGTCAACGTGAACCTACACCAAGCTTTAGCCCCTCCACTGACACATTGACCCATGGTTCTCATTGAAATCCGGCCTTCCCTGTGTGATCCGTCGACAAAGATAACAGAGAGTATATCCAGAAGATTGTGTGCGTTACCACTCGTGTTAGAACCCAATTCACTAGATGGTGAGTTTCTCGATTCTGGTGATAGCAGCGCCCTCTGTTAATCGATCAAAAGGTGCGAACGCGATGGCATCGATGAACGGCTTTAAACAACCACGTTCCCATCTCCACTTGCCCCGCTTCACTCTCCCATCTCAATCCCTAGTGCTCAATGTTAAATGTCATCGGCGACCTCTTCAATTCCTCCAGCTTCCCGTTCCTCTTATTCCCTTCCCAACTCACAGTCATATGTGCCACACATTAGCCTCACGCAGGGGAAGCGGGCTTTGTCTCTAAATCGAGGGCGATGTGTCTAGACCGTAGTTCTTGGTCAGCGGAACATCATCATCTCGCTTGTCCCTACATGGCTGATCTCGACACGACACCCAATCCGTTCACAAAGAAGGAAACACTACTAGAGGCCAACGAGCTCGATGCAGTTGGCTACTGGTCCACGGCCTGAAACGCCGTTCCTCGTTCCACTCCTCTCTATAATTCTGGTCCCGAATCTCGGAAAGACTGTAGATTGTAAGGAATGGCAGGACTTCAACTCATCAGGCTCAGTCCGAGAGTTTACTGCTGGTACCAGGGATCATTCCGGATGAGCTCGCAACTGACGCTATTGTAGATCCTTCCGCTCCATCAACAGCCACTAGGCCACCCACGCCGGGAAGTGTATCTGATCATATTAGGTTGTGGGTTTGAATATCGCGCATCCGTAACTGATGCTTTGTTCCTTTTGTTTTGCTTTTATTCATATAGTGGACACTCTTTATAGAATGTATATAGAACCACTAAGGTTCAATACCTGTTCATGCCACTTCATCTCTTCCCTATATTATGTATTTTCTGAGTTCCCAAGTGTGTGTGTGATATCATTGTTTATGTTCCTTGCATCATTCATAGGAGTTGGAAGGACATTCCTTGATTTGCAGATAACCTCTATTCATTTTTGATAGGCCTGACTTTTCCTTTGGTCCTCAATGAAGTTTCAAGTTCTATATACACCATAGCATCTGGATACTGGCATGAACATTGTATTCTTTTATACCACTAGTTAGTGTACACTTCCTCCAGCTCAACTCTTTACTAGAAATGGACCAAGAAATGAAGCCAAACTCTGAGCTCTGTGCTGTGTAAACCGAAACTAGATTTTCTTGTAGAAGAAGTTCATCCTGTTTACTGATTTTCTGAGTTGTGATATCATTGAGTCCTGTATGTAGCGGAGGCATAAAAAGCTCCATCCAGCACTACAAGGCACGCTACGTCAGCGGTTCCTTCGATATACCTGCTGGTACGTGAGGGGAAATCAGACACTGCAACTTTTTGTTATATTGTTCTGTGCTACTATTTGATCCTTCCATTGCACGTAACCAATTCTTGGAGTGGGCCCATGGTTCTGGATTGCAATGAAGGTAGCATGGAGGAATGGGAATCTTTATGGTAGATGGATATGGGCATTAGAGATACTGGGAGAAGAGAATGCAATACACATGAAACACTGCGGGGATGAAACCCTAATCTTGTAGTGAATATGAAGAGATTAGGTACAAAACTCTTCAAAAATTCTCTGTTAGAGTTTGCTGGGACTTTTTAAAATTTTCTCCCTGAAACAATCATGAACATGGCAGGAAACGAGATTATTTTGAATATTCCTACATTAATTTCAGCCTAATCCTTAACAGATTGTTCCAAAATAATCTCAGCAACAATTTTTTACAAAATTCTCAAAATTTTCAGCCTATTCTTCGTGAGAAAAGTCCTTCATCCCCGCAGTGAAATGGAAGTATCAATGGATAAAGATGTATTTATCACAAGGTCAGGCTGATTAGAAGTAAACCAGTTGTTCATCACAGGTTATGTATTTGCCATTGTCACATTCTTGCTGATGGAGATACTATTTAAGGAAATGGACAAACACATGAAGCCAGACTCCGAGCTCTGTATATACCAATTCTGATTGCAAAAGTTCATCTTATCTACTGCTTTTCTGAGTTGTGATATTGTTGGGTCTAAAAGCCATTTCCCTGATATACCTGCTAATATATTTGTTTGGGGAAATCAGAGGCATATGAAAAGCAGTAGAGCAAGAACATCCATTGATTTATACAATAAGAGCTACATACTGCAAGCGGGGAAAGATCCCGTTCTGCATTCTGCATTCTGACAAAGTTTTTTGAAGAGGCTCTTATATCTTTACATTATTAGCAAAGTACCTGGATGTATGACAGCTTAAGATGCTATTTCTTTGACTTTTAGGCCCTCCTGTCAGTTTAGATTCAGGGGTTCAGCAGGTTCAGGCTTAAGTCAGAAGAGTCTGAAATTTAAATCCAAAATCTGGACCCAGGTCAGCCAGTTCCTGAACTGAACTACCTGAACACTCATTTGTGAAACCTGTGTGTCCCGTCAGAGCAGAGGTACAGGCTCTAACAACTAGCCGATGACACAGGTTTTGCAGATTTTGTACAGCCTGTACAACACAAGCCAAGGAGAAAGATGTTTCACAATCAATCAATGGTCATAAATTTGCAATATTTACAATGTTTGTTCACCATGAAATGCAGCGATTCCACTAAAATGAATGATACACAGTGCCCCACAAAAGGAGGATTGTTCACATAGAAGCGAAGAAGCACCAACGAGATTTGTTGAATCTTTAGTGCTTAGTTTGCTATTACCTGAGCCAGTCACAAACCACAAAAAATAGAAAAGGGAATTTATTGTCAAATACAATATGTACATTATATACATGATGTACTGTGACATATATAACAAGTCGGCTTAACTAGAAAAGGTACTGAACTGTCTTACTCAACACTTTCACAGTTATAATATTCTCCCGGACCTAGTTAAGACACATTGGTATTATTTGCTCCTGAAGAATTGGCAACATGATTCAACTCCCTTATCAATTGTGCTGCTTGGAATGTGACTTCATTTGAATCAGCACCTTGTTCCACTAGATATTTCACAATATCTGCTCTTCCTAAATATACTGCAGCTTGCAATGCATTCCCATGTTCCCCTCCACATGCATTTACATTGGCACCATTTTCTACAAGAAATTTCATGATATCCACTTTTCCCCAACATATTGCAGTTTGCAATGCATTCCCACAATCCCCTCCATGTGCGTTGACATTGGCACCATTCTCTACAAGAAACTTGACAATATCCAGGTTTCCCCCAGGTCCTACTGCAGCTTGCAATGCATTACCATATACTCCGGTCTAGTGATGTGCCGGCTCCGGCTCTGAGCCCTTGGGCCCTATGAGCCTGGCCGGATTGAGCCTGGCCGGGCCGGAGCCGTCTCTAGGGCTGTGGAAAGCTGAGGGCCCGGCTCAGAATTTTCAAAGGCCCCAAGCCGGGTTCTGAGCCGGGGCTGAGTAGTCGAATTTTGTGCCAAAATTCCCACCTGGGAATTGGCAATGGCTGATATGCATGAAGCTAAATGCTCAATATTTACCTATATGGGCATCACTAGCACCATTTTCGGCTGCAAGGATAACTATTGGTTCATGCCATAATCACCTAAAATTGTTCAAGCATTACAATTCGGATACTTTTGCCATTGTAGATGGGTTGGAGCTTGAATCAAATCATCATATTCACAGTGAATCTCTCTTAATGAGGACTGGGAAGGTATCATGTTGTAGATTTTACTATAACATGGCAGCACCTTCTAATTTGAATGTTAGTCTACAAGCCTCAAGGAAGGAACCACTTTGATCTGATTTGGAATTGACAGTAGTTGAAACAACAGGTAATGATTTTGGTGCTTGCTACTCTGATAAGTCTAGTGTACTGGAATTCTACCATTTGATTGCTGTACACTATTATTCTTAATGTTACACCCCTCTCACAAAGTTAGAGCATTAAGAAACAATGGTGTACTCTGGCAATGATTGTGATACAATTTTCAGACCATTGTGGCAGTATTTTCAGACTCACATATTACATTGGATTTTGTATGATCCAATGGTGAATACTTGAACAGATCAAAAAAATTTTGAATCTCACAGTTTGCACCTACCACAGCCGGGGCCCAAGCTTGAGCCGGAACCCAGCCGGGCCCTGGCTTTCATGTAGGGCCCGGCTCAAGATTTTCATGAGCTTTGGCCGGGGCTATTTGAGCCTTAGCCGGGACTTTTGAGCCGGGCCCCAGCCGGCACATCACTAAATTGTAAGTAAAATAAATATCTCCATTATTGGGTTCCAATATCCCAGCAATAGCATGGGAAACAATACGTTGGATAGATTGATTGGATTCCAATGAAATAAGCCAAGCAAGAATATCTGCTGAGACTAAATGCATCCTGTCACCTGCATTCAAATGTTCAAGTTCAGCATCCTTCAGTGAGGCTTTTGACAATGATGGGTAGCCCTGCGCCTTCTTGAAATGTTCACTATCACCTAAGCTCTTTGCTACACCACATCGGAACAGCCATATCAGAAGCTCAAAGACATGCACACCATGTTTTATTAGTATGAACAGCATTGGTACATCTGTAAAACCTGTATTTTCGGCTAAGAGCTCGAAAGCAGCTGACAGCACTGTCCAGCTGGGAAAGTGCTCCCAGCAGTACTGAAAAACTGCTGGGAGTGCTTTCAGTGCTGGACAGCGCTCTCCAGCTAGTACCCTTGCTCTCGCGAACATCCAGGTTTTGCAGATGTATCTTGTATGGACACTCAATCCATAGTTGAGGTATCAGGACACTCCCAAAATAGCAAGTGAATGCAAGGCTTGTTACAGTGACCACAATCCAGGAAAGTGGGCTGTGGAGAACTGAGATATACAATGACAAGCCTATCAAGAATAATGCAAGAGACATGCGCAGAATGAGAGGGAGTGCTCCCACAATTTCTGCAACTTTCTATTTTACCAGCCCGCCATATCTGAATTGGCGGATCATTGCCCGTTCTTTTGCATTTCCAGCTGAAATGGGGCCACTAGCATTTGCAGTGCCACCTGCAGTGGCAGTCACTGCATAGTATCTGCACTCCACTGCAGTGTACCTGCATGCGCCTGCATTACACTCTCGGCATATAAATGCCGGCATTTATATGTATCTTGTCTGATTGTGTCATGCAATTTTGAGTTCATATTTGCCGCATGTTCAACTATTTCAAGATACGCATATGCACATTGAGTTGATATCTTGCTTGGTTTACAAATGAATGTAAGTCATATATGCTTAGTTATGTCACAAGCACTTGGGGTTCAAAACTGCACATAAGAACCAGTAGTAGACATATTCACAATATTTACTTGTGCCTATCATTGTACTCACCCATCTGCAAAACCTAGATGATCATGACAACAAGGGTACTAGCTGGACATCACTGTCCAGCCAAAAGCACTGAAAGCAATTTCTAGAAACTACTTGAGTGGCAGTCAGTCTCTTAGACAAAAATCCAGGATGTACAGATGTATCAGCATGCTCCTACCTCTTACCTGCATTCACCTGGACTGTAACTGCATGCACTTGCACTGTAACTGCACACACCTGCATTGTGACCTCATGCAACTGCACTGTAACTGCACTGTAACTGCACACACCTGCACCTCACCTGCACTGTGACTGCACACACCTGCACCTCACCTGCATTGTGACTGCACACATCTGCACCTTACCTGCACTGTTACTGCATTCACCTGCATTGTTCTTGGCACTTACTTGCAGTCTCACTGTGGGCAATAGGGCTCTGTACCTTTGCATGGAAATCATTGGAATCATTCTGGGTCATTTGTGAATAGTTAAGATTATGAAGGGAAGGAATTTGCATTGCTGATTTGGGCCAATAGGGCTGGAATATCATAAAAAAGTCATGATGGAAAACATTCTTCCAATCTCATGGTATTGCCAGGTTGAGGTTGAAGAACCTAAATAAGAGACATAGAGCCATGTATAAACACTGGATAAGGACCTACAAAAACAAGTTAAACTGTAGGAGATACTTGATATAATGAATACTTTGATTGGAAAATTCGAGGGGACAGTGTATGTATTGTTATACATTCATTTTTTGCTTTTTGGAGTTCTCCTTGGCCAAATTATCATCATTTATCCACCGCTTTTTGACTTGATTAGGCCGTGCTTTTGGCTGATTGCTGAATGTATTTATTAAGTGTTGTTTCTGGTCATCTATAAAATCTGGGCCATGCTACGTCAAATCAAACAACAATCAGAAAACATGTCTTTATTTGAAATATAATTTACCTACCTGGCACTCAACCTCATCATCTCCTTCACGTTTGTTTGTGCAATGGCTTTCAGGACCATACTCTAGCCAGGGATTCCAGTTTTGCAGATGAGATCCAGCATCAAGACCCCATTGTTGATTTCCTGCAACTCCTGCATCCTCAGAAATATCAAAAACTGATTTTTCGAGTAACTGCAATGCCTCTAGATCCACATCAACTCTTTCATACAACTTGTCCTTCCCATCAACTGTTTTCCCTGTCCAAGCTACAAGTCTATTAAATGCTAGTTCAACTATACTGGCCCCTTCTACTTCATGAATGAATTCTGATTGATGCCGGTGCAAAAGTACCAAGGTGCGAGCATGTGCAATAGGTAGGGCACCGATCCATATATGCTGCTTTTGTGAAGCACCTGGTATCACTGTATAGAACCAGTTATTGATACGAGCACAATCATCTACAGTGAGTCCTCCAGAGTGCTCTATGGCTTTGGTAGCTCTTTTCATGCCAGCTTGCCATTTTTTGGCTGGGCACAAACTATCTATAACACTATCTGGATTATTCATAAGTTGAGTCAGTATTCCTATATTTGGTTGTAAAGCCCTGTCAATCTCAGAACTGAATGGAAGGAACTTTGGATCTTCCCAAGCAGCCTCTGCTTGTTCCTCTGCAATAAATGCTCGTACCCATTTGCCAAGCTGTAAATGGGTCAGCTAACCAATATTATCCATTCATTGACTCTTACCCGAATTCTCCTCCTGGCTGCTCTGTTCTGCCATAACTCATCTTTAATATCTTCAATAGATACCTTGGCAATCTTTCCAGGTTGTTGTGAAGAACCAGGTGCAGGTATATTGTGCCTCCACCATCGGATAGAGCAAAACTTATGGCCTTTCTGAATGAGACGGGCAGGGAAGAAAAATAAACCATCCCGGACCAGAACACCTTTGCCATTGCTGTAGAGAGTTTAGAGAAAATAATCAAAGGATTTGTTCAATGGAACATACAATATACGTCCCGATATTGCCTTGGGAGTATCAGCTGCACTATACAAAATGTTATTATAGATCAATCTGATTGCAAAAATACACATACGGCCGTGTTGATCTTCTCAAATTTTGCATTAACTTCTCTTGTATCCTTTTAAATTGCCATGGGTCATCAACTCCACAAATGGGACATATAAAGTCTTGTATCAGTGCTGTAGTACGTTGGGTTTGGCAAGCTTCATGTGACCATATTTTCTTGCATACAGTACAGATTACTATATTTTCTTTTACCTCTTGTTGATGACCATCTGTTTCTACTCCACAGCGACAAATCACATGTGCAGGGGAGCTAGGTGGTGGAGAACTAGAGAAAACATTGACATCTGTTGGTGACTGAGGGTGTGCAGAGTCTCCAGTAATGTCTTGTAGAATAGTGGCATATTCATCTGAGTCAATAGACATTGTAGAGTGAGGGGCTGAGGAGATGGAGGATGCAACAGATGGTGTTTTATATGGTGTGGAGAGTGGTAATGTTTGAGCTTGGAAATCCTGATACTCTATAGGAGCATTTCCACGGTTCCTATATTTTTTAAGTTCACCAGAGGAGAGCCAGGTCTGATTATTGAGAGGAATAAGAGAAAATTTGGGAGCAAGAAATAAGGTTGAAGCATTGAGTAGTGGATATCTTGAAGATGTGTTGGGAGTGATGGAAACTTGTAAATGTTTCTGCAGTAATGAAATCTGTCTATTGCTGAACCATGCCTGAGCAGCAGTACCTCCTTTTAGATGATACATGACAGCACAAGTCCTGTACCCCAAATTCTGATAATCTTCTGGCATCACTGGGAAACGGCCACCCAGTAAGTGATCAAGCTTGCCTGATTCTCTCTGTGCTTGTCCACCATGCTGCATTCCATCATAAAAGAAGACTCCTGTTGCATGTTTTGGAGTATCAAGAGAAGTGGCAAAGCGGGTGACAAAGTGATTCTGGTTGGAAAAAACTCGTGCTGTCATTTCATAGACAAACTGATGTTTCTTTGCTTCATCACCAGCAACAGGATATAAAATCCGTGGAAAGTCCCAAAGCTGATTGTCTTCAGGGTGAATTGTCACACACCAGAAAACTGGGAGCCCTATAATAATATCTACAAGTTGTGTTTTCTGTGTATCATTGCAGGATTGACGCCAGCATCGGATTTGTTGACCTGCACACTGGTCCAAACTTTTATTGATAGTTGTCAAATTCCGAATCCAGTCCTGAAAATAGCCTTGACAGCTTGACCATTGGTGTGCAAAAGGACCTTGAGTGGCTCTGGGTGCAGGTCCAGGGTGTGGGGAAGTGAGTTGAATATGGACAGGGGTGGCATTACAGTACCGTATGGATATTGAATAAGCAGCAAAAAGATGAGATGCACTCTTCTGTGTATCTGTAACAGTGTTTGGGTGGTTGATTGGAATGTCTATACAGGCAGAGAACCAGGTCTATGATTTGCTCAAGTATTAGATGAATAACACACCCTCATTCAATATTACTTACCATCAAGCTGTCTACAGATGTTGTGCTACCTCCATATGACAACACATTGCTCTTGTCCTCTTTAATGTATTGCCGTATTGATTCACGGTGAGATGTCAATTGGTCCTGAATGTCTTTGTTACTACCAACAAGCAGTAAGCGCCGTGCCCTCAGCAAGCAATATATGGGATGGAAGAGATGATGCTCTGCAGATGAGGTCTCGAAGACTAAGGCAACCTCATTCCAGTTACAATTGAGAAGCCAGAATAGAACCTCAAGACTTGTATCTAACCAGCAGGAATTATCAGCCCATTTGTAAGAGGGAATCATCTTCAATGTAGATGAAACAAGAATTGTTGACCGGGACTCTACCTGTTTCAGACAGAAATCCCTGTTAACATTCTCAACAAGGGTATCCTTTGAGTATCTGGCAAGGGCATCATGAGGAATTTGAAGAACTGGGCTGGATGCTTCAGACTTGTTGGGAGAATTAACAGGGAGGGATTGTGGATATATCCACAAAGCTTGAACTTCAGGAGTTTTGGTACCCTGTGTAAGCCACTGCTTCATGAATGCTGAACTTGAGGAAATTACTAATATAAAATGTCTCAGTCTATAAAATGGCAGTAAATATGTGTTTGAATTGCTACCAGTGCCTCCATGCAACCCTTCTATGGTACCACCTGCATTTTCCTGTGATTTATCTGTTGTATATATGAATTTTCACTAATACAATTAAATTTATCAGCTCTTTACCTGATATCTCATTCCACTCCACTGTTCCACCTGTAATGCCTGTCCACTCTTCTGCATTAGGCTGGGAAGGTTCATCTTACATATGGAATCCATGGTAAACTCAAGCAAGTAATATAATCAAATCATACCAGTCTTTGTTATGCCAGACCAATCATCAATATGAAAGGAAGTAGCAAGTGTTTTTGTCTTTACAGGCTTGAACACCCGTTGTTTCCGGGAGGTAAGTGATGACTTGGCCTTAGAGTTTAATTTTTGACGCAACAGACGGTTATCATCTGGGGGTCGACCATCATTATGATACTGCTGTTTTCGTATTTTGATAGCTTTCAGGGCACGTGAACGTTTAGTACGGCCTATCTTTGCTTTCAATGCTTGACGGACATGTAATGGTGGTTTGCCCCAATGTGTTGGTTGACCAACTAGAGAAACAATCAGCAAACTGAAGTCTTATGATAACATATTTGTAACTTACTACGTTCAGCATTAAATAATTTTTCATAAGTTTGAACTATCTTCCAAAGTGCCTCCCAGCCTGCAAAAAATGCATGTTTGCGCCCTTGTTGTGCATACATGCTAAAATGAATAGACTCTTCAGCATTTGTGGTCTCAGGAAGTGAATGCCAAAGCAAAGGATCCATGTTACGCTTAGCTTGAAAAAGCATCGAAGCATGTTCCGGACGCAACCACCAATGAAGCCATGGCCTGATCTTGGGAAAATCTGCCTCCAGAGTTTTTGCCAGTTGATTGAAATCATTGGAATCTTTGGCTTGCAAGAGTCTGTTCACCTTTTTAGCAAAGTGCAACTGTTGCTCAACAGGAACAATTGCTGCAATCCGCTTAACTCGAGTTATACTACACTGGAAATGTTGTAAACAGCCACGCAAAAGCTCATCCCCCCTTTTTCGAAGTTCACTTTCATCCCGAAGGTTGGTGTGCTTCAGCCAAAACCGGACAAAGGCATTGACAAAACCAGTTCGCTCTGCTTCACTAAAATCAACAACCTAGGATCAAATTTTATGATTGAGATTATGTGAAGTATAAAGTATAGATTACACATACCCCAGCAAGAAGCTCATCAACAAGAGTCTTATTCCTTTCACCTACAATTCGTGCAATAGATTCAAACAAGGCAAGGAAATGATATTCATAGTGAGCTGCACTTGCACCATTTGAGTAGCTGATAAGGACTGGAATCCAGCGGAGAAGGATTTGGGAAAAGACAGAGCTGATGATGAGTAATGATGTTTGAACTTTCCACCAGCCATGTGCAGCATCTGAAATAATCCCATTGAAAGGACCATCCACCTGGAGTGCCTCATCATGAAGCTGAGATGCCATAAATGGAGTCTGTGCTGAAATGACTGTGACCCCACCAAGCATAGTGTTTGCAACAATAAAGCCAGGTCGCTCCAGTTGAAAGTGCATAAAAGCTTCTATGAAATCATCTCCACCTTTGATTTTTGCTTGTCCCAGTATTTGATTCCGCATTCGGCCAACACGAGGAGCATGAATGAGCACAGAAGATATATCAGTCACTGTTTTTCCATCAACAGTATTGCCAGAGATCAGAGCTGCTGGTGCCACCTGGGGATTACTTTTAACAAATTGGACAAACTCTGCTGTCTCATCCTGGGTGAGATGAAGTTTGTATGAAGGAACTTCATGATTGTGGTCATGGATTCCATTCATATATCGGACACCACCGGACCACTGTATGATTGCAGCTTTATTTGGACATGGATTATGAATGAGTTCCCGGTTGCCACATTTGCAGGAATGGTTGAGTTGTTTCAGGATTGCAGCACGAGTATGGGTATGAGGACGTATAGTAACTGCACAGTCTTTGTTTCCACAATGAATAGTGCCAAGACATTGACGGTAGGTTCTATGGCCATTCTCCAAATATGAAGAAGCATATGAGGCACCTTTACGTTTCCTTCCAGAGGAGGTTTGGCAGGCCCAATCCACCTGAAATTTTCCTGAACCTTCATACTCTGAATGGGAAACATCCAATGCAAAGTTCCCCTGTGGAGTGGTATTCCATTTTCCCTCTGGAAGATCACTCAAACAGACATATTGGGTGTCCCTGTTGACATAAGGGCCTGTCAAGGGAATATCAGGTTGAGCAGAGCCCACTTGATTTGAGAAAGTAGGGGTGAATGCCAAGGTCTGATTTTTCTCAGGAGAAAGATGTGTCTGCAATTGAAGTGTGTTTTTGTCTAAAGTGGGGGAAGGCAAATGGACCTCCATTGGGATCTGATTTGCAATCTGCTGTTCACTAGACAAATGGTGCTGGTTGGTAGTTTGGGATGGAAGCAAAGTTGGTACTTGAGTGGAACCTGAAACAGGATAATATGGAATTGCTGGTGTAAAGTTGGAAGGAGGGACCATGAAATATTGACCATTGATTTGTGGACGAGACACAAGTGGAAGTGTGGAGTGCATATAGTTGGAGGTATGATAAAAAGGAAGTTGTGATTGTGATGAGACCATGTGCTGATTGGTTGTAATGGTATTCATGTGCCCAGGAATAGTAGGAGGTGGAGCATGGACTGCTTTTGATGCTTAAATAGATTTGGGTTAGTGAATGAATGATTAGAATTGCCAGAATACAAACATACAATTATTGGGCACATTACTTTGGATTTCTTGGGTAAAGTGTGCCTCTGTAGTAGGGCTAGGGCTAATGAAAGAGGCAATTCCCTGCCGAATTTTGCTCTACATATGAAAGCTGTGAATAAACAAGTATGATGCTTGAAGTCAAATGCCTGTATACCAAGTTCATTGTCCAAAAAGACATTGGAAGCAATTTCAAACTTTGGTGTAGTAAATATTTCTGATGGGGGCGAAATAAATCTCCTCGCAATGCAGTGGCTACTTATAATAAATTCATAACCCATCAATTTTCGACCCTGGTTATCCGAAATGTCCATCCAAATCATTGATGGTGAAATTAGGAATAAGGCCAGCTTTGTGAACACCAGCTAGTATCATATTCTGGTACAAGAGGATATTATT
This sequence comes from Lentinula edodes, assembly GCF_021015755.1. Classification (NCBI taxonomy): domain Eukaryota; kingdom Fungi; phylum Basidiomycota; class Agaricomycetes; order Agaricales; family Omphalotaceae; genus Lentinula; species Lentinula edodes. The sequence goes on from NW_025764327.1 coordinate 57,311, forward strand.
TACAAAGCCAAAGCTCTAATGATACAAGATACAGAAAGTTTGCATCGAGAAGAAGCCTGGCAGCGGGCTGGGCGGAATGATAAGATCACTATCCGATTTTGATATTCAGCCCCTCCGGGCCATTATACTATCTGCTGTTGTCGGACACAGCATTCATAGAATGGGTATATTTTGTACAGTGGAAGACCATTTATTTACATATACATTTAAGTAACTGCAGTGCTACTGTGTGCTACTGCATGTCACTGCACATGTCACTGCAATACCCCTGCACATGTCACTGCAAGTGGTACTGCAAATGTTCTGTGCCCGCTGAAATGGAGCTGTAGGCTTGTAGCCATTGCTTGACAAGAACTGACACGAGTGCATTGACTAGGGCTAGTCACAAGCTTGCAAGAAATAGACCATTGATCCAAAGATCATGAGTATCCACTGAAGCATTTCCCAGATCCACAGAGGATTTGGGAATGGCACTGATTGCTGTGGAATTTCCAGCAGCCCTGAGGAGTTGAACCTGCTCAACTAACAGGATTGCAGCTATTTGTGAATAGTCTGGTTGAACAGAAGTTATAGTTGCAATGATAAAGGATGTTATAACACCAGAGAAAAGTGCTGCCTGTTCAGGGTCAGTAAAAGTCTCTAATACCTGAACACCTGAACCATTCATAATATACTCACAAATACCAGCAGTGAATCAATTGTTTCCTTGAAGCCTCCCACCATATCATCATCATGACTTTCTGCCTCATCCAAGTAGACCTTAAACACTCGGGCATTGTCACTCATCTCCTTACCAAGAGGGTCAGGTGCATATTTTTCCTCATAATCCAATGATCTCCCTCCTACTCAATGTGGGATTTTTAAACACATTGCCAATATATGATGAATATCTTACATGAATATGGAGAGTGATTAGTGGGAATCATGCCGATCACTGATGAAGCTGAGTTGTATTTTGTAGTTTCATCCATGTGTGCTGGCAGATATGCATGTCCTTGCTCCATTCTGCTTGTGGTAGGAGGATAGGATATGGAATCTCTAAGCTCAATATGGGTAGATCTAGCATCCCCAGGACCTTGCTGTTGCTCAACAGATGAGAAGTTCCAGCCGTTATTCCTCTGGTCTTCATGCTGGTCCAAAATTGCTTGAGACATTTCAAGTTCTGTCAATATGGGATGTGACCAGACTATGGTACAGAAATGGGCTAGATATATACCCATATGTGTGGTCAGGTGGTGTACTCATGTTTTCAACGCGCACTGCCATGTGTGTGTGTAAACTTGAATGTCAGACATTCATCTGGGATGCATGTCAACAAATGGTACTCCTAGTGTCAGTGTTGAAAAATTGACAACGGTATCTATAGGATGAAATGCCCCTTTCGTGCCACTACTGGATCTGAAACCCAATTTGACTATTCACTGGAAGGAAGGAAGGAAAGAACCGACACGCTCCCATTGAGGAACAGCCGGGGCCCTGAGTACGGAACATTCATTGAATGTCGAACGTTCTCACGGGAAGACATTCGCGTGGTGGGTTTTTAGATCGAGATGATAACAGTGTGCTTTCGCGATGCTCTGTTCATCGATAAGAACAGCTTTCAACGGCCACGTTATCCACTCACCCTCCCCTCGCCCCATTCCAATCCCCGTCATTACCGCTGCTCATCTTATGTGTTACAAGTCTTTGTTATTGCAATCATAACTTCGACTTTTGATCCAGGGCCACGTCTCGAATTGATTTTCTCCGTCATCACAACTACCCCCAGCTTGCTCATTGTCCCTTCGCTCCTCCTTTCAACCTGTCTAATCATCGCTCTTCCTCACTTTTCCCATTGACTATATGGTATTCAGAGGACAATGACTCAGAGAGCGGGAAACACTACTTGAACGGTGCTAGACAATCATACCCTCGAAAATTCAAGTCTTTTTTCCCAAGGTTAAAAATCATAAATACATCTGTTTGTTTCATATTTCCTTATTCAAACCTTTGCAATTAGCTGCCGCGGCTCTATTTCCGTAGGCTTATCTACCAGCGACACTCTAAGTCATGGAATTAGTGCAGGATAATTGCCAGGGTTGGACATATTCCAATACACAATACTAAAATTTTGCGGAGGACAGTCTCAAGTGCGCTTTCATTTCTTGCATCATTCTCAGGACTAGTGTTTATCCACAGTACTTACGCTTTCAGATAACCTTTCTGTAGGGAGAACACCTTCACCTCGAGTCATTCAGTCTTAAATACACCATAACAACTGTAGAAATGAAGATAATATTTTCTCTATATCTCTGGGCTAATTAACATTCATTCCTACCTCCATCCCTGAGGGCCCTTTCTGTATTTGATGAACAGTTTGTAGGCATGGATTTTCTAGATTGTTGTAGTATAAACAAATGCTATTTCCTTGATATGTATATGCTCTTTCCGATAGTCAAGTAACAAGTGCTGTATTTCAGGTAATGGCATTACATTGCTTAGACTGAGTTTCGGGCTTTATAACGGTGACTAATTGTTGAACGTTATAAAGTACAAACTTGAATATTGCTTCTGAGTTGTGTACTGCAGATTAATATAAAGAGGAGTCCTCTATAGTGCAGTACCATGATGCTGTTTGTCCTCGGCCTGTATCAATTCTATTGAAACTTCTCCCGTTCCAGTTTGCCCAGATCCCTGACCTGGCTCTCCTGCAAAGTCCAGCGTGACATGGCTTTCAGGTATCCTGAATCTGATGCCTGAAGGGACCCTGTGACTCTCCACTCCAGTACGGACACCTGCGCTACTACTCCATACTGAATCAGGCCTAGAATATCCTGCTGCTGCGCGTAGGATAATGAGAAGAGGAGCTATACCCTTGAGTGCAAAAAGAGGCATTAAAATTTTTGTTGTGATGAACTCAAAGAAGAAAGCACAGCTCACCGCAACTTGAGCATGAATATTGAGTGCATAAAACGTGTTTGTGTCTTTTGTAGCAACACACACAATCAATGACAAGAGCGTGATTGAATATAACACAGCAGATTCAGCAATTATCTCGATTGCACCGTTGTACCGGTTCCTCCTGTTGGGGAATACTCCTGCAGTCAGTCTCTGTGCTCCTATTATCTTTATGATGATCAATGATGTCCCAGTGATACTTGTGACAATGGATAGACCTCCGGCTGCTGTATTCAGGATAATGAATGTATTTGACTCAATATTGGAGAGGGTGTTGTCTGCTGATGCAGCACTTGGAATGGCAGCGATGGATAAAGCTAGGATGCCCTCATGTGTGAAACAATCCAAATAAAACGAGGATAACCTACCAACGGCTCCCAAAGAGCATATCATTGGTACAACAATCACAATCCATCTCTGACCCCAAACTACCCATGCTCTCCAAAGCTACCATACAAAAGTGATCAGTGACCAAGCATCTTGCTAGAAGAATTATTGCAATACCCACAATCAAACCATCTGCAAGGAATCCATTTGCAAGTAATGATACACCTCTTACACCAACCTGCCAGGGCTTCACATGAGTCAGACTCTCCAAAAGTATATTTGAAACAGCTTCATCTCCGCTCTGTGCTTCACCAAGATCAACAGCGGTGCTTAGATATACCCAGTGTGTCACCGAATGCATGGTGGAGAAAACATATTGAAGAATGACAACGGTCGGGAGGGCATATCGAAGGGATCTTTTGTAATGCTTGTTTTTTCCTGGGGATAGTAGATAGTGAATTCGTTGGAATACAGCATACTAGAGGTGAATGTCATACTCACCTAGTGCCCAGAGCGTGACACAAACCAGCAATAGATAAAATCCTGTACGGAACATAAAATTTTTCGGGTCAACATACAAATAAATTCCCAAGCTTTCAAACCGGACTTACCATTCAACCATTCTTCAAGGAGAATAGAGCTTGAGGGGATTGGGGAATCTGATGAGGACTCGTCGGACATGGTGGCGGGGGGAGGTAAGTAACTTGCTGAATACAATCTCATTTGCGATGGTATTACTTATACAAAAGTGTAAGCAAGTCCATGCAGTTCCGAATCCCATCTACATATCCGCGGACCATGCTAAATTTGCACTCGTCAGTTGAATCATGGTTCTTGTATCTATCATGCAACAGACACTTGACAATGACATGATCCCGAGTTGAGACCCTGTATGATTCCATCAGTTGGCTGATAAACAGTGCTACATTCGATATTCACTGCGCCATCCATCTGGTTGACCGAGACCAAATGCAGCATGCTGGGCAATTTCACCGGTTCTAGCTGCGAACTCTAATTTCAACCGTCGAAATCTGAGTTCCCTATTCCAGCTTGCATTTCATAAAGCATTATTCGCCACAGGAAATGGTGTACTTATTTCTGAAAATTTGAACAAGAATGTCAGCCACTAATGATGAAGACTTGTACATTGTAAGCTAATGTGGAATGGCTTCACATGTTGATAAGAGATAAGCTTTTATATGGGGACAAGTTGGGATGACTCTAAACGCAACTGCTGAACCTTCAAGGTCATTGAAATACAGAAAATTCATTACCTCAAAAAATCTTACAGCTGTTAGCATATTTTTAGCATATTGTTTCGAAAAGCGTTACTTGGTGATGGCGGTCATGAGTCAACAAAAATCCAATGACAAGACTCCACAACTTAGCAAGTGTTTTGAACTGCTTCGGAGGAGTCATGGGCATCTATATGCTGAGAAGTATTCTACAAATTTGCTAAGCTGTAAGGTTATCCATCTGTCATGATCATGATTTGTGATTAATGGATGATGCCAATATTTTGTCTACGTAGTCAGTCCCATGTACCAGTAGCAACAAAGGAAAAAATAACGAGCCTTCAACTCGGCAAATTACAATCAAAGATTGAATCTAAAGACCCGGAGCTGATGGGAAAAACAATTTAATGAATAAGGTGCAGTGCAACTATTTTCGAACCTCGGAGTGCACTCGCATGTGCAAGACAAAACTGTGAGAGTGTAGAATCTATACATTGTGTCAAGTGTGGAAGCTTAACTTACACGCTCATCAAACTCAGACCATAAAATTATCCTCGGGACTCGATTTTTCACAAGCAGTAGAGGAACATATCAGCTTCTCCCGCCATTAACAGTTTCTTGGAATCGCGATGAGCATAAAGCTGCAGGTTTTGACCATCGAGATCACCTTCATTTTGATTATATTACATACCAATTCCATGCTCAAGTCCCAGGATAGACCCGTCACTGATTCTCTGCAACGGTAAACTTCTAATGTTGATGGGCAGTTGAGCTATCTGGGAGTAATCAAAGATGGTGTTAGCACAACTTGAAGGAAAATGATTACTAGGTCTCCACTCGCACTGGTAGTGTCGGAATTACTCAAATAGCTATAACTATAAATATCTGGTTTGCTGGCTGAACTCGAAGCTTGCTAAAGTCTGAACCGCTCAATGGCCTATGATTGTGAAACCGCCTTGCTTGCATCCAAACTCAAGGATGAACTCTTAGTTCATCCCATTATTCTATCTGCTGGCTCTTTTGCGCTGTCCATCTTCATATCACAGGCAGTATATAGCACTTTTGATTGGAGACCTGTGAGCACAACCACTACCCTTCTACTAAAGTCTCGCACAATGCATATACACCTAGTAATTCCACAGGTTGCTATCTGTGTCTCAGCTGATATACTTACTATTGGACTTGACCATTACAAGGACCAGGCACCTTCCCTTGTGGATGCTCTGAATAATGCTAGCACAAGAGTCTTACAGGTCTTCTACCATGCTCGCATTCTTCTGCTCCTAAGCACTACCCTTCTATGTGTGGCACTGTCTCATTCACCCCCTGAAACGTGGATGATTACTGGTATCTTCATTGCTCCAGCCCTTCTTTGGAATACACCTCTCTCCATAAGGATTCCAGGTCATTCCTCTCAGAATGAATTTCCAACTGAGAAAGATCAACAAAAGCCTGAGGGTGCATTTGTTATCAAACGAATTCCGGGTATGAAAGCTTTATTTATTGGGATTATCCGAGGGTGAGATTATTTATGGATGTGCATTAATCAATTCAAGTTGCCTCAAGGCTGACCTCATTCATTGTAGATGTGGTACATTTGCGGTTGTTCATAGTATACTTGCCTCTTCAACAATGGCACCTAATGTGCAGGACAATATGTTTACCTCCACACAAATCCTGATGTGGTCTACAGCCAATCGGACCTGCCATGCAGCATGTCACGCTTTTATCTACATTCCACGCCATTCTCATATTGATAGGTAATGGCTGACATCCGGGATTTCCAAGAAGACTGGGAAAACCAGATCCCCACCATCCCAGTGCTTCTCAAGTCTGTGTACAAGACTCGAGTTTTACTTACACTAATTCACATTGCCACCATGATTTTTTTTCTACAAAATCCATACATCTTCCTTGCTTCAGTCTATGCTATTGCACTTGTTTGGCTTCTTGGGGACAAAACTCCTAAGAAATTCTTCCGTTTCAGTTTTCATTCTCAAACCATTGTGGCTTGTCTATATGGCATAGTCGAATCTTTCAAATACCTTGCTCACACTCATAAGTTCCTGTAATTCGATGTATGCCTTGGACGATACATGCAACTAAGATGCAGTATCAATAATAAGCCCTGACATATCCTCTTCAAATCCGAACGTACAAAGGGTCAATAGTCTTGACTGTTGGGAAATGAATCATACAGGAATCACCTATTAGGTTTCTTGAATGGAGTCACAAAGCTTCCGGTGTAGAGCATTGCCATACGTAAATCAGTGAGCACAAATTTGAGCAGAGGTTGTACGTAGACAGAGTCTGGGGTGAACATGATCATGAAAACGAGGCTGCGTACAAACGAAGAGGTCGGTGACGCAAAATGCATATTTGATTGATAAGAAGGGTTGAATAGCATATTTGAAAGCTTTGGAGCGGAAATTGGAGCAGAGGCGGTGAGTGATGGCTGTTGGTTGAAACGAAGATATTAAGCGCTAAATGATTTTCAAGAGTAAGCGCCCAGCCGTTCATTTTCTCCCGTGTCCATGTCAATGGCGACATTCTTATCAGCCTTGGAACAATGTTCCATTATGGGAAGGAAACGGAGTTCTAGACGCTGTAGGTCGTCGACACTGGCTAGCTAAGACTGGGTGCATTTCATGTAAGACCTTCAAACGAAAGGCCATTTCTCATGTGAAGAAACGCGTACAGAGCTCTAGAAATAACCATGTTCATCAAGAAGACCGCCGCCCTCTCGATCCCTAACCGGCACCAATAACCACCCTCCTCTTTTTCCTCCGTCGAATTCGCATTTCCACCATTGCTTCTCACTGGATCCGCACTACCATCAACAAGCAACCTCGATTTTGCTGCAATCCAAGGACCAACTGACGGAGAGATGGACCAGGCAGGAAAGGAATATAGGCGGTCAAATGAATGGATGAATTCAAGCTAATCGGGTATCTATTCCTCGACAGGGGTGATTCAGTCTATCCTCGATGTTACAACAGCGAGATTACGCGTAGCTCCGTCTTCATCTCCTTCGCGTGTAATACGGTGGTGCTTCTTTGCTTCTCTCATGCTCCGTCCATCGATGAACAAGATGGATGGCAACTTCCCACCAAATCTGCACTACAATTTTAAACCAGGATCCGATGGACACAAATCAATAGCTGCCGAACGTCGAACGCTGAACATGTTGAACCATCATATCGTCCACTCGCCCGCCGCACCTCAACTCACCCCATTCAGCTTACCGTGTCGTTCACGCTATTCCACCCTTCCACCACCGAACGTTGGGCCAAATTCGTTGGACCTCCGAATAATGCCTTATCAGTCCAGTTTCCGTCGCTTCCATTGCACCGACATCATTGATCATTGATCATCGCTCGTCTCCAGATAACTGTAAACGCTGCAATACCCCGTGCCAACCTACACCGAATTCACGCTTCCTCCTTTCAAAATCCGATAACGATGTGATATCTCCTTCGTAAATCCTCTTTTGCCCCATGACATTCTACCTTGTACCAGCCCACACTCTGTTCCCGCCACCTGGTTCTGGATTTCGGATTCATCGAGAAGAAGTGGAGAACTTCATATTATATATAGGGTTGACGCTCAGAAATGGTGAGATGGCCGAGCGGTCTAAGGCGCCAGACTAAGGAATGACCAGCGCATTTGGATGCGCAGGATATCTGGTCACATTGTGGCGTGGGTTCGAATCCCACTCTCATCATTTTTTCTATACATGCCCCGTACATGGCTCTAGTTATCCCCTCCAGCACCTGTGAAACTGACAACAACCTTCTTTAGATTTCCCATTGTCTACTATTCTCAGAAACCCAGTTATGTCCTCTCTCCCCTTTATTTCTTCTTCACCCCGAAATATTTTACACCATCTAACAGTGACCCCCATCCCATAGTATACAATGCATAACATCTCATCAACTATCATCCCGGGCTTGTACCATGACCGTATTTTTTCTCTTGACTTCCAAGGAGGACAACCCCTTGAATGCACATACTTCATTAGAAGATCCTTTCCGCGATGAGAACTTTTATACAGCCCAAATGACGAGAGCGGGTAATACCTAGCTCTGTCCCGACTCCGTGAGTGTCTGCACTCCGAATCTCAATGATGAATATAGCCATGAGTCTTGGTGTTTGTATAGTAATGGTCATAATGTGATAACCTCAACTCACAAAAGAGAACGCATTCCATTATGTCAATCTCCGAGGAAGGAGGAAGCATTTTTCGATCCAATTCAGGACTCGTGAAGTGCAGTGGCGAAATGCTATTGGTGCTGCATGTCAAGATTCGGAGAATGAAGTTGAATATTGTTTCTCCTGTATCTCGTGAGCCTGTGGTTAAAATTTCAAGTAACCATTGCAAATAATAGCGGGTGATAAACTAGATGTAGTGAGATTCAATTGCCAAGTTCCTGGTATTCATCATAAATACCTGTCGCACTTCTCGGGCGTCAGGGGAGAGGTTTCGATCCACCAATATATTCGTTCCTTTCAGTCCTCATCGCATTTCTCATTTCAAAGATTCCACCACGGTCGTTTGTGCAAAATTCATTCAACGTAAAACCTAGGTCTGTCCATGCCTTGATCAACGGAGGTACTTGCTTGATGATAAGTTTACAACATTATTATACGTGACCACAGTTTCAAGAGTGTAACAATGCGGTTACATACACAACTTGCCAAGAATACCATAGCATACTATATATAACCTGTGACTTCGTAGCACTTTTCTCCTCGGACTCACAACACTTGGTGGAGGGCTAGTCATTGGTTTAAGCGCAGGGTTGTTGGCTCCAGTCATCAGTGTAGGGCTGGGAATTGCATTTAGCACTATCAGACTCACCGGGGCATTGACGTTCCTTGCTGGGTCAGTGGGGGCAGCGGTTATCACGGCTGGGATCACATGGAGCTCCCCCGTAACGTTCCTCTTATGTCCCGCCTTATCCTTCTTCCCGCAATTCCCATAAAGCTTGTGATATACCATTGATCACAAGCATGCAAAAAATCATGCGTAAGTGATGAAGGGATACTAGGAAGGTGGTGGAGACGTAAAGAGTGGCGAGGAGGGGTGATTGATTGAATTTAGCGGGGATCCGGCAGAGACAGAGATAGGAAAATAGATGATGAATAGATGAGTGATTGCAGATATAGAATGAATTTGATGACGGACACTCACCTCCCAGCAATCCTAGATAAATTCACATCTACAGCTCCAACAAGACTCAGAACCCATAATCAGTCCCATACAAGGAACGCGACGGGGCACAGAACATTTGCAGTACCACTTGCAGTGACATGTGCAGGGGTATTGCAGTGACATGTGCAGTGACATGCAGTAGCACACAGTAGCACTGCAGTTACTTAAATGTATATGTAAATAAATGGTCTTCCACTGTACAAAATATACCCATTCTATGAATGCTGTGTCCGACAACAGCAGATAGTATAATGGCCCGGAGGGGCTGAATATCAAAATCGGATAGTGATCTTATCATTCCGCCCAGCCCGCTGCCAGGCTTCTTCTCGATGCAAACTTTCTGTATCTTGTATCATTAGAGCTTTGGCTTTGTAAATAATATCCTCTTGTACCAGAATATGATACTAGCTGGTGTTCACAAAGCTGGCCTTATTCCTAATTTCACCATCAATGATTTGGATGGACATTTCGGATAACCAGGGTCGAAAATTGATGGGTTATGAATTTATTATAAGTAGCCACTGCATTGCGAGGAGATTTATTTCGCCCCCATCAGAAATATTTACTACACCAAAGTTTGAAATTGCTTCCAATGTCTTTTTGGACAATGAACTTGGTATACAGGCATTTGACTTCAAGCATCATACTTGTTTATTCACAGCTTTCATATGTAGAGCAAAATTCGGCAGGGAATTGCCTCTTTCATTAGCCCTAGCCCTACTACAGAGGCACACTTTACCCAAGAAATCCAAAGTAATGTGCCCAATAATTGTATGTTTGTATTCTGGCAATTCTAATCATTCATTCACTAACCCAAATCTATTTAAGCATCAAAAGCAGTCCATGCTCCACCTCCTACTATTCCTGGGCACATGAATACCATTACAACCAATCAGCACATGGTCTCATCACAATCACAACTTCCTTTTTATCATACCTCCAACTATATGCACTCCACACTTCCACTTGTGTCTCGTCCACAAATCAATGGTCAATATTTCATGGTCCCTCCTTCCAACTTTACACCAGCAATTCCATATTATCCTGTTTCAGGTTCCACTCAAGTACCAACTTTGCTTCCATCCCAAACTACCAACCAGCACCATTTGTCTAGTGAACAGCAGATTGCAAATCAGATCCCAATGGAGGTCCATTTGCCTTCCCCCACTTTAGACAAAAACACACTTCAATTGCAGACACATCTTTCTCCTGAGAAAAATCAGACCTTGGCATTCACCCCTACTTTCTCAAATCAAGTGGGCTCTGCTCAACCTGATATTCCCTTGACAGGCCCTTATGTCAACAGGGACACCCAATATGTCTGTTTGAGTGATCTTCCAGAGGGAAAATGGAATACCACTCCACAGGGGAACTTTGCATTGGATGTTTCCCATTCAGAGTATGAAGGTTCAGGAAAATTTCAGGTGGATTGGGCCTGCCAAACCTCCTCTGGAAGGAAACGTAAAGGTGCCTCATATGCTTCTTCATATTTGGAGAATGGCCATAGAACCTACCGTCAATGTCTTGGCACTATTCATTGTGGAAACAAAGACTGTGCAGTTACTATACGTCCTCATACCCATACTCGTGCTGCAATCCTGAAACAACTCAACCATTCCTGCAAATGTGGCAACCGGGAACTCATTCATAATCCATGTCCAAATAAAGCTGCAATCATACAGTGGTCCGGTGGTGTCCGATATATGAATGGAATCCATGACCACAATCATGAAGTTCCTTCATACAAACTTCATCTCACCCAGGATGAGACAGCAGAGTTTGTCCAATTTGTTAAAAGTAATCCCCAGGTGGCACCAGCAGCTCTGATCTCTGGCAATACTGTTGATGGAAAAACAGTGACTGATATATCTTCTGTGCTCATTCATGCTCCTCGTGTTGGCCGAATGCGGAATCAAATACTGGGACAAGCAAAAATCAAAGGTGGAGATGATTTCATAGAAGCTTTTATGCACTTTCAACTGGAGCGACCTGGCTTTATTGTTGCAAACACTATGCTTGGTGGGGTCACAGTCATTTCAGCACAGACTCCATTTATGGCATCTCAGCTTCATGATGAGGCACTCCAGGTGGATGGTCCTTTCAATGGGATTATTTCAGATGCTGCACATGGCTGGTGGAAAGTTCAAACATCATTACTCATCATCAGCTCTGTCTTTTCCCAAATCCTTCTCCGCTGGATTCCAGTCCTTATCAGCTACTCAAATGGTGCAAGTGCAGCTCACTATGAATATCATTTCCTTGCCTTGTTTGAATCTATTGCACGAATTGTAGGTGAAAGGAATAAGACTCTTGTTGATGAGCTTCTTGCTGGGGTATGTGTAATCTATACTTTATACTTCACATAATCTCAATCATAAAATTTGATCCTAGGTTGTTGATTTTAGTGAAGCAGAGCGAACTGGTTTTGTCAATGCCTTTGTCCGGTTTTGGCTGAAGCACACCAACCTTCGGGATGAAAGTGAACTTCGAAAAAGGGGGGATGAGCTTTTGCGTGGCTGTTTACAACATTTCCAGTGTAGTATAACTCGAGTTAAGCGGATTGCAGCAATTGTTCCTGTTGAGCAACAGTTGCACTTTGCTAAAAAGGTGAACAGACTCTTGCAAGCCAAAGATTCCAATGATTTCAATCAACTGGCAAAAACTCTGGAGGCAGATTTTCCCAAGATCAGGCCATGGCTTCATTGGTGGTTGCGTCCGGAACATGCTTCGATGCTTTTTCAAGCTAAGCGTAACATGGATCCTTTGCTTTGGCATTCACTTCCTGAGACCACAAATGCTGAAGAGTCTATTCATTTTAGCATGTATGCACAACAAGGGCGCAAACATGCATTTTTTGCAGGCTGGGAGGCACTTTGGAAGATAGTTCAAACTTATGAAAAATTATTTAATGCTGAACGTAGTAAGTTACAAATATGTTATCATAAGACTTCAGTTTGCTGATTGTTTCTCTAGTTGGTCAACCAACACATTGGGGCAAACCACCATTACATGTCCGTCAAGCATTGAAAGCAAAGATAGGCCGTACTAAACGTTCACGTGCCCTGAAAGCTATCAAAATACGAAAACAGCAGTATCATAATGATGGTCGACCCCCAGATGATAACCGTCTGTTGCGTCAAAAATTAAACTCTAAGGCCAAGTCATCACTTACCTCCCGGAAACAACGGGTGTTCAAGCCTGTAAAGACAAAAACACTTGCTACTTCCTTTCATATTGATGATTGGTCTGGCATAACAAAGACTGGTATGATTTGATTATATTACTTGCTTGAGTTTACCATGGATTCCATATGTAAGATGAACCTTCCCAGCCTAATGCAGAAGAGTGGACAGGCATTACAGGTGGAACAGTGGAGTGGAATGAGATATCAGGTAAAGAGCTGATAAATTTAATTGTATTAGTGAAAATTCATATATACAACAGATAAATCACAGGAAAATGCAGGTGGTACCATAGAAGGGTTGCATGGAGGCACTGGTAGCAATTCAAACACATATTTACTGCCATTTTATAGACTGAGACATTTTATATTAGTAATTTCCTCAAGTTCAGCATTCATGAAGCAGTGGCTTACACAGGGTACCAAAACTCCTGAAGTTCAAGCTTTGTGGATATATCCACAATCCCTCCCTGTTAATTCTCCCAACAAGTCTGAAGCATCCAGCCCAGTTCTTCAAATTCCTCATGATGCCCTTGCCAGATACTCAAAGGATACCCTTGTTGAGAATGTTAACAGGGATTTCTGTCTGAAACAGGTAGAGTCCCGGTCAACAATTCTTGTTTCATCTACATTGAAGATGATTCCCTCTTACAAATGGGCTGATAATTCCTGCTGGTTAGATACAAGTCTTGAGGTTCTATTCTGGCTTCTCAATTGTAACTGGAATGAGGTTGCCTTAGTCTTCGAGACCTCATCTGCAGAGCATCATCTCTTCCATCCCATATATTGCTTGCTGAGGGCACGGCGCTTACTGCTTGTTGGTAGTAACAAAGACATTCAGGACCAATTGACATCTCACCGTGAATCAATACGGCAATACATTAAAGAGGACAAGAGCAATGTGTTGTCATATGGAGGTAGCACAACATCTGTAGACAGCTTGATGGTAAGTAATATTGAATGAGGGTGTGTTATTCATCTAATACTTGAGCAAATCATAGACCTGGTTCTCTGCCTGTATAGACATTCCAATCAACCACCCAAACACTGTTACAGATACACAGAAGAGTGCATCTCATCTTTTTGCTGCTTATTCAATATCCATACGGTACTGTAATGCCACCCCTGTCCATATTCAACTCACTTCCCCACACCCTGGACCTGCACCCAGAGCCACTCAAGGTCCTTTTGCACACCAATGGTCAAGCTGTCAAGGCTATTTTCAGGACTGGATTCGGAATTTGACAACTATCAATAAAAGTTTGGACCAGTGTGCAGGTCAACAAATCCGATGCTGGCGTCAATCCTGCAATGATACACAGAAAACACAACTTGTAGATATTATTATAGGGCTCCCAGTTTTCTGGTGTGTGACAATTCACCCTGAAGACAATCAGCTTTGGGACTTTCCACGGATTTTATATCCTGTTGCTGGTGATGAAGCAAAGAAACATCAGTTTGTCTATGAAATGACAGCACGAGTTTTTTCCAACCAGAATCACTTTGTCACCCGCTTTGCCACTTCTCTTGATACTCCAAAACATGCAACAGGAGTCTTCTTTTATGATGGAATGCAGCATGGTGGACAAGCACAGAGAGAATCAGGCAAGCTTGATCACTTACTGGGTGGCCGTTTCCCAGTGATGCCAGAAGATTATCAGAATTTGGGGTACAGGACTTGTGCTGTCATGTATCATCTAAAAGGAGGTACTGCTGCTCAGGCATGGTTCAGCAATAGACAGATTTCATTACTGCAGAAACATTTACAAGTTTCCATCACTCCCAACACATCTTCAAGATATCCACTACTCAATGCTTCAACCTTATTTCTTGCTCCCAAATTTTCTCTTATTCCTCTCAATAATCAGACCTGGCTCTCCTCTGGTGAACTTAAAAAATATAGGAACCGTGGAAATGCTCCTATAGAGTATCAGGATTTCCAAGCTCAAACATTACCACTCTCCACACCATATAAAACACCATCTGTTGCATCCTCCATCTCCTCAGCCCCTCACTCTACAATGTCTATTGACTCAGATGAATATGCCACTATTCTACAAGACATTACTGGAGACTCTGCACACCCTCAGTCACCAACAGATGTCAATGTTTTCTCTAGTTCTCCACCACCTAGCTCCCCTGCACATGTGATTTGTCGCTGTGGAGTAGAAACAGATGGTCATCAACAAGAGGTAAAAGAAAATATAGTAATCTGTACTGTATGCAAGAAAATATGGTCACATGAAGCTTGCCAAACCCAACGTACTACAGCACTGATACAAGACTTTATATGTCCCATTTGTGGAGTTGATGACCCATGGCAATTTAAAAGGATACAAGAGAAGTTAATGCAAAATTTGAGAAGATCAACACGGCCGTATGTGTATTTTTGCAATCAGATTGATCTATAATAACATTTTGTATAGTGCAGCTGATACTCCCAAGGCAATATCGGGACGTATATTGTATGTTCCATTGAACAAATCCTTTGATTATTTTCTCTAAACTCTCTACAGCAATGGCAAAGGTGTTCTGGTCCGGGATGGTTTATTTTTCTTCCCTGCCCGTCTCATTCAGAAAGGCCATAAGTTTTGCTCTATCCGATGGTGGAGGCACAATATACCTGCACCTGGTTCTTCACAACAACCTGGAAAGATTGCCAAGGTATCTATTGAAGATATTAAAGATGAGTTATGGCAGAACAGAGCAGCCAGGAGGAGAATTCGGGTAAGAGTCAATGAATGGATAATATTGGTTAGCTGACCCATTTACAGCTTGGCAAATGGGTACGAGCATTTATTGCAGAGGAACAAGCAGAGGCTGCTTGGGAAGATCCAAAGTTCCTTCCATTCAGTTCTGAGATTGACAGGGCTTTACAACCAAATATAGGAATACTGACTCAACTTATGAATAATCCAGATAGTGTTATAGATAGTTTGTGCCCAGCCAAAAAATGGCAAGCTGGCATGAAAAGAGCTACCAAAGCCATAGAGCACTCTGGAGGACTCACTGTAGATGATTGTGCTCGTATCAATAACTGGTTCTATACAGTGATACCAGGTGCTTCACAAAAGCAGCATATATGGATCGGTGCCCTACCTATTGCACATGCTCGCACCTTGGTACTTTTGCACCGGCATCAATCAGAATTCATTCATGAAGTAGAAGGGGCCAGTATAGTTGAACTAGCATTTAATAGACTTGTAGCTTGGACAGGGAAAACAGTTGATGGGAAGGACAAGTTGTATGAAAGAGTTGATGTGGATCTAGAGGCATTGCAGTTACTCGAAAAATCAGTTTTTGATATTTCTGAGGATGCAGGAGTTGCAGGAAATCAACAATGGGGTCTTGATGCTGGATCTCATCTGCAAAACTGGAATCCCTGGCTAGAGTATGGTCCTGAAAGCCATTGCACAAACAAACGTGAAGGAGATGATGAGGTTGAGTGCCAGGTAGGTAAATTATATTTCAAATAAAGACATGTTTTCTGATTGTTGTTTGATTTGACGTAGCATGGCCCAGATTTTATAGATGACCAGAAACAACACTTAATAAATACATTCAGCAATCAGCCAAAAGCACGGCCTAATCAAGTCAAAAAGCGGTGGATAAATGATGATAATTTGGCCAAGGAGAACTCCAAAAAGCAAAAAATGAATGTATAACAATACATACACTGTCCCCTCGAATTTTCCAATCAAAGTATTCATTATATCAAGTATCTCCTACAGTTTAACTTGTTTTTGTAGGTCCTTATCCAGTGTTTATACATGGCTCTATGTCTCTTATTTAGGTTCTTCAACCTCAACCTGGCAATACCATGAGATTGGAAGAATGTTTTCCATCATGACTTTTTTATGATATTCCAGCCCTATTGGCCCAAATCAGCAATGCAAATTCCTTCCCTTCATAATCTTAACTATTCACAAATGACCCAGAATGATTCCAATGATTTCCATGCAAAGGTACAGAGCCCTATTGCCCACAGTGAGACTGCAAGTAAGTGCCAAGAACAATGCAGGTGAATGCAGTAACAGTGCAGGTAAGGTGCAGATGTGTGCAGTCACAATGCAGGTGAGGTGCAGGTGTGTGCAGTCACAGTGCAGGTGAGGTGCAGGTGTGTGCAGTTACAGTGCAGTTACAGTGCAGTTGCATGAGGTCACAATGCAGGTGTGTGCAGTTACAGTGCAAGTGCATGCAGTTACAGTCCAGGTGAATGCAGGTAAGAGGTAGGAGCATGCTGATACATCTGTACATCCTGGATTTTTGTCTAAGAGACTGACTGCCACTCAAGTAGTTTCTAGAAATTGCTTTCAGTGCTTTTGGCTGGACAGTGATGTCCAGCTAGTACCCTTGTTGTCATGATCATCTAGGTTTTGCAGATGGGTGAGTACAATGATAGGCACAAGTAAATATTGTGAATATGTCTACTACTGGTTCTTATGTGCAGTTTTGAACCCCAAGTGCTTGTGACATAACTAAGCATATATGACTTACATTCATTTGTAAACCAAGCAAGATATCAACTCAATGTGCATATGCGTATCTTGAAATAGTTGAACATGCGGCAAATATGAACTCAAAATTGCATGACACAATCAGACAAGATACATATAAATGCCGGCATTTATATGCCGAGAGTGTAATGCAGGCGCATGCAGGTACACTGCAGTGGAGTGCAGATACTATGCAGTGACTGCCACTGCAGGTGGCACTGCAAATGCTAGTGGCCCGCCGAATACCATGAAAGAGATGTTTAGGCCGATGTTGAGGATGGTGTTGGTGATGGTGTTGGTGATTAAGGGAATATGGGAGAGGTGGAAAAATTTAAGAATGGGGGTGTACCAGAAGGCTGGACCTGGGGACAAAATAATGGGTGGGTTAGGCTGGGGGAGGAGAAGAGTGGTTGATGAGAAAAATATGTACCATAGACGCCGGTGATCATGTATATAACGACGAGAATTAAGATTCCTTCTACGGGTCCGAAGAAGACACCGAGGTAAGGCAAGCAAACGACGTGAAAGTGATGGAACGAGCAAATCAGAACCACAATAAAGGATGAGATACGCACCGGTATGATACTCCTCCCACATCGTCAGATAGAAATTAGCCAACGTAGCTACTGGAGACGCTCATTTCCACCACAAACAGCCGAGATCCGAAGCTTGAGAGACAAGCATTGCTTCAAGCTAGGCGGAGTCACTGATGAGAGGAGGAAGACAAACTGGTTGAGGTGTTTCCAGTTTCACGGATCATTTCAGGATCGCAGGGACAGAGTAGACATCGAGGACGCAGAGGGGAGACTGGGGGTCACCATTGAGGAATCTGAGAGGATGAAGAGGGAAAGGAGGAGAAGGACTCGGAGAAAGGTAAACAAATAATTACCAGAAAAAACTCTTGAGAGAAGGAATTTCCGCCACTTGTATTCTATCTATCCCATGTTAAGGTAATGCTAGAGAGTTCAGAGAAGAGGAACGTGGGAGACACCTGGGAGAGACGTTATGATGATTGAGCAGTAGTCCAATAATATATAAGTGCTTCAATGCTGGATTAGGCCCAGGTACCCGTTTTTTTCACAAATCAGCTTGACATTGACTAGCCTGGTGTATAATCTGCCTTACTTTTAGCTACAATAGGGGAGTAATTCATTGTTGTGTCAGGCTTCCAAGGCATCTGCTCTGAACCAGACTGGCATGGTAAGGGATAACATTGGTGTAAATCATAGTAAGAGGTGAAGAATTCATAATAAATTCTCTACAGCTACCACGTTCTATAGAGACTTGAAAAAGACACATAGGAAAGCACTTCAGGGAAATATTTCCCTATATAGTTACCAGTACCCAGAATCATGGCTGGGACATGTTGCATGACCCAATGACAATCAAACTCTAATTTCAGAGCTTATAAAAGATGACAGTGATTCGATGAATCCCATCATTCCTTTTTATTTGACTACCACCATTGCTCATTGCAAGAGTTCACTAACAGTTAGTGTGTTCAATTTGTCCAGTTCTTGAATTTTTCGACCTTATGTGTTCCTTGCAGGTAATCCTAACCAATGAGTGCTGGGTATAGTGGTCTCAGTTTACTCTTCATTTACTATAACTGACAACCCAATTAACATTCACAGCATGTTTCCCTATGCAAGTGATTTTGCCATTTATGGCGGAAATTTTACAGTCATCAGTCAGTCAAAAAAACTGTCCATATATTGCTTGGAACTGAATACATTATATCCTATAGCAAATGATGATAGCCATAAGATACACAAATGGCTCAATGCACCAGATTGTTCAGCCAATTTTGTGACTGCAGCAGACAACAGATGCTCAGGCACTGGCCAATGGATATTTGAAGTTGATACATACAAGGAATGGAGATCTTCCCCTGGCATATTGTGGATTCAAGGACCAGGTTTGATTATTCTCTTAAGGGAAGGAATGTTTTAACTTATCAGAAACTATAGCTGGGTCAGGAAAGACCTTTCTAATGTATGTGATGACAATAAGTACAGCTCAGATTCATTGATTAAGAACATTCTAGTACGACAATCACTGAAAACCTGCAAAACATGAACCAAAAAAGTCCTGTCTGGTATCATTATTTTGATATCCGGGATAACACGGAGTCACAGACTACATATCGTGGGTTCTTGCTATCTCTGGCTCAGCAAATAGGGCTAGATGGTCGGAAAATCCACCCTGCTCTCCTCACCCTTTATGAGTCAAAGTCATTTGGACAACTCACAAAGCAGGAACTTGAGAACATATTGGAAACAATGATCAAAGACAGAAATGACATGACCATTGCTGTTGATGCATTGGATGAATGCCAAGAGGCAGATGCAGACAAGGTGTTGAATTGGCTGGCTGCATTCTCACATCAGTTGAGAATTGTTGTGACAAGCAGATTTCAACCAGAATTCGTTGGAAAAAATGGGCTTCAAATTCAACTTGGCCCAAAATCAAAAATTGATGAGGATATTGCAAGTTACATTGAGCTCAAGATTCATGATCAACCACGGTTCAAAGGTGACATTATTGGGGAAATAAAGGATACATTGAACAAAGGTGCTCATGGAATGTGAGTAGTATTTTTTAGAATCAACTTGAGAATCAGCTGATATGAGACAATGTCTCAGATTTCGCTGGGTAGACTGCCAAATGATGCAGTTGCAGAAATGCAAGAGGAACAGGGATGTAAAAGAAGCTTTGAAGACATTACCTGCAACTCTCAAAGACACATATGACCAGGCTTTAGGAAGGTTAACAGAAGGTGAAAAAGAAGATGTACAACATCTACTTCTGTGGCTGCTCTATGCTTTTGAGCCATTGACTAGAACAAAAGTCAATGAAATATGGAAAATTGACCTCTTGGAGCAAAAGTTTGATCCTGATGAAATGGACCTTCAGGTGGAGGAGGTTATTCCCTCTACATTTGTGACTGTAGGACAGGATGATATCATTCAACTAGCCCATGCATCAGTCAAGGAATATCTCATTTCATATTCGCAATCCAAAAAGATGGATGATTCATTGTCATTCAATGAACACTTAGCTCATGATATAATGACCCAAACAACCATCATCTACCTTATGCAATATGATGATACTTCAGTCAATAGCGAGTCTTTTGTTGCATATGCTGTGGAATATTGGCTCTCACATGCATCAAGGGTAGAGGAGCTCAAAGTAGAAGGCCAAAGTCAGAATTTGATATGTGCAATGTTGAAAAACAGTGTACAGTTTTCAAGATGGGAAGAAATGTACATCAACCATGTTTCTTTTGAGAAAAAATCCACAACAAGCCCATTATACTATGGAGCCCTCAATGGATTGTATGGGGCTGTGAATCATCTTATACAAAGTGTGCATAATGTGAAGCAATATGTTGATGCACAAGGGGGATACTTTGGGGGTGCTCTCCAGGCAGCCTCCTCAAAGGGGCATGAGTCCATTGTGAAGTTGCTGCTGAAAAATAATGCTGATGTGAATGCACAAGGAGGGCAATATGGAAATGCTCTTCAGGCAGCCTCATTGAATGGGCATGAGTCCATTGTGAAGTTGCTGGTGGAAAATGATGTTGATGTCAATGCACAAGGGGGACACTTTAGGAATGCTCTCCAGGCAGCTGCTTATCATGAGCATGATGTTATTGTGAAGTTACTGCTGGAAAATAATGCTGATGTGGATGCACAAGGGGGATACTATGGGAATGCTCTCCAGGCAGCCTCATTAAATGGGCATGAGTCAATTGTGAAGTTGCTGCTGGAACATAATGCTGCTGTCAATACACAAGGGGGGCACTTTGGGAATGCTCTCCAGGCAGCCGCTTATCATGGGCATGAATCCATCGTGAAGTTGCTGCTGCAAAATAATGCTGATGTCAATGCACAAGGTGGAGAATATGGGAATGCTCTCCATGCAGCCTTATACATGTGCAACAACTCCATTGTTCAGTTGCTGGTGGAAAATGATGCTGATGTCAATGCACAAGGGGGAGCATATGGGAATGCTCTCCAGGCAGCCTCATTGAATGGGGATGAGTCCATTGTGAAGTTGCTGCTGAAAAATAATGCTGATGTCAATGCACAAGGGGGACAATTTGGGAATGCTCTTCAGGCAGCCTCATACTTTGACAATGACAACATTGTGCAGTTGCTACTGGAAAATAATGTTGATGTTAATGCACAAGGTGGTGCATATGGGAATGCTCTCCAGGCAGCCTCATTGGATGGGAATCAGGCCATTGTGCAGTTACTGCTGGACAAAAATGCTGATGTGAATGCCCAAGGGGGACAATTTGGGAATGCTCTTCAGGCAGCCTCATATAAGGGGCATAAGTCAATTGTGAAGTTGCTGCTGGAACATAATGCTCATGTTAACGCACAAGGGGGGGAACATGGGAATGCTCTCCAGGCAGCCACATGCAGGGGCCATGAAAACATTGTGAAGTTGCTACTGGAAAATAATGCTGATGTTAAAGCACAAGGGGGAAAATATAGGAATGCTCTCCACGCAGCCTCAATCCTGGGCCATCAGAACATTATGCAGTTACTGGTGCAAAACAGTGCACTCCATTAACTAACAATGAAATCTCATATTTTGAATGCTCCAAAATCTTTGTCATTGATATTTTCACTATATATAAATCATGTCTTGCTTATTTCCCTTTCTTCAAAATTTTTTTACTCCATTTACAGGTTTGCAATTTGTTTTGCTATTGATGCCTTTGACTGTTTGTAAAATGTATGTACACAATACATTCAGCTCATGATTTATTTAAATTCATTGTCTGAAAACATGAACTTGCAAGGAATTCATACAAATTAAATTCTTTTTTTCCGGTTCAAATATGAAATTGTAAATGAAATGGGAGTTGAAAGCTCCATACTGTACCTAGAGAGCCTGTTGGCATCCTTCTCTCAGAGTACAGAACAGCACTGCTGGGTAAGTAGCAGGTGCAAAAAGCTTCTACCATGACTGGCCACACTATAGCCATAAGCTGAACTCTTCAAGTGAATCCGCTCCGATGCAACACTTAAGGAACAGTGCTTCAAGTATTATCAATTATTACACAATGAGCACCTATCTATTGATTTATTCTCCTCCCGCTCATCCATCTGGAACTCTGGTACACTTGATCCTCATCTGGAAACACACTTGAGCTTTTGCTTTAGTTCATACCTACAACTCATGCAATGAGTTATGTATAAGGAGACGTACTGGAGTAGAATTTATAAGCTGATTTTGGCACTTCACTCAATATTGTTTAATGTCCCACAGTGAATTTAAACGAATTTAAAAACTGTTTACAAAAGTCTAATCAACAAGGTAAGAGACTTGAGCTTCTCTTCTCCTCTCACCTCTCACTGATAGTCAGTGTATCTTCCGCACGCCTCAGAATCTCATTCTCCTTTCTGTCGGTGAGGCCCTAGTCAGTCAGGTATGCTCCGCATGCTTGAAAACCATATGCCCTTTTCTGACTCAGGTGCTCTGCATCTTAGCCTTCATCATTTGTCTCACTTTTTTCTTTAAATCTCATATATATTGTGTCTGAGAGTTCTCGAGTCTGCTTTCTTTCTGACTTGTCAAACTCTCCGGTGTGTAGAGCATGTATTGTAACCAAAATTCTCTTTGACTGTCATAAAGTACGCAGCCCCTATCATTTTCCCTTTCTCACCGTCTCGACGCCTTTACTTGTACAATACATCATCCCATCGCTGTCAACCCCCATTGATTACTGATCCACCTGACCCACCTTCTCTTTCTATCGGCTTCCGCCACCTTCCTTGCCCCTGAACTGTACAGTATTACATCGTCATTTCTCGCAGATCGGATTATGTATATATAGCCAACCCTCCACAGCCTGGTCCCTTATCTTGACCTCTCTGTCATTATCTGGGACCAGGTATGTGTTTACTTACTATTACCTATGACTACGATACTCAATATATCTCTGTCATTATCTGGGACCAGTTTGCCTCCGCTCCGCTTAGTCGCTCCGCCTCATTGACCTGTTTAGTCGCTCCGCCTCACTGCCTTGCTTAGTCACTCTGCTCTTCTGCTTCGCTAAGTTACTCAGCATCTGCCGCTTCGTGACATTAGGTCAAGATCCATTACTGCACTGACAGCCTGCCGATAAGGTTGTCCTTGCAGGATCCATAGACACCACGTCTTCCCCAGTCCTGCCTGATTCTGAAACACCTGCTGCCAGTATAGACTGCTCCACGCTCCCACACGCACTCAACCCCAGAGACCAAGCTCACGCCCACAACAACGACGATAATTGGCGCGATTGCCAGTCTCAACCTTGCCCTAACGCCCTTCCCAACTCAATCCAAGAGCCACTTACTGTGAGCAATATATCCTTCCTGCCAATTCCCCAACCCTGATTGCCTACTCCCATTATGTCGACTCCTGTCCCGCCTGCCCCAAATACCTCTGCTGAGGATCTCATGGCTCAGCTCATCAGACAAGTAGCTAACCTTGCTACAGCTATGGAGAAACGCTCATCCTCCAAGTCAAGCATGAACAAACCCGAGGTTTTCAAGGGTAAAGATGGCGCTGAAGCTCGTCCCTTCATGGCTCAGTTCCAAAATTGGGCGTCAGAACAACCTGATCTCGCCAAAAGCCAAGTGAAACTTATCAAGTCCACCTTGGGCTTCTTCACAGAAAGTGCCGGATATTGGGCAACTCCCCATCTGCTACATTTCAGTGCAGAAAATCCCCCTTTCGGAGGAAATTGGGATACGTTCTTGAAGGAATTTGGCCAACAGTTTGAACCAATGGACCCAGGTATGGAAGCCCGTAGCGAGATCAAGAATCTCAGGCAAAGTAAAGAGCAGACAGTTGCAGAATTTTCTCAGAAGTTCAAGGATATCGGAGATCAGACTGGAATGTCTGATATTGATTTGTGGGAATGTTTCTTCACAGCATTACTCCCAGAGATCCGACAACATCTCATCACCGTAAACATTGCCCAAGGAATTGCTCCGACTCTGAAGGAGGCAATCAAATGCGCCATATCGGTGGATGTCTACCTGCATGATCCTACCATGACTGGCCGAAATTCTGGACACGCTCCCACACATACCGCTCACACTACCCAGGCTGACCCCCACGCTATGGACATTGATGCAACCCACACTAGTAATGGGAATACTAGGGAGGCATTCCTAGCTCGCATGCGAGGATGATGCTTCGGCTGTGGTGCCCAAGGTCATGTCAAGCAAAACTGCCCACACCAGGAAACCACCTGCCGTTACCGTGGATGCCGAGGACATCTGGAAGCAGTCTGTCAAGACAAGTTCATGGGACTCGGACGAGACTGAGGCTGACGCCAGCAGATATCCGCTACAAGACCCGCGCCATTCTCCCTGTTCCCAAATGAATCCGTCCAGATCGCTTCCTCAACCCCAACATCTGCTCCTGCACCCGTACCTGCTACTCCGAGCCCCCCTAACCAGGACTTTTCCAACCAGATCGGTCAAATAAGGGAATTACTCGATTGTGCTAACGCTATGTCCTCCTCGTCCTCTGGCTTTCAACAGGGTTTTTAAAGAGGGTACCCGCTTCGGCTGCACCGAGAGTACCCCGTAATCAGTTTGTTATGTTCGCTACTTCTTCGTATGACTCGCACCCATCATGTACAATATCGTCGATCCGGGAATTGAACTCCACTTCCCCACATTTCCGAATTCATGCGAGACTAAGAGGAAGGAATCATAGTATAACAACTGCAGCCATGGTAGACTGTGGAGCTACCGCCCTGTTTTTAAACCAAGACTTTGCCACCCGGAACCATGTAAGATGTGCACCCCTTCATAAACCAATCGACATTTTCAATATCAATGGAACACCTAACCGAGCTGGACGGATAACCCATTTTGCATGCCTAGCACTTACAGTGGATAATCAAGAACGATGGATGGACTTTCTGATCACCAACCTAGGAGGTGAAGACGTCATCCTTGGACTCCCCTGGCTACGGAAGGTAAGTCCGGAGATCGACTGGGAGAAAGGACGACTTTCAGTAAAGCCCCCTCAAGTAGCTATAGAAGAAGTCCCAGACGAGGAGATCTCATATTCTCATCTAGTCGCCACTAACACAGAAAGCCCAACCCCTGAACTCCCGAACCTGGAACCTCCCATTGAACCCCCTCACATTGAGGTGCCACTGGAAGCGACCCTTGAAGAGAGCGAATCAGCAGTGGTGGAGGAACTGCCAATACACTGAATCCAAGCCAATCATAAAACTTGCCGGGCATGGGTAAAAGCAGGAATCCTAGAGGAACAGACTGAGGAAGTCTGGTGCGCCGCAGGATTCACTTACTCCCAGCAGCTAGCGGAGGAAGCCAACCAAGACAAACCTGTTAAAACCTTTGAAGAAATGGTCCCTGAGCAGTACCGTGATTTCAAGAAGGTTTTCTCAGAATCCGCCTCCGAACGATTACCTGCCCACCAACCTTGGGACCATGCAATTGATTTCATACCTGGAGCACCAGCGACCATGCGCACCAAGATTTACCCCATGTCCCTAAACGAGCAGGAGGAGTTGGATTGCTTCCTGGAAGAGAATCTGCGGAAAGGCTACATTGTTCCCTCCAAATCACCCATCTCGTCCCCAGTCTTCTTTGTGAAGAAGAAGGATGGGAAACTCCGTTTTGTACAGGATTACCGGAAACTGAATGAGTATACGGTGAAGAACCGCTACCCCCTCCCATTGGTGGCTGATATAATTAGTCGGCTTCAAGGGGCTCGATATTTCACCAAGTTTGATGTACACTGGGGCTATAACAACGTCAGAATCAAGGAAGGTCACGAATGGAAAGGGGCCTTTGCAACCACACGAGGGCTGTTCGAGCCTAAGGTTATGTTCTTTGGTCTCACCAACTCCCCTGCAATGTTTCAAGCACTTATGAATGCTATATTTGCAGACCTCATTGCAGCTGGAAAGGTAGCGGTTTACCTAGACGACATCCTCATCTTCAGCAGTGTCATGAAGTACGTAGCCCCTATCATTTTCCTTTTCTCACTATCTCGACGCCCTTACTTGTATGATTACATCACTGTCAAATCCCATTGATTACTGATCCACCTGTTACCCTTCTCCTTCTACTGGCTTCCGCCACCTTCCTTGTTCCTTAACTGTACAGTATTACATCGTCATTTCTCGCAGATCGGATTATGTATATAAAGCCAATCCCTCACAGCCTGGTCCCTTATCTTGACCTCTCTGTCATTATCTGGGACCAGGTATGTGCTTACTTATTGTTACCTATGACTATGATACTCAATATATCTCTGTCATTATCTGGGACCAGTTTGCCTCCGCTCCGCTTAGTCGCTCCCCCTCATCGCCTTGCTTAGTCACTCCGCTTTCCCGCTCTGCTAGTCACTCCGCCTCTGCCGCTTCGTGACAAGCAGTGATCTTCAGGAGCATCGACAAGTGGTATGGGAAGTACTAACCCGGTTGGAGAAGCATGATCTATACCTACAACTGGAGAAGTGTGAATTCGAACAACAACAGATTGAATATCTAGGCCTTATTATATCGGAAGGGGAGGTGAGGATGGACCCGGTAAAGGTAGCTGCAGTTCACGACTGGCCAGCCCCCACTAACCTTTGAGAGCTACGAGGATTCCTTGGATTTGCTAACTTCTACCGACGCTTTATCCGGAACTTTGCAAGGATAGCCAGGCCCCTGAACGACCTCACTCGGAAAGATATATCCTTCACCTGGATGGACACCCAGCAACAAGCATTTGATACCCTCCAAGAGGCCTTCATCTCTGCACCCATCCTAGCCCTATGGACACCAGACAGACCAACCCGAATTGAGGTAGATGCTTCAGGCTTTGCTACCGGCGGTGCCCTCATGCAGAAGCAAGATGATGGCCAATGGCATCCCGTCGCCTTCAGATCAGCCTCTATGCAACCAGCTGAACGAAACTATGAGATCTACGACCGGGAAATGCTAGCCATCATAGAAGCGTTGAAGGACTGGAGGAACTTCCTAGAGGGACTACCCCAGCCATTTGACATCATCATGGATCATTCTAACCTCGAATTTTGGCGCACAGCTCAAGACCTCACCCGCCGCCAAGCTCGCTGGGCTCTATACCTTTCACAGTTTGACTTCCACATGATCCACTGCCCTGGTAGAATAAATACTCAGGCCGATGCTCTTTCCTGTATGGCAGCCCACCAGGTACTAGACAATGAGGATAATCGACAGCAGACAGTCCTTAAGCCCAACCATTTCACCAAAATTGCAGCTTCTATCCTACCGAACCCCTTAGAGGATCACATCCGGAAAGCCTCACAGCGGGAAGCACAGGTACTGGAAGGTCTCAAAACAGTCAAAGAGCACGGACTACAGCGCTTGGCCAATGGAATCGCCGAATGGGAGGAGGACAATGGCCTGGTCTACTACCAAGGACGAGTGTACGTGCCAGCAGACAATGACCTGCGCACCAAAGTACTACGTCAATGTCATGACCATCCCACTGCTGGACACCCTGGGCTCCATGGAACACTCAATTTAGTTAGCACCCACTTCTGGTGGCCAACACTGCGTTCTTTTGTGGAGAAATATGTTGAGGGATGTGAGATTTGTGCCCACAAGAAGATCCAACGACACCCACGAGCTGTAACTCAACCACTGGACGTGCCATCCGGTCTATGGGAAGAGGTAGGGGTTGACCTGATAACACAACTGCCTAACTCCCAAGGATACCATGCGGTCTTGATCTGTACAGACCTGTATGGAAAACAAATCCATGCTATTCCTTGCACCAGCTCCATCACAGCTGAAGGTGTCGCCGATATCTACTACCGAGAGATCTTCCGTCTCCATGGTCTCCCCCTCCACTTCAAATCCGACCGCGGACCTCAGTTTGCAGCTAAACTCATGCGATCCCTCCTTGCTAGGCTGGGGATCAAGTCAGATCTAACCTCTGGATACCGTCCTCAGTCCAACGGCCAAACTGAACGCGCAAATTAAGAAGTGGAGAAATACATCCGCCTCTACGTGGGAAGACGACAAGACGACTGGGCAGAACACCTCCCTATGGCAGAATTTGTGATTAATTCACAGACTCATTCGGCCCTAGGCATGTCCCCATTCGAGTTAACCTATGGATACCTCCCCCTGTTCAATATCCCGGTTGGTCAATGCAGCAGCATTCCAGCGGTGGACCACCACATACAGATTCTCCGAGAAGCGCGACAGGATGCTGGAGATGCTTTACATCTAGGAAAGAAGCAACAGAAGGAGGGATATGAACGTGGGAAGCGAAAAGCGCATCAATTCAAAGTTGGGGACCCAGTCTGGCTAAGTGCGGAGGACATTAACCTGCTGTCAAGTCCATGCCGCGGGCCTCCATTCCGCCGCTCGGTACTCCGAAGATCTGCTCCTTATTGTAATCTCACTCTTATTGTTCTTTCTCGCTACACATACCCTTTCGTTCTAGTCCCTTCTTATTGTCTTTTACTTTACCCTGCAGGTACTACTCGTATAGCTCCTAGTAGTTAGTCTGGCGCTCCGCACCGCTGCGCCGTTCCGTAGATATAAATACTGCCTGTACGCTACTGTAGTTCCTCAGTTTAATTATCAACTTAGATCAACTTAGATCTCCCTTCTCAACTTAACTCTTCTCTAAGTCTTCAGGCTCAACGCCTTGGAGTACTCCCTATTATAACCTTAGGACTTAGGCGTCCTCTGGTTCGCTCCTCGTCATTGGCGATACCGCCGCTCCGACCTGGCTGCTACTTAGCTCCTCTCTCTCTACTCTCGCTCTCCGGGGACTAACGGCGTAACGGCGGTGTTGTTAATAACTTCACTACTGTCCCACTCGTCTTCCGCACTTAGACACCTTGTGACTTTGGCACGGTTACACGGTGTACATGATCTTAACAGTATAATTAAACTCAATCCGTTAACGTCGTACTGACATATCATTTTTTATGCCTCCGAAAACTCGAGCTCAATCTAGAGCTAACTCCGAAGAAAACACTTTCTTCACTACAGCCCAATCATTTGCCCCATTCTCCGACTCTATCTCTGCAATTGGTCAACCACGTCGCCGTAATCGCGGTTTCGGTCCAGCTACAGTCCCTACTACGTCGACTCTTCCTGAAGCCATGGAAGAGGAACAACAATTCGAATACAGTACCTTGTACACTGGTGACGGACAACCTGTCCAAGTCCTGACCCCTCGCCGTGGACAACCCCCCGTGGTCGCTCCGGCTCGGGGCCGGTCAACTACTCGAATTGATTCTCCAATCCTCCAAGCCATAGCCCGCCGTACGGGGAAACAACCCCAACGTCGCGCTGCTTCTGAATCTCCTCGTGACCCACCTCCTCACTTCGATTTGGACACTGGTGATCACGATGATCAAGACCCTCCTGTCGACCCCGACGATCTGGGCGCCAACAACAATCATGACGATCTGGATGACGACTCCGGCGGTTTACCGCGTGGTGAACCTGGTGACCCCAGTGGACCTGGTGGTCCTGGTGGTCCCGGCGGTCCCGGCGGTCCTGGTGGACCTAGTGGACCCCGTTCCCCAATCTCTCCTGACATCCCCAACGAGCAACGTGCTATGTTGGAACTCCTCTCGGGATTCAAGGGCTCCATTGAGACCCTTGGTACCGTCCTCGCCGCTCTCGGCCGTCCCTCTGACAGCTCTGAATCCAAGAGCAAGGTCAAGGAGCCAGAGGTATTCGACGGTTCGGATCCCCGAAAACTCAAGACGTTCTTCGTCAATCTCGCCCTGGTCTTCAATGACCGTCCAAAGTACTTCACCGACCAACGGAAGGTGAACTATACCCTTTCCTATCTCAGTGGGTCAGCCAAAGAATGGTTTGTCCCTGATATTCTCGACCCGGATCTCGACTCGCTGCCGGCCTGGACATCCTCCTTCAAAGCCCTTGTAAAGGAGCTTCAGGATAATTTCGGCGTTTACGACGCCCAAGGCGAGGCCGAAGATTCTCTCGGTAATCTGAAGATGAAGGAAACCGAGAACATCCGGAAATACAATATCCGGTTCAACACCCTGGCTGCTAGTACCAACTGGGATTCTGCTGCCCTGAAATGGGCTTATGGACGAGGCCTAGCTGAACGCATCAAGGACAAAATGGCGCGTTTGCCCGAGCCGGCGACGCTCGCCGATTATCGTCAAGAAGTTCTTCGTATTGACAATCGTTATTGGAAACGCGAGGAAACTAGAAAGCGTGAGGCTGGTAAGCCTTTTGTTGCTCGGAACCCGAAGAAGGGTTCCTCGGACTTCAAGACTGGTTCTTCTAACCAGCACAATAATTCTCAGCCCTCTGGCTCTTCGGCGCCGTTCACGCCGAAGCCTAAACCCTTCTCTGGTGGTAAGCCTAACAACAATGGTAAGCCCCAGAACTCTTCGAATTCCGGACAATCCAGCGGTCAGCGCCCCGCGTTCAACCATCTTGGTGCAGATGGGAAGGTCCTTCCCTCCGAGAAGGAAAGAAGGATGAAGAACAACCTTTGTCTCTTCTGCGGTGGTAAGCATCAGATTGCTGACTGCAACAAGCGAAAGGCCCGAGAATCGAAGGGCCGCGCTGCCGAGGTTGAAGAAACCCCCGAAGCAACCATTGAGGTTGTTGAAGAGGATTCGGAAAACTAATCCGCAGCTCTTGTTCCCCGGTACGAAACGGGAGCTGCGTTGATCAGGTTCGTACCTCACCTGGGGAGTTATATCTCAACGCGTCCACTCTTTCTTCTATTGAACGATCTCTTGTAATATCATTGACTACTGAATTTCCTTTATCCGATTCGGCCGCGCCGGCCGAACCTATTTCTGCTCTTCTCAAATTTCCTACTCTTGTTGATTCTGGTTCTACTGACTCTTTCATCGATACTCGTTATGTTTCTCAGAACTCTATTCCTACGACCAAAATTTCTCCTGTTAATCTTCGTCTTTTTGATGGTTCATTATCCTCTAAACCCATTACCGATATGGCGAATATCGCTGTTCGGTTCCCTTCTGGCGAGCTGCTTCTATTACCCTTTTATGTTACTCATTTAGATTCATCTTGTAAAGCAGTACTAGGTTACAGTTTCTTATCCCGCTACAATCCGTTGATTGACTGGGCATCTCGAAACATTACGTTCCGTAACACTTCACACCTTGATTCTCCACAGACATCTGTGCCTTCTGCCATCAACCCCGTTGATGCAAAGGTCGCTGTTCCGCTACCGGAACTTTCGCCGTCGGTTTCACCGACAATTCAGGAGACCCCTCCTGGGGACTCACCTCGCTCTCGCTCTCGCTGCCGCTCTCGGACTTCACGGGCCGAGCCCCTTTCGTCCAAATTCCCCTTTGAACCCATCTATTCTTACCCTACGGTCTCTCAATTCGCTGCTCAACTGGAAACTCCCGAGGTCGACATTGCACTCGTCAGTGCTGCAGTCTTTAACAGGGCTTGCAAGGACGCTGGTATGGAACCCATCTTACTTCGTGCTATCCACTCAGAGGTCGCGGCCCGTGCCGCCGACCGCTCTTCCACCACTCCTACTGTCCCTCCACTCCATCCTTCTATTCCAGAAGAGTACGCAGAGTTTACAGACGTCTTCGACGAGATTGCTGCAGATTCACTTCCTGAACATAGACCTTACGACCTGAAGATTGACTTGGAAGAAGGCGCTTCGCCGCCTCTCGGCCGTATTTATCCTTTGTCTGAAAAGGAGCTAGTCGCCCTTAAAGACTTTATTGACAAACAGCTGGCTACTGGTGCCATCACCCCATCATCCTCTCCTCACGGCGCTCCGGTCCTTTTTGTCCCGAAGAAAGATGGCAAACTTCGCCTTTGCGTCGATTTCCGTGGACTCAATCGTATCACCAAAAAGGATCATTACCCACTCCCACTCATATCAGATCTCCTCGACGCTCCGAAAAGAGCTAAAATATACACCAAATTGGATCTCGCTCACGCTTATCATCCAGTCAGAATCGCTGAAGGCGATGAATGGAAAACCACCTTTCGGACCCGCTACGGCTCTTACGAATGGAAGGTCATGCCGTTCGGCCTTACGAACGCCCCTGCGGCTTTCCAGCGGTTTGTTAATGACATCTTCTCTGACATGCTCGATGTCTGTGTTATTGTCTATCTTGACGATATTCTAATCTACTCTGATACGCCAGAAGAACACCGAGAACACGTTAAGGAGGTTCTTCGGCGGTTACGGAAACATCGGCTTTACACCAACCCCGACAAGTGCGAATTCAATATGGATACTGTTGAGTATTTGGGTTATATTCTTTCTCCCGACGGATTGACTATGTCCAAGGAGAAAGTTCAGACAGTTCTAGAGTGGCCGGTTCCGAGGAAGGTTAAGGACATTCAGTCCTTCTTGGGTTTTGCAAACTTCTATCGTCGTTTTATTTATAACTATAGTGATATCGTTGTGCCGATGACTCGGCTTACCCGAAAAGGCGCTTCCTGGATCTGGGACAGCAGCTGTCAAGAGGCCTTCGAAAATCTCAAGACTGCTTTCACTTCTGCGCCGATACTGGCCCATTGGGAGCCAAATCGCCCACTTATCGTGGAAACCGACGCTTCCGATTACGCCATTGCGGCTATTCTTTCCATCCAATATGCTGACGGTGAAATTCATCCTCTAGCCTTCCTTTCCAGAACGCTTCATGCGGCGGAACTCAACTACGATACCCACGACAAAGAGCTACTGGCCATCTTCGAGGCCTTTAAAGCTTGGCGTCATTATCTGGAAGGCTCGGGTGATCCGGTGGACGTCGTCACCGATCACAAGAATCTTGAGTATTTTTCTACTACCAAGGTTCTTACATGCCGACAGGTCCGATGGTCAGAATTTTTACACCAATTTAATATGGTCATTCGCTTCCGGCCGGGGAAACTCGGCGAGAAACCCGACTCGATAACTAGACGCTGGGACGTCTACCCTAAAGAGGGGGATATCGGCTACGCCCAAGTGAACCCTCATAACTTCCGTCCTATATTTACTAACGAACAACTCACTGCGTCTCTTCGAGCTACCTTCTTGGAAGGCCCGGTTTTACGAGCCTCGATTATCATGGATATCGAAGCCCTACACCAAGCCATCATCCTCGCCCTTCCCGCCGACCCGAGCTCCGTTGCTGGTTTGGAACTTGCTAAAGATCCTTCCAATGAACGTTGGAGCTTAGGTAGCGACAAGCTACTACGCCTTGATGACCGTATTTATGTTCCGAATCACGGCGACCTTCGCCTTCAAGTCCTTCGTTATTTCCATGATCATCCACTCTCCGGCCATTTCGGCCAGAACCGCACTCTAGAAGCTGTACGTCGTCAATACACCTGGCCCAAGGTCAGAGACTTTGTTCATGACTACGTTACCTCTTGCACTATCTGTGGTCGCAATAAGCCCCGCCGTCACCGGCCTTACGGCTTGTTGAAACCTTTGCCGGTTCCGGTCCGACCCTGGGACTCCATCTCTATGGACTTCATTGAGCAACTGCCAATGTCGAATGGCTATACAGCTATCCTCGTCGTCGTGGATCGATCTTCCAAACAGGCTATATTTATTCCAACTCACGACACCATTACTTCCGAACATATAGCTGAGCTTTTTGTTATTCACGTCTTCTCTAAGCATGGTGTTCCTAATCATGTTACTTCCGATCGTGGTTCCGAATTTGTTTCGGCGTTCTTCCGGGCTCTCGGTAAAGCGCTCTCTATGGAACTTCACTATACCTCTGGATACCATCCGGAAGCCAATGGGCAAACTGAGCGTGTCAATCAGACTCTCGAACAGTACATCAGGATCTATTGTTCCTACCAACAAGATGACTGGTCGCCTTTACTTCCGATCGCCGAGTTCGCCTATAACAACGCTCCCAATGCTTCCACTGGTATTACTCCATTCTTTGCTAACAAAGGATACCACCCAAATATCACTGTTCGGCCCGAGGTCGACATGAAGTCTGATCTAGCCAGAGACTTCGTCGTCAATCTCGATGAACTCCACGTCTTCCTTCGAGAGGAAATCCTTTTAGCTCAGTCTCGTTACAAGGAACAAGCTGACAGGAAAAGAATCTCGCACCCGGAGTTCCCGATCGGCTCCGAAGTATTCGTTCTTGCTAAGCACATTCGTTCTACTCGTCCTACTGAAAAATTCTCAGAAAAATATCTTGGTCCTTTCAAGGTCATCAGTCGACCTGGTACTCTGTCTTACGAGCTCAAACTCCCAGACTATCTTCACCGCATTCACCCGGTTTTCCACGTTTCACAGCTGGAGCCGGTTACGCCGAATCCGTTCCCGAATCGTACTCAATCTCCTCCACCTCCAATCGAAGTTGATGGTGAAGAGGAGTACAACGTTGCCGAAATCCTCGACTCCAAGCTGGACAGAAGGTACAAACGTTGTCCTCTACGTTATTACATTCGGTGGGCCGGTTATGAAGGTACCGACGATGAATTCTCCTGGGTTGCTGCTGATGAATTACATGCTGACGAACTGGTACCCGCATTCCACGCTCGATACCCTTTGAAACCTGGACCTTGATCACACAAAAACATTTTATTCCTTTTCCCCCGCTTCCGCCGTGCTCCGCCGAAGTTTACTTTGTGCGTTTAGAGGGTAAACACGATGATAGTAAATTGAGTGTTTACCTTTCTCTCTTATTTGCTTATTATGGTTCCTTTAATCACAGTTTTCACTTAGCTTCCATTTGCACTTACACTACTTATACTAAACTAATTTATTTCTTACGCCGCCTCGCGGCCCATCTGCCTTCCGACTTCAAAATTGCGTTGAACATTTTTTTTTATATATACAAAAGTCCAAGAAACAAGATTATACAGGAGGCAGAGGATTACAAGAAGTTACAAGAAGGGCCGCAGGGCCGATGTCCGATGTCCGATTCTACTACACTGCCCTCTCCTTCCCCTTGTCAGAGGTCACCGTGGTCGCCGCCGTCGGCGCCGGCGCCTCCCCTTCTCCTTCTTCCTCTACCCCCATCTCCTCCTCTTCTCCTTCTCCATCCTTCTCCACTTCCTGCCCCTTTTCTCCTATTGCCTTCTCTTCTTCTTCTTCCTCTTCTTCTGCACTCTCCTCCAATATTCTTCGTCGCTTCAGCGGTCGTCGCCGCTCGGTTCTCCTACTCGTCGGCCCCGCTATCGCCGGTCCCTCTCCCATACCCATCATTGCCATCCTGGTCTCCATGGCGATAAGACGGGCATGGTCATCTTCTTGCCTCCTCAACAGCTGTCGAAGGTACTGATGCGACTTCGAATTGGCCTCCCTTAAGGCCCTCAGATCGGCGAGGCTCTGCGCCATCTGACTCTCCATGACGGCAATCCGCTCACCGGAACCGCCTTCCCGCTTCACCGTCGAAGGTCGCCCCGAAAATGAGCACCGGACCTTGGAGTCATGGCAGGGCTTACAGATTACGGAACTCCGTTTGCCCGCTAACGAGCTTGCCTCGTTTTTGTGTGAAAGAGAAAGGAAGGAATCTAATGGGCACTCCAACCAACCAATCTAATACACAATATGCGAGTTCACTGCTATCAAATTTATTTAATAGCAAGGGGTAGCGTTGGCAAAGGTTCCGCAAAGCTTTGAGAGCTAAGTACGAAGCTTTGATTAATCAATTTGAATCGTTCTAAGGATTCGATATATTCCTTTGATCAAGGTAGATTCAGCACGATTTGTGCTTTGGTTTGTATTGATTTGGGTATATCAAGAATTGGGGGTTTGAATCAAAGTAAATTAAAACCGAAACACACAGACCCCTACAGAGGGCTAGAACTATGTGCTGGCACAACCACACAGCGTGATTTGCCCTTAAGACCAACGACTGATCCTAAGTTCGAAGAATACCCAACAACTGGATATACTTCTCGCAGTCACAAGGAGCAGAACACGACGTTCCTATACTCACAAGTGCCGGGCCCGAATGGCTGCTAGCAAAGAGGTTTCAGTCTGGCGGGAGTGTGTCTTTCCTTTTTACGGATTAGCACTGCAACGTCGTCCCAAAATCACTTGTATTCCAGATACATCGGATCGCTATTTATACATACAGAATATAGAGTCGCATAGTACAATTAATTTAATACAATAAACGTTCGGAACCGCAAGGAAACTTCTACACTCAATCAGATACCATTTAATTTGAATCTACATGTCCTTATTTGGTCCATATTGGTTCCAAGATTCTAGTATACCTCCAAACATAGGTAGGTACTTCAATATTCATTTAATTTAATTGTTTTTGGAGGATGACTCGAATGGTGTTCAACTGTCATTGCTGTTCAACACTTACTTCGATCGTTTGTCACCTCGTCCGGAGGCAAATCAGCTCTCCTCGATTCTAATCCTATCAATCTGATTCATCTGGATTAAACTAATTGCTTCTCTCTTTCAATAGACACCCATTGTGCCTATACTCAATCAAGGGAGTTACACATAGTTATTCATTTAATTGCATTCTTCAATATTTTCTACGTCAGGACTCTTTGACATTCATTTGATATGTCTTCGGAGCCTCGCAGTACTTCGATCGTTCTTCTAGTCATTTTCCTTAACCATGCAACTTGATTGGTCTATTAGACTAAATCGCAGTTTTTTAGATTAATGCATGATCTTGTTCTAGAAGGAGTATTTGATCATTTCTGAGTTCTAGAAAGTCATTTCGAGTCAATCCTCGGTTCATGGTCACTTGAGTAAGTTCTTCCAAACTCCTGCCAGTGTAAGGTCCAATAAGAATACCCTTGGTATGTCATACTTGAATGGTCATCCTTCGGATGTAGTCCGAGTCTGGTATAATCCTGCTTGACAAACAGGTAGACTGCTATCCGTAGGTAGTATCGGGGATGGGTAAACTGACCAACTTGTGGTAGTATGGGTATATGGTCCCTTCAACTTATTAGACTGATTCAGTATTGACTTTGACTGTCAATCTGGGTCTCAATTACAGTCCTCTCGATACAAATCTATACGTGAAAATGTCACAATTCACAATATAGACGTCTAGCCAAAATTTAGGCGTGTCACCGCCTGCTGCAGACAAGGGATTTTCTTGACCTTGCACCTCTCACAAGGCTCCCTCTCCTCTTCGTCGTCATCGTCGTCGTCGTCGCCATCGTCACCGTCATCCGGATCTCCACCAACTGACTGAAAAGAAAATCAGTGCGATATCAACAAATAGGTACTCAGATTACTCACCGGCGCCGGGACCTTTGCTCTCCCTTTTCCTTTCTCCCTCCTAATCTCTACCACTGGTCGACAAGGAGACGCCGACATCTCACTAGGAGAAGTGCCCCGTTGACTTCGGGCAGACGCCGCGTCGGCCAATAACCTGCGCCTCTCCGCTACTTCTTGCTCTTGTTGACGAGCCCGCTCTCGCGCCTCTTGCGCCGCCTTCTCTCTAGCTGCTGCTGCCTTAGCAGCCTTTTCCTCCGCAGCCTTCTTCGCCGCTGCTGCCGCCTTCCTCGCCCTTACTCTTTCTACCCTTTCCTGCGCCTTGCGGATTATGTCGTCCTCGTCCTCTTCCTCCAAACCTTCCTCGTCATGGGCGGTAAGGTCGATGGGTGGCGGTGGGGCGGGTCGTGACCTCGAAGGGCCGGCGGTAGTAGAGACGGTAGTGGTGGTAGTGCGACTAGTCATTGTTCAAACTTAGAAGTTTTGGGAACTTGGGTCTTATCGGCGAAACTATGGGCCTTTTATACGGCAAAATTGCGCACGGACCAGCGAAAATTTTCCTTCGAATTGTACTTGGTGTACAGTGTACCGAAAATTTTCACGGATGACTAACGCCAATTCCCGGTACTAACGGCATTTGAAAATTTTCCTGCTGACTGATAGGCCAAATTCCCGATGCTGACGGCCTTTAAAATTTTCTTTGGTGACTAACCAACTCCCGGTATTAATGGCTTTCGAGGGCTCAAGCCTAAGAGGGGGATACTGTCAAGTCCATGCCGCGGGCCTCCATTCCGCCGCTCGGTACTCCGAAGATCTGCTCCTTATTGTAATCTCACTCTTATTGTTCTTTCTCGCTACACATACCCTTTCGTTCTAGTCCCTTCTTATTGTCTTTTACTTTACCCTGCAGGTACTACTCGTATAGCTCCTAGTAGTTAGTCTGGCGCTCCGCACCGCTGCGCCGTTCCGTAGATATAAATACTGCCTGTACGCTACTGTAGTTCCTCAGTTTAATTATCAACTTAGATCAACTTAGATCTCCCTTCTCAACTTAACTCTTCTCTAAGTCTTCAGGCTCAACGCCTTGGAGTACTCCCTATTATAACCTTAGGACTTAGGCGTCCTCTGGTTCGCTCCTCGTCATTGGCGATACCGCCGCTCCGACCTGGCTGCTACTTAGCTCCTCTCTCTCTACTCTCGCTCTCCGGGGACTAACGGCGTAACGGCGGTGTTGTTAATAACTTCACTACTGTCCCACTCGTCTTCCGCACTTAGACACCTTGTGACTTTGGCACGGTTACACGGTGTACATGATCTTAACACCTGCAGCTATCCAGCGAAAAGCTAGGAGACCGACAGCTAGGACCTTACCGCATTCTGGAGAAGGTTGGACCTCTGGACTACCGCCTTGACCTTCCCCTGTCACTGGATCGCCTTCATCCCATCTTCCATGTTGACAAACTATATCCATGGAAAGGTAACCCCATTAATGGCGAAATACCAACACCACCAGAACCAGTATACTTAGAAGATGAAGATGAACCAGAGTATGAAGTGGAGGACATCTTAGACAGTTGGGTACAATGGAAGAAGTTGGAATATCTAGTAAAGTGGAAAGGTTACGATGCAGGACACAACTCCTCAGTTGGGCACCAAAAATTGTTCAGGCCTTTCACAAAAAACACCCAACAGCGGCAAAACCTTGACCATCGAGGGCAATGGTCATAAGGAGGGGGGTAATGTCATAAAGTACGCAGCCCCTATCATCTTCCCTTTCTCACCGTCTCGACGCCTTTACTTGTACAATACATCATCCCATCGCTGTCAACCCCCATTGATTACTGATCCACCTGACCCACCTTCTCTTTCTATCGGCTTCCGCCACCTTCCTTGCCCCTGAACTGTACAGTATTACATCGTTGTTTCTTGCAGATCGGATTATGTATATATAGCCAACCCTCCACAGCCTGGTCCCTTATCTTGACCTCTCTGTCATTATCTGGGACCAGGTATGTGTTTACTTACTATTACCTATGACTACGATACTCAATATATCTCTGTCATTATCTGGGACCAGTTTGCCTCCGCTCCGCTTAGTCGCTCCGCCTCATTGACCTGTTTAGTCGCTCCGCCTCACTGCCTTGCTTAGTCACTCTGCTCTTCTGCTTCGCTAAGTTACTCCGCATCTGCCGCTTCGTGACATTGACTCTCAGGGCCATTTTTGTACAAACTTTTCCATTAATAAAAGACACATCACTCTGTTGAATTTAAATGACTGATAACGATGGTATGACTTCACAACAAGAGGAACAATCTCCACCTCAATCCCAGAATGGAGACCAACAACAGCAGGATCCTGCTGAAGGACCTTCTCCGGCTCACCAACTTGGAGGAATTGATGACCCACCTTTGTTGTCACAAAGTTGTATGTCAGTCATACAAAAATTTGAGCATGGCAAGAAAGTCAAAGTCACAGCTTTGCTTGAGATCCAAGCCCTCCTTGCTGCAGTGAATCTCTCTCAAGAGGCCCTCACACAAAGTTTCTCACTGTATATCAAACTCCTTGATTCCATTAAGAACCAAAACAGCAGAGCAGCTGAGCATAAAGGGAACAGCGAGTCTGACATTGTTGCAATGACTAGAAAGCGGCCCATTGAAGAGGAAGAAGAAGAATCGGAGGATGATATCAATCAACAAACTACATCCCGTCAAAAGATCAATGAAACAGTCCTACCCTGGCTCAACAGAGCATCTTCTTCAAACAGAGCAAACCTTTCCAAATCTCTTGAAAAGACTTGAGTCATCCTTGCAAATCTCGTTCGAGAACCAAAGTACACTCAATCCACCATTCACCAAGAGACTTGGTAAGGATATCAGCTGGATTGTTCTCAGAAGGGATATACTCGATAGCAATGTCACCTCTCTCTACCGCATCGCATAGAAAATGGTACCAAATATCAATGTGTTTTACTTGCGAGTGAAATTTCAGGTTCTCGGAAATCACAATGGCACCTTGATTGGCACATCTTATGAGAAAAGGAGGAGGGACTCCATGATCTAGTTCTGAGAGGAAAGAATGTATACATTTGGCTTGTTGGACAGCTTTAGCAAGAGCGATGTACTCAGCCTCTGTAGTTGATAATGCCACAACATCTTGATGTTTTGACATCCAGAACATAGGTCCTCCCGGGAGGTGGAACGATGAGAGTCTACACATGAAGTGTAGCCAGCATCTGCATACACAATCAGAGATAGCCCACCAGGAGCCTTCCAAGTATAGGTGATTCCTAGATCTCTAGTGCCGCTAATATAACGGACTAGGTGCATAAGATACTGCCAATGGATCTTCTGGGGGTCATGACCAAATCGGCTGAGAATGTTTGCGGCATGCACTATATCTGGACAACAAGTAGCGGCACCAAACTGAACGGCTCCTAGATTTTCTTGGTAGGGTTTTTCATGCATAAACTCGATATTGTCTGTAGATGGAGGGGGTGTTCCTATTGAAAGAAGTGCACCTGTTGGGAGAGGAGTAGATTTGGGTTTGACATCTTGAAGACCATGATGGTTAAGGAGATTGCTCCAGTAAGCGGGCATGGATAAGGTAGCTATTCCGTCATCTCTGTCATGCGTAAGCTTCATACCAAGGGCAAATTGTATGCTGTCGGTCTGCTGGATGATCCATGAGTTCAAAAGTACTTCGCCATTTGAGCACTTCAAGCTCTTCTTGGCAGGCCTTAAGCCATTCCTCATGCTCAGCCTTAGGTAGGCGAGTAATGTCCTTGTAAGTGGATATGAGGAGATGACCATTGTGCTTTGAGACCTTCGTTCTTAAAGAACTCATCAAGTGCATTGGATCTATGTTCTCTGCCACCATCAGACATCCATTGCTTGACGTTAGCCAGGGCAATAAATTGCTGTATTGCCGGAAGAGATGCGCTCTTCTTTTTCAGGTGGCAGTGAAACCCATATGAAGTATAGTCATCTAAGAAGACAATCGTATACTTGTACTTGTGGTACAAAGTGGTAGACCATTCTTTAAGGTCTGAGTGAACAATCTCGAAGGGATATGATGCCCGACGATTAGTTGGTGGAAATGGATGTAAAGTCATTTTTCCCTTGGCACAACCTTCACAGAGATCTTCCTCATGGGGAATGCTGAAGGTGGGGACACCTTCTGCATGTTTCCTCAGTTGAGTGAGTGCTTTGCGCGATGCATGGTAGTGTAGTCCACTGAGTGGATCACTAGGTTTACAGCCCTAGGCTGTGGTGAATAATCTTTGAGAATGTAGATTGTATTGCTGTGAGTTCTTGGTTCAAATGACAGGAATAAACCATCATTGTCCCAGAAGTCAACTTTGTCTGCGTTGCTGCGAACAGTTTTGCCATCTTGTAGGAAGTGTCCTTGTGCTATAAGGAGATGACTCAACTCCTTCATATAGAATACTGGAGCAATTCGTGCTGAATGCATGAAACCTCTTACATCCTTAAAATGTATCAAGATGGTCCCAACGCCAGTAATGTAGGTAGTTTCAGTTGCAGTTGCTATGAGCACTTTTTCCTCAAGGTCTTCATACTCAATGAAGTCACTCAAGTCAAAGGTAGTGTGTTCAGAACAACCAGAGTCGTTCATCCACCATTTGGGTTGATTTCTCTGTTTACCCTTACACTTCTTGCACACAGAGTATGAAACATCATGTATGCAAAAATGTTCATTGGATATATACTTGGCATCAATATGGTAATTATACAAACGGGACAAGAGATCAGGCTCAAAGGCCGACTTGCATGTCTTTGCCACTGCAACCGATGAAGGTGTGTTAGTACATTTTGTATGATCAAGATCAGAGGAGGGGTACTGACCCCATGGTGTCCATGAATCCAGTGATTGCCAAAATCTCATGATCCAAGTCAAAGTTCATCAACTCATCAGGATCAAAAGAGGCAGTTCCTGGGACTTCAAAGTCCATAGGAGGAGATGGAGGAGGCGGCATAGGAGCCTTACTGCCATTCTCAACATCATCCACAGGAGACATTGCATGAGTGCACTTTGTCGGAGGATCAAGTTCATCATCACTGTCCAACTCCGAAATATGCCCAGTTGGCTCAAGGGTGCGAATGACTTCGGCAGTCATGCGGACACCAATGTTACGAGCACAATTGATGGCCATCCTTGTCTTTTTATGAAGACAAAGGGATGTAGCATTAGGAGGAGGATTGTAAGGAGGGTGGATGGAGTGCTTGTACACATCCGGAACACAAGGAGTAAGATCAGTACGTACCGGACCAAATTTTGCTTTCAAGTTTGTATAGACCATTTGATCCTCTCCCAGTCAGGAAATGTGTTCCTCCCAGTGAATAGAACTTAACACAACCATTTCCAAAGAGAACCTGGTAACCCAGTTTATCGAGGCAAGCTATGGAGATGAGGTCGGATGAGATGTTCAGGCAATGGAGTGCACTGTCAAAGATGAGTATTATGACCTTCCCATTTTCCACCACCATTTTCTTTGCCCTCCAGACTCCCTTAATAACCAAACCCGTGGACATCTCTGATGACTGACCCATCCTATCACACTCTGTGTAAGTCACGAAGTCATCTCAATTTCAGAAGAAGTGGTCTGTGGCCCTGTGTCTGCATACAACTCTCCAGTGGGGTGAGGCATATCAGATGCTGCTATAGCATAGTGCAATGTAGGTTCACCGATGGTCATGGATGACATGGGATTTGGATTAACAATTTCATCTTCCTTTCCTCTCCACCACAATGGGTATTGTCCTTCTTTCCCCCCTCCTTTCCTGAAGCATTTGTCCTTCAGATGGCCAACACGTCCACAGTTATAACACCACTTATCTCTGTTTCCAGATCTCGCCATTTTCCCTGCAATCATTGATTCCAGCTGTTTGATTCTTGACAACAACACAGCATGTGGGAGAATAGGGGAAGTAACCATGTGCACCTGGGAGATATGATCACCAGATACGACGGCATCAGGGCGGTTCTCTATATGGAATATTGGAAGGAGATCTGTTGGATTGCTGATGCTGCAGTAGGGTAGAGGGATGTGTTTGCTGTTATATTTTGGATTATGTTGTCAAACGCATTCATAGGAAATGCAGCTATGGCTATTTCCCGGAACTGGGAATCGGAGATAGCATTCCCAGCCTCGACTGCATCCTTTCGAAGTGCACGAAGTTGATTAAAGAACTTGTCAATCGGAATAGTCTTGCAAAATGTTAGGGATCGTAGGTTTCACTCTGTAAGTACCTTGCGCATTCCATCTTTCCTACTAAACTCTTTTTCCAATGTATCTAGGGCTTCTTTCGCTGTGTTCTCATCTACGTCAGGCATCAGAGATGGTAAAACATCAATGTGAGACTCTATGATCCCTCTGGTGCAGTCATTGCGGAATATCCATTCCTCTAGGGAAGGATTGAGGGAGAAGATGGCTGTTGCTCTTGTTGGTTCTGGAGATGGAAGGGGGACTGTCCCAGCACCTGCGTCAAGGGATGAAGAGCAAGTGGGAGGGGAAATGGTGATGATAATTGGAGGAGGTTTGGTGATTGTACCATCGGTGTCACCAAGAAGACCTCGAGTTTTTAGTGAATTCACAATCCTTCGTTTTATGGGGGTCCAGCTGACTTTGACCCCTCCGTCAAACTTTAGATCTGCGGAAACCTCTGGAATAGGAGGCGGAACAGTGCCATTACTAGCCATGATTTGTTTGGTTTCAAGATGTACAGATGCAGTGAATGTTGTGAGCTTTTAGTAGCGCAGCGAGGAGGTATTAGATTAGTCAATTTAGATCAACAGCAGTGGGGCATATAACTCATAAAACAATATAACCTCAGTGTCTCGTAGAAAGCTCTTTGTATGATATTTATATACCTATAAAACAATATAACTAATGAAGAATAAATAAAGTTAGAAGATAGATAAATGAAATGTTTAATGGACTCACCCTCAGCATCTCGTAGAAAGCTGAGGGCGGGGTTACTATATATAAATAAAATTGTTTGCCATATGCAGACCGACAGTGGAACACAGACAAAACATAAGATAAGAAAATGACACAAGATGAAATATATATTTACAAAGTGTACCTGACCGGACTCATATCACCTGCTTTGGCCTAATGTCCATTTCCATTCAACAAATGGTTATCACACAACATTGCTTCAGACTCCTCACTCCTCACCAGCAGTTGATGCATATGCCTCATGGGCGTGTACGTGTACACCGTCTGTCCGCTACGGACTCGAACGGGACTATCCTGATCGGGCATTGATTCCACTGG
Organism: Lentinula edodes; assembly: GCF_021015755.1. Lineage (NCBI taxonomy): Eukaryota > Fungi > Basidiomycota > Agaricomycetes > Agaricales > Omphalotaceae > Lentinula > Lentinula edodes. The sequence goes on from NW_025764327.1 coordinate 102,198, forward strand.
AGCAAGGAGGTGAGCCATCGTGTATCTCCTGCATCTATGATTTTTTGCAGCGATTGCGTCGACATCCTCGTTGCTTTCTTCATTGATTTTAGCTGCTGCCGCCGCTAGGTTTGCGTTCCAAAGTATTTGGATTGCCTGGTAGTTCGGGATATTAACCCTCAAAGGGGGAGGTTCGAATCATACGGCTCCTGATCTGTAATTAGATGCTCGGTACAATATACACAGCCCCGCTTCGCCACAGAAATCCTTTTCTTTTCCATGGGTATGAAGGAGGAGGGGAAGTATTCCCCTCGAGTTTCGTAACGATCGCCCATAACGTGCCTCCGCCTCTAACAATTCCAACATCCTTTCTGGGTCCAGTAGGACGTTGTACAGCCAGAGAAAATCAGATTGGTTTGCCGGGGTCATCAACCACTGTTGAGCCTTCTCTGGGAGGTCTATTCCCAGTTGAGTTCCCACTGCTAGGAATTGTACTCGTAGGTCTGAAAATTCGAGACCGTCCCCCAATATTTCGATCCCCATCGACTCCAATACCTCCCATAAGACCATAGCTACATCCTCCGGAGTACACTCCTGGATTCTAATGATGTCTTCCAGTCGCAACGTCATTTCTGACAATGGTTGCACGGGGAAGTGGATCCTGCTATGATGTATCGCATGTGTATGCTCCCAGTTGGGCATATTCATAGCTGGACTCTTTAGGAGACTGGAGAGCGAACTTCCTTGTCCCAGGGGAGGAAGGTTAAGGGACTGTACTGGAGGAGTTGGTAACCTCCGGGATGACGTCCGAGACTGTTCGGATACGGCAGGAGATACCCTCATCTCCGGAAGTTTCTCCTGTTGTCGTACTGTAAGAGGATCCATATTCTCCCCTTGTATCCTTTCGATAATGGCTACTTGACCGAGGACTCTTCCACCCACGTTTGAAGCTGACTCCATGTCTAGCTGTGGGATCGGTCCAGGGGGAGGACCTCTCGTTCCCCAGGTAGGGGAGTAGGCAAAACCTCCCATGGGACTACTGGCAGGTTGGGCGTAACCCATGGAGGTATACCTCCGTTGTGGTGGTCTGTCAAGTCCATGCCGCGGGCCTCCATTCCGCCGCTCGGTATTCCGAAGATCTGTTCTTATTGTAGTCTGACTCTTATTGTTCTTTCTCACTACACATACCCTTTTGTTCTAGTCTCTCACTATTGTCTTTTACTCTTTCGTTCTAGTCTCTCCTTATTGTCTTTTACTCTACCCTGCAGGTACTACTCGTATAGCTCCTAGTAGTTAGTCTGGCGCTCCGCACCGACGCGCCGTTCCGTAGATATAAATACTGCCTGTACGCTACCGTAGTTCCTCAGTTTAATTATCAACTTAGATCTCCCTTCTCAACTTAACTCTTCTCTAAGTCTTCAGGCTCAACGCCTTGAAGTACGTTCTCCTCGACCTTAAGACTTTAACGTTCTCTGGTCCGCTCCTTGTCATCGGCGTTACCGCCGCTCCGACCTGGCTGCTACTTAGCTCCTCACCCTCTACTCTCGCTCTCCGGGGACTAACGGCGTAACGGCGGTGTTGTTAATAACTTCACTACTGTCCCACTTGCGCACTTAGACACCCTGTAGCCTTGGCACGGTTACGCGGTGTACATGATCTTAACAGTATAATTAAACTGAATCCATTAACGTCATACTGACATATCATTTTTTATGCCTCCGAAAACTCGAGCTCAATCTAGAGCTAACTCCGAAGAAAATACTTTCTTCACTACAGCTCAATCATTTGCCCCATTCTCCGACTCTATCTCTGCCATCGGTCAACCACGTCGCCGTAATCGCGGTTTCGGTCCAGCCACAGTTCCTACTACGTCGACTCTTCCTGAAGCCATGGAAGAGGAACAACAATTTGAGTACAGCACCTTGTACACTGGTGACGGACAACCTGTTCAAGTCCTGACCCCTCGCCGTGGACAACCCCCCGTGGTCGCTCCGGCTCGGGGCCGGTCTACTACTCGAATTGATTCTCCAATCCTCCAAGCCATAGCCCGCCGTACGGGGAAACAACCCCAACGTCGCGCTGCTTCTGAATCTCCTCGTGACCCACCTCCTCACTTCGATTTGGACACTGGTGATCACGATGATCAAGACCCTCCTGTCGACCCCGACGATCCGGGCGCCAACAACAATCATGACGATCTGGATGACGACTCCGGCGGTTTACCGCGTGGTGAACCTGGTGACCCCAGTGGACCTGGTGGTCCCGGCGGTCCCGGCGGTCCTGGTGGACCTAGTGGACCCCGTTCCCCAATCTCTCCTGACATCCCCAACGAGCAACGTGCTATGTTGGAACTCCTCTCGGGGTTCAAGGGCTCCATTGAGACCCTTGGTACCGTCCTCGCCGCTCTCGGCCGCCCTTCTGACAGCTCTGAATCCAAGAGCAAGGTCAAGGAGCCAGAGGTATTCGACGGTTCGGATCCCCGAAAACTCAAGACGTTCTTCGTCAATCTCGCCCTGGTCTTTAATGACCGTCCCAAGTCCTTCACCGACCAACGGAAGGTGAATTATACTCTTTCTTATCTCAGTGGGTCAGCCAAAGAATGGTTTGTCCCTGATATCCTCGACCCGGACCTCGACTCGCTGCCGGCCTGGACATCCTCCTTCACGGCCCTTGTAAAGGAGCTGCAGGACAACTTCGGCGTTTACGATGCCCAAGGCGAGGCCGAGGACGCCCTTGGTAACCTTAAGATGAAGGAAACCGAGAATATCCGGAAGTACAACATCCGGTTCAACACCCTGGCTGCTAGCACCAACTGGGATTCTGCCGCCCTGAAATGGGCTTATGGACGAGGCCTGGCTGAACGCATCAAGGACGAAATGGCGCGGTTGCCCGAACCGGCGACGCTCGCCGCTTATCGTCTGGAAGTTCTTCGCATTGACAACCGTTATTGGAAGCGCGAAGAAACCAAGAAGCGTGAGGCTGGCAAGCCTTTTATTGCTCGGAACCCGAAGAAGGGTTCCTCGGACTTCAAGACTGGTTCTACTAACCAGCACAACAATTCTCAGCCTTCGGGCTCTTCGGCGCCGTTCACGCCGAAACCTAAACCCTTCTCTGGTGGTAAGCCTAACAACAATGGTAAGCCCCAGAACTCTTCGAATTCCGGCCAATCCGGCGGTCAGCGCCCCGCATTCAACCATCTAGGAGCAGATGGTAAGGTACTTCCCTCCGAACGGGAAAGAAGGATGAAGAACAATCTTTGTCTCTTCTGCGGTGGTAAGCATCAGATTGCTGACTGCAACAAGCGAAAGGCCCGAGAATCGAAGGGCCGCGCTGCCGAGGTTGAAGAAACCCCCGAAGCAACCATTGAGGTTGTTGAAGAGGAATCGGAAAACTAGTCCGCAGCTCTTGTTCCCCGGTACGAAACGGGAGCTGCGTTGATCAGGTTCGTACCTCACCTGGGGAGTTATATCTCAATGCGTCCGCTCTTTCTTCCATTGAACGATCTCTTGTAATATCATTGACTACTGAATTTCCTTTAGCCGATTCGGCCGCGCCGGCCAAACCCATCTCTGCTCTTCTCAAATTTCCTACTCTTGTTGATTCTGGTTCTACTGACTCTTTCATCGATACTCGTTATGTTTCACAAAATTCCATTCCTACGACCAAAATCTCTCCTGTTAATCTTCGTCTCTTTGATGGTTCATTATCTTCTAAACCCATTACCGATATGGCGAATATCGCCGTTCGGTTCCCTTCCGGCGAGCTGCTTCTATTACCCTTTTATGTTACTCATTTAGATTCATCTTGTAAAGCAGTACTAGGTTACAGTTTCTTATCCCGCTACAATCCGTTGATTGACTGGGCATCTCGAAACATTACGTTCCGTAACACTTCACATCCTGATTCTCCACAGACGTCTGTACCTTCTGCCATCAACCCCGTTGTTGCAAAGGTCGCTGTTCCGCTACCGGAACTTTCGCCGTCGGTTTCACCGACAATTCTGGAGACCCCTCCTGGGGACTCACTTCGCTCTCGCTCCCGCTCTTGGACTTTACGGGCCAAGCCCCTTTCGTCCAAATTTCCCTTTGAACCCATCTATTCTTATCCTACGGTCTCTCAATTCGCTGCTCAACTGGAAACTCCCGAGGTCGACATTGCACTCGTCAGTGCTGCAGTCTTTAACAGGGCTTGCAAGGACGCTGGTATGGAACCGATTCTACTTCGTGCTATCCACTCAGAGGTCGTGGCCCGCGCCGCCGACCGCTCCTCCACCACTCCTACTGTCCCTCCACTCCATCCTTCTATCCCAGAAGAGTACGCAGAGTTTGCAGACGTCTTCGACGAGATTGCTGCAGATTCACTTCCTGAACATAGACCTTACGACCTGAAGATTGACTTGGAAGAAGGCGCTTCGCCGCCTCTCGGCCGTATTTATCCTTTGTCTGAAAAGGAGCTAGTCGCCCTTAAAGACTTTATTGACAAACAACTGGCTACTGGTGCCATCACCCCATCATCCTCTCCTCACGGCGCTCCGGTCCTTTTTGTCCCGAAGAAAGACGGCAAACTTCGCCTTTGCGTCGATTTCCGTGGACTCAATCGTATTACCAAAAAGGATCGCTACCCACTCCCACTCATTTCAGATCTTCTCGACGCTCCGAAAAGAGCTAAAATATACACCAAACTGGATCTCGCTCACGCTTATCATCTAGTCAGAATTGCTGAAGGTGATGAATGGAAGACCACCTTTCGGACCCGTTACGGCTCTTACGAATGGAAGGTCATGCCGTTCGGCCTTACAAACGCCCCTGCGGCTTTCCAGCGGTTTGTTAATGACATCTTCTCTGACATGCTCGATGTCTGTGTCATCGTCTATCTTGACGATATTCTGATCTACTCTGATACGCCAGAAGAACACCGAGAACACGTCAAGGAAGTTCTTCGGCGGTTACGGAAACATCGGCTTTACGCCAACCCCGACAAGTGCGAATTCAATATGGATACTGTTGAGTATTTGGGTTATATTCTTTCTCCCGACGGATTGACTATGTCCAAGGAGAAAGTTCAAACAGTTCTAGAGTGGCCGGTCCCGAGGAAGGTTAAGGACATTCAGTCCTTCTTGGGTTTCGCAAATTTCTATCGTCATTTTATTTATAATTATAGTGATATCGTTGTGCCGATGACTCGACTTACCCGAAAAGGCGCGTCCTGGATCTGGGACAGCAGCTGTCAAGAGGCCTTCGAAAATCTCAAAACTGCTTTCACTTCTGCGCCAATACTGGCCCATTGGGAGCCGAATCGCCCACTTATCGTGGAGACCGACGCTTCCGACTACGCCATTGCGGCTATTCTCTCCATCCAATATGCTGACGGTGAAATTCATCCTCTAGCCTTCCTTTCCAGAACGCTTCATGTGGCGGAACTCAACTACGATACCCACGACAAGGAGCTACTGGCCATCTTCGAGGCCTTTAAAGCTTGGCGTCATTATCTGGAAGGTTCGGGTGATCCGGTGGATGTTGTCACCGATCACAAGAATCTTGAGTATTTCTCTACTACCAAGGTTCTCACACGCCGACAGGTCCGATGGTCTGAATTTTTACATCAATTTAATATGGTCATTCGCTTCCGGCCGGGGAAACTCGGCGAGAAACCCGACTCGATAACTAGACGCTGGGACGTCTACCCTAAAGAGGGGGATATCGGCTACGCCCAAGTGAACCCTCATAACTTCCGTCCTATATTTACTAACGAACAACTCACTGCGTCTCTTCGAGCTACCTTCTTGGAAGGCCTGGTTTTACGAGCCTCGATTATCATGGATATCGAAGCCCTACACCAAGCCATCATCCTCGCCCTTCCCGCCGACCCGAGCTCCGTTGTTGGTTTGGAACTTGCAAAAGATCCTTCCAATGAACGTTGGAGCTTAGGTAGTGACAAGCTACTATGCCTTGACGACCGTATTTATGTCCCTAATCACGGCGACCTTCGCCTTCAAGTCCTCCGTTACTTCCATGATCATCCACTTTTCGGCCATTTCGGCCAGAACCACACTCTAGAAGCTGTACGTCGTCAATACACTTGGCCCAAGGTCAGAGACTTTGTACGTGACTACGTTACATCTTGCACTATCTGTGGTCGCAACAAACCTCGCCGTCACCGGCCTTACGGGTTGTTGAAGCCTCTGCCGGTTCCGGTCCGACCATGGGATTCCATCTCCATGGACTTCATTGAGCAATTGCCAATGTCGAATGGTTACACCGCTATCCTCGTCGTTGTGGATCGATCTTCCAAGCAAGCTATATTTATTCCAACTCACGACACCATTACTTCCGAACAACTAGCTGAGCTTTTTGTTATTCACGTCTTCTCTAAACATGGTGTCCCTAATCATGTCACTTCTGATCGTGGTTCCGAATTTGTTTCGGTGTTTTTCCGGGCTCTCGGTAAAGCGCTCTCCATGGAACTTCACTATACCTCTGGATGTCATCCGGAAGCCAATGGGCAGACCGAGCGTGTCAATCAGACTCTCGAACAGTACATCAGGATCTACTGCTCCTACCAACAAGATGACTGGTCGCCTTTACTCCCGATCGCCGAGTTCGCTTATAACAACGCTCCCAATGCTTCCACAGGTATTACTCCATTCTTCGCTAACAAAGGATACCATCCCAACATCACCGTTCGGCCCGAGGTCGACATGAAGTCTGATCTAGCTAGAGACTTCGTCATCAACCTTGATGAACTCCATGCTTTCCTTCGAGAGGAAATTCTTTTAGCTCAGTCTCGTTACAAGGAACAAGCTGACAGGAAAAGAATCTCGCACCCGGAGTTCCCGATCGGCTCCGAAGTATTTGTCCTTGCTAAGCACATTCACTCTACCCGTCCTACTGAAAAATTCTCTGAAAAATATCTTGGTCCTTTCAAGGTCATAAGTCGACCTGGTACTTTGTCTTACGAGCTCAAGCTCCCGGATTATCTTCGCCGAATTCACCCGGTTTTCCACGTCTCACAGCTGGAGCCGGTTACGCCGAATCCTTTCCCGAATCGTACTCAATCTCCTCCACCTCCAATCGAAGTTGATGGTGAAGAGGAGTACAACGTTGCCGAAATTCTGGACTCCAAGCTGGACAGAAGGTATAAACGTTGTCCTCTACGTTACTATATTCGGTGGGCCGGTTATGAAGGTACCGACGATGAATTCTCCTGGGTTGCTGCTGATGAATTACATGCTGATGAACTGGTACCCGCATTCCATGCTCGATACCCTTTGAAACCTGGACCTTGATCACACAAAATCATTTTATTCCTTTCCCCGTTTTCCGCCGCGCTCCGCCGAAGTTTACTTTGTGCGTTTAGAGGGTAAACATGATGATAGTAAATTGAGTGTTTATCCCTCTCTCTTAATTGTTAATCTCATCCTTCTATCTACTATTTCACTTATATTTCTTTCACACTTAAACTACTTATACTTCAAAAACTAATTATTTCTTACGCCGCCTTTCGGCCCATTCGCTTTCCGATTTCAAAATCGAGTTAACATCTTTTTTTATATATACAAAGTCCAAAAAACAAGATTGTACAACGAAGGTAGGGCGACAAGAAGTTTACAAGAAAATGGCCGAAGGCCGATGTCCGATGTCCGATGCTACACTACTCCGCCCTCTCCTTTCCTTTCTCCGACCGGGCCTTCGTCGGCGCCGGTTCTCCCCCTTCCTCTTCCTCTACCTCCTCGTCTCCTTCTCCATCCTCCTCAACCCTTCCCTGTTCCTCTTCCTCGTCGCTATCCGCTAGTCTTCTTCGTTTTCTTGGTAAAACCGACGGCCCGGCCTCCGGCAATTCTGGTGGTGTCCTCCTTCTTCTTGAAGCCTCCGTGACCAGCCAGTCCAACTTCCGGTTCATGTGGCGATGGTAGGTGTTCGCCTTCACCTGGCCATCTCGAAGTTGTCGGTTATCGGCGAGCAATTGAGCCACCTGGCTCTCCAGAACTGCCAGGCGCTCGTTGGACGGATTCCCTCCTCCCTCTCACTTCACCGTCGAGGGCCGCCCGGAATACGAGCACCGCACCTTTGCGTCGTGGCAGGGTTTGCAGATGACAGAACTCCTCTTGCCAGCCTGCATCTGACAAGAGATCTTTTTGCTCCTGCATCGTTCGCAGGGAGCCCTGTCATCTTCATCGTCGTCATCGTCATCCCCGTCGCCGCCGTCATCGGGGTCCTCACCGACAGGCTATAAACGGAAAGGTTAGCAGATAAGCGGTAACCAGAGTTTTTTCAGTACTCACCTGGGCCTTGGTCTTGGCCTTCGCCTTGTCCTTCCTCTGCCTAATCTCCACCACGGGACGCTGATTGGAGGCCGAAGTCTCACCTGGGGAGGAACCCCGCTGACTTCGAGCAGTGGCCGCCGCCGCCATTACCCTCCGACGCTCCTCTAACTCCCGCGCTGCCGCCTCCTCAGCAGCTTTCCTAGCTGCCTCTTCCTCAGCCTTCTTTTTCGCCGCCGCTGCCGCTTTTCTCGCCTTCATCCTGTGGACCTTCTCCTCCGCCCGCCGGATGGCCTCATCATCGTCTTCTTCCAACTCCTCCTCGTCGTTGTCTACAGTGTCGGCGGGTGGCGGATTGGTCGTTCGGGACCTCGAAGGCCCAGCGGTAGTAGCAGAGATGGTGGTTGTGGTAGTGCGACTAGCGGACATTTTGGACTTAGGAGTTTTGGAAAACTTGGGCCTTAGCGGCAAAACCCTGGGCCTTTTATACGGCAAAAACTGCGCACAGACCAGCGAAAATTTTCCTTCGAATTGTGTTTGGTGTACGGTGAACCGAAAATTTTTGCTGATGACTAACGCCAATTCCCGGTACCAACGGCTTTTGAAAATTTTCCTGCTGACTGATAGGCCAAATTCCCGATGCTGACGGCCTTCGAAAATTTTTCTTTGGTGACTAACCAACTCCCGGTATTAATGGCTTTCGAGGGCTCAAGCCTAAGAGGGGGATACTGTCAAGTCCATGCCGCGGGCCTCCATTCCGCCGCTCGGTATTCCGAAGATCTGTTCTTATTGTAGTCTGACTCTTATTGTTCTTTCTCGCTACACATACCCTTTTGTTCTAGTCTCTCACTATTGTCTTTTACTCTTTCGTTCTAGTCTCTCCTTATTGTCTTTTACTCTACCCTGCAGGTACTACTCGTATAGCTCCTAGTAGTTAGTCTGGCGCTCCGCACCGACGCGCCGTTCCGTAGATATAAATACTGCCTGTACGCTACCGTAGTTCCTCAGTTTAATTATCAACTTAGATCTCCCTTCTCAACTTAACTCTTCTCTAAGTCTTCAGGCTCAACGCCTTGAAGTACGTTCTCCTCGACCTTAAGACTTTAACGTTCTCTGGTCCGCTCCTCGTCATCAGTGTTACCGCCGCTCCGACCTGGCTGCTACTTAGCTCCTCACCCTCTACTCTCGCTCTCCGGGGACTAATGGCGTAACGGCGGTGTTGTTAATAACTTCACTACTGTCCCATTCGTCTTCCGCACTTAGACACCCTGTAGCCTTGGCACGGTTACGCGGTGTACATGATCTTAACATGGTCCCATCCCAGGTTCCACTGGAGGGGGCTCCTGAACCGCAGGTTGACGTCCCTCAGGGGTCCTTACGTTGCTAGCGGTTTCATCCCCAAACGACTGTTCTGGGATGGACATCAGGCGTTGGCCAGCTGCCACAGTGATGATAGTGGAACTGTCATAAAGTACGCAGCCCCTATCATTTTCCTTTTCTCACCGTCTCGACGCCTTTACTTGTACGATACATCATCCCATCACTGTCAAACCCCCATCGATTACTGATCCACCTGACCCATCTTCTCTTTCTACTGGCTTCCACCACCTTCCTTGTTCCTAAACTGTACAGTATTACATCGTTGCTTCTCGCAGACCGGATTATGTATATATAGCCAACCCTCCACAGCCTGGTCCCTTATCTTGACCTCTCTGTCATTATCTGGGACCAGGTATGTGCTTACTTACTACTACCTATGACTACGATACTCAATATATCTCTGTCATTATCTGGGACCAGGTATGTGCTTACTTACTACTACCTATGACTACGATACTCAATATATCTCTGTCATTATCTGGAACCAGTTCGCCTCTGCTCCGCTTAGTCACTCCGCCTCACTGACCAGCTTAGTCACCCCGTTTCCTGCTCCGTTAGTCACTCCGCCTCTGCCGCTTCGTGACATTAGGTCAAGATCCATTACTGCACTGACAGCCTACCAATAAGGTTGTCCTTGCAGGATCTATAGACACCACGTCTTCCCCAGTCCCGCCCGATTCTGAAACACCTGCTGCCAGTATAGACTGCTCCGCACTCCCACACGCACTTGACCCCAGAGACCAAGCTCACGCCCATAACAACAACGATACTTGGCGCGATTGCCAGTCTCAACCTTGCCCCAACGCCCTTCCCAACTCAATCCGAGAGCCACTCACTGTGAGCAATATAACCTTCCTGCCAATTCCCCAACCCCGATTGCCTACTCCCATCATGTCGACTCCCGTCCCGCCTGCCCCAAATACCTCTGCTGAGGATCTCATGACTCAACTCATCAGACAAGTAGCTAACCTTGCTACAGCAATGGAGGAACGCTCATCCTCCAAGTCAAGTATGAACAAACCCGAGGTTTTCAAGGGTAAAGATGGCGCTGAAGCTCGTTGCTTCATGGCTCAATTCCAAAATTGGGCGTCAGAACAATCTGATCTCGCCAAAAGCAGTGCAGAAAATCCCCCTTTTGGCGGAAATTGGGATACGTTCTTGAAGGAATTTAGCCAGCGGTTTGAACCAATGGACCCAGGTATGGAAGCCCGTAGCGAGATCAAGAATCTCAGGCAAAGTAAAGGACAGACAGTTGCGGAATTCGCTCAGAAGTTCAAGGATATCGGAGATCGGACTGAAATGTCTGATATTGACTTGCGGGAATGTTTCTTCACAGCATTACTCCCAGAGATCCGACAACATCTCATCACCGTAAACATTGCCCAAGGAATTGCTCCGACTCTGAAGGAGGCAATCAAACGGGCCATATCGGTGGATGTCTACCTGCACGATCCCACCATGACTGGCCGGAACTCTGGATACCCTCCCACACATACCGCTCACACTACCCCTGCTGACCCCCACGCTATGGACATTGATGCAACCCACACTAGTAATGGGAATACTAGGGAGGCATTCCTAGCTCGCATGCGAGGACGATGCTTCGGCTGCGGTGCCCAAGGTCATGTCAAGCAAAACTGCCCACACCGAGAAACCACCTGCCGTTACTGTGGACGCCGAGGACATCTGGAAGCAGTCTGCCAAGACAAGTTCATGGGACTCGGACGAGACCGAGGCCGACACCAGCAACCTCGACGCCAACAGATATCCGCTATGGGACCCGCACCATTCTCCTTGTTCCCAAATGAATCCGTCCAGATCACTTCCTCGATCCCAACATCTGCTCCTGCACCCACAGCTGCTACTCCGAGCCCCCCTAACCAGGACTTTTCCAACCAGATTGGTCAAATAAGGGAATTACTTGATCGTGCTAACGCTATGTCCTCCTCGTCCTCTGGCTTTCAACAGGGTTTTTAAAGAGGGTACCCGCTTCGGCTGCACCGAGAGTACCCCGTAATCAGTTTGTTATGTTCGCTACTTCTTCGTATGACTCGCACCCATCATGTACAATATCGTCGATCCGGGAATTGAACTCCACTTCCCCACATTTCCGAATTCATGCGACACTAAGAGGAAGGAATCACAGTATAACAACTGCAGCCATGGTAGACTGTGGAGCTACCGCCCTGTTTTTAAACCAAGACTTTGCCACCCGGAACCATGTAAGATGTGCACCCCTTCATAAACCAATCGACATTTTCAATATCAATGGAACACCTAACCGAGCTGGACGGATAACCCATTTTGCATGCCTAGCACTTACAGTGGATAATCAAGAACGATGGATGGACTTTCTGATCACCAACCTAGGAGGTGAAGATGTCATCCTTGGACTCCCCTGGCTACGGAAGGTAAATCCGGAGATTGATTGGGAGAAAGGACGACTTTCAGTAAAGCCTCCCCAAGTAACGATAGAGGAAGTCCCAGACGAGGAGATCTTGTACTCTCATCTAGCCGCCACTCACACAGAAAGCCCGATCCTTGAACTCCCGAACCTGGAAACTCCCGCAGAACTCCCCCACATTGAGGTGCCACTAGAAGCGACCCTTGAAGAGAGCGAATCAGCAGCGGTGGAAGAACCACCAATACACCGAATTCGAGCCAATCATAAAACTCGCTGGGCATGGGTAAAAGCAGGAATTCTAGAGGAACAGACGGAGGAAGTCTGGTGCGCCGCAGGATTCACTTACTCCCAGCAGCTAGCAGAGGAAGCCAACCGAGACAAACCCGTTAAAACCTTCGAAGAAATGGTCCCTGAGCAGTATCGTGATTTCAAGAAGGTTTTCTCAGAATCTGCCTCCGAACGATTACCTGCCCACCAACCTTGGAACCATGCAATTGATCTCATACCTGGAGCACCGGCAACCATGCGTACCAAGATTTACCCCATGTCCCTAAACGAGCAGGAGGAGTTGGATCGTTTCCTAGAAGAAAACCTACGGAAAGGCTATATCGTCCCCTCAAAATCACCAATCTCATCACCGGTCTTCTTCGTAAAGAAGAAGGATGGGAAACTCCGTTTTGTACAAGACTACCGGAAACTGAATGAGTACACTGTGAAGAACCGATACCCTCTCCCATTAGTCGCTGACATCATTAGCCGACTTCAGGGAGCAAGATACTTCACAAAGTTTGACGTCCGCTGGGGTTACAATAACATACAGATTAAGAAGGGGCATGAATGGAAAGGCGCGTTCGCAACCACCCGAGGCTTGTTTGAGCCTAAGGTCATGTTCTTTGGTCTCACAAATTCCCCTGCCACGTTCCAAGCACTTATGAATGCTATATTTGCTGATCTCATTGCAGCCGGCAAGGTGGCAGTCTACCTAGATGACATCCTTATCTTCAGTAACGATCTCGAGGAACACCGACGAATGGTACGGGAAGTATTAACTCGGTTAGAAAAGCACGACCTCTATCTACGACCCGAAAAATGCGAATTCGAACAACAACAGATTGAATACCTCGGACTCATCATCTCAGAAGGGGAGGTGAGAATGGATCCAGTAAAAGTAGCGGCTGTTCGTGACTGGCCAGTCCCTACTAATCTTCGGGAACTACGAGGGTTCTTGGGATTTGCAAACTTCTACCGACGCTTTATCCAGAACTTTGCCAAAATAGCATGGCCTCTGAATGACCTGACAAAGAAAGACACCAGCTTTACCTGGACCGACATTCGACAGAAAGCATTTGACACCCTTCAAGAAGCCTTCATCTCCGCACCAATCCTTGCTCTATGGACACCAGACAGGCCTACTCGAATTGAGGTAGATGCATCAGGCTCTGCCACAGGAGGCGCCCTTATGCAGAAGCAAGACGATGGCCAATGGCATCCAGTAGCCTTCAGATCGGCATCCATGCAGCCAGCGGAACGAAACTACGAAATCTATGATCGAGAGATGCTTGCTATAATTGAAGCACTGAAGGATTGGAGGAACTTTCTAGAAGGACTCCCTCAACCGTTCGACATCATTATATTTACTATCGAGAGATCTTCCGTCTCCATGGACTTCCTCTTCACTTTAAATCCGACCACGGACCCCAGTTTGCAGCTAAACTCATGCGATCCCTTCTCGCTAGGCTAGGAATTAAATCAGATCTAACCTCCGGATACCGTCCTCAGTCCAATGGCCAAACCGAACAAGCAAATCAGGAAGTAGAGAAATACATCCGCCTCTATGTGGGACGACGACAAGATGACTGGGCAGAGCACCTTCCCATGGCGGAGTTTGTGATTAACTCACGGACCCATTCTGCTCTAGGCACGTCCCCGTTCGAGCTAACCTACGGCTATCTTCCCCTGTTCAATATCCCAGTTGGCCAACGCAGCGGTATTCCAGCTGTGGATGACTGTATACGGATTCTCCGAGAAGCGCGACAAGATGCCGGGGCTGCCTTACACCTAGGAAAGAAACAACAGAAGGAGGGATACAAACGCGGGAAGCGGAAAGCTCATCAATTTAAAGTTGGAGACCTAGTCTGGCTCAGTGCAGAGGACATTAACCTTCAGCTTTCCAGTGAAAAGTTAGGAGATCGACAGCTTGGCCCTTATCGCATTCTGGAGAAAATTGGCCCTTTAGACTACCGCCTTGACCTCCCCCTATCCCTAGATCGCCTTCATCCCGTCTTCCATGTGGATAAACTATACCCCTGGAAGGGTAACTCCATTAATGGCGAAATACCAACACCACCAGAGCCGGTATACTTAGAGGATGAAGATGAACTGGAATACGAAGTAGAGGAGATCTTAGACAGTCGGGTTTGATGGAAGAAGTTGGAATATTTGGTTAAGTGGAAAGGTTACGATGCAGGGCACAACTCTTGGGAACCCGCAGCCAACCTCAGTCGAGCACCAAAAATTGTTCGGGCCTTTCATAAAAAACACCCAACAGCGGCAAAACCTTGACCATCGAGGGCAATGGTCATAAGGAGGGGGGTAATGTCATAAAGTACGCAGCCCCTATCATTTTCCTTTTCTCACCGTCTCGACGCCTTTACTTGTACGATACATCATCCCATCACTGTCAAACCCCCATCGATTACTGATCCACCTGACCCATCTTCTCTTTCTACTGGCTTCCACCACCTTCCTTGTTCCTAAACTGTACAGTATTACATCGTTGCTTCTCGCAGACCGGATTATGTATATATAGCCAACCCTCCACAGCCTGGTCCCTTATCTTGACCTCTCTGTCATTATCTGGGACCAGGTATGTGCTTACTTACTACTACCTATGACTACGATACTCAATATATCTCTGTCATTATCTGGGACCAGTTCGCCTCTGCTCCGCTTAGTCGCTCCGCCTCACTGACCAGCTTAGTCACCCCACTTCCTGCTCCATTAGTCACTCCGCCTCTGCCGCTTTGTGACAGGAACTAGCAGCCTGGTTCGACTTTCGAGCTTTTGTCGTGTTTCCACGAGATAAGGCGCTCTTTTGTTTCTTTGATTCGAGTTTGGAACTGGAAGGTCGTTCCGTTGACGTCACCGACATTTTGTCGCAACGAGTCCGTTCAGTGACGGGAGAGCTTGGTATAATGTAAGACCTGGGTCAGAATAGGTCTTAGGGTAGGTTTTGGTGTAAGGAGTTTATGTTGTAGCGTGCTAGGAGCAGGCTGGAGCTCGAAGGGAGCTACGGAAACCGCGACCAAGGACAGGAATGACCTAGTAGTGGCTGGGATAGAGAGATGTGACCCTTGAAGGGGTTCCTGTAAGGTCCAGGGAGGTCCCTAAGGCGTAGGTAGGAGAGGTAGAGGTACGGAACCTAGTAGCGTTGCGTAGAAGGAGTTGTACTCACTAGAACGTCAACGTAAGATCGAATAGGTTGTAGAGAGAATGGGTCTTGAGTGTATAAGCTCCTGAGAAGATATACGCCCGGGAGGGGAGGTCCCGGGAACTGGGGCTTAGAGGTGGACATCCTCGAATGTTGGAGGTGGTAACGGAGAAGCGGCACGTAGTTCGATGTAGGGGGTAGCTTCGACGTTACCTAGATCGAGGTCCCAGAGCTTGTAGAGCAATTGGGGAGCTCGAGGAGGTTTTGGGGAGGTTGGCTCACCAAGGCATTAGGTGTTGGGGAGCTTTAGTATTGTTCGAGGGAGCTCGGAGACTCACTCGGATTGCTTAGACGTGAAGTAAAAGCTTATATTGAACCGTATAGATGGTCGTTGAGACAGTAGACAAGAGTAGAGAGAAACAGAGAGTAAAGAGAAATCTGTATGGTTAGCAGGTACAAAGGGACAGGGACTGGACCTATGCAAAAGGGTGTGTGTTCAAAATATACCAAGCTAGGGCTTGGGGATGTTGCGGAGCTACTTAAATAGGTACGGGAAGTGAACAAGGGAACATCGGGGAATCTAGAGGGCATGAGGCATATAGTCGAGAGAGGCAGATGATTGAGATTAGTACTTGATGGGGTTAGTGGTAGGACGCATGTATGATTGTCAGGTTGTTTTGGTAGGTACCCCAGGGAGGTGCAGACTGTCCTGGGGAGGTCTTGGGGAGGTGCAACAATGGATAGGGAGTGTGTGAACGTGTGCCGGGTGTTGGGGCTGGTCTGGTTGCAGTCAGGGCATGACAAGGCCCGAGGCATGGACTTCACACTATCTCTTACTGCCATTGCTGCTGATTATAATGTGATTATATTCTAACAGGTTATGGGCCCCGCCCTAACCTAAATAAACAAGAAATATGGTGCATACATTGATTTATGTCATTAAGGACTAACCCTCCTCGCAAAGCCGATAACCATCCAACCAAGCCAACTGCAGCTTGTGCTCATAGGGAGCATATTTTCGACAAAGACAACGTCAAGGATTGGTACCACAATCCCGACAGCAGCAAATACAGAGTTTGCAAAGATCAACCTTGTCCAAACAGATATGACAAAATAACAACTGGTTATATCCCCAGCTTTGGTAGACTTATCGACAGAAAGCAAGAAGACCTTGTACTTGGACGAGGAGCACCCCCAGAGCCGATTGCATCATCATCATCATCCCAGAAACCACAGGGTACGCCAGAAGCAGCACCAGCTCCAGAACCAGAATATCCTGTATTCCCACCACCTAGCCCAGTACTAGACCGACCCTCATCACCAATATCTTCACTACCAAGATCTTCGCCACCTCCACCAGATCCGGAAGACCCAGATCCAGAAAGTGACAACGACAACAACAATATGTCTAAAGTATTCAAAGCCTTTGACAAGGTATCTACACTTAAAAGTGATGGATCTAACTGGGACACGTGGAAGAATTGAGTGGAGCTAGCCACCTGATCAATTGGATTCTCAGATCACCTCACATCTAATCCAAAAGATGACACTGAAGCATGGGAAGCCAAGAAAGACGACGATGGAAATTTATTAAATGCCATTGTGGGCCGCCTATCAGACCAGATCTATAGGCGATACAAGAATTACAAAAACGTGTTTGATGTATGGAAAAATCTGCTGAGTGATTTTGATTCAAAAAGTGCTCTCACTGAAGCGCACTTACAACAACAGCTCCATTCCATACACTGCCATGAACCATCAAAGGTTAATGAGCATTTGGATAAATTGTTGGAAATCAGGGACAGTTTGGAGGCGCAGAAAATCACCATTCCCGAGGAAATGTTCAATAACACAATTATTGCTTCCATCCCAAACATATTCAAACCAACAATCAATGCATTGGTAGTGGTTGCAGCAAGGATGTCAGTCCCGCTGACCACAAGGGAGCTAGTTTCGACGATACATGCAGAAGCATCAGGTCACACCCGAGGACAATCTGGAAAGAAAGAATCTGCAAACTATGCTGGCGGAAATTTCAACTGCAGCAGGGGTGGATTTAACTGAAATCGGGGAAACTCCAGAGGCCAGTCCAGGGGCAGAGGAAATGGTAATAGAGGAGGAGGTCAAAGTTGACCAAACTCTAACAATTGCGGTGGAAAAGGTCATTTCACTAATAAATGCAGCTCGCCGAAGCAACAACAGGCCAACGAGGCCCAAGAGAGTTCTCAGAAGAAGGAGAAAAACCAACCATCTGGGAGCGGCAGTAATAGTTGGAGATCAAAGAATTAAGAAGTGGGATCCTCAGCCACCATTGAGGAAGTACCTGAGTCATTGTGGGCAGCCGTGGAAGTTACCACAACTACGTCACAGGAAATATTTAATTTTTCCGAAATTGCTAATAATTATGAGACAGCAGTGGAGCAATTCTGTTCGACTCAGGATGCTCATCCCACATGACCCCACTTCAGGACACTTCGCATGTAATTATCCAGGCAGCTAACGCCGAGACTTTCACATCCAACACTGCCGGAAATCTCCAGATCGATCTTCCAATCAACTGTTAAGATCATGTACACCATGAAACCGTGCCAAAGCCACAAGGTGTCTAAGTGCGGAAGACGAATGGGACAGTAGTGAAGTTATTAACAACACCGCCGTTACGCCGTTAGTCCCCGGAGATCAAGAGTATAAGAGGGAGGAGCTAAGTAGCAGCCAAGTCGGAGCGGCGGTATTGCCAGTGACGAGGAGCGGGCCAAAGAACTTATAAGTCCAAAGGCTGTAGAGAGAGTACTTCAAGGCGTTGAGCCTGAAGACTTAGAGAGGATCTAAGTTGATAATTAAACTGAGGAACTACAGTAGCGTACAAGCAGTATTTATACCTACGGAGCGGCGCAACGGTGCGGAGCGCCAGACTAGCTGCTAGGAGTTATACGTGTAGTCCTGCAGGGTAAAGTAAAAGACAATAAGGAGGGACTAGAATGAAAGGGTATGTGTAGCGAGACAGAACAATAAGGAAAGATTACAATAAAGGTGGATCTTTGGAATACCGAGCGGCGGAATGGAGGCCCGAGGCATGGACTTGACAGGATGTATATAAGCTAGAATACTTTGTACGTTGTAGTCAAGCTTGAAATCAAGTGTACCACCTTATCCCACTCTTTAATATCTCTTTTACCTTTGCTTCCGAGCTGCTCCGGACTCCCGGATCACAGGAACACCATCTAGGCTACTCATCTTGACACTATATCCTTGCCATTATATTCCCGGGGACACAACAGTGTGTGAAGGGTGTTGCTAATAGCTTCACCGACGTCCCACTCCCAGTGTGTACTACAGGCCAGTACTCGGCTCCGGACCTCGGAGTTATCCTGGGCCATTTCCGGTCCATATCCGACCTCAGAACCTCTATAGTTATTGACCTGTAGGCACGGTCTTGTCAAGAAGCTGGTCTCCATACATCCATGTGAAATACATCACCAAATTTCTCCGCTTTCGGGGATGTTTGAATTTTGGAGATCGGAAATCTGGCAGCTTTAGCAAGCATGCAAGTTCGGCATTCGGGTTCTTCCATCTGCTTAGGATCTAACTTGATCCCGTGAACCTGGTTTGATTTGAACATATGTTTGACATAAGCATAGTTCTGGTGGCCAGCGATGCAGTGTGCTTCATAAAGTGAAACCATCCTGGTTGCCTTCCCGGCATAGGCATATTCTGCTCTTGGAATCTGGTAGAGACCATCTGTTTTGGGAACAATTCCAATCGTCTCCCCCTGTCTATTGATGATCTTAAGAGTTCCCTCTTTGATTACCATCACATATCCTGCATTGTCGAGTTTACCCAATGATACAAGTGTGTTAGGCGTGTTGGGGCATAGGAGAGTGTTTTGGAGTGTAAGTGATTTCGAAATTCCATCATCGTTGATGTCAAGTCCATGCCTCGGTCCTCCATTCCGCCGCTCGGTATACCAAAGATCCACTCTTATTGTAATCTTACTCTTATTGTTCTTTCTCGCTACACATACCCTTTCGTTCTAGTCTCTCCTTATTGTCTTTTACTATACCCTGCAGGTACTACTCGTATAACTCCTAGCAGCTAGTCTGGCGCTCCGCACCGTTGCGCCGCTCCGTAGGTATAAATACTGCTTGTACGCTACTGTAGTTCCTCAGTTTAATTATCAACTTAGCTCCTCTCTAAGTCTTCAGGCTCAACGCCTTGAAGTACTCTCTCTACAGCCTTTGGACTTATAAGTTCTTTGGCCCGCTCCTCGTCACTGGCAATACCGCCGCTCCGACTTGGCTGCTACTTAGCTCCTCCCTCTTATACTCTTGATCTCCGGGGACTAACGGCGTAACGGCGGTGTTGTTAATAACTTCACTACTGTCCCATTCGTCTTCCGCACTTAGACACCTTGTGGCTTTGGCACGGTTTCATGGTGTACATGATCTTAACACATCCCAAATACAGTAGTCATAAGACCTCAATGAAAGCTCGGAATAATAAATAAGTCACAAGGTAATTACTCCGAAGTCCGGCCGCTCCGGGCCGGGCCGGGAAGTGTATGGGTGAATTGCATGCATATGACACTTCTGTCCAGACGCTAAATCATTATGTTTATGCATTGACAGTCATCGATGAAGCAACCAGTTGGTTGGAGGAACCGTTAATGAAGGGCAAAGATGAGGCTTTCGCTCAATATGTAATACTCCAAACCGGTCTCCAAACTCAATATGGCGTAATGGTCAAGAAACTCCACTCTGATTGAGGGGGAGAATCTCTCAGTGGTGAATTCACAGCATACCTGGAACGATTAGGCACTAAACATAGCCTTACGGTACATGACACTCCGGAACACAATGGCATAGCGGAACGCAGTCACAGGACGCTACTCAATGGAGTACGCAGCCTCATGATATAATCCGGATTGCCCAAATGGCTTTGGGGATTTATGATGGGGTACACAGTGTATGTATGGAACAGGACACCAAAGAAGGCAAATGGTATGATTTCTCCATGGGAGAAACGATTTGGCACAATCCCCGACATCTCCAACTTCCACATCTTTGGAAGCACGGTCTATGTTAAACGTGAAAAGGAGCCTGGGAAGCTTGACCCTCAAGTGCAGGAAGGACGATGGGTAGGCATTGAGCCAGAGTCCAATGGTTACTTCATCTATTGGCCAGATTGCCGCACAGTCTCAACGTAATGTGCAATTCTCTGATAGGCAGATCCCACCCGTTGAGGGGGAGGATCAGGATTTGGGAAATCTGGAAACATTGGTCACTGAGTCGGACCAGCCTATCATACCAGTACCGGAGGAAATAGCTGAACCCATCAACCCAGATATAATCACAGGAAAACACGTCAGGAAGCTGACCAAGAAAATCCAGGACTTCATCAATGGACTTGGAGAGCCAAACCAAGAGCTCAGGCATCTTACAGCATCACTTGGTCAAGTAACAGGTGAAATCATTGCTGACCCCACATCAGTTGCAGAAGCAATGCGACGTCCCAATTGGTCTCAATGGCGGGAAGCCATAAATGAGGAAATCCAAAGATTACAACAGTGCGGGACATATGATATTGTCATTCCACCTGATGATGCCAACATCCTCACATTGAAATGGGTATTCAGGACCAAGCGCGATGAACAAGGAAAAGTCACAGGCCACAGAGCCAGACTAGTGGTACAAGGTTTTAACCAGATACCAGATGAAATGTTCGCATCAGTCACAAAGCTAGCAGCAGCTTGAGCCATTCTCAGCACAGGAGCCGAACAGAACATGTTCATCCACCAGATGGACGTCAAATCGGCATAATCTATATGGCAAACTGGACGACAATGAACAAATGTATAATACATGAAGGCACCACCAGGTGTCGACATTGAAGTTAAAGTAGGACAAGTGCTTAAACTCAAGCTCGCCCTCTATGGGCTTAAACAAGCTGGTCGCTGTTGGTACATGAGATTCAGGGAGATCATGACATCAGTCGGTCTCACCAGGTCAAATTTCAATCATGCTGTATTCTATTGAACTGACCCTTTTTGTATCATATTCATCCATGTCAATGATATGACTATGCTTACCAAGACTATGGCTGTAATGGACACTCTAAAGAAGAAGATCAGGGACCAGATCGAAGTCGTCGATTCTGGAGAGATCCACTGGTTACTAGGGATTGAGATCCGCTGATCTCTACATACACGGTCCATTCACTTATCCCAAAGGGCATATATTGACGCAATCCTATCTCAATATGGATTTGCAGATGTCAAACCCCTTTCCATCCCATTCGATCCACACATACATCTTACCAAGAACCAGATGCCAACTACCGCTGAGGATATCACATACATGTGCGACAAGCCCTACAGAGAAGCTGTTGGCGCCCTACAATACTTATCAGTAGCAACTCGACCCGACATTACTTATGCAGTCGGCATACTGGCAAAGTTTTTGCAAACCCCCGGAATTACTCACTGGAATGCTGTAAAGCGTGTTTATGCATGCATATCTCAAATACACCCGAGACCTATGGCTTACATTCGGAGGAACACAAGCAGAAATCAAAGGATACACGGACGCTGACGGAATGTCCCAGGAGGATAGACATGCTATCTCAGGATACGTTTTTATACTCAACGGAGGAGCAGTGTCATGGTCATCCAAGCGACAAGATACCATCTCATTATCAACCACGGAAGCTGAGTATATTGCTTTGACTCACGCTGCCAAGGAAGCAATTTGGTTTAGGAACCTCTTATCGGAATTCTTTGGCCCTATCACAAAACCAATCATTCTCAAAGCTGACAACCAATCTGCCATCACTCTTGCTAAAGATGATTGCTTCCATGCCCGAACCAAACACATTGACATTTGGTACCATTTCATCTGATATGTCATCGAAGAAGGAAAGATCTGCCTTGTTTACTGCCCTACAGAGGACATGACTGCAGACATCTTTACAAAGGCGCTTCCATCTCTTAAGGCCAAACACTCCGCTGCGTCCATGGGACTAATAAAGGTTTGAGGGGGAGTGTTAACATTTGATGACTCACATACCATCTATGGAACATTGTTCTCATATTACTAACTACTATCTCACTATCATGTTATCAATCTGACCACCGTGTACTATTACTCTAGGACTACCAGTAGGATACATCATATTGTACTTCCTTTCTCTCTCGCTATGTTTAGCTGTAACATGACATTGTCTACCTTGTACTTGTATATAAACTTGGAGTATTCACCTCATTGAACAAGCAGTCCTCTCTACTCCTTCATCGTCTGATCTGTGTGATCAACTACAGTGCTGTGTGCACTCTATCTCTTACTGCCATTGCTGCTGAATATAACGTGATTATATTCTAACAGCAGGCTCACACGCACATGATTTTTTGCATAGCCACAGTATTTTCAAAATTTTCGAGTTCCAGATGGATAATGAACTCAGCTGTAAGGTGAACGAGGTTCAGATGAAGGAGAGTCTGGTCTAGTCTGTTCAGGAAGAACAAGCAAAATAAGAGGTGAAGCCTAGGCTAACAGTCACCAAAAAAGAATCCGGAAAAAGCAACGCCAAGAATTCTGCCTTCATCTTGAAGGTCTTTCAGCATTTGAGTTGCAAGTCACAGTGAAGAAATGCAAGATATACAATATACACTATTGACAGAGATAACAGATCATCAGCATAAACTGGCTGGCAAAGTGCAAGTTGTCTTTGGGTACCGATATTCTTCCACTCACAAACACACATTGATGTTAATCATTGTCAGCACAGCTCATGGGTTACCAAGTTATCAATGTAACATTGATTCTCACTGGGTTCTCACATTTGCTCTTCCCAGTTCTCTCTAGTCCTCTCCTTCCCTACTATCATGCCAGTGGAATTTGAAAATGCCTTTACAATAGTTGTATTATTCTCGGCTTTGGTAGACTTATAGCATGACATATTAGTATGCATTACATCTACTTTTTACTACCAAAACTTGTTTTCATTGAGAGTAATAGAGATCCCATCTCGCGCCTGGGGTGTTTAAAAAAACCAGTCACATCAAATGTCACCAATTTGCCACTGAAATTGATGCAGGAGTTGCAGGAGAATGTCACAAAAAGTCACACATCTCCATCTTCAACCTCTTCAACCTTGAATATTGCCCCGGATAACTTCAGAAAATGTGTTCCACTGAACTATGGAAGGCATATTCATTCACACATGCATACACATTTCTAAGTACTTTAAGCTATTATGCTTATAAAATAAAGTGATTCTCAAGAATTTTGCAAACCTGACAGTCCAAAGGGTTTATGCAATGACATCTCAACTGTTTTTCTCACAGAAAAAGCACAAACTAGGTATTTTGGGTATTCATAATGCAATCCCAAAGCATAGATACAGTAATAAGAAAGGAGAAACATCTACAGGATATGTTTTCAAACTTCCCTGGCTTTTCAAAGCTGGCAGGCACAATAATAATATAATGCTATGATGATACAAATCCCGACCGGACACATTATAGTGCATTGCCAGTTGGGGACATTATAGGACATTATCCATTTCTGCTTTGAATGGTACATAGCCTATCAGCTGCTTATATTTTCTATATGTACTTTTTTGAAACTTGAGCATCATGTGGAGATAGGGAGAGGTCCATATCAATAGAGAAAAAAATCAACAAAAGGTCAAAATCCAGTAACGAGACTACTGACTATAAAAGCCTCCTGCAAATTTTACAATAAACAGGAAGCCTTTCTTCTTTCACCACTTTCTTCCCCCTTCTTTCTTTGCTGGTCAAAGAAAGTGACTTGTAAGCGCACATGCTGACAATTCATTGCAAACAGACCTATCTAATTTCTCCTGTAGTTCATCCAACGCCGGTTGTTTACCCACCCCCAATTTGTGTCTTCAATCGCTGAAACCCTTATTGTTCAACCCTCTAAGGACTCCAGCTATCTAGTATGCACAGTCTTCCTTTAAAGCTGGCTGTACCTCCCCGACCAACCCTTTTTTTGTAGTTGTTTGTTTAACCCTCATTCAGTATCCGCGGTGTACTTCCTCAAGACTACTTGGAAGTATTGTCCTTATGTACAGTACTCCATGCAAAAATAATTTCCTTTTATGGTTGTAGTTTTGCCTTATTTGGCCAAATGTAACAGTGAGTTGAACTGAATTGATTAAATGTGACTTGCATGAGACCTTAATAGACACCACCATGACTATGTGACTGTTCATCCTACGTGCCACTTAGCTTCTTTGCTTCAAATGTGATACCTTCTTTATGCCTTCCATATGACTGTCAACACACACTACTACTCACACGTTCCCTCCCTTTCATCATTGTTTTTGTCGTTTTCAATATTCATTCCCTTCATTCATTTCCTGGCATCTTCTTCATCATCTTCAAACTCGAGACGTCACTTGAGGGTTGGCTGCATTCTGATATTCAGGGACTGCGGTTTAACCTTTTCCTTGAGCCATTTCTGTGCAAAGTCAGTTGTTTTCTTCGATCAATCCTTTATGTTTACTCACTTTTGTGTGAGTTGCATCCAAAAGTGTAATATTGCCAAGTAATAATCTTGCCTTCAACTCACTTCCTCTTCCAAATGTGACCCTACTGAAGGCAACATATACTATATCACCCACGTGCAGTCTCTGAGGTGGTATGCGGACAGTTCTTCAAAATCAGTGAGTTTAGTCTTACAAGTCATTTTGTGTGATGCTAACCTTACTTACTTTTTGTGTCCAGTAGCATCTATCCACTCTTCTCCATAGAGTACTACATTCTCCTCTCCATATACAAACATTCCATTTGTTGCATTCATTCTCTTGATGAAGGCATTCTTGTCCATCTCCGGATTCACCGTGGTTGGATTCATATATGGGGCCTCTACCTTTGGAGTGAATATCCTGTTCAACATCTCGAGCATTGGTCATTCCGTTGTGCCCTTCATGGCCATTATCTTCAGGCCAGGTATGTGCTGCAAGAAGAGGGTGTGCATGTCATACGTGGAGTCTACTACATCCTTCGCGAAGTTTAGGATCCCCAATCCACTCACGGTGATGGATTGTCATAGGTGTTGCAGTCTTTTCTTCATGCTGGCCGACACTGGTAAGTAAATCACCTGTTACTTCAATTATACCACTCACAGTCCACTGCGAATAGGTGGAAGTTTCTTATCCTTGAGTACTCCTTGCATATGCAATATTACCTCAAAAATTCCATTCGCATCACTCTGGTTCATTTGCCAACAACTAGGTTCCTCAAACTTGTGTATCTCTATGCTGTCGTCCCATCCTTCTCTCTATCATCTTGAGTCAGTAACACATGCTCATCTCGGTAAGTATCATTCAAACTACCTCAAGGAAGCAACTAATATGGGGCCGGATCTCGTTTCCCAAACATATCGTTCTCATTTTATTCAACGCCTCTGCTGTGATTTATTCCAGATCTAACAATTAATTATGTTTATTATTATTATTTTTCATTCTATACAACCAAATTACAGCGTGTTCGGAAAATGATGACAATTGCGAAACTTTCATCAGCCCATAAAATAAAATAAAATAAAAAGGTACGCGTCGGCTACCGAAGAAAATTTGCCCAAACAAGAAAGCACTTAATGTTGTCCTGATTGCTATTGAAAACTATCCCATATCTAATGGCTATATACAAGTAGAGGTTGTTCCTAGAGCTCCAGAAATAATCACTAGGATGAGCTGAAGTAGTTCCAGACACCCCACACCCCTCCTGGACCTTTGTGCTATCATTGCAGATGCCCGGCCATCTGCAAAACCTGGATGTTCGCGAGAGCAAGGGTACTAACTGGAGAGCGCTATCCAGCGCTGAAAGCACTCCCAGCTGGACACTGCTGTCAGCTGCTTTCGAGCTCTTAGCCGAAAATACAGGTTTTACAGATGCCTGCTGCATCTTTCCCTGGCTGATCAGGTAAAAATCTCATACAAATGTGCAGTATCCGACGCATAAGCTCGAGTACCTTTTTTTTTTATTTTTTTTTTTGAGGAAAAAAAAAATCGCGTCTGTCATCATTTTCCGAACACGCTGTAAAACAACCAGCCGAGTTTTGCCATGCACAGATGTGCAGTGGCTTACAATCGCATGTACACTCTGCTGAAAGGTACTCCGCAATTCAAATATCTATCAGGTAACGGCGGTGTGGATTGACAAAAAAATACAGAAAAGCACAAAAAGCTAAATGTTTCAGTGTTCACGGCGCTCAAACTCATACTGTGGACTTGCGAATTCACTTCCTTGCCGAAGCAATAATGGAGATTTGTGCAGTTCTCCGAGAATTCTGCTAACCATTAATACTCAGAGGCAGTTGGCCTGAGCTGTGAGATTGAGCGTTGAAAGTTGAAACGTAGAACGGGTTTTTAGACGCCGGTCGTCTTTGGGCTTACCCATTCTTACAGCACTTGTAAGCACGAGCCATCGCTTGCCGTCGCAGGCCATCGCTCTTCACCTGCTCTCCACAGCTCTCCACTCTCCTGTGGAGATACAAATTCCAACGGAACGTCTGATCACAGGGATCCCAATTTTCTTCCAGGTACTACGCGGTACTTTCCTGTCTCGGTAATTTCCCTTAATTTCCTGTGCTCTATATATGAATCGGAATCAAGTGAATTGACTGTGAATGATAGGGATAAAGGGAGGCTTAGGAAGGCGCAGGGAGATGCAGGGAGATGCAGGGAAAGGTAGGACCTGAACTCGGAAGAATATCAAAATCCGTCGGTCGATAGTGGCTGACAGCGGACGCTATGTACCAGGCTGAGGTAAAGTACACTAACCTCCTTTGAATACGGCTAATACTGATCGCGACAATGACTAATAAGCCCATACAAAAGAAGGCCTTTCACCCGCCTCACCTTCCCCACCCCCTCCTTTTCTTTGCTGGTCAAAGAAAGAAATTTTCTAAGCCCTCTGGTGAGTACACATACCGTCTGACAATTTGCCACAGATGAGTCTGATTAAGCTACGACTCGCAGTTCTACATCCAACGCTGGTCGTTGACCGCTATCAATTCGTGTCTTTATTCACCGAATCTCTCGTCATTAAACCCTCCCACGACTCGAGTGATTCTCCCTTTCCTTGTATGTACAACTAAATTTTACTCGCATTAGAGCTCCTTTATGACCCGTCTTTCCTTTCATAGTTCCTCCAACCCTCATCGACAAGCCCAGTATCCGCGGTGTCCGAGTCCTTCCTTGTTACCTATCAAAGTAAATCATGTCAATTCCGTCCCTCCCGTACTGTCTAACGAATGCCCGTAGACGTTATTCGAGCCCTGCCCCTCTGCCCTTTATGCGTCTGAATCTTACCTTCCTCACCACCATCGCGCTGGTGTCCTTTGCATATGCGGTCCCTGTTCCTCGTGAGGTCGGTCACTAAATTCTCCTTCTGACAAACGGCTATAACCTGATTATACCTAACTTGTATTTCAGGCTACCAGCCTACAACTACGTTCCGATCCATTAAAGGTGATACGCGTAAGCGTCACCTACGACCCTGAGGGGCTCATGGTGGACCAAGGGGACAGTGGAGCGGCTCAACTCCTGATGAAAGTAGCTATCAATAATGCAATGGTTCCAAAGTTTACACGAGTCACCGATGAGGCTTTCCAATTTGAAACAACCGGCTTGAAGGACAAGGACAAGGCAAAGTTTACGCTTGAGGTAGAGGAGAAGAAAGGAAAGACGAAAACCTACAAAGGGGGGGAATTGAAGATTGATACGAACCGTATGTTTGTTAGCAAAGAGCCAAAGTAAACACGTGGATGGGTTTTTGTTTGTTGTCCGGCTTGTTGATACTATGTACTTGACTTGTCATGACTTCAATGCACTGGAATACCCACCCGCATATTCTTGAAGGTGTTGCAGTATTGGGAGGATGAATTCAAGAAAACATATTCAACCACGTACTTCTTTTGTGAACTATATATATGTACTCTTGGCGTAACCGATACATAACTAGATTTCGACTGCAGATATCCCTTGTGATGCTTCAATCATTCTTTCTGATTACTAATTTCTAAGCTCTGCTGACGGACCCGAGGTACACGCGCCCGGAGTGCATTCGGAATGGGAGAGAATGGGAGACCATTTTACACGTCCCCAACGTCCTCAACTTCAAAAATTACTGCACCGCACGCACCTAGGATAGAACAGAATACCCAGTAATGTGTAGGTAGTGTTCCCTTCGTGACTCACGCCCAAGCTCGCGAAGAGTGTTTTGACCCGATCAAGAAAGAGTCTGCAAGTATTGAGCCGCGGTAGTAGAAGGCAATATTCACAAGAATGCGCGGATACGTGGTTGTGTGTATAAATCGCCGAGGTCAACGGTATCGATACAAGAAGAATCCGGGATGGAGAATGTTAGAACGAGCATAAACGAGAAGCGCAAACTTGTGGACTTGCCGGGACTTCAGCTCATAAACCCAAGACGATTGACTCGTCACTGATTCATTCCTAGTTGCCCAAAAAGGCGAAACGAGAATCAAGTAGGATTTTTTCCGTCTATCCTAAACCCGAGCTTGTGGTGTCCAACTAGATGAATCGAACGAAACTCGTTGTGTATTCAAGCGTCGGTCTTCTTCCATCTTTCCACTTCAGATAGGAATCACGTCGGACAGCCGTTGCTGTTTGTTTTCGAGAATAGATTATATGCGTCCAACGGGTGCGTATTCTGGTAATTAAAATCGACTGATGACACCTAAATAAAGAATACAGTATCTCACTTACTGGCAGTGGTATGACAATTATTCAGCATTGATATTGAACCACTGCTGTCGCTGGGACGCGCTCTTGCTTGATACAGCTCAAACTCAAGCATTGGGGAGATCAAACCATTGAATGTTCATAATTTTTTATCCGCTTTTCCTGCGGGAGGACTCGCCGCTCAGCTCGCTCCTTCCCTGACATTGGTTGTCCTATGGAGGGATACAACAACCATACAAATTCCGACGGCGCATGCTTGTGTTTCCCTGTACTGTACCCTTCCTGTACCAGATATGAGTTCTGCATCAGGACCTATCAGGATCTGTCAGGGGTGTCAATTAGAATCAAAGGAAGGACGTTCCCTGACGTTCCCTCGACGTGCCAAACGAGAACTGAACAGGGAGGAACAGGGAGGAACGAATCTGAACATCAGAGTTCGGCCAGACTCGCTACACTAAAATGGCTTTATGACTACTATAAATGCTACCTGACAATTCCAAATACAAACTGGAAAGCCTTTCTCCTTCCACTTACTTTCCCTCCCTTTCTTTGCTGGTCGAAGAAAGTGATTTGTGAGTATACATACTAACCGACATTTGCTGCAGACGAACTCAGCTAACCTGATTCGTAGTTCATCCAACGCTAGTCGTTTAAACACCAACCCTCATCCTTTATCGCCCGAGAGTCTTGTTCTTCAACCTCCCGCAATTCAAGCTATCTAGTATTAGTATGTACAGTTTACCTTCATAGCTGGCTGCGCCTGAGCTCCCTGCCCAATTCAATTTCCATAGTTCCCTCCACTCTCGTCATCAAGCCGTCGTTCATTCTCAACTCATCGCCGTCTGAGTTCGTCACTTCCCTTCGTGTGACTTTTCGTGATTGTCCAAGGGATACCCGCAGATATTATTCGAGCTTGCCCCTCATGCGTCTAGATATTGCCTATCTCACCACCATTGCGCTAGTGTCCTTTGCATATGCGGCACCTGTTGTTCGCAGAGTCAGTTACCAAATCCTTTGAACGAATGACAATAATCTGACCTTCCTCAATCCCGCATTCTTCAGAAAGTTCACGGGCCATTCCCGGTGAACAACGTGACCGTTGTCTACGACCCCAGCGATGTGATGCCAATAATCGGCGAATCGGACCGAGAAGCTTGTATGAAAGAAGCCATCCAGAAGTACATGAAGGAGGTGATGGCCTCAACGTTTCAACAAGCCCCGGATGACTCCTTTCATTTTAAAGAAACGGCAAGTGAAGATAAGAAGATGAAGGGCACGGCAGTGTTTTCAGTTGAGGTGGTGGAGGAGGAGGGGAAGAATGGGAAGCCGCCGAAGAACAAGACATATGAAGGAGGTGAACTGGGTTATAATGCGTACCCTGTGATGGTTTTCAAACGCCCTCATTAATCGTTATGATGATATCAATTCATTCGGTTCAGCTCCTTATTACGGCTTGTCGTCATGGATGTATTACTATATTGAAAACCAAAGGAAAAAATCTACCAGAATCTACCTGTGTCGATGGACTACATATACTTACATATACTCTGAGGCTTAATGCCACGAACCCCTAGCACGATGCTTCTATCAGTCTTTTTGGTCTTCATTTCCAAGTTAATCTGCTGAGGATAGCTCAAGGGTATAGAGTCCCACACGAACTCGAAGTGCGACTAAACTCGACAAGATCCACAGCGGCATGGTTTTCCCTGTTCCTAAAGCTCTGGTTTGAACCACAAATTGCTACGGATATCAGCATGCATCATGTAGATTCAAAAAGGGAATCTCGTACAAAGGGAGAAACTGGGAGAAATTAAGTGGCGTACTAGCCGTAGAACCGTATCCCGTGGCAAGTGAATATTTGAGCCTCCATTGTGGACACTCAAGCATACCCCGCATTGAATTCTTCTTGTTTTCAAAATCCTTATGGCGCGAAGATACACCAAACGGCTGATCGGATTGACGAAAACGGAAGAGCATTGTGGCTGTGCTACAAAACGCTTCAAATCCCTGGGATTTATTTACGAACCAAGAAAATACATAAAACCGCAAGAAATTCATTTCCAGAGAGTAAATAGCATATTCTACCAGCAGAAGAAAGATAGGCGAAAAAAATGAAGCAGAAAAGGCTGCAGAAAATTAATACCAATCTTCCAACGAAAAAGAGGCTCCATTTCCATTTCCCGCGGTTCGAGATCTGTGCGTGAGTATTCTGAGACAATGGCACGTGCACATCTTCCGTCGAATTGACGGTCCAAAACGCTAGATTTTTACGCCCTTTGTTCCCCAACTCCCATCATCCGACCAGAAATTTTCCTCAAGCAACTCTTTTGAAATCTCTTTCCAGCACAAATGGCCCGTACCAAAGTTCGTCCACTCTTTGCTATATACCTCTCATTCTTATTCAAGTGTTCCTTCTAGCAAACTGCTCGTAAATCCACTGGAGGTTCGTCGTCGTTGGCGTTGCTGGCTTTTTTTTTGGGCTGGGCTTACTAACTTTTCACAGGAAAGGCTCCCAGAAAGCAACTAGGTCTGTATCCATGTCTCAATCTTCTACTCTGATGTTTATGTGCAATTCTCAGCTACCAAGGCTGCTCGCAAAACCGCCGCCGTACGTCGTCGTTGTTGCCACTGGCGCGCCCGCATTGCATAGCCACTCAATTGACTAATTCTCCCACGTTCAGACTGCCACTGGTGGTGTAAAGAAACCCCATCGTTTCAGGCCTGGAACCGTCGCTCTTCGTGAAATCAGACGTTACCAGAAGTCGACTGAGCTGCTCATCAGGAAGCTGCCTTTCCAACGTCTCGTCCGTGAAATCGCCCAGGACTTCAAGGTTTGTTGTTGTTGTTATTGCTCTCTGTTGTGCAGTGTACTCAAATGTATGTTCGATCTATGTAGACCGATCTTCGTTTCCAGTCGTCCGCCGTCATGGCCCTTCAGGAGGCAGCTGAGGCCTACCTGGTATCTCTGTTCGAAGACACCAATTTGGCTGCCATTCACGCTAAACGTTCGTATTGTTGTGTACCATCAGTTTCATTCGTACTAATTTTGCGGTCACTACAGGTGTCACCATCCAGCCCAAAGATCTTGCCCTTGCTAGGCGTCTTCGCGGAGAGCGCTCTTAATTGAACAACAATATATGTTCGCTGTTCAAAGGCTGGACTTACCTTATTACTTTCTTCCCATCTATTGTTTTGTATATTTGATTGACTCTTCCTGGTACGCCGGTAGATACATGCCTCCTCGTGTACGTTTACATGTTGTATGACTTTCTTAGTAAGATCCTCTTCTTCAGTCTATGAATACATTCGACCATCTGGTCCTTATATTTATTTACGCTGTGTGGTTGAGGAAGTACAGTAAGTAAAGGAGGATAAAGTATTTTACAGGAAGGGAACGTAATTTAACCTAGGGAATATCACAGACCCGCTTTCGTAGGAATGAAAGGACCGTCTTGACAGACAAATCCGACATCGTTGGATATCTAGAAGACGTACAAGAATTTCACATCATACCAACAATAAAGCAGCGAAAGAACGTACCGTTGTAGGATCACACATGGCAGCTACTCGTGCACCCGTCTCCGTTTTTGCGAAAATGTCTTTTGCCAGAATATTGGATGCTAATGACGTTACGGTGATAAGTGAGTAAAAATGCGTGGTTTGATATGGCCCGCTTCGCCAACGAAATTACCGATGACGCACTTGTATTGGGGTAAAGGTCCAAGATGATAACTTCCTTGCCGGTAGCATTGGTGACTGCATACCAACATGGGTCGGTGACGCAAGAACCTTCGACGTATGGGACACTGTATTGAAGAGGAGATAAGGGGATGTGTACATGCCACCGTGTACCACTCACTCCCTGACAGTTCCGACGAAATTCTCGAACAAGAAGTCCTCGATGTGAGTGTTGTTCAGTGTGGTTGAGTTTGGTTTGGCGCCATCCTACGCGCGGATATCACTTGGTATGCATAGCGAGTACAAAAGCCTTGATATATACCTCTTGATCCCAATAGCTGCATCAACATTGTCAGGCGAAATTTGCCGTCAAGAGAAGAGTAAATAATGCTCACTTCTGAGTAACATAGATCTTTTATGAAAATTCAAAGTTGATACGTCAACAGAGAAAGTCATAGTCAGGGAACAATAGCCATACGGGAAATGGGACGTTATAAAATGCGATGTTTTTCCAGGTGCCAAATAAACGGAAATATTATGGGCCGATGTAACGTATTGTAAGGGATAAGGTCGTTGTAATCTTAATATGAAATTGCAACTACCCCGCAGTAGTATATGGCGCATTACATCGCACCACCACTTTTCGCAACCCTCAGAATAATGATATAATATTATTGTGCTATCCCATATATCTTATATAGTATTATAGTATTTTCATATTCTTCCATTCTCAACATAGTGAACAGGCAATCCCATATTAACTCCATGCTTTGAGCATAATATCAACAACAGGTAATATACTCCTGCAATGATATACATAGAAGCAAACTGATATCGGGTCGGAAACCAGTAGATACTGAACGAATCTTGGATTGATTGATGTACGAAAATTCACGAAACATCTTCGAAGAGATAGATAATTCTAGTTCATTGTGATTTTACTAGGGCGTAAACATAGTTCGGATACATAATTATGCAGGTGATGACAGAGGAGCAAGTGGCGAGGAAGGCAAAGGAGATAAAGATTTAGCTGCTTGTTTTTTTACTACAACCTGCCGACGAGAGACCATTTTGGTGCCACGGCTGTTGGCAGCAGAACCAGTGCCTGTGAAAATCCGACTCCAGCAAACATAAGTAAGAGAATGACGAAGTGAAAAAATTGAATACACACTCAGTCCACCATTTGAGCAGCTCCTTTCCCTGCTTCTCTGCCTCTTCATCAACAGGGTCCTCAAAAAAGTCAACGACGAAATTCCACAGGTCTTGATAGTTGTAGCCATCATAAGAATGAGTCCAATGTGATGAATCTGTAAGAGCAATATGAAGCTGAAGGATTGCCGTCAGTAGAGATAGAAATTCGAAACAGCTGCTCACATGGACAGCCGCATAAGCAATAGACCGCGGTGTAACTTCGGTCATATGAATGATATTTGCAACATGCGCGCGATGGCTTTTCAAACTCTTCTTCTTCTTTGAAGGCGGGAGATTTTCGACGTCTTCAGATTGCCCTTTCGCTGATGAGGGTGAAGTAAAAATGGTCCGATACATCTTCATGACCAGTGTTTAGTCATAAACAGTGATAATGAGAATGAAACAGAAACGTACTTGAAGTAACCAATGACTTTGAAGAAAACCTTTGTCTGGATCATCGAGAGTGAATTTTTGGTCCTTATAGAAGCAGAGTGAATGGGCAGAGCTGGCGAAGTCATACTCGGGATCCATACGCTGTACAGCAGCGCGGACACTGTCATTTCTATGAGTGGTGTTCATTAAAAGATGGGAGACGACGTACATATCATCCTTCCAGTCAATTTCACCTGGACAGAGGAGGCCTCCAGTCATATCGTTCTCTAGACCGCGATTGTTGCGAGAACCTTCATCAAACTCTGGAAGGAGCACAAGGGGAGGAACCGACAGTGGAAGTAGTGGAAGAGAAACCGCGGTATCATGTGAGCTGTCGTCTGCATTGTTCTCACGTTGGGCTGCGTGTTCTTTCAACATAGCTTCAGTATCAGCTTGGACTCGGCGGATTTCCTCTTCATGTTCCTTTATTCTAGCCTCGTTGATTTTTCGCACTTGCCGATTCAGCTCTTGACCCACAATCCTGGTGGCAGCTTGGGTATCATGGGTCTTAGCACTGTCAGCACCGCGTTCAAGCTGGAACGAAAAATCCATCAGAACTCATAGCAAGCAGAATAATATGAATCATACCTCAATGATTAAAGCCTGGCCACCTTCCTCCCCCACTCGCTTGATGAAATTTGGCACAACGTGGTCCATCTCTTTGATGGCAGTATATCCGCGTTCCATACTACGATGTGAGTAAGAGATCATTTCTAAATAGTACATACAAATGGGCTTACTTTCGCTTCTCAGCTCTTTCTTCTTCTGAAAGTTCTTCCTCAAGCTCATCAACATCATCGTTATCATCAGGTGGAGGCTTGTGAAACCCATTTCGACGATAAGCATCATACTGACTCTGAATGGTATGAAGATCATCAAAAACAGTGACTCGTCGTGGTATAGCACGTCCGTGTTGTAGCGGTGTAGGTTCTGATCCTTTTGGACTAGGGATCTAAGCTCATCATGTTAAGGAGCAAAATAAGGTAGTCAACTTACAGCCGTTTTCGTTTTTTACCTTCATCTGAAGGTTTCTTAGCATTCGTTAAGGCTAGGACTTGACGACGAAGGTCATTTACTTCCGCTTCGTGATGGTCAGCTATTGCACTTGAATAACGTGCCGAGGATTGGAGATGTGATGGAGAATGAGAGCGTTCTCGCGGAGCGTTTGGTGAGCGTTCTCGCGGAGCGTTTTGTGTGCCACCCCGATCATGGCCATTACTACTATGTCGGCCATGACGGTTACGATAACTGGGATGATGGCCATTTGAACGGCTAGATGGAGGACTATAGTTGTGATTTTCGTCAGGCGGCATTGAGCAGTGAAAGGTAGGAAGAAAAAAGGGTACGTTTGAGGTTTGCCTTATATACCTGTTGCTCCACTAATTTCCAGTTGACAGGGTGCTTTGGTTACTAGTGATCGCATAGTACAAATTTCCAATTTCCACAATAAATCAATAAGTTAATCCTATCCTCGGCCCGCGATAGCTTGAACTCAAACTTACACTTGCCACAAACCTATCGGAATACTGCAAAGACCGTAACATTATGTCGTCTTGGCCCCAGTGGCTGAGTCAAATTTGCTCACTCATCTTTCTCTTCTTCTTATTTCCTGGAGTTCTCGTTGAAACGAACGAGATTACGGTTGCTCTGACTGACTCCGAAGTGACCAATTTCCGTGTACTGACTTGGACCCCGAGTCTATACACCCCCGGATCTGCTATGACTCCCTACTTATGCGCTCCTGCATGTGATTCCGGTCCCTGGCCAAGCAAGCGTTCAGCAACTTTGCATCGAAACTCCTGTATGCTTTGGCAAGGGCATATCGAGACTCAAGTAGCTAAGCGCCGTCACTCTCCTTCTAGCAATGGCTCAGCTAGTGGTAGCGATCACGATGTTGCTACTATCAGGGCTATCGCTAGAAGGAAGAAAAAAGCCCGCCTTGCAAAGAAACCTAATGCGACCTTCCATGTAAGTGGAATAATTTTCAATGATGATTAAAGCTCACCGTTTGAGATATATGTAGGCTTCAGAGGCCTCGATGTCTTCCATGGCAAGTTCTAGTCGGATTGACAGTATGAACACAAATTGTCAATCTGCTAGTGATGTAAGTTACTTTTGGTTTTCTATGAAAATACATATATCGATTGGACGTCTATGTATAGACTCTCGTAACTGGTGGTACAACCTCTCTGCTGTTGGGGCCGACCGGAAACGAAGTGGTACCTGCAGAACGGTTAGCTCCAGCAGCTAATACTGGATTGGAGCCGGTGCAAATAGAGATGGGTGAGCTAACCCAGACTCTGAGACCTCGACGGAATCGACGGCTCCCTGCTCGATATCAGGATGTTCTTCCCGAAGGAACTGCTGCCATCATTAATACAGAACCTCAAATAGAAGAGCGGGTGCCATTGAGACGACGAGTTATCCTTCGTGTGAGGGAACACCTGAAAACCAGACTGAACTCGTTCGGCTTGTGGCGCGAGTATCCTCATAAGCCTTCGCATGATCCTGATGGCGAAGTGAGTATTGAAGATATGTCAAACCTGCCATCCCAGCCAGATCGTGATGAGGATGGTGGCGCTTTAGATAACTCGGATAGTGATACCCCTCTCAACCCGACTCAAACTCTCCTAACTGGATGGCAGAATAATGGTAACTCGACAAAATCCAATGGCGAAATGGAGAAACTTGCTGACATCATCCAACACCCGGAATTTCGAGTCGCTGAATTGAAGGGATACACTGCACAAACAGCTAATGCGAAGATCACCAAGGCTGATGAAGACTGCAATCACAACAAGCTCAAAGATTCGTTCTTAGAAACTTCGGTAGATATCGAGGTTCCATCTGGTGACAAAAACATACCTTCGAAGAAGTTTTCCATTCCTGGTCTGCTATACCGAAAACCGCTCTCTGTCATACATGCCGCCTTCACTAGTCACCTCGCAAATCAATTCCATTACACCCCGTTTCGCCTCTTCCAAACCTCGAAAACCTCAGAAAGCTCGGATGATGAAGATATCCAACGTGTTCGTACCGATGTCTACAACTCGGATGCATTCATTCAGGAACATTATCGTGTCCTTCAAGCTCCCACCGATGACCCAAATTGCAAGCGCGAAAAAGTTATTGCTGCTCTGATGTGCTGGTCAGATGCGACGCAGCTTGCTAATTTCGGAACCGCCAAGTTATGGCCTATATATATGCTTTTTGGTAATCTTTCGAAGTATATCCGGGCTTCACCTAACTCTCGTATTGTCAAACTAAAATATGGTGCACATAAACCAGGTTCCGTCAAATCCCTACATTTGGATTTGATACTATACGGCTTTTTGCAAACAATGCCTCTGATATGAAACGATTGGCGGCACGAGACTTTGAGGACCTGATACAGGTAAGCACTAAATACTCCTGTATACACTCTATATAATATTGAGGTATGTATTTAGTGTGCAATTCCCGTGTTCGAGGGTCTGCTAGAGGAAGCTGATAATAGGGTTCTGATGAAGCTTCTTTATCGAACAGCAGAATGGCATGCGCTTGCAAAGCTAAGGTTGCATACTGATCATACCTTAGATTACATGGAAACGCGCACTCAAGACTGGGGAAAACTCATGCGTGAATTTCGTGACCTATCCGAGAAGTTTGATACACGGGAAACTGATCGGGAAGCAACTGCACGGTACAAGCGCAGTGTGGAAAAAGCCAAAAAGTCCTCTGGAACTCAGACATCTGCATCCTCGACTACCACAGGTACACGTCGCAA
This sequence comes from Lentinula edodes, assembly GCF_021015755.1. Taxonomy (NCBI): domain Eukaryota; kingdom Fungi; phylum Basidiomycota; class Agaricomycetes; order Agaricales; family Omphalotaceae; genus Lentinula; species Lentinula edodes. The sequence goes on from NW_025764327.1 coordinate 140,449, forward strand.
GAAGGGACTCAACTTATTTACATATAAATGGCATGCGATGATGGACTATGTTTGGTTCATCCGATGGTTTGGCCCAAGTGACATATATTCAACACAATTGGTATGTGGATTACATGAGTTGTTTCATGAATGAACTCATAATAGTTGCGCTGCAGGGAGAGTTAGCGCATCGAGTGGTCAAGAAATTGTATGGACTAGGTAATAAGAAACGTGATCCTAGACAAATTGGTCGCCGGCTCAGACGTGTTGAATGGGCAAAGCGCGCTTTTGACAGGCGAGGAATACACACAAAGCGGCGTCGTCAGCAGGCAGTAGCGAATAAGGACGACAGCATCACCACTCACTATCATATTGGGAAATCGAATAAGAAAAGATTGGATCTCAAGACTTACACCCATAGCCGAGATCCAGCAGCAAAGGTAACTCATTTCAGGAATATGGTCACTGCGTTGCTTTGATGACTGTTGACCAGGGTTTTTGGACAAAGCTCCAGGATCACATTTTGGGCCGTTTGATGCAGCATGAATTCGACGGCGACACACACGAAACTTTTACTGATGACGATCGCAAGCACATACGGATCAAGGACAGAAAATTAGTCGAGCTACAGACACTCCGTGTCAACTATACTACATATGACATCCGCAGGGATCAGGACACAATTAATCCTCGGAACCATGCGGATGTTATGATGCTTTCACCTGAAGATGAGCCAGGTGCACATCCATATTGGTATGCAAGGGTGCTGCGCATTTTCCGGGTACAGGTCATTTCAACACATCCGCTTGCGAGCACCGTTCTTTCAGGGCCACAAGAGATGGAAATCTTGTGGGTTCGATGGCTCGGCGTTGAACCTGGGTATCACTCTGGCTTTCAACGCGGCCGACTCCCAAAGGTCGGATTTGTTGATGAAGCAGATCCGTTTGCTTTTGGATTCCTTGCCCCAGCTCATATCATTCGAGGGTGTCATCTCATGCCCTCTTTCAGTGATGGACGTACGGCCGGTCTTCTACAGACATCGGAACCAACGGCTGCTCGAAAAACAGATGAGATTGATGACTGGCAGTTCTTCTATGTCGGAATGTGAGTGCTTGTCATTTCTTCCGGCTTCATGTATCACCAATGATCCCCATCAGTTTTGTGGATCGCGACATGTTCATGCGATATTTTCCTGGTGGTGGGGTGGGTCATACTGCGAATCAAGGATTCTTCCAGAGTACACCTGACAATGCAGAGAACGAACCACGAGGTGAAGAGTCGGGAGATGAAGAAGATGAGCTTGAGTCTGATTCTGAGATGCATCAGACCACCATGCCTCCGAGTCAAGCTCAAGCAGAACAGCCTTTTGCAATAGATTCTGATGAAAGTGTAGATGGAGAATCTTCCCATGATTCAGACGAGTCATTCGATAGTGACCCCGAAGGAGATGATGACTTAAATGAAACTGACGTAGATGACTGGCAGTGGGATGATGGATATGGGTCTGCTTAGCGTAGAATCTTTATAATTGCATTTGAACATGTAGATTGTATATCTCCTACTTCCTACTTAAGAGAGCGGATATCCTACATGATGCAAGGTAATATACGAACTTGTATTTCTTGCCATGTATATATATACTGATACAAAAAAGTGATAGTAATATCATGAGCATACGTATGATTATAAACCTTGGTGACCATTGCGATAATTCTATAGCATGTTACAGATCTTTCATGGTGATGTACCTACCCCACAATGGATTGTGAGGCATTGTGAGGACCGGTAATGCATGTATCAAAATCATACTTGATATGATGCTAGATAACATTTCCGCCAATTTAGTGATGTACTTAAGCAAAGTTTGATAAAGTGAGAAATCTTCACCTACCATGCTCCAGGATATTTCTGGTTCAGGAGGCATCAGCTACGTCAGCATGAAGCATGAATGTCATTCTCACAGAAGAGGCCACGATATCTACGAAACAAACAGCAGTTAACGCGTCAAGCCCAAGGAACAACAGGGGGGAAACGCACTCTGAATAGCTGTGATGTTCGTAGAATACGTCAGATTCCCTTCAATCAGTATCTCGACATTGGTCAGAATTGGGAACTTGATAGGCGTGAATATATTATACGTGATTCCCTTTTGAAACAAAATCGTGGAATTAGAGCTGTAATTGGCTATAGCAGCAGTCAGCGCAGGTGTATCATCTTGCCCCGCGGTGTGGGAGACAATGAATGTCGACCATGACACGACAGGGAGCGTGTTCTGAAGGAAGAGCAACACGTAGGATAAGAATAGGCTGGATAGAAAGGCACGGTGCATGGTGAACGCAGTGACGGTGGACCTGACAGCCTTTGCGGATACATGGGTTGGTTATATACGCTTGAGGACAAGCGGGGCGGTCGGGAATCACCTGGCCTCGTACAGGGGACCTCTGAGGTCGGCAAATTGGGTGACGATGCAGATGCTTTCACGTGGATGATCTTTGAGGAAAGTGCGGGGTATATACACGGTCCGGGAGAAAGAAGGGATAGATGATGAATATGCATCATGGGACTGATACCGTAGATGGTGAACGTTAGCTAGCGCTTTAGTGAAAAAAATCTTACCCAAGAGCACCGGAATATCTGCGGATCAGTGATGCGACCCGCTCATTTGCTCATTCGTCGTCGTCGCATAGTGTCCTTACATGTTGTTCCATGTAATGTAGTCTGGAAGAATCGACTGTGATCGTGGTTAAAAATTCCGGAACGGTCGAAGGGTTCCCGGGCCGGATAGTCATCGACCCCTATGCTTTAGGCTTTAGCTGATTTTTCCGTATTCCTTATTGGTTACAGTCAAGACTAACAACAGAATTACAGCGGTTCATCGGATATACTGCTACTCTGAGCCTATGTATTCCCAGCAACAAGTACGAGATGCATGAAATGTTCGTAACAGGGCCATGGTGCTAACTGAAAGACTAGCAGCTGCAAAGTAAAACACTGTTATTGAAATATTGAGTGCATTTAGAATCCACCCAAACACCCGTCCAAACTGCCCTCTTGGAATGCAGAATCGCCCCTCTCGTACCTACTACTACTAGTAGGTGGCTCGCAACTTTTTCTGCGTTTCCAGAACTGCTGCTTGTGCACTAACTTCGGCCTGCGGTGAACATTGTCCTTCACCTGTGAAGGAGGATGCGGAAGAAATGAAAACGCATGGACAAACTCTTCCTGAGAAAAGGTAGAGGGTATCGAACAGTTTGAGGTATGGGTACTATACGAAAAGGGTATATTGGGTGGGGAGAACAATGGAGAGCCATATGCGTCGGAGTCTTCAGATTCGGAAGACGATGACGAGGAAAGATCCGGTATTAACAGTGGGGGTGTACTGGTGTCATAGAAAGCAGTGTCACAAGCCTTCCCCGCCAAAGGATCGAAATAGCTGTTCACTGTCACTCGTGGAGCATGTGTTGCATAACTCGGTGAATAGCACCTCCCACCACGCTCAGGCAGCTCGCAAGAATTCGGAGACACAGTTATAGCTGTCCTATCATAGGTCGATGAGGAATGAGTTGGCTGTGTAGATGCGATGACCGGTGTCGGAGGGAAATGAACATGAGGCGTGTGCAAGCCGGAGTAAAAGGGAAGGGGGTTGTTAGATAACGACGACGACGGAGAGGCTGATACTGGGGAGCGCTGAGTGAAACTAGAAAACCTAGCTTTCAGAATAGGTCGAGGATGCATGACGACGAATGTGACTAGTACGAGCTCGATTTGCGTGTATTGAGCCAGGAGAATTAAGATGAGGGATACACGGACAGGAAGGTCGCAACAAAGTGATCGTCCCGCAAGCTATCTTTATTATGAAAATAGCTTTTATGAGCGTGTAACCGACATTCGAAGTTGATACCAAGAAATGAAGGGGCACTCACAAGCACTGACTCGGTGAGGAGAAGTACTAATTAATATAGTATCCAGGGCCCAGGCGCTACAGATAGCGAAACACCGGCATGGTGGTAAAGCGATGAAACAGGATTCCATCGATAAGCCAAAACATACAAAAACGGAATGCATTCTGGATACGCCCGAAAAACGGAGGAAAACGGAAACTCGGTCTCCACAAGTGTGGAGCTGATGGAGCGGTCCCACTCAATCAAAGTGAAGTTGAACAACGTGAGATATATCGACGTTTTTGGAAACCTCTGGCTATCCCGGCCCACAGAAATTGATAGCTTACAGTACATAGATGAGATGGCACTCTTGACGTCACTCGTATATCGGATTCGCTGTTCACTTACCATCGCTGAACGTACTTTAGCTATCTGTATCAGGAGCCAATAAGTAGTTTGTTTTGCGGAAATCAGATCCGTTGACTGAAAATAGCCGTAATTTCATATCTGCTTATTCAAATTTCAAACGTTGTGTTAAACCCCACAAATGAATGGAATTTGGTAGAAAACGCCAACAAGCTGGTAACAAACTACGGAAAGTCGACTAGTAGAAAGTCGAACGAGCACAGACTCTTTAGGCTACGCCATGAGAAACTTATCGTCTTTCAGAAGCGGACTCCACAGTTACAGCAGCAGGAGGATAAGCGATTATCGACTCCTGTTTCCCATGATCCATGGATAGGACAGCAGAGAAAGAAGGAAAGGCGGAGAACGGATCTTCAGGGGAGGGTGACATGACCATTGCGCGAGAGTCACTCGATTTTATTGGCATATCCATCAGATCCTTCTTGTGGAAGAGCGCATCTCTACGGGGTGGAGTCCACACCACACCTTCCTTTGTTGCGAAAATCATGGGAGAAATCATACTGCCGGGACTAAAGGTAACAAGATCCTCGTTAGTATTATAAGGAGAGGTCATATCTGCAGTCTCATCCAACGACATAGACTGCCAAAACGCCTGAGTGAGTTGAGCATGGTTTTTGCCGGCTGTATTGGCAGCAGTCGCAGTATGCTGAGGAGACTCCTCAACAGGAGCTAAAAAATCTTGCCTCAAAGGAGAGGAAACCATATCGACAGAGCGCCCGATGATAGTAATTGCGGGCGGTACCTTCTTGGCCTTAGGTTTCGCTCCAGCCTCGCGAGAGACGAGCGAGGGATTGCTTCCATACACAGTTTTGGTCCGCGACCAAACTCTACCAGTAAAGGCACCCTCAGTCCCAACAACATGATTCTTCTCCGTGTCCGCAAGGACGGCGGGAGCAGGGGAAGTTGGAGCCGAGGGATAAGGCGAGCGAGGATACGATTTGAGGGCTTCTCCGATGCCACTAATAGGTCGAATCGTAGGCTCAGCAGCAATAGCTTGGAAACGAGCGCTGGCGCGACTAGTGGGCTTGGTTTCTGAGATAGGGGACTTCGGGAAAACCTCGTCGAAGCTGGGAGAGGAGAGCGAGAGGATAGGCGGAGTGAACGATTTAAAAGTGGGAGTGAGTTCCTCCGCCGGACTCGACTCCGTGGACGCCGGCTTCCCAAAGGTTTCAGACCCAGGGGAGTAAATTCGGGAACCCCAAGAGGGTAACTCAAGCGGATTAGGAGAGACTATGATAGCGCCACGGTCGTACGAGTTCGGTGAATGAGTTGTAAAAGTAGCAGTCAAACCAGGAGAAGAAGGAAAATGCACATGAGGGCTTCCAGGGGAGACGACTATCGTGACGCTCGCTCTGAAAGGGCTCTGAGATAAAGCAAGAGGAGGTGGACGTTTGAGGATAGACTTTGGAGTCGAAGGAGACCTAAAACTACGAGGGGAGGAAATTCCTGCTCGCAACAATGATTTCGCTGACATGATGGTCGTAAAGATTCGTAAGTGGGTTTTTTCGTGGGTTGGAAAATTTTAGGGCTGAATGGCTTGACCAGCAAGTGACTGCGATAAACAAAAACGTCGAAACATTAGTTTTTGAGGTAGATATAACAGAAATAACGACTGACTTCTTCGCAGTGATTCGTGAGCAACGCTGAAGCTCGTAACGAGTGGGATCAATCAAAATTACCCCGTCCTGTTTTTATAGGTTTTCGGTTGCGACGGAAAGCCCACGCCACAAGTTACTTGGCGGGCGGTGCCGGTCCGCGCGAGAACGGCTGTGAGCTTCCTTCTACCTGTAACGACATCGTACTACGAGCCCCGAATGATTATTCGTCCAACCAATAGTTGTTACAACTAGCTCTTCGAACTTTTTGTTCAACTTTCCTTAGGCCTTACTACTTAGGTCCCAACACCATCACTTTGATTCATTAGATCCAATGAGTTCTTCATTGAGTTATGTAGCAACGATATTCGGGCCAGAGTTTGTATGGATTCATGCACCACGGGATGCTACGCTTCGCAGGACGAACTCCTATAAACCCTAGGCCTGTTATTGCCCTGTTACTTATTTGCAGCATGTCATGAGGCAGGTCACATATAGCAGGAAATAACAGGGCCAACAGACCATTGGCAGATACGAGCACAGTACTATCTAGTTACTAGTACTATACGAACAGAATGCGAAGATGGGTACCAGATTCCAGAAGGTACAGATGCTTTTCCCGCTGCGTTGTATGCATCAGGTATTTATTTATCTCTGATTGACCTTGATGCACTCACTTCACTGCCTCATGTGTAGATATCGGCTCTGCAGGGCTCTGCAACAGTCTGCAGCAGTCTTGTGCTTCCCCGGCCCTACCGACGGACAGAGAAGTAACTTGAATGACCACAGATATTTACAGTAGGTAGGACAACAAGCAAAAATTGCGTTCACAAAATATGGCTAATTAATCAAGTTTCTAGTTTGAAACGCCGGTGACTGTGATATCCGGACTCCTGAAGCCTGAGCCTGCTGGAGGTAATGCGAAGCGATGTCGAAGGACTTTAGGTACGTTTGGATCCGTTTCATCAGTGGCTCTAGAGTTTGGATCAAGTTAAGTTTCTTCTCGAACTCGAGCGGATGGAGATACGAAGAGAGATAGGACAGATAAATGCAAATACCAGGAGATTATCCGATTACACCATCGTAGCTCGATAGGACAGCTCGGGGATAGCTAGAACATTAGTTGGTCATGGCAGAATTTGTGCGCTTGTTCACTGCAGTATGTTACCTCCTCAGCCTGTTACCTGCTATATCCTGTCGGCAGTAACATATATCTATACAATATTATAGAGCTCTGCAAGAGACGAAGCGTTTGTTCATATCCTTGTGTGCGACGTCCGAAGGCAGTGCGGTAACAGGCGGTAATCAGCCTCAGGCAATATTCTCTCAAGTGAGTTAACTGCTCCTACCTACTGCTAATATTCTTCAACCCTCCTGAATACCTGCTGGCCAGGTCTTTCTCTCGATTTCTTTGCTGGTTGAAGAAACACTTCTTTCACGTTCTTTGCAATCCAAAAAAAAATATCTGTCTCTGGCACGTATACACTCTTCAATCGAACCGGCAGACCGTCCAATTGTCGTTCATCCCTGCCACTTCATTTTTCCAGTTATTCATCTCTTTTCTGCAGAATACTTGCCGCTCTCCAAATCGCTTTCCATGCGTCTGAATCTTGCACTTTTTGTCGTTGGACTAGTTTCCTTTGCGTTTGCTTTACCGCTGAATACTACTCAGCCGGTGAGTTTCTACGTTCTCTAAAAAGAATTTGCCTGTATCAAAATCTCATTTTTTCGCACAATCCGAAGGAGGCCCGGGTTCTGTTTAGCCCAAAACCTGACTTGACCTCTGATCATACGAAGACAAATGTCGCCACTCCGACTCCTTCCAATAGCATCGTGCCTAATAACCATGCCATCATGCTCCGGGTCACCGTCAATCTCAGAATCCCTATCAGTATCCATCCTCTTACCACAAAGATCATAGACGATTGTCTCCAAACCTTCCTTCAGGCTCAACGATTCAAAAATGTTCATTTCTCAATCATGCACGTCAGAAGTTCACCCACAAACGGGAAATCGTATCGTTTCGACTTTTCGTATGCGAACAAGATGTACGAGGGAACCATGACGGTCGTTCGGCAGACCACTAACTGGGTGGTTGATTCTATGCATAGCAATATCCATGAAGTGGATGGTCCTCACCTATAGAGTTTTTACTCTTTATTTATATAGTGCAAGATGCCAAATTCGCCATCCCTCCCTGCATAAAACCCAAAGTTTTAAGTTCTAACGACCAATTGTCCAATACAGTATCTTCCTAATACTCAGAATAGAGGTATAAGAAAGTCCATCGATCCGACGGCTGTTCGTAGTTGTGTACATACATAATGATTATACATATACGCGAGAGTTCTAACTCAATCAAAATTTCCAAGCTTTTCGTTTTTCTCTTCCCTTCTCCTTCAATTTGTTTGCTGGACTAAGAAATCCGCTGGACGGTTTCGATATTCTCAAATTCAGTTCATTCGGTAAGTCGTATGCTCGTCCTGCATTGGAGCCGTTGAGCACTAACCCGTATGATTGTACCTCCGTGTCATACCCACCCTGTACCAACCAACACCCGTCGTTCATCTGTACTCGAAAAACTGTCCGAAACTCAGATTCCACTCGAAGAACCCATCGCACTTCCACCTACCGCTCTTTTACACCCGACGTTACCCTTCCCACGAATATCATTCGCACCTACGTCTCATGCGCTGCCAGCTCGCGCTTTTCGTTGGGCTCCTGTCCCTTGCCTATGCGATTCCAGTGGAGATTCAGGTTGGTCCGCCAATTCCTCCCAAGAAAAGTAATATTGATGGCATTTCATGCAGGTCGGCTCCGACACAAAATCCGAGCTCTCTTCAGTGCTTGCACGTGGGGATTCAACGATACCACTAGCGCAACGAAAAGTGCTCGGCAGACACGATACACTTGATGCACGGGGTATTCTCAGCTCTATGCCTTTCACTGGGAAGACCAAACTCGCAGTGACAGTCACGATCCCTGTCCAAGTACCTGAAGCTGCGAAAAAAAGGATAAACAGCCTGATCAAAGCATTCCTCAAAGTTTACAGACCACTGTCAAACTTTGAGATTGAGCTGAAGGACGAAGCGGACAGTTCCCAGAGGTCAGGCTCCGCAAAGTTCAAGGTAAAATAGGCAGACAAAGTACAGGAGTGGGTTCTGGACTATGCTGATCCCAAAGGGCGCTTCACAAAAGTCCGAGGATGAGTGAAGGATACTTGGGGATATAATAACATTTCAATTTCGTTGCGGACGCGTATCTCGAATTATCTCGGGTTGGAATTGATTTCCACTGTTGAATTTGAGCCTCCTTAAGAATCAAAGCACTTCTTCGACAATGGAGGAGATACCCCCAAGACTAGTTCACAAATCTCGAAATCCACCTTGAGCGGTACGCCGAAAATATGACACAGTTTTTTTTTTTTTTTTTTTTTTTTGTATCTTGTTTATTCACCTGTGTGCCAGTGCATATGTAGTGAACATCGTACTGTAATAAATCTATCATACTGGAAAAATGGGAACTTTATCTTTGTTTGAAAACTGTCATCTACGTCAGGCTCCATAAGGAAGCCTCGACGGGGACCCGTCTAACCGCGAGGGTTTGATTAAGCATGGATATTGTCCATGTGGCTGATAGATATAGGTAGGAGGGAGTAATTTGTGAGTTAGTAAATGAAATGGAAATAGAGTATAAGGAGGCAGGGAGGGGGCGCTATCCTCTACACGTCTTCATTGGTCTTCTTCATCCTCATCCTTGAGCTTCGGGAGGTCACCTATGATGTGGTGGAAACGTTTCGTGTCATCGACGTATCGAAATAGCTGCGGTAGGGTGCTCCGGCCGGTGAGCAGGGAGCTCATGTTCCATTGGGTTCTCGGGATACGTGTGCGGAAACGGTCGCGGGCTCTGCGGTGCGCAGGACATTGGAAAAGGTAGTGGAAGACTGTCTCTGGTTGCTGTTTACAGCATGGGCATATGGGTGTGTCTGCTCGATGGATACGGTGCAGGTGTTTCTGCAGAGGGATGTGGCCAGTTCGTAGTTGGGTCAGGATACATGTGAGCTTCCTAGGCAAATCACGGGCCAGCTTCCAGAACCGGCGGCTTGCTATTGTGGCGCTCGATGGGTCGATCGCACTGAAACGTGCATAGCGGGGGGATTTCTTCCATGTTTTGTCATGGTGTTCCTCGAGTTTACTCCGAAAAGTCCTGATGGCTGCCGTTTGGCTTCGCGGGAGCTGTCTGTGTAGTTGCCGTGGTAGGCAGGAGCAAGGACTTGAGCGTCCCTGTGCTGCTCTCTTTGCTTCTTCGTCTGCTCGTTCGTTTCCTTCCACCCCAAGATGTCCCGGTATCCATGAGATGGTGACTCGTAGATCTGGCTGCGTTGTTTTGAGTTCCATTAGCAGCGAGTGAAAGATGTCTAGGATGTAGTGGGAAGGGCCACTTCGCGTGGAGTCAGATGCTGCAATAGCGGCAGTGCTGTCTGACCAGATAGACACTGCCACAGGGTTGGCTTCGTTTCGTAATAGGTGTAGTGCGAGTATCATGCCCACACATTCCCCTTCATACACTTCGTGATGCTCCTCAGGACCAAGCCGGTATCGGATAGTGCTTGCCTCCTCCCTACCTTTGTATAGTACTGCAGAAGCTCCTATGTATCCTTTGTAGCCAGAACCATCAGTAAATATCTTGTAATATGTAGAATCCTGCTCAAACGCTTTTAGTGCCTCGTTCTTGTCCTCCCAGATCTGTATCTTCAGTTTTGGATCCCATTGTGCTTCGTACCGTACTGGCGCCCGCTTTTCCATCCCCTGTGGTTTTAGTCCGTACCTTGCGATTAGGTCATGGAGTGGTGAAAAGTGTTTCGTGCGATGTCGATTCCGGGCAGCAGTCAGGGTGCGCTCAGCCAAAGGATGTGAATCCGGGAGTGTGAGGAGTCGTGTGGCCGCTCTATGTCTCTGTCGTTCAACCTCCAGGGGGGCTGGCAGTAGCGCTGCATGTATATCTAGAATGTCAGATGCCGTGGTCGACATTGCTCCTGTTACCATGATGGCAGCCTGGCGTTGAATAGATACTAGTTGTCGTAGGATAGCCTGTCCTTTCTCCTCCTTCCAGGTCTTCCCCCGTTTCTTGGTGTGCGGCACCAGGGTGATATCAGCTGCATAGAGCATCCTCGGGAGGGCCTTGGCCTTGTAGAGCTGTCGGATGTGTTGTGCTGCCATTCCGCTTTTGACTCGGGCTAATCGTCGGAATTGGGTGATCCAGTCCTGACCTCGCTTGACAGTTAGGGCCCGCTGCTCTTTCCACCGCAGTTGCTTGTCCATCAGGCTTCCTAGAAATCTCGCATATGCTTCGGATTTGATCGTAATGGTTCCGATTCGTGCACCTGGTCCAGACAACATCATAGTTTTTCCCCGTGCAAGTGGGTCTGGTATTCGACGTCGGTTGAAATCCACCAGCTTGAATTTGTCGACTCCGAATTCGCAGTTGTGTTCCTCCGCCCATTTGAGTATTCCGTCCTCTCTCGTCATCATCCCCCCGATTTCCTTGTGTAGCTCCTCAATATCGTGTCCCCATTTCATTGCTGCAACGTCATCCATAAAGCCAAAGCCCTCTTCTTGTTCCTCCTTCTTGAACAGCTGTAGTAGCCCTGCTGCGTAGAGGATGTAACCGATGGCCAAAAAGGGGTCCCCTTGGTCTTCTCCAGCTAGGACATTGAATGGCTGGGAGATATAGTCATCGAAAACCAAACACGTGGTTCGATCTTTATATCGGCGCTGCATCCACTGGGTTATCTCGGCTGGCACGCCTATGGCCCGTAGTTGGTGGTACAGCTTCTCCAGGTTTACGCTTGGAAAGGCCCCCTTTACATCCATATAGAGCACCGCCACTAGGTATCCCTCCCTCCATAGCTCCTTGATTCGGTCAACCATCAGGTGAATTGAGTCAGTCGTGTTGCGACCGGGACGGGCACCAAATTGCATTGCCGGCAACAGTCCCAACAATTCCGCTTGCTTCACAATTTCATCTGCCATGCAGCTGTTCAGTAGCCTCCCGTGGCCGTTCGACAACACAATAGGTCGCCAGGCCCCTGGTAGCCGGTAATCTGTACGGGCAGGTTTCTTCAGCACTATTGTTTCGGTGTTGGACCAGTCCGGGGGATAGATCTGCAGGGTGAAGGTTGCGCGGTATATCGGTCCGAGGTATGGGACGATAAGGTCAGCTGTTGCCTTGAAAAGGTCGTTCGGGATGGTACCAGGTCGGGTAGCTTTGCCATTTTTCATTCGCCGTATCGCACTGGTTATGAGTCGATTTGTTGGAGGTTCGAATTTCCAAGCTGGGGGTGGGTAAGGGGAGCTGGTCGGTGTATTAGCAGTTGTTGTCGGTGGGGGCGGAAAGAAGGCGTCTCGGAATATGTAGTCTTTCCCGACATTGTCGTTAATTGTCTGCCTCCCGACCGTCAAACCAGGGACTCTTGTTCTCCCACCATCCGTGTGACCTTTCTCAACTAGTTTCCCAACATCCCACATGGATCCTGAATCAGCATATTCAAGGTATTCCGCCCATTTCTCCAACTTTGCTTTCCTCATTTCCGCACTGAATGTTTGTCGGACCCTGCGATATTCTTCGTGTATCTCGTTCTCTGGCTCGAAGCGGTTCTTGTACGATTGGGCTGATAATGCGTTGCGATGGTGTCGGAGGGTATCCAGCTCCGAGTTCCACCATCTACGCTGGTGGGGGCTTGGCCGTGCTCGAGGCACTTTCTCCTTCACTACCTTTTCCACCACTCGATCGAAAGCTGTTAGTGCCTCCCAAAACTGCGCCTCTGTCTCCAGTTCCCTCGGGTCGCCCAATATCTGCACCTCTTCCTTCAACGTCTCCCGGAAATCTTCCCAGTCCACCTGCGCCCAGTTCCATCGCTCTCGCTTCTCCACCACACGGTTCTGTAAGTCAAGTACTGTGACAATTGGGAAATGGTCGGTTTTGATGGGTTGTCTCTCCGGAGTGGTTCTGCAGATAATGACACGATCAGTGAGCTCTTCGGAGCAGAAAACATTGTCCACTCGAGTGTAATTCCCTGTAGAGAAGGAGCGCAATGTAGGGAGGCCACTAGGAAGTGCCATATTGAGTCCGTGTTGTGCTAGTGTCGTTATGAGAGTTTCCGCTGCGGCGAGGTTCTGCGCTGTAAATAGGTGGTGGTTGCGAATCTCATCCCACATCGGGTGATGTCTGTTGAAATCCCCTACCCACGTTGTATGTAGAGGACGCTTGGGTACGATTCTCGCTGCCGGTGTGCGATACCACTGTTCTACTGCTCGGAGAGCTCTGTCGTGGTTGCAATCATTGTATATGTTGAAAATACGCAGCGTACCAAAAGAGCCAGTGATCTGTACTGCTGTTACGTCTCCACTTTCGATGTCCAGTCTTGCCCAGTCCTCTGTTGGGATACTAGAGTTGATGAAAATGAGAGACCGTGTCGGCGTTTCCGTGAAATTATCTAAGTGGCCTGTGGGGTAGATGGTGTGTAAGTGTGAAAGAGCTCTCGTTGCACCCTTCCAGTCAATGTAAGGCTCCTGTACTGCAATAATGTCTGCCTTCCCCTTGTCATTACGTAGGAAGTCATGCATGCAGTCGTCTGACTTGTTCGCATTTATCTGCCAGACTTCCAGCTGTCTCTTGGTTCGCATCGATGGGTGTGCACTCATTGGGATCCCGTTGGTGCACTGCCCTGACTCTGTGGGAGTGGTGGTTCTCCCCATCCTCTGTTTCCTTGGGTGCCTGTCTGACCCGATGTGAGGCCCCGGCACAGAAGGCCTGCTCTGGTCTTACCCAGACTGGGCCTAAGCGAACGCAGTAGCCGCCTAGGCCGTACGAGGAGGTATGGGATAGTGCCGATACTGGTGAGGGGAGCCTAACCAGGGGTAGTTGTGGAGCTTGGGTAGACCTAATAGAGGGTCCTGGAGGTGTAGAACGTAACGCGTAACCACCGCTCCGATGTGGAGGGGAGGTGTAGCCGATACGAGTGGGAAGCTGTGGGGAGCTTAGGGAGCAATGAAGCGGAATTGGGAACCTAATGGGAGGTTCCAAAGGATGAAGGACGAATTGTAGAGCCTCGACGTAGATGGTGAGTCGAAGTAGAGGCGTAGACAATACGAGGATTGACAGAAAGAGGCCAGAGATGGGGAACAGAGAGGAGAAACAGAGTTGAGGTGAGACAGAGATAAAGGAAACAGATAATGAGGAAATATATGACTGTTGAGACGTGTCAGGCCCTGTTAGCAAGTACTAGTAGACTGTACTAAAGGGACCAAGCCAGGTAGGAAGAGTTTCCAGGTAAGATTTGACAATAACACGCTGGGGAGCTCCGAGGGGAGTCCCCAGCCTATATACTGTACATGAGGCTGTCAGGTACATATGTCATGTGGCTACTGGAGTGACAGGTACTATGTACAGTAAAGATCGTAAGGATGGTGCATAGGATATCGGAAACATGTATAAGTGATGAACCGGAGCTCTGGAAAGGAAAGGGAAAGGTCCGGAGAAGCAAGGCATGACAGTACCCCCCCCTCTAAAACCTGAGCCCGCGAAGGTAGAAAATGGTCACAAAGTTTAAATAAATCATGGAGATAAAGTTGAAGGTACCATAGGAAAGGTTTTGGTGTAAGGGGGACAGTGACAGGAGGATAGCTCAGAATGCAGGCATTGACCTAAACACCAGATAGGGCATTGGAAAGAGGTTCAGAAGCACTTCCTGACGCCCCCAGAACATCCCAAATGCAAGCAAAAGTGAAGGAGTGGTGGTACCTGCCCTTCTCATAGTACTGGCTGACAATGAGGAGGACACCACTCCTGAACAAAGGAGCTCCATGGGGCGATCGAGGGGGCATTGAGAAGGTAGAGAGCAGAGCTTCCAGACAGTCCAAGAATATCCCCAATGCGAGCAGAGCTGAAGGAGTTATTATACCTCCTCTCCTCATGGTACTGACTGGCAGTGAGGGGGTGTCACTCTCGAACAAAAGAGTTCTATGGAGCAGCTAGGGAGGCATTAGAAAGCTGCGGAATAGGGCTTCCAAATGGTCCAAACACGTCCTGGACACGAGGAGAACTGAAGGAGTTATGGCACCTCCTACCCTTGTAGTACTGGCTGACAGTGAGGGGAGCATTCCTCTGGAACGGGGGATCTCCATAGAGCGATCAAGGGAGCATTGGGAAGCTAAGGATTAGAGCCTCCAAACGCCCTGAACACATCCCAAATGCGAGGAGAATCGAAGAAGTTATGGTACCTCCTCTCCTCGTAGTACTGGCTGACAGTGAGGGGATCATTCCTCTGGGACAGGGGATCTCCATAGAGCAATCAAGGCAGCGTTGGGAAGCTATGGAGTAGAGCTTCCTAACGCCCTGGGCACGTCCCAAATGTGAGGAGAATCGAAGAAGTTATGGTACCTCCTCTCCTCGTAGTACTGACTGACAGGGAGGAGAACATTCCTCTGGAACGCAGCAGCTCCATAGGGCGGTCAGGGGTGCGTTATGAAGCTATGGCTCAGGGCTCTCAAGCGCTTCAAACACGTCCAGAATGCGAGGAGAATGGAAGAAGTTATGGGACCCCCTCTCCTCGTAGTACTGGCTGACAGTGAGGGGAACATTCCTCTGGAACGGAGGAGCTCCATAAGGCGGTCATAGGGGCATTTGGAAGCTGTGGAATAGGGCTTCAAAATGGTCCAAACGCGTCCGAAATGCGAACAGAACTGAAGGAGTTATAGTACCTCCTCTCTTCAATGTACCTGCAATCACTGGATAGACTACATCTCCGGAACGAGACCACATGTTGGCACAGTTGCTGGGGCGTTTGGAAGGTATGACAAGGAGCTTTTCAGTGGTCCAAACACGTCCGAAAAGCGAATAGAAACGAAGGAGTTATAATACCTCCTCTCTTCGATGTACCTGCAATCACTGAATGGACTACATCTCCGGAACGAGGACACACATTGGCACAGGTGTTGGGGCGTTTGGAAGGTAAGATGGGAAGCTTTCCAGCAGTCCAAGCACGTCCCAAATGCAAACAGAAGCGAAAAAGTTATGATACATATAATGGGAAGAGGCAATCAAAATCATCATTAAGTTAAATCGTACCTTAGGGAAGAAAGGAGCTTCTTCTGCTCCTAATCCTCCAGCTCTGGGGCATCATCAAAGCTGCTCTGGTGAGAAGGTGTTATCCAGGGGGGTTTCTGACGAGGAGGAGGGTCCAAAAGTGCGATCCTGGACACCTGGGAATGTGCAAAGACATAGCCCTGATGGAAAGAAGCTATCCAGGGAGGTTTTCGACGAGGAGGAGGGTCTGAAAGCCTGATTCTGGACACCTGGAGACATATAGGGATGTTCTTATGAACTGTCTGCAGGGCAGGAATGCACCACTGTACAGTCCCAGGTTCCTGTGACGTTGTGGATAGATCCTGGGCCTGGGTGGGTCTTTTAGGCATAGCTCTTGGTCCAGCTGGACGCTTCAGAGGTGCTCCAGGGGATATCAAAACTGGTTGAAAGCTCCTCCCATGAAATGAGAGTCTAGCAAGCTGACCAGTATGCTCTGGGGACACTGAGGGAGGTGTTCCAGATGTCCATAGCAGTGGGCCAATACTTCGAGGCCCTTCCTGACGAATGGCAAATTGGTCCCAGTGAAGCTTCGTGAAGAATGGGGAGGTGGAAGGGATGAAATTGGGTTTGGGGAGGTATGTGGAAATCATGGAGGCGAGGCAAGTGGTGTACAAGGACCTACTCAACAACCGGACTGGAGAGAACTCCCTTTGAGCGTGTTATTATGTGAGGCCTGGCACAAAAGGCCTGCTCTCGTCCTATCTGGACTGGGCCTAAGCAAGCAGGACAGCTGCCTAGGCCGTACAAGGGGAGGTGGGATAAGTGCCGCTACTGGTGTAGGGAGCCTGACCAGTGGTGGTTGCGGAGCTTGGGTGGACCTAGCCAAAGGTCCTGGAGTGGGGGAAGGAGGTGTAGTTGGTGAGGATGGAGGTGGTTGGGGGTGTGGAGCCTCGACGTAGACTGTAAGTCGTAGGAGAGGCTCAGGAAGTTGAGAGAGGTGTTCAGAGAGGTGAGACAGAGAAGAGAAACAGAGTTGAGTGAAACAGAGGTGAAGGAAACAGAGTTGAGGGAAACAGATAAAGAGGAAATGTATGACAGGTGAGACGTGTCAGGCCCTGTTAGCAAGTACAAGTAGACTGTACTAACAGGGACCAAGCCAGGTTGGAAGAGTTTCCAGATAAGATTTGACAATAACACGCTGGGGAGCTCCGAGGGGAGTCCCCAGCCTAAATACTATACATGTGACAGCCATGTGGCATATTACATAATGGTAAAAGCGGACAAGGGGAGCTCTGGGTATACAGTGGGGAGATATAGGGAGGTAGTAAGGAGGAATATGATAGGTAAGGAAGCAAAATCAGGCAAGGCATGACACCCGATCGTTGCGATGTAGGTGGGGGGCGTGATCGGGACGAAGAGAAGTAACCATCTATGCTTCGCTGTCTGGTTTGTCTTACTCGTGGCACTGCGCTCCTCCCACGAGAGCTTTGGTAATTGCCTCCCTGGCCTGGTACGCCCCCTGCCAATCGGCCTTTCCCTCCTCCCCGTTGAACCAACCTCCATCCATCATCGCGTTGTTCCCGCAGCTCACGCCTCCATGTTTCGTCGAAATCCTCCTTGAGAGGTTTGTCAGTTCGAACCCACGTTTCAGGCTCCTCAGTGACAAAGAAACGATAGATTCGTTCTGAATCTCGTTCGCATCGCTCCCGCAGCTTCTTCTGTAGTACTGCGCAGCTGCGACTCGCAGCTCCATGGCCTGGCTCTCTACACAGAGCACAGAAAAATTTGTCCTTCGGAGCAATACAGTCTCGTGTGGGGTGGTGTCCTCCACAGCGCCCGCAGGTGTCTACTACTGCCTCGCATTCCTTTGCAATGTGCCCGTAGTGTTGACATTTCATACACCGAACTGGGTCGGAAAGATTTTTACGCACCTCCAGGTATTTACCGGCAATTAGAATACCTTCTCCAATGATTCTATTTGCTTCAGATCTTGACCGCATAGCGAAAATCGCGTGAGCCACTTGTTGTCCTGACCTGCGTAATTCCGGTTTCTTGATCCAGCGTGCCATAGCAATAGATCCCTGTTGGAGGTTGTTAGTGCTTTCGATCATTCTTCGCATCCATTCGTCCTCAAGATCTAGTGAGACCGGGATAAATTCTACTACCACCTCATGGTAGTTCGACCGTGCCGTTACTTCTGCTCCCCATGCCTTGCAGAAGCTCTCCAGCCTGGTTCTCTCCCCGAGCCACTGTGCTTCTTCCGCAGTTCGCAGGAGGCATACAATACCCTTTCCTTGGGTCTTCGATACTGCGATGACCTTCACCTTGTCTTCTCCCGCGCCCTCGACCTGCTCCACTGCTAGGTTTGCCTTGGCCACCAACTCGGCTTCACCGAGAGCTAGGTCCGAGGTCGACCCCGTTTTGACAACTATCCTACGGTCCATCCGTTTGCTGGCTTGGATAGCAGCGGCGTGTTTGGGCCGTTGAAGGTGGTTCGCTACATTCCGCGCCTGAAGAGCCTGTGCATATGAGAGGTTTACTGTACCAGTTGGAGAGCTTGTGATTTCTCCCTCTTCCCCTTCTCCAGCCGTCTCCCCATTGGACATGTTGAAGTCCAGCCTACCCACGACTTCCTTTATATATTCTGTCGCCTTTTCTACCATTCTCGCGGCTTCCGCAGTCTCGTTCTTCGCTGTGGTTACCCAGGTTTTGAATGTGAGCACCTCGTCGTCGATTTTTTGTGTGATGTGTTCCGCTATATCCTCCTTGAGCTCATTGGTTCGGTCCTTCCATGACATTTCCTGTAGCATCTTCCCCATTAATCCAACCTTCTCCCAAGCCTTCTTGCGTGACGCTGTAGTTCCAGACCCGTCAGTCATTTCAGCGGCTAGCTTGACTAGTTGTGTTGGGAAGGCTGTAAAGCAGTCATCTCCTTTCTTCATCAATCCTTCAGCAATGGCTTTGTTTCGAAGTTGGATCAGTGATTCGGTGTGCGCAATCAGGGTGGTCTGCTGTGTGTTCGAACTCGTGGACATGTTTAAGGTAGGTGCCATTTCGTCGTGAACACACTAAGTATTACAAGCAAGCCAGTAGTTACTCTTAATTCGAAAACTATGTCTTCCGAGGCTTCGAATCCAGCGGAAAAACCGTGGGAGAATTCGAAGGTGGTGACGGTAGTGAATTAAGAGCGGTCCATGACACAGTTTATAAGACAGCGTACGCACTTAATTTTGTACCGTTGGGCCGCTGAGTGACCCTGGTGGGCGATGAAGAACTTGGGGATCTCTGTGGAATATCCGACTTCAAATTGTTCTTGTGTGGAGATTTTCTCAATCTTTTATCGATACTTGATGTGATCCTCATGTGCTCTGGGTGAGCTGGTTGAGAGTGCAGTGTACACAGAATACGTACGTCTCGTCATTTACAAGCATACTTCTTGCTGCCTGTAAAAATGTTTGATGAAGCACTGCTACGATCTTTTTGGACCCTCTAGCATTTTCGGTCATCTCTCGACGCGTACATACAGTCTCTCGGGCTTTCCTTTTCACCTTCCATCCTTTTTCATGCTCCACAGTCATGATACCTGTCTTTCCGCTGTCTGCTCTTTTATGTGAGATCGTAAGTCTCATTCACTATAGAATCGCAAACTACCACCTGGAGTAACTCATCGGAGTACCTTGATCAACCTGAACTACTGAGTGAGTATCTTACCATGCTGTCGCCAGATCACCGTCGCCAGAAAGATCGTCTTCACCGAAGAGATCATCACCGACAAGATCATCCCAAGAAAAATCATTCGTGCTTGTAGTCTCTTCTGGTATAACTTCCAATGTAAAAGATGAATCAGCACCTCTACCTCTTCCTGCTCGTCCTTGATCCTTGGCCGTTTCGGTGCGAGTTCACCACATTCAAGTCCTTGCTTCTCCTCGGTCTTCATTCGCTGTTGTGGGGTGACCTGAATTTCCGATTCCAGGCTTTTCCAATTTCACTGACGTGTTGTGACTTCGCTTGATGCTCTTTGAAAGCGTGCACGATGAGATGATGAGGAAACCGAAACCTTGCTTGTTGTAGATGGAGACTCGAGGCGCGATGGAGGGTTCTTCCTTTTGCCGTTCCTACAGTTTGGACGATTTGGACGAGTTTCGTTCTGGATAATATGAGATTTAGTCTCTGTCGTAGGTTCGACAATTGCTTTTGGCGTTACGGACGGATAGCTGGGGTTATCGGACGTCGAACTAGACAATGTAGGAAACGGGAAGGTGCTGTGAAGATAGGATATTCTCACTGAACGTTGAAGGCATCACCCACAGCTTTCATCTTGCACTCCACCTCGCATAAACCGCTAATATCCTCGAGCAGTGGCTGAAGTAAAGCACCCAGCTGTTCGCGCCGCCTGACCGGCGTCAGAGAACCGGAGCTGAGAAAGACGAAGTCAGCTGAAAGAGTGGAATCATCGTCTTACTGGGCCACGGAAGGCAGAATCATCAGTCTCTGTAGGATAGAACTTGGTTGTTTGAGTGCATGATTGCCCGGAAAAACGCAATTCTACTCCGTGCAGCCAAAAATTCGTAGAAAAGTTGTTCCATAAACTGCAGTTGCTCTCCTACAAAGATTTCTAAACGTCCTCGCTTTCGATTTTCATTTGATAATTTTGATAATGATATGGAATGTGTAAGTCGATACGGGATTTGGGAGTCTGGCATTTTGTGCACAGTGCCACTATAAGCTTTGGATGTTGGGGTTTGTTTACCATACTAGGTTTGCTTTGATCTTCCATGGCTACTATCAACCGCGACACGATCTGCGAGCTTCTCTTGTTCTAACACTATCTTCGTCAGTTGAAAACCTATCTCCACCGCAACGAGAACCATTCCTCCAAGCGGCCTGCACGAAGAGTCGGGGTATTTCGCGCAACCGCACTTGCAGTGGACCCGCATGTTACCCATTTTCAGGATGCGCTCCCGAGCTCTTTTCCGCCTTCTTTCTCTGGTTTGTGTGTGTCCGTATTCGACGCGGATATATCTCATCAGCTGTTCTTGGTCCATGATCATGGTCTAACAACATGCCCAACAACCTTCGCCCCAAAGCACGATCATACCCTTGCAAAAACGCAGAAATGCCAAGGTTAGCTTAGTCGGGTCTCAAGATCTTTTGTGGGTAGAATATCCCAAAGATCCATTGCGTACACTCCTTCAATTTGCTGACATCCATTTACTGACTCTTGTCGAAGTGCTCAGTCAAGACGGAGGGTTCACTGAACTCCGGATTTCTAGCAAACGCTCGCAAGACTTACTCCTCAACAACGGAGAACGTTATACGAGATGGACGCCAAGGAATGCGCAGATTCCGAGTAACATCTTAGTGCTGTGACTTGATCGCTATGTTCTCTTTTTCTTCTGTGAATACATATATTCTGTCTTACCCATTCATGGTTGTGAGTAGACGTGATTCCATCTTCCTTGCTTCGTGTTGCAGTAGATTGCAATCCCACTGAAGGTTGTCAAAATCGGGAACCACTTATCTATCTTGAAGTATTTCAATCATCGATCAATTTGGGATGTCGAGTCTAGCATCAATGTAAGTAGTGATGCTATGATAATGCTGACGTCCTCTACCGTTTTTGTTTCTGAATTGAATCGTCAACAGCAAGTCGCGCTCGCCTCCGACGCGTCGTTCCATCCAAGTCTATCGTTGGTGCCATACTTGTAAAACCCGATATCTTACGATCAGCAGTGTATTTGCGTGGCGGACTGTTCTGATCTTTTTCACGACTCCTCACCTTAGCTATACAGTATGTCTTGCCGTATACCGACGTTGCACTCCTCGTTATCGGATAATATACGTGTTTTTTCTTTTCCCACTTGTATCATGCATAGTATTATCTCTGTATGTGTTACTGCAATGTAATTTGTTCTTCAATTGACATAGTTAATAAACGGACTTCGCAACGCAAGTGAGCAGGTGGGTTGCGCGAAACTGATTGAGTGCCGTCAACCTCCCCTTAACCTGGTCCGTGCACGATTTCAAAAATATAAAAACCTCTTTTGAATATTTGGATTCTTTACCACTCTGGCCTTTTGGCTTAGATCAAGTGTAGTATCTGTTCTTAATAGTTTAACCACTATTACGAGGGCACCGCCCTCCGTATTTGGTTATCTAATTTTTGCCGCCCCTGCTCCTTCGTGCTCTGCTTGCAACACGGGGACGCGATGACCTTGCTATTACAGTACCGGCTTGTGTCGTCGGGGGATTCACATTTATTGTGATTCTTTTCCTCTTCTTTTTCTTTGCTTTTGTCTTTGCGATGCTGTCAGTTGATGGCTAGTGGATAAAAGCAACGATGAGATGGGAAGAGATTCGACAATTAAATCTACAGTATGCACGTGGAACACATTTTCAGCTCGATGGTGTACTGTGCCAGTTTCAAACTCAAATGAAGTATGTAACAGCCAAGTTGCGCAGCGCTTTAAAGTTCTGAACTTAGTTTATTGCCATATAGATACATGGTGCTACCTGAAGGTGTGGTCCCAAGATAGAACATCTGGTCTTAAGGCTCCAGCAGCAGCGAGCTCAATCCACAAGGACAAGGTAGACTCCTGGAGACTAGGATTGATCGACTACGAGGAAGTCTTGGCCAAAGCTGTGGATATGAGCCGAAAATAGACTCGATGAGCACGTGCTAACAATCTACCTTCATCGAACATTCTCCATGATCATCCTGTTATTGTCAGCTTGACCAACCCCGCCGGTGATCAAGCCAGAAGTCTTCCCTCTATCTACTTTTGCTGTTCGCGGGATCATCTGGAGCGGAGATAGAAGTTGAAATCGATTCAAAGAAGCATTAGCAAAGCTCGAGTCTAGTTTGATCCTACTTTCGGTTGTAATTCAGGTTGTGTTGGCTAGTCTAAGATGAACGCACAAGTGTCAGTCTGGTACGTTATCACCTAGTTCCTTACTACTATCGTGCTCACTGTACAATAGGCTATGGGACTTACTTTCTATACCGTTCCTTCCACCCTTTCGCCCCAGTGTAATTGCATCTCTGCTACAACCTCGGTTCTACATAAAGCTAGCATGGCAGATCGGGACTACTCAGACACCACTTCTCAGTGATATGATTTACCGCATCAGAAGCAGAACAGCTACCTTAAGTACTCCAAGTCTACTTCCACAATCTCTGTCTACAACACTCACGATGGTCAATAGCGCACGGATTCCATGGCAAAATAACGTGCATCGTCAATGGTGGAGAGACCATGGTATGCGCAAGAACGTTCTATCAGTCGTGTTATTGTATAGCGCGAAGTAGTTGTTTTTGCATTCAAGACATAGCTTCCCTTCTAAC
The DNA here is from genome assembly GCF_021015755.1 of Lentinula edodes. Classification (NCBI taxonomy): domain Eukaryota; kingdom Fungi; phylum Basidiomycota; class Agaricomycetes; order Agaricales; family Omphalotaceae; genus Lentinula; species Lentinula edodes. The sequence continues at coordinate 163,761 of NW_025764327.1, forward strand.
GGAAATGCGAAGCTTCCAACTCGGTTATGATGAAACACTGTTCAATAGCCTCCTTGCTCTCCCAGTTTGGAATCGAACTTTCAATGATCCATCGGGATCCAGACTCGGGCTCATGGCAGCCTATGTGTCTTTCGGTCATATGCTGTAAGTTGTAAGCTTCCCAATTCAGCCCTCGATATTGACCCTTATTCTCTAAGTACTGTGCCAGTAATTCATATGCTGGTAGATAATCTCGGGCGAAAGAGAGCTATCTTTCTTGGATGCATTATTTCGGTGAGTAAACGAAAGATTACGTCCCTGGTGTTTGAATTCTAATCACCCGCTGAAGACTACGGGCGGCTTTGTCTGCACATTTTCAAGAACCGAATTCATGTTCAATTCTGGAAGATTTATCATAGGGATCGGGCAACCAATATCCCAATTCGGGACTATGTGCCTTATCAACGAGCTCGTACACCCTCGACTCCGTGGGTGAGGAGTTATATTCTTCTCTCTACACTTTTTCAAACCACTTTTTGGCGTAGAGCCTCCAGCGCATTGAACATGAGTTCGTTCTGCGTGGGGGGTATGGCAACTGTATGGATAGCATTCTTTTGTCTACGCTGGGGAAATTCGGATTGGCAGTGGCGCTTCGTTACACTCGCTCAAAACCTAGCACCCATAACCCTTCTCATGGGGCTTTTTGTTACTCCTGAATCTCCGAGGTGGCTCATAGGTCAAGGGAAACACGACGAAGCGCTCAGGATTCTCGCCAAGTATCATGCTAACGGTAATACGGAAGACGAACTGGTACAACAAGAATTTCACGAAATTGCTACGCACATCCAGCAGGATATAGATGCGGGGAATGTTCACTGGAGGAATTTACTCCAATCTGCCGGTAACCGTCGAAGGATGCTGGTATTGACCCTGGCGGTCTCTGGAACCCTTGTACTCGGGTGTAAGTTCTAACTCACTCTGAATGACATTCGTTACCCTTGAACCTGATATGACGGTGACTCAGCTGGTATAGCACGAAATTATTCTACAATCGTTCTCAAATCCATTGGTATCAAAGATCCGGCTCGTATCAGTAGGTTCACGCTCTTTGTTAATCGCTTCGAAATTCGACGAAATCTGCTTTTAGCTGCCATAAATGGCGGACTGGGATTTTGGTTCACGATATGGACCTCAGCCGGCGCTTTGTCAGCTGACAAAGTTGGGCGTCGTACTCTCTACCTCGGCTCAACGATTGGTATGCTATTATCGCTGTGTGTCATCACCGGGCTTTCGGTAAGTGTTTCATCTACAGTTCAAGTGCGGTTGCATGTAACCGTACGCCTATGACTTCGCATCTAGGCTTTATTCGAAACCCATACCAATAACACTCCGATTGCGATCGGTGTGCTTGTATCGTTTTTCGTTTTCACTGCCTTTCACCAGGCAGGATGGACAGCCCTCTACAGCTTGTACCTAATAGAGATTTTACCGTTCTCTATTAGAGGCAAGGCGTTGAATTGGACTAATTTTATTCAAGCTTCCTCTGTGCTATCGACGAATTTTCTTGACCCGATAGCACTGAATGCGATCCAGGTCGGTAGAGTCGTGCCAAGTCCCGTCGTCAATACTATCTGATATTCATTTCATGTTTTGCAGTGGAAATATTATCTGGTTTTCATTGGGTTGGAGGTAGTATATCTGGGCTTGGTGTGGTTGTTCTTTGTTGAGACAAAGTAAGCCCCCTTCCACGTTCTCCGCCTCAGAGCATTGCATTAAGAGGCATTGCATAGAGGCGGCACCATCGAACAGGCCAGCATAATCTTCGATCGCGGAAACTCAAAACCAGCTAGTCCAACGGTTTCAGAGGAACACAAGGATCTGGATATTCCAGCGATTCAGAGAAACTCTATAAATACGAGTATTTCAGCAGAAAAAGATTGCGTTGTCGGGAATGATTCAAACTAGATAGGCAGAAAATTGAAAGGTTAGCACAGATTCCCAAAATGCTTTTCCAACGAAGACTAAGCTATTCTCCAACTGCCGTTTAGGCTATACGGTCGCTATATGGTTTTTTTTTCGATATTCATTCCTCGAGGCCGGGCTTACGGTTTGTCGAATACCCGAATACATGTATATTGCCCACATTCCCTCGAGAAATATTCGTATTTTCGCAGGCTGTGCGGTTCTGGTTGACACCAAATTGGGATTTTTGTTGAATGGTGGATTGGCTTGGCGAGAACTTGAATTTGCAGCCTTGGGAGAAATCATCTCTTTAAAGAACGCGCGAGATCATGATGCGAATAAGTCCAAATCCGTGGGCAAGTTTACACCAATGTTTGCTCCTGCCTTTCAGACTAGACTTCGGGCTATGAATCTGGTTGTACCATAATTGACTCGTTCGCTGACTGCGACCTGTACAGTCCGTTAGTAGTGTTCGTGGATGCGTAAGGCCGAGGTGAGTTACACCACCTTTCATGATTCACTTCATACTACAATTCACGAAGTTGCGCATATGACTTGCCCAATACGACTCTTATTTGAAAGCAGCTCTTCCTGGGCGTGAGTCGTTTCTATTTATGTGCGTATTGTACGGCAATCATGCTGCGAAATTCTCGCTGCGTTGCAGTTGCATGTGCTACATAAACATGTAGTGTTCGCCCCGCCTTGCTTGCTGATCACCATTAGCACCACCATGGGATTGGAATCCATTCAATTCTGCGGGTCTCCTTGTGGTGAAATCGTCCAGAAAACGTTTGTGCACCCTGAACTTGCTGCTGATGAAGTCGCGGTGAAGGTCACCCATAGTGGTTTATGTGGCACCGATCTTCATTTTGTGACGACTGATATGGTGTTGGGACATGAAGGTGCTGTTCATCGTTGACACTCAATGCTCAACAACTGATATTTTGCGATTTGCAGCTATTGGTATTGTCCACAGCATTGGTTCCGACGTGTCTGCAGTGAAGGTTGGCGACCGAGTAGGTTGGGGATACCCGAATTGGACTTGTGGGAAATGCGAATGGTGTTTACGGGGAGAAGACAATTATTGTCCCAACTGGAAAATATACGGCTTAGCAGACCTCGAACAAGGGGGTCTCAGCAGCGTGTCTGTACGCAAAGAGCAGTGGCTTTTCAAAATTCCGGAATCTATGAGCTCTGAAGACGCTGCTCCCCTCATGTGTGAGTTTGTTTCTGTGCATTCATCTAAGTCCTAATTGACGAACACTATACCAGGTGGTGGTTCCACGGTGTGGACACCCCTTGTGAACCATGTAAAACCCTACCATCGTGTGGGGATAGTGGGAATCGGTGGTCTTGGACACCTTGCTATCCAGTTTGCAGCAAAAATGGGCGTCGAAGTCGTAGTCTTCTCAGCTACGGAATCCAAACGTGGCGAAGCTTTGCAACTCGGAGCCAAGGAATTCTATCTCACCCAGAATATCGACGATTATTCGGCGCTTGGGATCACTAAACAAATAGATCGCCTCATAATTTGTACATCAGCCAAGTTGAACCTGGGGTTGTTCTATCCAATTTTGAACGCGCAGGCAATGATCTTCCCTCTCACTGCATCAGACGGTGAACTCACGGTGCCATATTTTGCAACTGTTCGGAACGGATTGCATATTTCTGGAAGTGTGATTGCGACGAGATTTATGCAGTGAGTAGACCCTAGCCTGTATACGATTCAAAATCAGGTGTTTGGTTACTGAGATTGTTTGTACAGAAAAAAGGCCTTGGAGTTTGCTGCTCGAAATGGTGTTCACGTCATTGTAGAGAGATTCCCTATGACGCTAGACGGCGTCCAGGCTGCTATGGCGAGACTCAGAGATGGGAAGATGCGTTATCGGGCTGTTCTTTCTTGGAACAACAACGACTAGAAGGGAGGTCGAATGAGTTCTATAGTATTAAAAAAAAGTCACATCTCTCGTAATGCCCGGTGATTATTGTAGGGCGAGTGTCCGTCGTCAGTTGGAATCAATAGCACAATAGCGGTAGTCGTCAGATGGAAAAGTATATGTAAGCTCTAAGTAATATAATCGTATCAACCGAAATGACTCTGAAACTCTCTGAGGCTGCCCCTACCCGTATCCGTCTGTGATGGCGGGCTCCACTGTCAGTACTTCAGTCCTCATCAGGTCCTCATATTCACTCAACAATGCTTTTCGTTGGCCGGCAGGGTTCGATCGGGGCGGCAGGGCACTCTGAGTGCGGTCTTGTGTTCACTATATTCGCTTTCCAAATAGAGACAGGATATCGTCGGTGTGCTATTATCCTTTGTCGAGACGACCCAAGGGCTAATTGAGCCGTTTTCCCTTGCCACCCTTTTCACCACAAGTTCAAATCAGATTCAAATCTAACCGAGAAACCTGCGAGAAACCGAGGCGGCGAAAACAGCCCATGTCACTCTATTTCTTCCTTGAATATGAGGCTATGTGCATTGAAGGTTTAAAACACTCAGTTTTGACAGTGGCGACTTTATCCACTTCCCCCAACTCTTTTCACCAGGCTCGCGACCATGTTCAAACTCTCATCTGCCTTTGTCATCTCCGCACTTGCATTCTCTGCAGCGCGCGCGCAAGACATCATGGGACTATCGTGGAACTCGACTTCCCCATACGGACAATCCACTGGCGTATTCTCTCTCCTCGAGTCTACGTACGGATATTCGATGGTATTCGCTGACGGAACGAGCACTCTTAGTGCGACGTACGACTCTGCGTCGCAGACAGTTACACAGGTGTGCCCTCACGCAGGCCTCATAGCTGCTATGATTCCTGTGGAAGGAAGCAGTCCCTCAACTTTCACAATTGAGTGGGTTGATTCGACTGCGATCCTGCCAGAGGGATCATCTACAACAAGCCTCGTGCCTGGAAATGGGGCTTTCCTCACAACGGTGAATATTCCGTTCAATATTACATCCTGATGACCCGATTTCTTATTTCTTTGGTTACAGATGGGAAGTCCTAATGGGGCCTTCGCTCAAAATGGTATTTTCAAAGAGTTCTCGGTCGATGGGACTTACGTGGTGAGTTTCTTGGAGACATCTTTCAAAGTTTCGGATCAAATCTTATGGTATTCCTAGTTTGCGTGGGCCGACGAGACGTTCCAGGAGAACCAAGACGTTACTGCTTGGATTGACATTTCGGATGGCAGCGCGATTACCTGCTAATCTGTTTGCTTTGCTTGCTGGCATCGTTAAAACCTCGGAGTAAATCATCGTTTTTACTTACCTGGGACTACGTAATATTGAGCAATAGTGAATGTTTCTATCAATATGAACTAAGTCATTGCGTTCTGCAATGTTCGTGATATTATTTAGCTGTATCTGGTAGTGTCATGCTTCGTAAGGGACGCTTTGGCCTGTGTGAGAAACTGGCCCGTCTTGTTTTCGTACCACCACCTACATATTGCTCTTGAGCATATTTGAGGATGAAACTGGAAAAGTGAATCGCCTCCAAACTCTTATCTGGACGCGTCTTCTCAGCTTTCACCTAATTTTGAAGAATGGCCCCGCGTCTTCCTCCTGGCGATTTCTGACTTTAAAAACCCTGTAAAAAACTGGTGCAGATCAGTCCAAGTTCAAACATTCATTGTCTGTTGGTTACTTCCAGGTTACTTCCGGTCAACTTTCCGATAGTTCACCGGTATTCTCGGATTTGGAATCTTCACACTGTCAATAACCCCTGCATTGTTTCCCTGCAGTACCAGTGCACAGCTGCAGACTCGTCCGCTGCTCGAAATTTTGGCAGAAGCCTCGCTGGACCGGAGTACAAGGCTGTTAGGAATTTACATGATTACATGAGAATGAAGATGATAATGAAGGAATTCAGTGGTGACAGTACGACCTAGAAAGGAGCAGGAAAGGGAGAAACGAGGAATCTTTTGGGCGGTACTCCTTCGCTAATGATCCGACGGGTCCGACGCAGAAGTTCGGGAATTGTGAAGGCTTCCATTGGGTTTCCATAGGTTTCCATGAACTCGGAAACTCTCCGTGAAGGGAGCATGAAGGCAACGAAGTAGTCCAAGTCCACAATGGTATAAAACCTCAAACTCTCCCTCCATTCCAACACTATTCCCACCCTTTGGTTCTTTCTTCCTGTGCCTACACACTCTTTCTCCAGTGAATCTTCTCTAGCAATGATCAAGCTCACTCTCCTCGCTGGCCTCGCTGCGTCCTTGTCTGCCGTGCACGCTCAGGACATCCTCGGTCTTTCCTATAACTCGACCTCTCCCTACGGCCAATCCAAGGGTATTTTTACCCTCATCGCAGGCTCTTACGGTTATGCTATGTCTCAAGCCGGTGGTTCCACTCCCACTCTGAGCGCGACGTACGATTCCACGACGCAGACTCTTACTCAGGTTTGCCCCTACCCGGGACTTATCGCTGCTATGATTCCGGTCAGTGGAAGCAGCCCTGCGGCGTATGCGATCGAGTGGGTCAACAGCACAGTCACTCTTCCTGAGGGTTCCACAACGACTAGTTTGTACGCTGCCAACGAGGGATTGGATACCACTGTAAGTTCATCTTAGTCATCCCGTTGACTCTTTGTCGTTGTGACTGATCTCCTTCACGTAGCTGGGTACCAAAGAAACTGTCTGGTACATTAACGGCGTTTTCAAGGCCGTCACTTTGAACGGAATCTTCGAGGTATGTGCCCAGTCGACTTATACTTGGAATGTAGTGAAGTACTCATTACATCTCTCTTATTTAGTTCGGATGGGTCGACGAGGACTATTCACAGAACGGTGATGTTACTTCTTGGATCGACACTACTGATGGCAGCTCTATTACCTGCTAGACGGTCATTGTCTGTAGCGCGTGTGTTGATTCATCCCTTGGCTCAAATGTTCAGCGCTAGCGCTGATGCTTGAATTTTGCTTCAGATTCTGCGGAACACCAAGCTCGAGCGCACGCGCGATTTACAACGCATTTGCCTTGATATTTCTAGCTTTCGTTTGATACGAGATATTCTTTTCTATATCGCTACACCGTATCTAATTGGTTGATTTCTAATGAACCGTTTATTTGGAATTGATCTTGCATCATATGAGGACAGCTACTAAATCTTGCTTTGGTTTGTGAGACTATATTCGTAACGCGACTTTGACACGGACTACGATATCTCATGATCACTGAGCGCATACATCAGTTGGTTGCAACAGCTTGCACTTCAAAAATACAACGCCTTAGTTCGTCTGGAACGGTCTGGTCTGCTCGTCTATCATGCGGCCTCATGCAGTCTTAACAACGGAAACAATCTCGTGCCAAATGCGTTCTGACTGCTCACTACAATCATCCTCGGATTGTGTATAATGGTGTGTTGGCCATGTAGTCTTGTTATTGCTTTCTCTGAATATCTCGCATTAAAACTGAATTCAGATCTAAAATGGTCAGTCTTGTACTCCAAATACTCGAAGACAAAGGGCGGTAAAAAGCCCTTTACCTTTCAAATTTTCACTGCCTTTTCCCCCATTTTTGTCGCTTTCCCGACGCTACGGATACGCTCCTTTATGTCTTGCTCCAACTGGACCTACTTTTTTGGGGGAAATGAACAAAGGTCCTTTATGATATCACACTGAGTGAGCACGACTCTGAAGCACTGGTGGAATTATCAGTCAAGTCAAATTGGCCACGATGTTTCTGCTTTATTCGGTCCTTTGGCCGCCTAGCGATATGCTCTTGAGTGGCTAGGCTTGCGGGGAGGTGTATAAAGGACATGATAGATAGCTGAAGGGTAATTCACAATCTCCATTTTTTCCTTTGGTACGTCTTTGCACTCACTCTCCCGATCATGTATCAATGGGCTGATCGATTGTCTCTTCATTATAGCCAGGTGCAAACTATCTTCCATTATCTATCCTTAAATATTCAAATTCATCATCAACTTCGTACCAATATGTCCGAGAGAAACGCTTCATATCCTTCGATAAATGATATATTCACCGGGGGGTTAGTATTTCCTGACTGCTATTGTGGCCATGTCAATCATCCTTCCGATAGTTCTGTAAAGACTCCGCTTTTCCTTCCAGACATCGACGAGAACAATCTCACTGACTCTTTCCAAAATACTAACCCTGGTGGATCCCAGCCAAGGTGAATAAGGCCCTCTTGACACTTATTATATTGAATAATGCATGATTTCGTAGCGTCCTTCAAGCATCGCCGTCTCAGAACGTCGAGCGCCCCCAGATCAACCAAGACGGCGATAAAGGATCTTCTGATAGGAAAGGGAAGAAGAAAGCCAAGGACGTCAACGAGCCGCGCGCACTGGTTGATTGGGAACTGGATGACAAGGAAAACAAGAGTCAAGATGATGTCCTTCCTCGAGTCTCTTTGGCGCCAGCGCCAGCCTCTGCAAGATCCACTTCTCAAACAGTCTCTCGTCCTCGTGCTTCTGTACCTTCGCTGTACCACGCTGCACCATCTGACTATGTCCCATCCCACCCTGCCACATCGACTACCCCTATAACCCACTCTCTCTTACCCTTGCAATCCACTCTTTCGCTGTCCCATGATTCCATCTCCAAGGCTCGCGCAGCTGAAGGTAGCTCCAATCCACAATACGTGTCGGGTCGCGAACTCAGAACCGTTGGACAGCCGCAAAAGCCGTCAGCGTTGCCAAAGCTCGACTGTAGAAGCCGCCCTGATGGGGAATTCGCCGTGCAAGTCGATGGTAACCGTACGAAGCGCGCTATCGCAAAAGACGCGTATGAGCTGATACGTCCGAACGCCATTGCTGCCGAAAACGCAGAACGCGCGAATGCGTCCGCACGACGGAGTCAGGACGAGGACGATAAGCGGTCAAGGGAAATCAGGTACCCTCTTAGGAAACGCAAGCGTAGCTTGTTTCGACCGACATTCAACAGATTTCCCTCACTAGGCCGACAAGGGAATGGCACGACCACTGGCAGGGAAATACGTAGCAAACTCAATATCGGAAATGCGATTGCGACTTCGAACTTAGATTCTGATTCGGACGTCTCTCACCCAGGGTCAGACCCAGTGAGCGAAAAGGGGGAAAAGGAGGAGGGGAAGGAAGAAAAGAAGGAAACAGTAAGCAAACAGGATCAGGATGGTTTCCCATTGTCGGAATCAGAACTAGACGGAGAAGAATTAACCGACGACGAGTACTACGAATCGTGGTGTAGTCCTACCAGTTCCACTTTTGGTTTTATCAACACAGACAATCCGAGCTTCACTTCCGTCGCTGGTCCTTCCTCGCTACGTCCTCCCTCTTCAGACGCTTCGTATGTTCGTTTCCCGGACGATGCTTCTGATAGTCCAGGCACCCAAGCTAAAGACATGGGAGAGGGATTTTTTGAGGATGCGGTGCTGGGCACTGGTCCTAGCAGGTAGTTAGGAGTCGAGAAACCTAGTTTGGGAAAGAATCAAACAGATTCTTCTGGCGTCTAGTGTTGTGTCACTGAACTATCTCCCCCGAATAAGAAAGAAAAGGAGGAGTACGAACGAATAGAGAGAGAATCATGAATAGGAGGCCGTGCTAGTTGATTTTGCTCTGAATGGACATATTGTACTTTTTCTTGCCAGCAGTCTGCTCTCCTTTTGGATACACTCGTTTGCAAAATTTTGTTGATATACAGCTCACTTACACTCATTTGGACTTTCTATTGCTTTTTTACTCTTACTCCATACCGTCTTATGACCATAGAGAAAAGATTGTCCTTCATGGTAACCTGTCACTGCTGCTCCCAGTTGGTCCAGCTATTTCGTGGAGGATAATGAACTTCGAGAGGTTGAGTACTAGTAAGCAGATTGCCATTCATATAAGGTTCGATTTCGAGTACAAAGCAGTGGCGGTGGATATGTTTAGCTAAGACTGCGATTGAAATTCTTGGAGCAGTATGAATTACCCGTGCATCTGTTGAGCAAGTACAAGATTATAACTGGGCGTGCCGATATCGAAAGGATGGAAGGCTCACCTTAACCTCTTTTATGTATTGGTCCGGTAGATGGAGATTTAGATCAAGCCAGTTCGCAACCGGTCTGTCGCCATTGTCCGCTACGATATATACGTATGAGAGGTGGAGAGGACAAACTGTTACGAAGGCCACTTACAACAATCCACAGTGGGAGGACGGACTTTCAACATGGCCTTTGGAACATCCATTTGAAGTTCTTGTTTCAAGAGGGGATGAACTGGGGTGACCACAACACAATGCTGGTAGTCCTGGAACGTATTTGGCGCCCCCAGTGTGTTACTGGTATAGTGCTGGTTAAGAGGTCAGATGGCATGGAAATAAGCGTTTTCTGGGTAAGACTTGCGACAAGTGATTTCTCTTTGACGCCTTCGAGCAAGTGGTTTGTATCCAAAACTTTACACTGCCGGAGGAAAGCTAGTTCGTACATTTACATTGTAAAAAGAAGTGGACTGACCACATGGTATCTGTTTACCCGAGTAGGATGTCTGAGCAATCGTAAAAAGATTCAGAAACAATGTCCACCCACGTTTTCGAGGCGGGATGAGAATAGATCGGGCGTAGAAAGAAAGGGTTTTTTTGGTCTTCCAGGTACAGGTCGGGGATTTTCCCATCTTGTTTATAACGATCCATTTCATTCTAAGTCAAGTTTATTAATTAGAGAGAGTACACTGGCAAAGCAAGCACTGACAAACTCACTTCATGCAGAAAAAAAAGATATCCTATCAGTCGGCTTTCACCATTGTGGCCAGCGGTCAGATGAGTCGGTTTCAGGGTGGGGGAAGCATTGACCACGACCAAAATCGTAAGACTGATCACAGAAATCACGAGAAGTTTAAGAGATAAAGACAGCATCAAAAGCCCAGAAATGTGAGTGTTAGAGACCAGCTCTGTAGCGAACGAAAGCAAGAAATACTCGGAGGTACTGTCGTATAAATTGATATTTCGAAAGCAAAGGCTGTGATCAGGCTGTGACATCCATCCGAAATATCCTATCCTCAATGCAGTGAAGAATCGATCGCGTATCAGCGCATATCTCAAATTCAAACGAAGTTCCAGGCAAGTTACAATAACTTGAATAAGTACTATGTATACTGGCAGTGGAGCACCAGATTCCCTCAGATTCCTTCAGATTCTGCACTTCAGTACTTCCTAATGTAGTCAACCAATCTACAAGACGGCGTGGAAGATATAAACCTTTAAAAGTTGGAATGTTTCTTGAATTTCTCGGGCAAGCCCTCGATACCCCACTCGAAAAAATTGACTGTGGGTCTGCTCTCACTTGTCCTCGCATCCGCTATAATAGGAATTATTATAGGGCCCGAAAGCGCAGATTATCACGAACTACTCACTAAGTAGACCACATTTCAAAGTCGGAGGATAGCGCTGGATCCACTCGCTGGGTATATGCATTACGAGGTTTGCTTTCGGAGGATCCGTAATTCCAAGCTGAATGTCACGGAACAGTATCGGCGGTATCGGCCCAGCTCCAACAAGGACTTCCTGCTCCTCTTTGGTAATGATTCTGCTAGAATCGTAGTGCTGGCAACAGCATTAGATGGCACAGAAAAGGCTGGTGTAATACAACTCCTACTAGGGCACGTTGTTCTCGGGCAGCATTTATCAATCCATGCGTATCGTGAATTTTACACTGTTATTGATGTTTTCGAGATGTTTGTCAGCAACGAAACCTAACGAAACAAAACGACTGACCCCGCGGACACCGTCCGAGAGAGACCTAGAAAAAATTTCAGTAATCGATATCGGAACAAGAACATATTCAAGAACACTCACGGATTTGTAGGGCCGGGATAGATAGTCTTTGTATACTTTCCAAGACTTGGGGGAAATCCACCAAGTCGCTCGTAAGCTTGAGCATCCTTCTATGTTGTTGATATTAGATAGAAACGGAGTATTCACAGAACGTAGGGGTTCACCAACTTGATTCATGAAAAAAAGATATCCCATGACTGGTGCAGATTTAGGAGCAGGTGACTGCACGCGGGATTGCGGAAGAGCGACGGCTTTGACGAGCAGACTCGTGAAACTGAGTGCCATGGACAGGACGAGAAAGTTGAGAAAAGGAGACCGCATTTGGTTTAGGTAGAAAGCAAGTTTTGCTTGAAAAGAACTTGAGGCAAAGACTAGCAGAGACCAGCTCTGAGCGAAAAGCAGGGAAAAGTAGGAAGGGAAAGTAGGAAAGTGGCAGGGATGGACCAAGTCTGAAATTCTGAATCCACGTGCATCTTTACATCAGTCGCTGATGTGAGCTGATGTGCCGCACTCTGAATCCCAACGGTTCCAACCATCTCCGACGGAAGTGCTCAAACGATGTCATTGTCTCCGTTGTGCTTTTGAGTACAAAATTACGAGGCTGTAGTTTACGGAAGGATCGTCCTTATGTACGGTACTCCATACAAAAATTATTTCCCTTTATGGCAGTAGTTTCGCCTTATTTGGCCAAATGTAACACTGAGTTGAATTGTATTGAATTCTTGTGACCGGCACGGGATATCACGGGACTGTGACTCTGTCACAATTATTTTTTCTCGTCTCACAGCATCTCACTCAGTTACTCCCTGTTGCTCTATAGATACTGTAATTCATGTAAATTTGCTTTTATTTCATTCTTAAAAAAACATTCAATGTCGGCGCCTGTAAGGCGCCCCGTTTATTTGATTCCATAATATTCAATAACCCCCCAAAAAAGGAGCCGAGTTTTTGCCATGCACGGTGGTGCAGTGGCCTGCTATCGCATGTCCTTCTGGAGGACCGGATCCGCCGTGCTGAAATGGGAGGGAAAAGGAGGGAAACCTCTTTTGGACGGAAAATATCGAGGGGCAGTGGCGACGATGCTGGAGGCCTGAAGCCGTTGTTGGAATCATCGAAATAGACCTCAGGAGAAATAAAACAAAAGCGATCATTAGTCATCTGGGCGTCTAATGCTTTTTTTCCATGTCGCAAACCGAAAAGAACAACTTCAAGATGCTTCAAGCTCCAATACTACATCGGCGGTGAGGTGAGCTAAATTTCGACCGTCCGATTCATGCATAACTGATTTAATCAATGGCAAAAGACTTTCCCCAAGTTTCCCGAGAGATAGATCGATCCTGAAATGTGAAAGGCTGTGAAAGGACATATATATATCGGAACTGGGTATATGTATGGTGCACTTATGTTGCTCATAAAATCAGCAAGCATAAATCCTGTTGAACAGTGATGCAGACTCCATTTTGGCTCCATCGCGATCCTGGTCCCAGCTGACAACAAACTTGAAATTGGCAACTTGTTATGTCACCTCGCCTTTTTCTCTTAACATGAAGAGTTGTGCTAGAGATCCTCAGAGGCTCTGGAAAACTTTGATCAGTATTGGGCCATATTTCCGCTCTGGAGTGTTCATTTAATTGCTTTTTTTCGCTTTTTTTCATGACTACAGTCTCCCTAAGGGCATTTCTCGCCGTGCGACGATGCTTTACACCACCACTTCAGATGCATTCATCAACGTGGAACTAGAACTTCTGGTCCACATCTTTCCAGGAGAATATTTTCCACCAAGGGGTTCAGGATCCTACCATCCCCACCCTCAACTCTCCCGTGATCACAATCGTTAACCTACCGGTCTTCTCGAGTATTGATCTTCAACTAAATGCACAACTCAGGCTAGCAGATCCACGAACATTTAGTTACCTGACTCGGCTTAGCAGACCCACAAGTTTTAATTTTCCTCAGGAGTGCCTTTCATCCTTGCCTAGGAAGGCTATCAGCACTGCTATATTTGACTCTGGTTACTAGCTCTTGCATTTTGTGTTCTCCGAAAATTATCATGGGCCACCAATCCAAAGTCGTTCAGGTCTGTATTTGTGTTCGTGCTATTGTTACTTCCGTTCTACCTAATTCATCACTTTCCCGCTGTTCACGCCACCCGTGCTACTGAAATTGTCAGTATTTGAATATCATCTCCCTCTACTTATCAGCATCCATTCTTGTTTACCATTCCCACATCAGTACCGCGCACCACTATGTGCAAGTATGTATGATTTGGCCAGTGAAACGGTGAAACTTGAAGAAGGAGAACTTTCACAATTGAGGAAAGCTTCTCAGACAAGGTTTTTGTAACATCTCTGAGGCTGGAGGAACACTGTGTCCTGCTGCCAGTGTGTTGAGCCAAGGATTATCTACAAAGGCAGATTTCACCTGCCCAATTCCACTGTGGATTTTGAAGATAACTGCATTGGTTAGGAACGAGTTGGACAATAATGGCCATATTTGATGCTGCAGTTAGTGGAAGTACACAGGTAAGTAGGCGATTAGCCGAAATAATTGCACTGGAACTCAATGATCTCTCTAAATCATCTATTCAACAATTGCCTAGTAGTAGGGACTCATTGACACTCCAATTTCAATTTTCTGCCGAAGTTGTGCTCATGAAAAGCACTGATGTTTCCGATTAGCCTGAGTGCTGATTAACAGGGCCATATATGCTTCCCGATACCCTAATACTTATATATAGAGAGGACTGAACGGAAATTGCATTTCTAAAATGTCCTTCATCATGATGCATGGGGATTTACTTGTTCAGGATGTCTACCTCCAGGTCTCATCCATCGCGCGTATGGTAGGCATATTGTTCCTATTGATAGCCACCACAGCTGCTGTCAGAGCATGGCAAAATTACAGGCGCACTTGGGTGAGCTGAAACTGTATATCCCGTAGTTTGTCGTTGACTGAACTCGGTTCTTTAGGTTGATGCACCTACCATGGGCCCAGGGAACATCTTTGGATCCTACTTGTCTGCCCGACGCTATCTCACCAACAGTATGCGCATTGTCCAAGAGGGCTATCATCAACACAAAGGCCACATCTTCAAAGTTGCGGAATCGGACCGTTGGACAGTTTTTGCATCGGGGCCACGGCTTGTCGAAGAGGTTATGAAAGCTCCTGACAGCCTCATGAATGGAGAGGCTGCAGCTAAAGATGTAAGATTCTCTACCAATATGGGGATGTAACAATTTCTGACTTAAGAATATGAACGTCCAGTTGTTCCAGGCAGAGTGGACCTTTGGGGGTGATATTGTCGCAAATCCATACCATATCAACTACATCAGGACGCATCTCACACATAATTTGTCTGAACTTTTTCCAGATATGTTTGATGAAGTAAAGACAGTACTCGCCGAGAAGCTGCCTACTGATACCGATGAGTGGGTCCCTATCAGAGCCGCTGATGTCTTCACATACACAATCAATCGTATGCTCAACCGTGTCTTTGTTGGTCTACCTCTCTGTCACGACGAGGAATATCTAGCTCTTATGAGAGTATTTGCCACCAATGTCATCAAGGACGCTGCTGTTGTTCGAGTGTTTCTGAAGTTCCTGAAACCGTAAGCCTCTTCTCTTTAATGATTTCGCTGCTCATCAGAATTTCAGTTTAGCTTCTGTTTTCCTGACCAACATTCGTTCCACGTTGAGAACTGCCTTAAAATACTTGGGACCGATTATTGATGAACGCCGTCAAGTGGTCAAAGACATGGACAGTGATCCAAAACAGGTAAGTACTTTTGACTCCCATTCTCCTGTTTCATCAACAACATGGCCGTCATAAGATCACCCTCGTCGACTGGTTTTTATCCCAGGGAATAGAAACAGACACCGAGAAGCTGGCCATGCGAATTGCGTTTGTGAACTTTGTTTCGCTCGGGACTACATCGATGGTAGGTGCTCTGAATTAAGTCACTAGAATCAGTCAATAATTTGTCAATGGTAGAGCTTCATGAACGTCCTCTTTGACCTCTGTGCAGCTCCACAATTTTCCGAACCAATACGCCAGGAAGTCCAAACAGTGGTCCAACGAGAGGGCTGGTCAAAGACGGCGCTGCAAAAATGTCTTAAATTGGATAGTCTTTTGAAGGAGTCGGTCCGACTTAGTATCGGTGGAGGCAAGTCCGCATGATATTGTTAGATTCTACCTCCGCACAGCGTACGCACAGTCCCCAGCTTTGACCACGTATTTTGCTTCCGCCCGATTACATATGCACTGTACAGTTTATCAGCCACACCATCGGATGTCGAACGGGGCTCCCTCAGTTACTTTACATCTAACTGAGGTGAGCCCCATATTAGTTAGCCTTATATATCATGCTCACGACGTACGTAGTATTTATTACTTGACAGGTACCGAATATAGTTACTTTACATCTAACTGAGTATTTATTACTTGACAGATTATGAGACTGGTACTCTAAAAAGAGCAACTACATATACACACCAAGCCTCCGAACCACCCAGTTCCACGATGTCATCGTCATCAAACATGCCGAATGTCCAACGATTCCCCACAGGCATAGCCCTCGAAGGGGAGGATAACTGGTGGCCCTACAAAAGGGAAGTTAGTCTCGCAGTAGAATCGAAAGGACTACAAGGGTACCTACACGGAACGATTGCCAAACCCAGCGACGGGAAACCTGCGGTAACCGTCACTTCGCCAGAAGGAACCACAACTACTCCCACAGTAACAACACCACCATACAGCCAGACGCCCTCACCTGAGGAATGGTACGCCCGAGACCGATACGTAGCGAGCACGATAGTATCAAATATTATCGACCCCACAGGACTAGGGGTAGACTATACCGAAATGGCGTCCGCAATCTGGCAGGAACTCGTCAACCAATTCGAACAAAAATCGGAAGAGCTATTACTATTCCACGATAGTAACCTCCGAGCTCACCGATATGCTTACCCCGAAGAGACGATGGAAGAACACAAAAGGACTATGCGAAATCTACTCAGAAGGGCTACGAATGCCGGCGCAGTGATAACAGACGGCCAGTTCCGAGTGATTGTTCTTGCGTCACTCCCGAAAGACTGGGATGCTGACATCAGGCACCTCCCCGGAAAGACAAGCAGCGAAGCATTCATCTACCTCCAAGGTATCTGGTTACAAAAGGAAAAGAGACGAACGGAGGAAGAGCGAGAGGAGAAGAAAGTAAAGGCACTACTCGCGATGCACGTAGCAAGCGCCCAGGCTCCAGACAAAAACAGGCCGACGTGCGCGAACCCGAACTGTAAGAAAATCGGCCACACTATCCAAAAGTGCTGGGCGAAGGGAGGGGGAGCAGAGGGTAAAGGACCTAACGGCTGGAGGTTCAACAAGAACAACGAGCCGAATAGGAACCAGAACCCCGGAAACGCCGTAGCTGCTACAGCCAACACGACGACCTCGCCCGCAACACCACTGGATACATATGTCTTGTCAGCCAAGACAACCAGAGACGGCGCCAGTACGTTGTCTCCCAGTACACCCCACCAACGCACATCCCTAACTAACAGATCCCTCGTTAGCAATGATCATACCTTTCTGAGAGGGTGGGAGCATCAGGGGACTAGGGATGTGAATGGGAGTGAGGACGTACATACACACTACATAGCACCCAGCCCACTGGCATGTACAACACGCCGAAATAATACACTCCTCTATGCGCCTGCGAAAACACCGTCGACTCGAACGTTCATTGATTCCGGGGCAACTGAACATTGCTGGGTGAGCAAATCAGACTTTGTAGAATATAGCCAAGTACAAGGGCAGAGCGGGACCAGCGCACTAGCAGGCGAGGCAGGAAGGTTCCAGATACATGGAACAGGAACCGTTGAGTTCACGACGAGAGTAGGAGAGGTAATGCGACGAATCCGACTCACGAACGTGAAGCATACACCGGAATTCGGACACAACTTAATCTCCCTATCAACTCTTGACCAGCGAAACTTCAAAGGAGAGTGGGGCGACGGAGTATTGAGCGTTAAGACGCCGGAAGGACAGGTAGCGATGCTGGGGAGAGGCAAGACCAAGATGTACGAAGTGGAGACCCTGCACCAGACACAGGCCAACTCAGCAAGATCCCATGAGAAGGCCGTCGACATACACACCTGGCACCGGCGCCTGGCACACGTAGCCGTACCACGAATCCTGCGAATGGAGAGTCGGGGCCTCGTGGATGGGCTACAAATCAAGTCCAAAACGTTAGCCGGAATGTGTATCGACTGCTTGTACGGGAAGGCAACGCGTAGACCATTCGATGAAAAGCTCACTCACGAGACAGAGGTGCTTGAGAGGGTACATATCGATCTATGGGGACCAGCCACCACCCCAAGCATGGGCGGGGCAAGATACATGATGCTCTTCTCCGATGGAGCGTCATCAGTACGGGTCCCCGCATTCCTCAAGGACAAGCGAAAGGAAACGTCACTAAAAGAGTTCCATAAGTACCGGGTGATGGCCGAGAACCAAACAGGGAAGAGGATGAGGATTATACGGGTCGACGGCGGAGGCGAATTCGATAACAACCTCCTGGAAGCATATTGCGCCGACCGGGGGATTATCATTGAAAAGATAACCCCATACTCCTCATCTGCAAACGGGATGGCAGAAAGAGGTAACAGGACAGTCATCGAAGGTGTACGCACCTTCCTCGAAGAATCAGGACTTCCCCGCTCCTTCTGGGCAGAGGCCGCAGCGACATTCACCTATGTGGACAATTTCGTGCCCACAGCACGATTCCCAGACCGCGTGCCCACCGAATACTGGTCGAATAAACGGCAGGACGTATCGCATTTGCGACCGTTTGGATGCCGAGCGTGGGCTACACTTCCTGAGAGCAGAACCGAGGGGAAACTGGCGCGCCAGGCGGTGGAATGCCAGCTGATAGGCTACATGGGACGAAGGGGGTACCGATTGTGGCACCAACCTAGCCGCACCTTCCTGGAGTCGAGGGATGTGAGATTTGAGGAAGGAGAAGCGCATCGCTCCAGGGAAGAAACACCGGCGACTGACGACGGTGACCTGGTAAGCAACCAGCCTGCAGGCAGTCTAGAACCAACCACACCCACGAATGGACCCACAGCTCAACAGCATGCGGATCAAGAAGACGAAGAAACACGGGATACCGGTCCTACCTCCGATCCCTCTCCACCACTACGTAGAAGTGCCCGTGTACGCACCCCCTCCCGTGTCGCTATCGAAAACCAGGCTCTAGCAGAGCGCGAACACGAGGCTCAGGCCAACAAAGAAGACTGGGCAACGGATTCTCCGCCACCCAACCAAACACTCGCACTTATTGCTGCTAACCCATGGGCTTTCGCGTCAGCGACGAACGATACATGGGTCCCGTCTACCTTCAAACAGGCTATGAAGGCCCCAGAACTTTGGCTCCCACCCATGAAAGCCGAGTACGAAACGCTCGTCGCGAAGGAGTGCTGGGAGCTGGTGCATCTACCACCTAACGCGAACCTCACCGGGGGGAGATGGACTTACGCCATAAAGTGGGGACCAGGAGGGGAGGTACTGAAGCGGAAAGCACGGTGGGTAGCACAGGGATATACCCAAATCCAAGGACAGGATTATGACAAAACATACGGGGCAGTCGCGCGCATGGAGTCGGTACGGATCGTACTGGCAATCATAGCTACTCTTTGGCTCTCCCTCTTCCAGATCGACTTCACAGCCGCATTCCTCAATTCACCCATATCCCACGAAGTGTACATGCGACAGCCCGACGGATTCATTCAACCAGGAAACGAAGACAAGGTGTGCAGACTCAGGAAGTCCATCTATGGCACTATGCAAGGGAGCCACGACTGGCAAGAGACCCTCGCAGCTGGATACAGTGAAGATGGATACATCACATCCAGAGCCGACCCTTGTATCCGATACCGACGGGACGGCGACGAATATACACTCACCAGCACGTATGGGGACGACGTCTGCGGAGGATCATCCACGGAGGATGGGAGACTACGGGCAGTAAAGGATCTGGCGAAGCGATGGGAGTCGAACGAGGTATCGTCCCACGTCCTGCTGGGAATGAACATCCAGCAGAACCCCACAACAAAGTCCATTA
This sequence comes from Lentinula edodes, assembly GCF_021015755.1. NCBI lineage: Eukaryota > Fungi > Basidiomycota > Agaricomycetes > Agaricales > Omphalotaceae > Lentinula > Lentinula edodes. Next base: position 183,575 of record NW_025764327.1, read on the forward strand.
CAATCTCCCAAAAGCCTTACATCCTCCGCATGCTCGAGCACTTCCACCTCCTACACGTGCGACGCCGCCATACACCCCTACCCCCCAACGTCAAACTCTGCGAAGCACCCACCCCGCTCCCAGACGATGAGCTGCAGTTCATGTCGGACAAACCATACCGCGAATTTGTGGGATCGGTCCTGTGGTGCCAGACATGCACCCGCGCTGATATCTCCTTTGCCGCTGGACTACTAGCAAGATACCAACTCCACCCCGGCAGGACTCACTGGGAGTGCGTCGAGTGGCTGGCTGGATACCTCCTGTGGTCCTGTGACTACGCCATCACCTACGAAGCGCCTCCAGCAGGTGAAGAGCACTTGCCGGGCGTAGGACTGAAACCAAAAGGGTACTCCGACTCTGACCATGCCGGATGTGTGGACACCCGCAGGTCTACATCGGGATATGTCTTCTTCATGGCCGGGGCACCCGTCTCCTGGAGTTCTAAACGCCAACCCACACCCGCACTGTCATCCACGGAGGCCGAATACATCGCCCTGTCCCGGGCTTGCCAGCAGGCGGTCTGGCTACAATCCTTCCTCGCGGAGGCCGATCTGAACCAGCAGGGACCCGTTACACTGCTGGGCGACAACTTTGGATCCATCAGCCTGACCGAGAACTCCAAACGACATGCTCTCGTGAAGCACATCGATTTACGGGACCACTATATCAGGGAGAAGGTAGCTAGTGGGGCGGTGAAAGTGTTAGAGATCCGAACAGGTATGAACGTAGCAGACGTGTTTACTAAAGCTCTTAGCGGTCCAATCCACGGGAAGATGGTCGGACTACTAGGACTGTATCGTGCGGAGCAGGGGGGGTGTTAGATTCTACCTCCGCACAGCGTACGCACAGTCCCCAGCTTTGACCACGTATTTTGCTTCCGCCCGATTACATATGCACTGTACAGTTTATCAGCCACACCATCGGATGTCGAACGGGGCTCCCTCAGTTACTTTACATCTAACTGAGGTGAGCCCCATATTAGTTAGCCTTATATATCATGCTCACGACGTACGTAGTATTTATTACTTGACAGGTACCGAATATAGTTACTTTACATCTAACTGAGTATTTATTACTTGACAGATATGACCCTTATCAAGACTAATGGGCGGACCACAGTTCTTGGATTCCGGAAGGTCGCACAAGATCATACGTTCTCAGACGGAACATTTGTACCTAAGGACAATTTCGTCAACTGTCCTGCAAGAGCGATGCACCAAGATCCCAAAATTTATGGCGAAAATGCTAGGGAGTTTGATCCCTTCCGCTGGAGCACACTCCGTGAGCAAGAGGGCCAGAAGACAAAGCATCAACATACTGCGACAAGTTCGATGTACATACCCTTTGGACATGGGACTCATGCATGGCTAGTGTCGCAATAGCTTGAATTCCTCAATCCTCAACTGACTCAAATTTCTCTAGTCCAGGACGCTTCTTTGCGTCTACCGAGCTAAAGATACTCATGGCATATCTTCTGATGAATTACGAATTCCGTTTTCCGGATGGTAAACGTCCACCTGAGGAGCTTCTGGGAGATGTCAATATCCCAAACACTAGGGCGATTGTGCATATCAGAAGAAGGAAACCTGAAGATTCATTTGAGAAGGGATTGAGTTTCGTACTGAACGTATATTGATCGTTTAACGTACTGCATTTTGAATCGTATTCCGTGCGGAAATATATAGTTTAGGCTTACTTGACAAAGAATTCTCAAAACACGCATTACCACCGTCTACTCCGAATTTTGGCATGTATTATGTTCAATGGATCACAAAGAAGCAATCGGCCAGGCTATTATGTTTACACGGGCATGAATGTTTTGTACGCCCGCCGCATCGGCAGCCTAATATTCGTGAGGGAATAACCGACATTGTACTACCAGCGGCGGTCAAATGGCAACAGAATTTGTGAGAGTCGAGTAGACTTTCGAGGAGGAGGTGGAGGTCAGATGCACAGGAAAACGTCCGAGGTGTTTTAGGGACCTCAAGTGAGTGAAATCTCATAAACAAGGCACATGTTTAAGAGCAGGAGCATGGAAACCCGGGACTGACATACGTCCAACGGGGTCGCCGCGGATGACACCTTTGAGGCGCGAGGATATGATCAAGAGGAGCAATCAGCGTCAGTGCGCCTTTCAATCTGATTTGAGGTGTATTTCAAGGTATGGACGTCTCGCTCCTGTCAACCGATATTTGATCTCGAGGCTCTGAGGTTCTTTTAGGAGGGACTCGGAGGAATTGAATGCGATTTCTGAGAAGTTTTGTCGTGTAGAGCTAGTAGATCATCAATTACCCCTAGCTTTGCACCGTCGCTGTTCGGAAACAAGAGATTACCCCTAGATTACCGGATGAAGTAATCGCGAGGCCGGTATGTTAATAGGTTTTAGGCCGGTTTGAACGGTGATTTTGAAGGTGCAGAGCTCTTCAAACAGATGTCGGCAGGTTTTGGTCATACCCCCATTGCCCCAAAACTATCTTCATTTAGGGTTTATCTCTTGGGCTCGAAACTTGCATATCAGATTCGGGTGTATACCCGATTCGGGTGGAATATCGCCTTCATACGGCTAGCCAAGGCTTTGTATGGACTGATAGAGTCTAGGTGCGCAACGCTGCCAGAGGCTTGTGTCGCTGACTCAGATGAGACGCCCCGCTACTCGGCGTTCACTCAGAATGCATCAGGTATTCTTGTGTTGGACTCAGAGGATTCATCGTCCCTGATGCAGTTCGGACACAAAAAGCGGATCTGGTCCAGACTTGCCTCAACCTCGAAGTCGTTTAAAATCATAAATGTACCGCCGATAGCTAGTATCTAGTCCTTAAGTCTCAGCTATAGCACTACGTGTCTGCTGAACTTCCGAACACCGTGCCGAATGTTTTCCGGCATGTGGGAATCTTAAGCCACTGCCATATTAGGCATCCCATGTCCCGAATTCGGCCTCATCTCTAGCCGACCATCCTTTGCTCAGTAATTGTACAATGTATGGAGGTGCGACAATACCGATAATCCCTAAAGCCCACATTTCGAAGGGTGTCTCTGTACTTGGGCGGCCTCCCGAGAGTCAGACAAAGGAGTCTCAGATGTGAATGCAAATGTTTGGTAAGAGCTAGGTAAGAATGAATTTAACACCAAGTAATGGAGCACCGAGAGGAATCCTTGGGCGGATCTCTTTTTATTTTCGATATTCCATATATACGCTACAGGAGCTCGAGGAACTTCCAAATCAACACAACAAAAAAAAAACGGTGCCTTCTCGGCCTGTATCGAAAGATACGATCTCTGTGTACGTCTTAGTCTTGTTTATAAGTTGACTATTCCTTTTCTGATGCTGACACTCAGACTCTAACGGCCTCAAATTTCTACGTCCGCTTCATAATCACCAACCGTGTCGACATAGGCAGGCTGGACATCTCTCACACAGATACTTATTCACTGCCACGCTCTTAACGCCTCGACTTGATCACCTATAATTGCTTTCGACTCTTACCAGCATTGATGCCACGCACTAACGCCCTGACTCCAACTCAATTTTAAGTTAAACCTAGGCTCAGAGGCACTAACTACAAGGATGTTCATTCCCTAGTCATTTTAGGTCGGTGCAAGTCATAAGAGATTTACTGCCTCATGAGGAGAGGGACAGTTGATTCGACCGCTACAGGATACCATTTCGGAGTCAAGACGAGAGTGGGGAAAAATATCCCACTGGCGCGACGACCGTTGATCAAAACAAGCGTCTGTACGTCTTTTGACCCAAAAGGATCGGGCACGCCTACATTCTTAACCTCGCTCTCTCCATCCTTCGATCGAAAGTCCATAATCTATCTCAATATCAGTATCATCAGTCATTTTTTGCTGCTCCAGGTGAGAGCGTATGCGCCGATGGGACTCCCAGGACAGTCGCAGAGCCGGACAGTTCGGAGACGCGAGGACGCGAGGTGGTCAATTAGCACAGATGAACACAGTACCGTCCTGGTATATATCGAAAGAGAGTCCTTCACATCCCGTCAGCGGTTCGTTTCTTGCATCTCTTCCACAACTCCTTCCTAGTCCCATTGCCACTTATCGCCACTTATCGCCACTCGTACCACTCTTTCGCTTTGATATTCGAAGGGCTTAGCCCCGAGTTTACTCCAGTATCTCTGCTCACACAAAAGCAGCTCTTGTTATGGATATCACTTAACGCTCCTACGTCATCCATTCTTATCTCCGTTTTCCTGCGCCAGCAGCCAAGTCCCTAATCCTGGACTCGCGCAGCTCTCTCTGTTCTTCATATCATAGAGAAGGTCCTTGAGCACATTGTCCGTTACGAACTATCCTCTTTGAATCTTCAAAGGTTCGACTGCCATATAGTCCACTACCTCTTTCCCACCCTCAAACTGTGCTTGTTCTCTTCCGCGCATATCGGTGGGGAACCTGACGTTGCGTGTGCATTTGCTATCGGCATTCGTTCAACTTTACATGTCATCCCTAGAAGAAATTGCAAGAAGAAATTGCAAGCATATTTCAACTGTTGTATGTGCTGATCATATTTGTTGCATGAAAATACTTAGACTTAATTAAATGGTATTAGAAACTTGTATAGGGTCAGTGACTTTGAGCTCTGGGTTAAGGCCGTTTTCTCTTGCCAAGTGGTCGTCCTTTCATCGTCTGACTTTTATGATAGAACCAAAGAAGGGAAGAAGAGCGGCAGCAGTCAGCTAACGTTGAGGCAAACCATGTCTTAGAGGTCGAGTATCTATACAAAGATTGAATAAGACCTCAGTGTTGAACCGATGAGGTAGAAAACTGCTAATATTATACCTATATGAAGATTGAATAAGACTATCTAGTTTGTGAGTAATGTAGTGTAGGTATAATGAGACAAAAGAAACTTACCCTCAGCGTTGAACCGATGAGGTAGAAAACAGCTGAGGGGAAGGGGCGTGTGAAGAGTGAACTAAGTAGTCTGAGTCACGTGGGAGCGGAATGAATGGAAGAGAATGCCTTCCAACACACCCCCACCGATGAATGAAGTGGTCATGTAATAGCTGGTAGTGGTACTAGACCAAGGGATAGGGAATGCTTGTAGTGCAGATCTGGTAGTGATTTGGTGAAGATGTCAGCAATCATATCAAGTGAAGAACACCAAATGGTGGAAATTGTATCATCTTCAATATGAGAATGGATAAAGTGATAGCGGATATCGATATGTTTAGAATGGTTGGATACAGAACGTGAATTTGCAATGTCAATGGAAGATCGATTATCAGAAATTAAAGGAAAGGGATTGAGAATAGGAAGTGAAATTAAGGAAGTAAATACCCAAATCCACAATAATTCTTTCAGTACATGTGTTAAGCCCATGTATTCCATTTTGTTTGATGATAGGGCAATGCTTTTCTGTTTCGAGGCTGACCAAGCAACTAAACCACCAAATAGGAAAATCCCAAAGCCCGATATTGATTTGCGATCTATGGCATTGCTACCCCAGTCGGTGTCAGAAAGAGCGATCATATCAGATTTGATTCCGAGAGTGTTGAGGAGATCAGTCCGATGATCACCCCCATATTGTAGGGCCCAAGTACACGTTTTTGCCAGGTATTGGAGAGTTCCTTTAGCTGCAATAAGGTGTTGAGGGGATGGTTTCGAATTGAATTGAGTGAGAAACATGACAGTATATGCAATATTGGGTCGAGTACAGAGTGCGAGGAAAAGGAGACAGCCAACTAGTGCTTGATAGATCTTCGTGAGAGATTCAGTATCAACATCAGCATACAGAGAGGGGTTAGGATCGGGCCCATTGAATTTGTATCGGAGTGGAAGGTCATGAATGATACATTCAGTTAATCCGTATTGGTCTAGAAGATCCTCAACATATGATTCCTGTGAGAGCCATAACAGACGTCAGGTGCGATCACAATATATTCAAATTCCAAGGAAAGTTGAAGTCGGGCCTAAATCGACCACTTTGAAGCGACAATTAATTTGATGAATAAACCAGAGATAGAGTGCAGTAGAATTCGTGGAGACCAAGCCGTCATCGACATGAACAGGTATCACAAGCAGATCACCATTAGTGGGCATCTTGATAGACAAGTCGGGTGGTGTTGTCCAGCGGCCGATGAAGACTGCATTATCACATTCATGTCTCTTTAAGCCAATGTCATCTAGCGCTTTACAGAGCGTGGAGTACCAAGCTGCTGAAGCTTGGTGAAGGCCATAGAGCGCTCGTCGTAAACAGTATACCGCGTCAGGTTGGGTGGTAATTGGTCGGCCTGGAATTTGTTTGACATATATTTCTTCAGCGAGAGGTGCATTCAAAAAGGCCTGTTTAACATCAAAGCAATATAGTTTGAGATCCATGTGAGCAGTCCAGGCCATGAAATTCAATAGGATACCATTCTGGTGACTGGTGCATGGACATTCCCATAGTCCTCAGGCCATTGAGTAAACCCTTGTGTGACAAGTCTAGCTTTCTTTGTGCCATCGAGTTTGATATCGTAGACCATTTTTAGGCCAATGGGAAATTTACCCTTCGGGCATGTGGATACTTCTTTGAAAACTCCTAAATTGAAAAGTCCAGAGATCTTCCTGTTCTCAGTGTCAAGCCATTCATTGATGTCAGGTCGTAATAACATCTCCCGACGTATGGATGGTGCCTTCCTGAGATCAAAAGTCTGTGGTTTAGAAGTCGAAGTCAAACGAGGTTTGATTGGGTTGAATGGACTGGGAATATTGGCGAGTGCTGCGAAGAAGAATTGAGAATCGTCATCAAAGCATTCGAAGTCATCTTCGAGAATACAACAAGCAAGTGAGCATCCTACAATATCACAATTAGGAGAAAGTCCCTCCTTGATGCGTCGTTCCTGAAGAAGTTCATTGTGTTGTTAAATTCCCTCTTGCCATTCCTTTCCATGTTCCGTTAGTTTCGTTGCGCAACGGGGATGAGGACCAGTAGGTGGAATTGAAGTTGGAGATGAAAGATTCAATGGTAAATTGGGTACTGGTGGAATTGGATCGAGTTTGGATATAGAAGTTTTTGACGATCGTGGACTATGTAGTCTACCAAACTGAGATTCATTGAACACGACTTGGTCAGAAAAATGCTCCTTCCCATTGATATCACGAACTCTCCATCCTACGCGATGATCTTCATAACCAACAAATATCCCTTCCAACATTTTGTCTCCAAATTTTAGTCGGATATCTTCAGATACCTGGATCCAACATTGGCACCCCCATACTTGTAGATTGGATAGATTTGGTGGATGGCCATGAACCATTTCATAGGGTGTCTTGTTGTCAGGAATTGTCTTTGTTGGTAAACGGAAACGAACATAGATTGCAGTATGGACTGAATCTTTCCAGAACTGGAGTGGTAGGCCTGAGTGGATGAGCATCGTCATGGCGTCATTTTCAATAATACGGACCCATTGTTCTGCTTTCCCATTTTGTTGATGAGAGTATGCAGCCGTTTTCTGAACTAAGATTCCCTTCTCTTCAAAATATGTCGTAGCTTCCGAACTGTGAAATTCTTTTGCACCATCCAGTCAGATATTTTTGACCTTGTGAGGCGACATGATATTCTCCCAGGTTGAAATTGTCGACTTGATGATATGTACAGCTTGGTTCTTCTTTGCGAAACATCCACCAGATAAGGCACTTGTGTAGTCATTGAGAATGATGTTAAAATGAGAACTTTGGTGGTTTGAAAGAGTCCCTATAGGTCCACAGGTATCGGTGTGAATAAGTTCTAGTGGTGCGGAAGCACGGTTTCTGTGGTACATATAGGAAAAACAGGGATGTTTGCCTTTAAGGCAAGAATCACATATTCCACGCATTTTTGTTCCATTCCATTCCTCGAGGCCCTTTGCAGAGTTCCCAGTAAGGAGTTCGTTGGTAAGATCAATGCCTGGGTGGCCAAAACATTCATGAAATAGAGTGCCATTTGGGATTTGGGGAATGAAAACTAGCATGGTTAGGTGAATTGGATCCGAGAGATTTTCGTCATGTAGTAGGAAACATCCTTGTGAAATGCATAAGCATTGAATTACATTGGCAATTGCAAAGCAATCCGGGTCAGAGTGTATTTCAACTGTTTGAGGAGACATGATAAATGTGAATCCATGTTCAAGCATTGCTCCCACAGATAGTAAGTTCACTGGGGCATCTGGAGCATATAAACAATTGTGCATCTCCAAAACCAGTTTGTCATTCGTTCCTTTGATCCACATCTCAAAGTAGCAGGTGCCTGAAGCCTCAGTGGATAGAATGCCTGAGTTAGCTGTTTGTACAGCAAGGGCTCCATCTTCGTCAAACGTGAAAAAGAATCTACGGTCGTTAACAATATGATTTGTACAGGCGGAATCCAAAAGTGTTTGATTCTTCTGGATAATTGTTGAATATGCGATGGGTTCATTATTGTTCAAATGGTGCATTGGTAATGGAGAACTACTTGGGAAGGAAGATAGTAGTGCCGCAAATGGTTTAAGACGTCGTGCAGGATAAGTTGAATAGACAGTTGTATTAGCATTCAAAGTAACATCAGGTACATGATTTATAGTATCCACAGGTTCAATTTTCGAAGTAAAGTTCGAAGTGGGTGAACTGACAGTCATAACATAAGCTGATGGTTTATTGTTTGGTTTGGGTATGTTCTGTGTTTCTGCTGGTTTATCCGGCGTTCCCCCATTTCCATTTTGTTGAAATCAACGATTGTAGGTACCACCCCCAGAATTGGCAAGATCGAGGAGTTCCCTGTTGCACATATTTCAAGACGGATAGCAAATTTATCGAATAATTCTTGGTTTGGAACAATGCCTGGTTGGTCAAACTTCTGCTCAAGTACTTGTTTGAGGTAAACATAACGAGGGCCTGATGGTAGTTTCAATATGTATTTCAATATGAGGGTATCCCAGGGGATGTCATAGCCATAATTTTGTAAGGTAGTAAGAGTCAAGCTCCATTTGAAATTGAATTTCTCTATGTCCATCCCATGGATTTGAGAAGTAAGGAGTTCATCTTGGATCTGTAGACATGCTTTCCTATTGGGAGCTGCCTGATATGCAGCTTTGAGGCAAAGGTATATCTGTCTTGCCATCCATTGTTCGCCTCGATCATCAATCATGGGTGGAAGATGATTCCGTGCCTCATCTGATAATCGTGTGGTCAATATAGATGAAGTCCAGCCATTGTTCTTATCCCATTTAAGGCGAGTCTCTAGTTCCTTCCTCATTGGATTAGGTGAAATGGTAGGGCAAAGTAGGGGCATATTCCATTCCGTCCACGGAGTTCCAGGTAGAGGTTCGTCGCATATATGGCCTAGAACAAAACCATTGGCTACTGTCTGCCAAACCCCTTCGTTTCATTTGACCCACGATTTACGGTCTTTCAGCAAATCAGCATCCTTCATGGTTGCTAGAAAGGTCGCATGGATAGAAGAGTATTCAATTTTGAATTTGGGCATTACGGAACGGGGTTGTTCAGTCAGTGGTTGAATTGTCTGGTGTCATGCCCTGACCATAACCAGACCAGCCCCAGCATCAGCCCACACGTTCTCACATTCCCGACTCTCCTTGCACCTCCCCAGGACATCCCTGAGGCAGTACGCACCTCCCCAAGACAGTACCACCACCCCCTGAAAACGTCCGGACAACCATTCCGACACGCGTATGAAGCCCTCCGACACCAGCCCCATTAAGTACCAATCTCGATCGCCTGTCTCTCTCGATTATCTGCCTCATGCTCCCTAGGTTCTGATGTTCCCTTGTTCACTTCCCGTACCTATTTAAGTAGCTCCGCAACGTCCCCAAGCGCCAGCTTGGTATATTTTGAACACACACCCTTTTGCATAGGTCCAGTCCCTGTCCCTTTGTACCTGCTAACCATACGGATTTCTCTTTACTCTCTGTTTCATTACCTCTGTTTCTCTCAACTCTTGTCTATCGTCTCTGTGATCGTCTATACGACCCAATACACGCTTTTACTTTACGTCTAAGCAATCCGAGTGAGTTCCCGAGCTCCCTCGAACAATACTAAAGCTCCCCAATGCCTACCGCCTTGGTGAGCTAACCTCCCCAAACCTCCTCGAGCTCCCTAGCTATTCTATAGGCTTCAGGACCTCGATCTAGGTAACGTCGAAGCTACCCCTCACGTCGAACTACGTACTGCTTCTCCGTTACCACCTCCCACACTCGAGGACGTCCATCCTCAAGCCTAGCCCCCAGGGACCTACCCTCCCTGGCACATCCCTTCTCGGGAGCTTACCACCTCGAGACCCATCTATACATACGACCTACTCGATCCTATATTGACGTTCTAGCGAGTACAACTCCTACTACGCAATATAGTACGGTCCCGCACTCTTCCTTAACCTCCCTACGCCTTAGGGACCTCCCTGGACCTCCTAGGAATCCCTCAAGGGTCACCATCCCGTCGTTCCAGCCACTACTAGGTCATTCCCGTCCTCGGTCGCGGTTCCCGTAGCTCCCTTCGAGCTCCAGCCTGCTCCTAGCACGCTACAACATAAACCTCCACATACCAAAACCTACCCTAAGACCTATTTTGACCCAGGTCTTACATCTGGTAGACTGGATAAGGAGCGTAGTACGCAGGATATGGATGACCTTCATGTACTCTGAGTGGAGTTGGAAACCATTGGTGGTTCGATTCAGGGATATGATGATAATGATCCTGCAGAAATTCTGATAGGATCGCCGGAGCACTCTGAGTCTCAGGAATAAGTTGAGCTGATGCAGATATGTGATCCAGATCCATGACACGGTGTGGATGTGGTTGGTGCATGATGCGAGATGGAGTACATTCGACTGCAGGATGATTTGCCATGCGTGATCCGAGTCGAGATGGAAGACAAACGGATGCAGGTGAGACCGAAACAGGTGACCGTACGTAGTTTATAGGTAAAAATTGAGGAGAACCCGATTGGAGTGTATGATTCAGGTAAAAAATTATTTGATGAAGGAGCGGGAGGAAGAGGACGGTAATTAAAAAGATTCTGAGATGTGAAATTATGAGTCAAGTTTTGGAATGTAGGAACAATGTGATGATGCCAAGTTTCAGAAACAGATTGAGGAAGTGTTTGAGCAGAAGGAAAAGATGGAAGTGACGGGACATTACTGTGATTAATAGGTGAATGAATGGAGTGAGGAGAAGAATGAACAGAGTGAGAAGGTGAGAAATGGTTGATCATCTGTCCTGGTCCTGTATCCATTGGTGACGTGGCATGAGAATTTGTATGCATATATGCAGGAGAATGTTGAGTAGGACAAAATGGAATAGAGACCAGCGTTTGATACAGAATCGATTGAGTCTGAGGTGGATCGCAATGGACTGGCATTGTAAGATCCATTTGAGATCCGTGATTGTCAGTATGCATCCACGGTGGCAAGTTGCAAATTAATCCCGCTAAGCAAGAACAAATGCGTCAATCCAGAAAAAGGTTGTTGAGCTGTTGCAGAATACTGCCGCGAGGTTGGTTCAAAATCAAATCTCATATAAAAAGACCTAGGGAAGACCCATAACCTCTTAGAGGTCAAGTATCTATACAAAGATTGAATAAGACCTCAGCATTGAACCGATGAGGTAGAAAACAGCTAATGTTATACCTATACAAAGATTGAATAAGACTATCTAGTTTGTGAGTAATGTAGTGTAGGTATAATGAGACAAAAGAAACTTACCCTCAGCGTTGAACTGCTGAGGGGAAGGGGCGTGTGAAGAGTGAACTAAGTAGTCTGAGTCACGTGGGAGCGGAATGAATCGGCCATGGAAGAGAATGCCTTTCAACACCATGGATGCATAAATGGAGATCACACTAGGTTCCGCTTGGTTATTCTTAAGCTTGGAAGCTATCCAAAGGATCAGCACTTATCAAAGAAGTATAATACTATTATTGTGTTCAAAAACTTGCTGAAATTTGCCAAAGTACTTGGTTCTTTTTTTGCCGGCTCCTAAACAACTCTACAGTATGCATTCTGAGAGAACCCTAGTATGAGCTCTGTACAATCTTGTCACTTTATCTCAAAATCTATGTCTTCTGTTGGGTTTGGAATTCTCAGGAGGATTGGAAGTTCATTCAAATTTGACTGCTCATGTCGGCTGCTTGTTCAAGTGTTGTGTCCATTTGATTCTTGTGAGACTATGAAGAATATAAAGATAGATAGATAAATACTAAAGATGATTGTAATAGAACAAGACAGAATCAGAACTGGAATTGAGACAAAGTAAGAGACAAATATTTGAATGTTGGGAAACAAAACACATGCTTACCGAGAGCCAGGTGTTATTTAAACTGAGCAGTAATTTGAGTTGAGGGGGTATGATGTTGCTGTAGTACCTGAAGTGGTGATTGATACACTCAGGCTAGAGCATAAGTATGAAAGTGAGAAGGTCAAGAGAAAAGAATTGTTCGGACATACCGGAGGGTCAAAACTTGTGAGAAAGGCCTTGTGACGAGACTAAAATGTCAGTGAATGTACCGTATCTTCATGTGGGACTCACCCTCAATATAGTCCTGCAGCGCAGCAATCACCCTTCAAGACTCAATTAGTACTAGTTAAAGCAATTCAAAGCAATGGAAACTCACACATGCCTATCTAGAGGTGGGCCATCAGACCCTCTACCCTACCGAGGTGCCCGGTAGAGAGTCCGAACTGAACAATATTCTACCTGGGAGACCATACAACATCAGCATTTTGGTCCAGAACATTGAACGATCGAGAACGAAAAATTCGAAGCCGGGATAAGACCAGTGAATTGTTGTGAGCGAGTGCTAATCCCGACTATATTCCAGAGACATAGAGACATCGAGTAAGATGACTTACGAATGCTGTTATTTTGTCCTGGGTATTGGTGTTGTGGCTTCGTGTATGCATCAAGTTCGTTGTCAGGGTATAGACTAACGAGAAGAGTAAAAACAGTTAAAGCGAGGTGAGGAAAAGAATTAAAGGAATCATCTGCTTTTAAGGCAGACGGATGATGTGATCATTGCAAGATTATTATCTCATTTTCCAGCTCACCTTCGTTTTGCTCAGTCATTCAATTGTAAGTGGAGAAGGAGGAGCTCGCGCATGGGAATGTGAGGACTAGGGATATGTGAGCGACTATAGTTTAAGGTTTGACAGCTCTACAACGTACGTCCGGAGAACATATACTATATGTCCCCTACCATACTATGCTGAAAAACCCAAAGAAGTTCCGAAATACCAAGGACTGAAGTAGGATCTCAAAGGGGACTGTGGGGACTGTGAGAGGCTCGCTGTTCAAGTGGAATAAGAATATTGAAGAAAAAAATATGTGGAGAAATTTTCACGACGCCGCTCCATACCGAAAGAATCATACGTCTTCATCTTTATCCAGAATCATATTGCGGCTCCGTCACAGAGTTGAAAAACAATACTGTATACGTCTTATTCAATGCGGGTCCATTCTAAATATTCCTGCTGCTAACTAAACTTCATCGAGATGAATCCTGTAGACGAATTTCCGACACAGCACACCCTGGTGCTCAGCGGGAGGCCCCAACACAATTCGAAACTAGACTGCAATAACGCTATCGCAGCTGGAGAGAGGGAGAATACACGGTAAGTTAGAAGCTAGCTTAGCCTTTGGCTCTTGGAATACGTTACGTGCGGGGTAATAAGTAGCCGCAGATCAACGGGATGACAACTACACGCATGATATTTGCAGCCTCTGTCATGTCATATAATAGTCACCGATCGTCGAGCTGCGACTGCGGGCACTTGGGGGACCAAACGCTGATACTTTCTCCGTTTGAAGTCTCGGCGAGCGAGTTGGGTACGAGGACAGAGCTGGGCTGCTATGAGGGAGCTTGGCATTGGGTGTGGAATTGTGTTGGGCCAATATCATAAAAAGTGGTCGAAGCAACTGCAATGGGGTGTGGAGCGTATGACTTACCCATCTCAGTAGTAGATCGAAATTGAATTGTAATTGGGCCAGGGCGCAAATGAATGCTGGCAAACGAAGAGGGCGAGCATAGCTCATCTCTAGGGGTATGGAAGTTATCATGCTTACAAAGGCTCTCCGTCTCAATCCACGTCGAGGAAGTATAATAATAATAATGCCACGGAACGGAAGAAAATATTGCACCGATCGTTTACATCGAATTTTTGCTTGTGAGTTGCACCACACCGTATTAGCTAAGACAAAGATTACCTTTTAGATATAACCGTTTTCAGGTAAATGACGATTATACAGTAACTGAGGTCAAAACTAAGTCGAGAGGCTGAGTTCAAGAAGGGGCTGAGTTGAGCAGAGTAGTAATGCTGCAGATTATGAGCGTGGGAGAATAGAAAAAATGATTTGATTCCGAGGTTGAACGGTTGACGATAATGAATAACCCCTATAGGGCGTTCTCTGTCCCTCTTGCCACCATCCATCCAGTCTTTTACTCGGGCATCCTTCCGATAACAGTCCTCTTAAGGTTATTAATAAACACCACAAGTGTCTAGAAGAAAAGAGACAGCCGACGAATCTTTTTCGCCACTTGAAAGCTGTTGTGTCAGCTTCACCCCTGTCGTCGAATGTATCACGGAGACCCACAACGCAAAGTTGTCGACCAGAACTTCAATACTCGATCGAAGGACAATTTTTCAGAGAGTGCTAATACGATGCCACCAACAGAGACAGAGGAAAGCCGCGTGGACAGAGTGTGTATATTCATTTTATTTATTCGTTCATATGTAATGTTTTTTGGGACAGAATAATGAACTAACCAGCAACTCTTCGCCACGAAGGACCAAGAAATCTGTAGAAAAATCCGCGTACTCAGACGAAGCTGGACCTGCTTCCGAAAAGATAGCACCAATATCATCGGGCACAAGAAGACCCGTTACTCGTTCTTTATCAGGCCGACCCATAAAACGCCGCATTCGAGAAGACAACGCACTTGATCTTGCCAGTTATTCTGGTGATGACTACTCACATCCAAATGAACATCCGTCAGCCACGAAAAAACAGAAACTTGCGGCTTCTTCGAAAAGGACTACACGGAAATTTGCAGCCGTTGCGAGTAAAGATCCTCCATCAGAAAAATCTTCACAGGCGCATGAACTTTCTACTGAGAACCCCGCTCACGCTCCGTTGGTAGGCCTTCAGGATGGTGAAAATGAGGGAGCAGCTGTGCCATCTACAACCACTTCCTCTACAGCCGCATCTACACCACAGCCCATGCCTCTACCATCTTCATCGGGTAGTACTTCTCCGCTTGTCGCTACCCGCATCGGTACCACACGCGCCATGCGTGCCACGCTTCCTACTCCTGTCCCTAATCTGACCAAGAAAAGCCGAGGACGAAGGGTTCCCGTACGCGTGGTAACGACGAATGGGGTGGAAGTTATTCAAGATCCGCCTCCTGTTTCCTCTACGTCCAGCACAACGACCACAGGAACGGGTAATGGAAACGCAGATTCTGCCAACCCCAAGGGTAAGCGGTCTTACGTCTGCTCCGTCGAAGGATGTGGAAAGTGTTTTCATCGTGGAGAGCACCTAAAAAGGCATATCAGGAGTATACATACGCACGATAAACGTAAGCTTTATTCTTATCCTATCATTACTCGGGGCCCTTGCTCAAACTGTCTTCCAGCATTCAAATGTACATACCCCGAATGTGACAAAAACTTCAATCGACACGATAACCTCCTACAACATCTCAAAGTTCACAAACAAGCACAAGCCACTGCCGCGATGACTGCATCCGGTGGGCCTGTCACTTTTATATCAGACGGGAAGGGCAAGGCCAAACTGAAGTCCAAAGGAAGTGCAGAATTTGCTGGCGTTGGATCAAAGTCGCGCTCCAACAAGAACAGCAAAGGAAAGAGGAAGAAGAGACGCAAATCTTCTTCTTCTCCAGATGAAGAGGACGAAGAGAGGAAAAGCGAAACCGAGAGTGCTGAAACTGTATCTTCAGATGACGAAGATGAAGTGGACGAAGCGTCTGCGGTATCGAACCTTCTTTCGTTACGTGCCCATTCGGGGCTGAAAGGCGCATCAACTCTCCAAGTCGTTGCTCCTCTCCACCACACCCTCACTTCGTATACACACACATTGACGTCCTTAGGCTCGATGTCATCTACAGCAACCCTCGTCGGATCCGTATCAGGGTGGGGATATCCCTTGTCCTCGTCGGCATCATCGTATACTACTACGAATGGCAACTCCATCACAGGTTCAAAACCGTATTTCTCGCCTTTTCACACATCGTTCTTGGACGCTACATCCAATAAGACCTACTCTTCAATGCTTCCCAACAACGGACTGGCTAATGCGATGCCACAATTTTCTCTGTCGAAAGCCTACTCATCTGGTGCCACACCGTACGAATCTTCTGCGGTCGCTACTGCTAACGGCCCCGATGCAGACCGCATACACGATATGCATAACGGTTATCATCGTCATCATAATGGGCTTGGGCATGTACAGAACATGGTGAGCGACGTGCGGAGCGCTAATGGAATGAACGACTCGGAGCTGCTTGGGAAGTTCCAATCGAACATGGCCACGTCGAGCTTAAGGAGCACGAGCACGAGTTCTGCCTTGAGAAGCACGGATGGCTTGGAGGAAACGAATGGATCCAATGGGGGCAATGCCACTGTGAGTTCTATGGGTCGGTCGAGCCCGACGACGCCTCTAAGCCGCCTCGGTAGTGAGGGTCATGATGACGTGGATGTTACTGTCAGAAACTTGGATCCGACGTTGCACGCCCTTCCGACTATTCCTAGCGTCCCTGCCAATAGCGTCAGCAAAACTTCCACGACTGTCATTTCCGCCGACGCCGTTCATTCGAGTTCAAACTCGCGTTCTACACCCGCTAATCACTCTACTACTGCGCCTGCTTCGCTTCCAGACTCCAAGCCCATTCCAGATTTTCAAAGTAACCAGTCGATGTCAATGGGGTCCGTGGAGCTTAATGAACCTAAGATGATGTTGCGTCCAGTTGAAAGCGAAAAGGATTGGCGGATGTGATCTGTGTCATCGAAACGAGTGGACGTCGATGCAGTTAGTTAAGACTTGCCTTCCAACCGTTTACCCGGGCGTCCATACTTCCTTCGTTGTCTCTCTTCAATATTCATTGACCATTACTATATATCTGTTTCTGCCATGGCCCTGTACCTAAAATTCTTTGTGAACAATGTTTACTTACCCGGAGTTTCTCTTCAAGCTTCAGAATAAAGTGTTGTGGATCCTAATTTCCTGTAGGTATAATACTCATGATTTGCTTCGATTCCAGTTTATCTCAATGTACATATCCTTATTTGAGTTTGAAACAGTCTGGAATTCATCGTTGACTTTCTCGAATCTCTTGGCTATGTACACGCGAACGTTTGGCGTCTAAAATATGGTAGCAAACGACAGCCCTGACGACACCTCAGCTCTCTACAGCTCGGGGCTACCTTCGTGGCTTTATTATACCTCTAATGCATATCCTTCGATGTACTGCCCGTTGATTCAAACAACGGCATACGGGCGAAAGAGCGAGTGAAGCCGAGTGTGAATTTGGTGCGCTTTTTTTACAACTTCACTGGTTCATGATGATTCGAATTTCGAACGTCTCTTCAAATTGTCCATGGAATTCTTATCCTCGAGTATCTTCATCATCATAAGGGCTTTTAGCGGCATTCGGTTTGAGAGTAAATGCGCCCCAGGTCCGTGTAATGGGCTTGAACGCAATTACAAACATTACCATCGCACTTTATCCTACTTTATCACCATCGTCACTCTTTTCGACTGGTCTTTTACGGGTATTTCTCATTGCAAAACAATAACTGATTCGCATTCCTTTCAAAAAATCCTTCTCCGCCGGTCCTACCGCCACTAGATTTACCTACAAAAAGCAGAGTGTTGTTGTCTTTTTTTCATGACCAAGAACGAGTAGTGTCGCTCATTTCCTTATGGCCCGAACCAAAGTAGGTCTTCCAATATAGCTGATAGAACGCACCACGTCGGTGCACTCAACTTCTCAACCCCCGGTCGTTCCAGCTCGAAATTGTGATACCTTCCAGGGATCCTGCAGGATGTGAGTCGTATCCTGTCGCATCTTGATCTCATTTTGCTTCAGCTCTGCCCTCTACCTTATCTCAATACTTACTCCGGCTTTGAATTTCAGATACGCGAACGGTCTGGGGCGCAATCATCCCTCCTTCGGCCCCTATAGCACAAATGAAAAAGGAAGCACTGTCGAAGATGAAATCCACTGTGCGTATAAATTACCGTTACATGTGGCTCTGATTGTTCACCAATCTTTACAGGATGAATCTCGACCAAAAAAGAGAGTCCGTATTGTTGAACCATACCTCAAGACGAAAAAGCGGACTACGACTTCGAAAAGCGCCTCAAGTGTTCCTCCTGTGCAAATTGCTGCGAAGCGGCAGCCAGCGCGGGAGTGCAGGAAGGCGAAGGAATAAATCTCTCGTAGGGACCTGGGAGAACAGAGAAACGGCATTGCATGATAACTTATAGGTGCGTACCTACCCCAATAGTCGAGCTTCGATATCTGACCTGAATTCTATGAATAGTGTATATACTTATGTCCTGTCCTTGTAAATTGGCAAAATTTTTCCACCACTTTGGATGAGATTTATCATCAGTGCGACTGAAATTAATCCCTGTTCGTAATCTAAAACCTCGACGTAGACGAACATTTCTTTCCTTTTCCATTCCCTATGGCTAACCGAAGAAAAGTCGTGTACGGAAGGGGAGGCTACCAAGTTTCGAAGATGAGTCCTTGTCCTATATATCGCTAATTTTTTGACAGACCGCAACGAACGACACCGTTCATCTGCACGCCATGCTCAGTATACCTCGGCCTGTATGCTGACAGGACAGTATGAAATTTGTGTTTTGTGGTCCAGGCCGTTTCTCGACCATCCGATTGTCGTATTCAATTTTCAGTTGTTCAATGAATCAAGAGCCGGTCTACTTACTACAACTCATGTCTCGATACCTGACGCAATTCTCCTGCTATCTGTCGACGTTGAAGCTATGTAGCAGTTGTCTATCCCGTTTTCTTTTCTAGAAACTTCACAAGAACGAAGCAGCTGGCCGATGATTACCACCTTGTTTACACATCTGCCGGTGTGACCGAATATCGACATCAATGCTTGTCAGCACATACGGTGGGCAACATGCATCTTCACCGTTTACCTTCCGCATCAATCTCGCATGTTTAGTTATAGCTTATACACTTCGAAGCCTTTCTATCTTTTACAATTACTAGTCTCAGCCTACAGTAACAATGTCGAATTGCGAACGAGAGAAGGCTCGAAGCTCAATATCCTTTTACTTGGTTTCTCCCAACAGCATCATGATATCGTCCTGCAAGCCGGCATCCTCATTACAATGGGCTTCTGGCCAGCCGTCCTCTAACGACAAACCTTTCAAACCGCATTTGTTTGGATCATAGAAGGAGACACATCTAATGGCAGGTTTGGATACGATTCGGGCCCGAGTGACACATCGTCCATCTTCACTTTGACTTACCGCTACTTTTCAGTGTATTGTCTTCCTATGAAATTTATGCTGGTCTAAAGTTCGACTCCAAAGCCTACTGACCCTATTTAACATGACCTAAGAAACTCCTAAGCCTGTCAAAGGCGATAATATCAAAAGGTCAACGCGAGCACACGAATGTATTCAACGTTAGAATCTTTTTAAATTCGGAAATGCGAAGTGTTAATTTAGTGGTATCCTGAAGTTATAACAATCTAGTCTCCGATGATACCAGTCCCAATCCAAGCAGAACTAGAAGAAAACAACTCATCAAAGAATGACTGAAGACCGAGCAGTCGCGACCTTTCCTCTTGTTTCTAACCTCTCCGACATCGACCCTGTTCTGCTTTTTTCGCTTCGGAACAGCTTGGTGGTCAGGATCTCGAGGAGAATAATCTCTGGACAACTTCTGCTCGTAGAGTATAACCTCGCTAGACGATTTTTCTAACTTCGAATAGGCAACAACCTTTGATAGAAAAAGCTCGACATCTCTCGGACCCCATCCACGGTAATATCCCCGTTTCATCTCGTTCATGCGAGTCTTCATGTACCGAACATGATATTTTAGCACATACTGCCATTCGAATTGGTTCGACATCTCCGCCAGAGATGACATGTACAGGTTGGTCCCAGTGGATAGTGCGCATGAATCGTCGGTGTCCCCACTTATATCCGCGAACAAAATGAGGATGTTGAAGTAGACGAGTAAAGGCACGTGTAGAGACCGGAAATTAGGGAAAAGTTGAGTATGATCTCGAATGAAATCAACCGGGTAGTCATGTTTAGCGACACAAACACAGAAAGTGTCAGTAAGCGTCCAAAGCTTGAGCGGGGAAAGTGTATGACAGGTGATGCTCTGGATGATATCTTCCTCTATGTGAGGATACATGGAATAAATAGACTCGTACAAGCTCTGCATAGCAGGCTCTGGCGTAGGAGGTTGAGATGCCGATCGATTCGACGGCGTAGGAGCTCCTTTGGAAGGAGCTACTTCCTCTAGTGTGCGCAGAGATTCTGTAGAGAATTCGAGTTCGCTGATCTCTTCGAAATCGGGCATAGATGGATTCGGAGGTTCAGAAAGTTGGAAATACGATGGTAGTAAGAGTGGCGCTGAGACTAGTTGGCTGTGGGGAAAGAAATGTCGATTGGATTTCATTTTGAAATTACCTTGTATATATACCAAGATGCTTCATCATAATCTTGAAAGAGCCTTTGTTTCTGTGAGTCGCGTCAGTATATTCAAGTTGATAAACACGTGTAGGACGCGCTGACTTGCTTTGAAAGTCGTTCATTCCCTGCACCCAGATCCCACATTTGCTCACGGCACCGAATACTGTTGTCGGACTACTCCCTAGAAAACGAGCACACGCACCATCGCCAATACTGACCGTTAATAACTCATTAGTTACACTTACGACACGAGATCTTGAGGACGAACTGACACGTTGATCACGTGTGCAAGCTCTCTTCATTCCCTACACCATGTACGGCGCATCCACCGTTCAAAAGTCTAAACGGCGCACACATTCTCGCCCGGAACTCACCGACGAGCAAAAACAAGAAATTAAGGAAGCTTTTGAGCTTTTCGACACGGACAAGGATAGGCGAATTGACTACCATGAGCTCAAAGTCGCTATGCGAGCTTTGGGCTTCGATATGAAGAAGGCAGAGGTGCTGAAAATCTTGAGGGATAACGATAAGACTGGGCATGGCTTCATGGATTTTGAGGATTTTGCGAAAATCAGTGAGTTGTCGTGCCGCTGGCGCGTTCATGACCATCATAACCTTTCGTCTTTGAAATTATGCTAACTCGCGAGCGATATGTTTTCCAGTGAGCGACCGTATATTGGCGCGAGATCCCATGGAAGAAATCAGGAGGGCTTTCCAACTTTTCGACGGCGATAACAAGGGCAGAATTGAGCTAAAAGACCTTCGAAGGGTGGCGAAGGAAATTGGGGACCGGTTGGAGGATGATGAACTGCATGTACCCTCTTCCCGGTTTCTGCTTGCTTTTCTGACGCGTTTTATATACTTCAGGCAAGCCATGATAGACGAATTCGATCTCGACCAGGACAACGCGATAAACGAACAGGAGTTTTTTGCCATTATGACGGATGATGCTTAGCGCGCAGGTCTCGTCTCTTCTATCTCCTTTCATTTGTCCTGCAATTTCTGCTGTTGTCGTTCACGCCGTTATTGTGAGTCTTCTCCACAAATACCGTTCCTTGTTTCGTTCGCTGACGCGTCGATTTTAGTCACAATCATATCCAGTCTTTATCCTGTATCACCACCACCGACCGACGTATAATATTATCATCGCTATATGTACTTCATGCTTGAGTGCATCCCAAAGGTCGAGTTTCTGTTTCTAATTTTTCTACGGCAGCAATGAGATTAGAGGCGCGGCTTTTCAAATCCATTGCTTTGCTAAGTTGCTCTGTAGCTCGTCCAACAGAAACATCCATATCTTGTATCACCAACACATGTATATGATTTCTTCATCGACAGATATATCAACGCAATATCATCTATCGTCTATCCTATGTACTGACTTCGTGTGGCTATTTTGACGGTCAAAGCTCAACCTCAATCCTCCTACTCTAATTCCTGAGTCTTCCTAATCGACCTCATGCAGATCCATCCTGAGGGTACTCAACCCGGCTCTCGCCTTTGCATCTTTCAGAGCTGCTCCCATCTCCTTCAACATCTCTGGGTTCATCGTCGAAGTCGAGAGGAGAGAAGTGGTGCCATCGGCATGGTGGACCGGAACGCGGATTGAACCTTGGGAGGTACCTCCTCCGCTGACCGTAGCAGTAGCCGGGTCAATGACGGAGCATGGAGCACCTTGTCTGCAGAAGAGTTTGTGATTCTTCCAGTCCTAGGTGACCACCATAATCAGTGACTGCAATGAAGATATATGGGACAACTCACTTCTTTTTCTGGGAGAGAAAATTCATTTTTATGATTGGTCGGAATGTCTGTAATAGATTGAAAGATAGAGCACTCACGACACCGTTTGCTACAGTAATAAGGCTTCTTGTCCGCGTCACATTTTCCAGAACCTGTCCAAGATCAATCGAAATATCGAATCAAGATCAGAAAGTCTTGCTTATGTAGAAACACATACATCGAGATAACATTTTTCCTGTGTCCGCCTCGATGCCACATCCAAACTTCGCGCACCGGTACCGATTCGGCTTTTTCATCATCTTCTTCTCAGCAGCCAACCGCTCAAGGTGCATATACGCTTTCCTCTCATCAGAGGCTTGGATAACCCACTTGGAATGCACAAGAAGCTCGGGGACAGTCATATCTTTGGTGAGAGACTCTATTGTGTTCATGGCAAATAAGAGAGCATTAGCTGATGCACAGTATACAGGAGTTTCATCGGATCCCGTAGCCTTTTCCGAGACTAGTCGGACAGCCTCGTTAGCGTGATAAGCAGCAGCGAAAACGAATCGAGCGCGAACGGTGTCTTCGCGGCCAGCCGTGTACCAGAAAATTAGCATGGAGTGAGCCATAGAGCGAGTTTGAGCGTTCGCGTTCTCGTTGAGAGCTGCCTTGATGAGATAGGACACGATCGGCGGTACATTTGAGGCCATATTTCAGCCTATGTATCATGTACGATTGAGTATTCAAAAACTAGCTTTATGTAAAAAAACCCGAATCTTACCTCAAAGCTGCGTCGATAGCATGCTGAGAGTCTCCTGCATCTGCTCTCCTTTGAACTTGTTCCAGTGATGTAGACGTTGTGACGGTTTTGATCCTTTCCAAAGTTTCCATAAGATTAGAAGAACGATTCAATCCATTGCCACTATTCACAGGCAAAGGTTCATTATTCATGAACTCTTGCGAATAGCCTATTATTTTTTGAAACTCTACTTCCTCTGGGGTTCCATGTAATGATCCAGGATTCATCAACCACGCTTCTGGGTCAGCCGGAGGAAGACCAGAGAATCCAATAGCGCTCGGAGTCACAAGAGCTGCGCGAACGATATCAGGGAGACCGAGCACAGCAACCAAAGACTTATAAAGCCCATCGAATCGCTCATGAGCCTCTTGAGTTATGTCAACAAACCCGACTTTGCATCGATCCTCTTTGACACCGAGGGATTTGAATTGCTTCTGCACAGCCTGTGCAAGCGCACGATCGTCCGTCGTGAATTTCCAAGGTGCGTAAGGGTCCATCATGGGTCCAGGAGTCATCTCTTGGTTGAAAGTGGTATTGAACGAATGCATCAAACCCAAGCAAATTTCAAGCGCAGCTTCTTTGGCTGTTTCTGGGAAATAAGAAAGACCGAATGCATTTTTAATGCTCTTTTTGGTTCCGACAGGAAGACTTTGTTGGTGTACAAATTGGCTTTCTTTTTGGAAAACAAAGAGCATATGGGAAGGAGGAGAAAGCGGGATGTAGCGCAAGTCAAAGTGCCAGACGTTGGGCACTAGTCCTGAGGGGGCAAGACGCTTTCTGGGAAGGGCATTGTATTTTTTGACGCATTCGGCGTGCCAGTCTGTGGTCATGGTATTATCGATAGTAATAGCCGCACGGCGCTTATTTCTTCTTTCTTTGGGAATACCGCCGATGATCTTTGCGCTCCAGGGGAACCTTCATGTCATCTCTGGTGTAACTCTCGACCATCATTCTTGACCATTTCCAACTTAGCAGGTGAGCTTTCCTCCATGTCATCTGTACTGTAATCTTTTAAACCTTCAGAAGGCCATGTGCGACGTGCGTAGCAAAGAATCACACCATTTCGTCACCAATTCGCCCCGGTCCATGTTCAATGTTCTTCAGCGGTCCGCAATACGTGGAGAATCATGTAGGAAAATATTTATTGTCCAGTTTTCAACATAGGTCTCCTCGCGGTCGGCGGGTCATGGGGCCTTTACCTACATGCACAAAGATATATCCTTGAGATGATATAAAAGCTCTTTCTTTTCCAAACTTGGATCTCGACGCGCAATGGAGCCCCCAGGACCCAAAACGCGCTTGCTATCATGGATAACAATTTCGACCGTATTCACCGTCTTGCTGGCATTCCTTGCTCCCTCCGGGCGAGCTTCAAAAGTGATCTCAGACCCATTTGCCGATCCTCTTCTCGCTCGGTCCAACCGCAATCGTGCAGTGCTCTCTCCGCGGTTTACCGATGAAGTATCCTTTGATAAATTCAGTCTTTCTTTACAAGGACAGCGGATTTTCCTCTAGTAAGCAATTGTGTTTCTCACTGTGCTTCTGTTGGAAATGCTAAATGGCCCTGCTTCAATATGTTAGTTCTGGAGAATTCCACACCTATCGCTTACCTGTACCAGACCTGTGGATCGATATTCTCGAAAAAGTCAAAGCTGCGGGACTGAATGGCGTTTCGGTCTACACCCTGATGGCTGCACTCAATCCTTCAAGAGGCGTGGTTGACTTCAATGATTGGAGAGCATTGCAACCGCTTTTCGACGCGGCGAAAGAAGCTGGGATATGGATCACATTACGGCCAGGTACTTGTTAGAGTGATGTAACCTCTCCTTATTCTGTATTGAACATTTACAGGTCCTGTAAGCCTCATGTCTCGTGTCCCCTTTGGTTTTCCCGACATGCAACCGAACTAATTGATGTCTGTGTCCATAGTACATTAACGCCGAGTCAACAGCAGGTGGAATCGCTCACTGGATTACCACCGAGATCGCTGGTCAACTCCGTACCAATGCATCCGACTATACCGATGCCTGGATGGATTATATTCTAGGAATCATTGATCAAACATCATCGAACCAGATAACAGAAGGGGGGCCTGTCATTTTGCTTCAAGTTGGTACGTATGCCAATCATAAACACACCGATATTCTGAAGATTTTGTATTTGCTTGTAGATAACGAATATAACCAAGCAGAAGGTGCAGGGTATTTTGCGGAACTGGAAACTGTGTATCACAACTCTAGCATTGTCATACCATTGACCTATAACGATCCCGGGGAAGGCGATAACTTTATCAACGGAACGGTGAGTATCATTTGGCTATTCACTATACTCTGTCTTATCCCTCATTTCATCATAAAGGGCGCTGTGGACCTATACGGGTAAGCAGTTTAACTGGTTCTACTTGACAATTTACAGCTAGATTGACTCTTATTTCTATTTTTTTCTCGTTTTGCATTATGCAGCTTCGACAGCTACCCACAAGGATTTGACTGTGCCACTCCAGAAACATGGAATCCAGTTACAACGAATTATCACTCCTACCATGAGTCTGCGAATCCTTCACAGCCGCTTTACATACCAGGTGCGTACATCGTAATCTGTTACTGTTTACTGATCCTAACGTTCACTATGCTATCATTACAGAGTTCCAAGGTGGTGCCTTTGATGCATGGGGACCTACTGCTCCCGGTACGTATCATTGTACTGACTATTTATAATTCTTTGCACCTGCCTCTGTTTCGTTCTTCTCCCGCGATAGGTTACCCACAATGTGAGATCCTCACAGGGCCAGATTTCCAATCAGTCTTTAACCGTCAGCTGTGGGCGAGCAACGCGAAGCTCACAAATTTCTACATGATCTATGGCGGAACTTCGTGGGGTGGAATACCGTTCCCGTGAGTTCGCCCTGGGTTTTCTCATTGACTTTGCTGATTGCTGGCTATTGACAGTGGTGTATGACATTCGTATTTTTTGCTTTCACTCTGAAGTTGAGTTACCCTATTTCTAGGTCTATACTTCGTACGATTACGGGTCGACAGTAAGTAAAATGACTTTTTCACAATTTTTGTATTTTCGATATTCACACGTATCGAAACACTGTGTTCACATCTTTTCAGATATCTGAAAACCGAGCGCTGACGGACAAGCACCTCGAGCTCAAACTTCAAGGAATATTCCTCCGAAGCACATCCGATTTTTACAAGACTAACTGGGTTGGGGATTCTTCTACCGGGTTCACTGCTGGGTCCGTCACCAACCCCGCGGCGTTCGTCACGTTATTACAAAATCCAGATTCCGGTGCAGGATTTTGGGTTGTGCGGCAGAGTAGTTCTACTTCAACGTAAGATCTTCGATGAAGTCATTGAGATTGAAAACCCTAATGCGAGATCAACAGTGCAACCACCAACTTCAAGCTGAATGTCACCACCGCTTCGGGTGATGCTTTACAAATTCCCCTTGTTGCCTCCACCATTACTCTCTCCGGACGTGAATCCAAAGTCCTTCTAACAGATTATGGTCTTGGCTCAAATTCAAGCCTCCTTTACTCCACTGCGCAGGTGTTTTTCTCCGGTGCAATTGGTACTAAACATGTCGTTTTCCTGTATGGCCCATCAGCCCAGGAGCATGAATTCGCTTTGAACCTCTCTGGAACACCGACTTTGAACTCTTCTGCAATCACTGTCACGTCAGGATCTAGCGTGGGCCTCACCGGTAGCGAAACCGTGTTCTCTATCGCCTCAGGCTTCTCTGGCCTCGTTGCCGTCTTCGAATCCGATTCCTTGCTTGTGTTATTCGCAGACTCCGCCACCGCGACGACGTTCTTCTCTCCCGTTGTCCCTGCTGTTAGTGGGGATTTCCCCAATTATTGGGGCCTAGGCACGAACGATTCGGTACTCGTTGGCGGGCCCTATCTCGTGCGTTCTGCGAATATCAGTACCGACGGGACAACACTTGCGCTTCGAGGAGATCTCAACATTACAAGTGGTGCTTCCGACACCACTCTAACGATTGTTGCTCCTGCTAGCGTAACCTCCATTACTTGGAACGGAGACGATGTGTCTGTGTCTCCTAGTGCGAACAGCTCGTCCTCTATTCTCGTTGGAACTATTCCTGCTTCGTCAGATGCACAGAATATCAGTATACCGGTGCTATCGGGGTGGAAATTTAATGATAGTTTACCAGAGATCTTGAGCGGATTCGACGATTCAGCGTGGGCGGTCGCAAACCATACGACGACAAACATACCTGTCCCGATGAAGTATGGAGATGGGAAGATCACGTATGGGTGTGATTATGGTTTGTGAGTGATCTTTGATTTCTTCTATTCTACTTTCTCTTATCGCTGGCGATTTCTATGTAGCTGCGAGAATATCGTCTTATGGAGAGGTCATTTCAACGCAACCGGAGCAGAAACGAGTGTCAACCTTTCGATTAATGGTGGTGAAGGTTCGATCATGGCTGATCCTCCCATCCTTCTTCTATCAAAGCTCACAATGATGTCTAGCGTTCGCTGCCAGCATCTGGCTCAATGATGTTTTCCTCAACACATCCTTCGGGAAGTATGTCAACGTCGATCTTCACAATGACCTTTAACTAACCATGTTCCAGCTCGACCAATGACGCGAATTCAATCGACGAAACAGACCAGAAGTTCATCTTTCCTGAAGGTGCAATTCTTGTGGGACAAGATAATGTTATCACGGTTGTACAGGTAGGCTCATCCTCAACTGAGAATCTTTTCTCCTTCAATGAAACTTGATCTCCAGGATAACATGGGCTTGGACGAGACATCAGGAAGTGCGTATGTTTTTCTGAGATTCATTACTACTTTTTTATTTTCTACCATAGGCAACACCGACGCCTCTAAATCTCCACGTGGTATCACCGGATACGCCCTCAATTCTGGCAACTTCACCGAGTGGAAAGTCCAAGGAAAAGTTGGTGGCTATACCGGCTACCTCGATAAAGTCCGTGGAGTCCTTAACGAGGGAGGCCTTTTCGGTGAACGTCAAGGGTGGCATTTACCTGGCTTCGACACGTCCTCTTGGGAAGCTCGCGATCTGTCGGACGGATTACCGGAATCTGCTGCGGGAGTGGGTTTCTTTGTGACGACGTTTGAGTTGGGCATACCTGGAGGGTTTGATGTGTTGACGTCGTTTACATTCGAGGAGGCCTTGGGGCAGCCGTATAGGTCAGTTATGCTGCATCATCGAGTGATTGTCTCTAGGCTTAAAGGTGACCTCTCAGGGTGTATTTGTTCGTTAACGGTTGGATGATGGGAAAGAGAGTCGGTAACCTAGGGCAAGTATTGTTCTGTCATATCATCTACTTTGTCGCTCAGTCTGTCTCTACAGACCCCAGTTCAAGTTCCCTGTTCACCAAGGCATTCTCGATTACAACGGAACAAAGTGAGTTACTTCGAAAATCTTGGTCAATAGAGGGATGACTAATTTCATTCTGTAGTACTGTTGCCGTGGCGCTTTGGGCTATGGAGCCTAATGTGACTGTAACTCCTCAGTTGCAACTAACCTTGGATGGTGTATTTTCTGGAGGTGTAGGGACTGTGTCTACGAACAATCCTCTTTGGTCTCCTCAGGGAAGGGTCTAAGTCAAGCAAAATCTGATGACCAGATGAAGGATGCATGAGCATGCGATGGAAAAAAATTCCTAATGTTGTAGTGAATGAAAAAGTTCAAATATTCGAAACTACATATCTTTGTATAAGAGATACGAGCAAGTATCTTGATGGCAACTCTACATA
Source organism: Lentinula edodes (assembly GCF_021015755.1). NCBI lineage: Eukaryota > Fungi > Basidiomycota > Agaricomycetes > Agaricales > Omphalotaceae > Lentinula > Lentinula edodes. The sequence continues at coordinate 212,566 of NW_025764327.1, forward strand.
TCAAACTGGAATATCGACATGCAATTGGAAGAGCAAACCGGCCAATGTGACAGTGCTTAGCGCTTGACGGCGTTATGCCGTCCCCTTCCTCATGTTCCTCAAATCCAAGAGAATCCAAGCTAGTGTTGCCGGCAGGTGAGACGTTCAAAGACAACGTCAGATCGGATCCGGCATTGCCCATAGAGTTTTGAGAAGGTTCTGATTTAATTTGCCGACGTTGAACGTTCTGAACATTGGGTTAGCCATTCGGAATGTGCAACAAGTTCGAATGCAAGAACATGACAATGAGAGGGACGTCACACTGTCACAGTGCAACAGTTCGCGTGACATGATCAATCATCGTGCTCATCGTCAAGAATACTCACCAACAAAACGGACTACGTATCAGTGACTGAGTAAATGTATCTGGATCGATACAAGACTTCAAACGAGTGGAAATGCGCGAGCGCAAGAAACGTCACACTGAGTAGGGAATATACGTACATGATGCTATTCCAAAGTAAAGATATTATTATAATGAACCGATTCCGTTGAAATATAAAAAAGCAGAGCACATAAACCCTCGTCAGCTAATCCAAACTGTTCAAATTTTCTTTACCTTTATTCTCCTCCTCGTTCTTCGTTGCTCCCAATTGAGCCTGCAACGTCCCCAAAGCGTCCCTGATTGTATTCACCTTCATCTCAGCCTGGTCCAGTGTTTTGTATAGAGCGAAGACATCACTAAGAGCATCGTCGAATGATTGAAGTGGTGTCGGACTCATCGGGTTTCGCGTCTGTTGCTGCTGCGACTGCTGATTAGGTACTTTTCCAGCCGCAAGCTCACTCCAAAGTGCTGTGACAACGCCATGTATCCATCTTTCCCGATCTTCCCTCTCCTCTTTTAAGATCCTCTCCCTCTCCTCGCCTTCAACCTTCATGAGCATCTCCGAAGGCTTCCCTCCAACACTACGGTGATCAAACGTGCCAGTTTTTGGAACTCTCATCCACGTCCAGATGTTGCTCACCACTAGTGAGAAAATAATGAGGTACAGAATAGAGGTACTTGAGAGAGTGGATGGCGGAGGTATCATGTCGCCAAGAATCTCGAGTGCACCCTTCGTGCTCTGTTTGGCCACACCCCAAGTACCCTCTATCGTCTCCCAAGCCCATTGTAGACCTCTTGAGCTAGGCTTTCCACCCGCAGCAGAAGCACTGTCAGCGTTCGCCTCAATCACGGAAGCGGAACCGTTCGATGATGCTGCAGTCGTAGGCGGAGCAACGACAACATCCAGCTTCACGCCCTCTGGCACGAACTCTGTCTGATGCTCCTGAATATAAGCTCTCATCGCCTTCTCCAAATCAAGATGGTATGTCTTCTGGCCATCAATAGCACCTCTCTCTATTAATCCTTTGATAAAACTCCTCCCAGTCCACTCGACCTGCGTCGTCACCACGACCCTGGAGCTTATTGCACTAGCATAAGTGATGCAAGTTCGCGTTTTGACACTGAACGCTCCGCCGGAAGGAACATCGGGTGTTCGGGTAGTTGTTAAGGTGGAGGAATATGCATTTGCGTTCGAGGGTGAGAAGTCACAGTACTCGACCTCGTCGCGGATTTCACATTTGGTTTGTTTGGGACCAACGGAGCCTGTGAGTGGTTTGATGTAGGACATTGTTCGAGAGAGGAGGTTGTCGTCACCAGGGGTCCAATCGGACATCTGAAGGTCTAGCGAAGTGAGGAGGATCATCAGTAGTGAAGTAACAATGAACAACAAAAAACCGTTCACCAATCAACTTCTGGTTCGTAACCAGAAAATCTTTGAGGAACCCACTCGTGAACATCAGATTATGAATTTTGTCCGGAGTTCCAGGGATAACGGTATCCATCGCCAACTCCGAGAAATGTTTACCCTCCTTCCCACATTTGCAGAACGTAACCTTGTTCTGCGTAATACCACCAGGAACCATTGCGCCAGGGGAATTTCCACTACCATCTACGTTCCCTCCAATGATAGTGCCTTCAATAATGCCTCCCTCGCGGGACCCAGAGCCAATAGATGCGTTGTCCGAAAGGGTGCCGGGACGAACTAGACGCCAGATATTATAAATCACGTCGTAAGTGGTGTCACGGGAAAGGAAAGAAGCAAATGTATATTTAGATTGTCGGGTAGTGATGAGGATGGCATTGGGAATGACAAAAGCAGTCATCTTTTTTTCGAGAGAAATTATTTCATCGATGGGGATTGAGAGCTGATATCAAGGAGGTATGGTGTTAGTCCCGAGGACGAGCGGGTACAAGTATAAACGGGAACATGGGAGAAGCTGAATACGAGAAGTGGACTCACATCCGTAATCCAGCCAAGGATATTCGCGTGAAAACATATATGATTCTCTGAAATATACAACCGGCCTTGGATGAGAATTTCCCGCTGAAGGGCACATCCGTAATCTGATTCGAATAAAGGAAAATCATTTAACAGTCAATAACTGAAAACGAGGAGCTCACCCTCGATCAAATAGTCTCCCTCCGGGATATTCCTGAACATTTCATGAAAATCTGCGTTCCTCCTCGAGCTCGCAACCGCAAATCCAGTGACGGGCATATCATGAACGTCGATCGCACTGACCAAATCATCCTCATCGCTGGAATCCATGCCCGAGTCATTACTGTCGTCAGACTCTAACCCGGAATAATAATCCAGATTTGCAGGATCTTGAATATACTCGGTGTTGTTGTCCGCGTTAGAGTTTGCTCCATTATCACTCTGCATGGAGAGACTGGGACGATGACGACGGCGTTTGCCTGCTGAGCCAGAACCGATGGAAGACCGACGAGATTTGGAGGATCTATGTGAACGTGGAGGAGAAAATTGGGTTGACGATGAAGCACCGGCAGACGTTGAGCCTGTCCGAAGCATGTACGGCGCACCGTCACCTATGGAGGATTTCCTATTCGAAGCTGAGGTCCCAGTCCGACTTATAGGTTGCAGAGCTGGAGGTGAGAATTGTAGCTGCTGTTGGGCACTGAAAGCTGGATTAGCCATGGCAAGACCAGATGCTGCAATGGCACTCGCAAGACCAGTGGGTTTAGACGTAGGTTGGCGACGCCAAGGCTTCGAAGCCTCCTTCTTCTTAGACGAAGATGAGTTCGGCGGTGACGCGTTAGTATTGGTGGATCTGATTGATGCGGCATCTGCATCACGCCTAGGAGAAGACAAGAGTCCGCTGGTCAAGTGGGGCTGAGATTTTGATACAAGCGCAGTAGAAGCCGGGACTTCGTCCGACGGCGAAGGGTATTCTGAAGTGGGTGATTCGACTATAGGCGTCATGTCGTCGACTTCATGGTAAAAAGGTGCAGATGCATTCCCTGCGCGAGAATGAGAAGGAGGACTCGCTCGATTCGTGGAGACATTCAAATTCCCGTTCAACGACCTGTTTGAACTCATTTTTCGAACCTGCAGCTCTGGCGACGGCAACAAACCACCAGTGGTCTGCTCACTGTTTTCCTGTCTTTGAGGCTGACTCTCGGCCGGCAGCGACGGCACAGGTGGTATTGGTGAGTTTAAAACTGAAGCAGCTGGGGAAGCTTCAGGTAAGCTATGCGTGGAAGAGGAAGGTGTGGTGGGACGAGACTTCGTTAATTTTGATTTTGATGATGACGGTCGGTCCGTGGAAGATGCCGGATTCATGCGAACAGAGGAATTCAAACTTGGCGCCGAAACCGATGCCGGTAGTCCTTCTACAACCGATATACGGTCATTATCCTCTCCATTTGGAAGGCCGTCAACCTCCAAGCCTAATGTGTTTGTTGCCGGTGACGGAGGTACGATTGTGAATTTGTGATTAAACAGGCTACTGCTGTCCGAGGCATTATCATGTCCATGCAATAACTCTTTCTTGATGCTCGGTACTTGACTGTGTGGTTGGACAGGCAACTTGTCAAAGTCAGATGGAGAAGGTGAGGTAGATGTCGAAGATGCTGCGGAATTTCCTGTGCTGAATGTAGATGAAAACGCTCGAGAGCGTGAGGTCGGAAGAGCGGGTATAGGACTTGAACTTCTAGTCCTGCTACTTGGATCTGACCGGTCTCGAGAGTGTCCGCTGGGATTCCGAACAAGTTTTGAGAAGAAATTAGGTGCCATTTGTGTGGTTTTATGCGTGCTAACATTATGTTTAGCATCAAGTCGAGCGTATCAAAAGCGATTCCAACGCACCAGAACTTCTCCAATAAATCTTTCCTGAATTGTGGTCGTGAAAGCCGTATAAGTTCGTCGTTATCGTTTAGTATATCTGTGTGTTGACTGTGTTTGTGTGTTTGAAGTTCCACGTTCAACGTTCATCCAACGGTGATTGGCCGATTCTGTTCAAATTTTCTTCTCCGAAGTCGTCTCTACCGCGGTCCCAACGCAAACTAATATTTGAGAGATGAGCATAAATCAGTTCATCTGATAGTCTGAGATGAAGGAGCAAACTCACCAGGGATCCGACCAAGCTCTCAGTGTATTTCGGAAACACCAGAATCAGCTCGCGAGATGGTCGCAGGAAGGGAAGAAGTGAATAGATCCAACTCTTGAATTCACATATTTTCTGATTGAGATTGCGGAGGTTTACGTAACCAATATACGATCGTTCGGAAGAAAAAGTTTGAGGGTCGACTCTGTCCTTACACTTCTACATTTCTGCCACTCATTCATACTCTCAGCTGTTCTCAATCCTCTTGGGTCTTCGTTGCTCCTGTGATAGACATTGGCATGAACCTCGGGGGAAACACGCGCATAGCAAAATCAATACGTCGTAATTTTTCAAGTTCAAGTTGCGTTTGACCACCACACTCACTCACCACTACCACCGCCTTGCATCGATGACCTGCTTGGCATACGCAATCAGCCCCAAACATCAACGACTCCAGGACCCTGGGACCTTGAAATCACTTTTATCAACGATTGGTCTAACTTCGTGCGCCCTGAAGAGAGCAGAAGAGAACGGCTGAACTCATACGAGGTGCTGCAGGCCTGTTTAGAGCTTACCCTTGGCTACCGCCGTGAGTTGGATTTCATTCAGGCTTCGGCTGAGTGCCATATATTGAGCTGCCTTTTCCCGTCCAGTGAATAGATAAGTCTCCAAGTTCAACCTACTTTTCCTCAGACAAGACCTCAAATAGCTGAGCCTGTATTCGGCCCTGGGAAGTGCGAAGGCGCATGCGTGAATATCCTTGTGTTAAAGCTAATGAATTTGTGTTCTTAGGAAACATAACGGATATTTGTACAATATCGTCCCCGTTGTAAATCACGGCGATGTTCTCGAAAGGATACTATTTCTTATCGTTGTGAGAGTCGAGGATAAGAGTTCGTTGCATCCTTGGATCTGGACCAGTTCGCAACAGTGCTCATTGCCTTCTGATACAGAATGCTCCAGAAGAACAAGACCACTTCACACGCAGCTCATAAATTTTGGGGGAAGGATTTTGGCTGGTACGTTTCGAGTTGCTTCGTTTTTAGATTCAATGCTCAATGCTCGCATTTCCTATAGCTATTCCAAACTTCTTTACTTCGTGTTGGTTAAAATTTCTTGTGAACGCCGTTTATCCGGGAAAATATAGACTCCGTGGAAAGAACGACAACAATCTCATCTACTCATGGGTCGGTCTCAGTGGCGGACGAAAAGACAAGAGTGAGCGCATGAATGACATCCACCTCTCAAGATGTGAATCTTTGCACTTTGGATCCGAAGACTTTCCTCCCTCATGTAGTGCTAAAACCTTGCGTATCTATAACGCAAATCTATATCTATTCCATTCGCTGTACATGTTCAACTTTGGAGTAATCCTTCGTGCAAGAGGCTCCGCATTCCGTAATCACCGTTCTCATTTCAACGAACGTTAGATGGCTCCTCAAGTTCACTTGAAGAGATCAAAGATGGTCTCATGTTTTGGGCCGGCATTATTTCGGGAAACCGTCGTCCTCGTTCTTGCTTTCCGCCGTCTCACTCAAATGAATGAAGGTTATTTGCATCCGGGTTTGCAACAGCACTCACTGCCAAAAAAACAACTTCGACCTCACTGGAAGTGGAGTTTTTCAACTCGAGGTACTAGTGCCTTAGAAAAGTGCGCGCACGCCGTTCAGTGATTTGCGACGTTTTCGGTCCGTTGACCATCCCAGGGACACTGCTGTCTTCATCGGTTTCCGGTGTCAAACGAGCCGGTATGCTCGCAGGCGGTGGTCTCCGCCGTGACAAAGATAAATATGACGACCGAATGTCGCACCAGATTTCGGAACCGTCGAAAGGGAACCGTTGAAATGTGAGTCCAAATTAAAATATGTTGCATCCACTGAAAAAGCTCACGAAAAGTAACAGTCGCCTGTGAAACAATCACCTGTTCAAAGCGCGGGGATCACAGTCCTGTAGCAGCCTGAGATAGAAGACTCTGTTATTGAATATTCAAGATAACTATGATTGCAAGATATTCAACGATTGCGTGCGCAGCTTGCAGAAGTAAAATATTCTCTTGAGCTGTGTACTATCAATATCTTTTAATTGAGAGTTACCAGCAGAAGTTCTTCCTTCTCATTATAGCTTCGGTACCATTCTAAAAATGCGCAAGATGATCTCAAGTGCGCGCGAGAATCACAGTGTTTGTTGTGCACTTGGCCCTTGACTCGATCTTCAGTAATGGAGTTCCTATGAGTCCTGAAATGGTGGAGTATGCCTGCAGTTCCGAAGAAACGTCGACAAATTCCCACCCCAGAGGGGACACACTATGTAGCGTTAGCAAGAAAATGGACACGATATGGATTCCAATTGTAGTGAGGACCGGTCTCGTAACCCTTTCGAGCGTTACTGATGGGCTACTTACCAGATTGTCCACCATTAACAGTGAGTATATGAGTACACAGAAAAGCAGGAATCTTTCTGCTGCTGCTGACCGTGGATTTGTAATGGCTAAGGTCATCCGCTGTTTCTTGCGTAGAACAGTGAGAATTGATAGGAAATTTCACTTCACTTCACATGCTTACCGAGAATCCAGGTAATGGTGAATTCACAGGGCGCGCCTGGTGCCGTTCCAGACGTATGTATACGCACACCCAGGATATCGAACGAAAACAATACCCTACATAGTAACCATTTTTTGGGGTACTAGAGGTGTTTATATTCGAGTGCAATATCTATCTGGAAGCTACACTGAGAGCAACGTATCATTCCAAGTACTGAATGAACCAAGAATTTGGAAACGACATCCAAACTGCATTGATAGGTGTGATAAATTTATGGAGCTGAAGTCCCAGGTCGATGAAGAAATAAATCTCAGAACCCCCAGTACTAGTCCGCAACCTGATTTCAACTTGAAACCATCGTCTTCAATACCGAGTGTGCACTTTCAGGCGCACTTGCACGGTGTCGGGAAAGAAATCACCGAGCTTCCTCTCTCTTCATGAGAAACGTTCAATATTTGTCTGCGATGAGAAGAATCAGAGTTCGAGTAATTGACCGAACTCAAATTATGGCGATACTGCGCTCGAACGTTCCTATCTACCCGCTATGCTGTTTAAGCTAGCTCGATATGAAAGACTCCCGGCTTTTTCCTTCAAGGTTAAAGAGAAAGGAATAACCTGACCTGACTACCGTTTTCGTATATGTTGAACCGCATACAGTGCAGTGACTCTCGCTAGTGTGGTGTCGTTGAGATTCAAAGTGTACCTGTTGGCTTCCAGCATGAATCAGAAGACAGAGAAGAAGTTTAACCAATGGCTTCATGATCATATTAATATGAAGAGGGCTCGCATTGCAGTGGAGAGAGGATATGCATCTGTACGTATCCTACATAGTGATAGCGGTGTTCTCGTATCGATCGAGTTCGAAGCCTGGAGATAGTGGTGCCCAACCTGCGTGCGTGGTGGCTACTGGCCCGAAGATAGGACGATTCTAACTCTCCTTTCCACCTACCGCACAGTCTCGACAGTCGAAACTTTGTTCGATGAGTTTCTTGACCCAGATAGACTCAGATAGGCCTCAACAATGGAAACAGTGGAGACGGAACCAACCCGCCTTGGTCTAAGGCGACTAAGAACTCCAAATTCAAGAAGGATTGAGGTGATTGCGCTAAACCTATCGCAGTTGCTGTGTATAGCATGTAAAGAATGATGCTTACATGCATGAAGCTCACCCAAGCTGAACCCGCGAACGTTCTGGGTCCGACGATGAATCTGCGAGTACGAGGCTATGAGCATGATTGCATAACCATGATGATCAACGGTCTGAGCAGGAATTCAATTGGTCCGAGGACAAAGACAGAAAGAATATTGCCTTGACTTGAGCGACAATGAGATCTCGCTTCACCACGAGATTAAGTACAATCGCATGTCAGATAGCAATTCTTAAATGCAGCAGAGAGGGAACAGAAGTTCCTGAGTATAATCGGATCTGCAGGTAAGTCATTAACTTGAGAAAAGGAAGAAGGTCAATCTCGAATTGATGTTTCTTCATGCTGCATGAAAGCGAAAGGGTGCAAAGTGTACATGCATGATACTGCGGCTTGCTTCAATGTTTAAGATATCGACGTTACTCTGACCAAAGGCGCGCACCCATTGCGATATTTTATTCAGTGGAGTTTCAAATTTTACAGTCCAGAATGTATCCGCCAGTACTAAGCGATGTCTTGAACTTGGCGGATGAGAATACACCTGAATACATAAAATCAGCGAAAGTTGGTGTAAAATGCAGACATAAGGATGTAAACCAATTGGCAGCAGAAACAACATGTTCAATGTCATGGATCATGCCAGAATGATGGAGTAGAAATGTCAAAGATTGTCAATCGTCATGATCAGAAATATCACAAAGGTCCCACGATTATCTTATCACCTGAGAACAAAGGCAGATTAGGCCCAGAAAGGGAAATGAGGACCAGTTGGTCTGATGATTGATCTGTCGTCGGGACGGAGTTCGAATCTACACCTTATCTGGCTTTGAGCCAGCTCACATTGACCACGAGATATTTCAGTCCAAAGAATCTGCAAACATGCTTTGGGAAAGCTGGGTCAGTGCTTCAGTGAACCAATCAATAAACCAGTTCCTCGGTGGAAATCTCCGTTGCAAAGGAAGTACTTACAAGAAATCCTTTTTGGATTATTGGAACCAGAATGATGGAGGATTAATCTGTGAGATGCATTTGAACCTCTTCCATTTATTCCCTTCCGAACCTTTCTTGTACCCCGTTATGCAGGTCCACTGAACACCTAGAGTCTGCAAAGTTCCCCATCGCTTGGAATTTCGACAAGATCACCCGACTTTTGTGCGTGCAGGTTAGATCGGTGCTTATTTTTTTCAATTAATTCTTCCGATTTTTTGGGATTTATGTCTTGCATTTGTCATGAGTTGTTGCAGACCAATGGGGCGCAATCTGGCGCAATTGGCAAAAAACTTCATTTATCGAGATCTTTTTCTTATGATTGTACCATACTGACCAGATTCATATCTCAGATAGAATTTGTCGGGACGAACCCTGGCGAACCTACACCTGTATGATCAAATTATTTCGATCCTCTTAACTCTTCCCTTGGAACCTCCCAAGTGCGAGTCTTTTTTTCATCAGTGTACCTTTCCATTCTCCTCTATGTCCTTGTCGTCGCCGGAAAGTTCGACATTCACCACCTTCGAGTCTTCCCCTTCCCCAAATTCCTCAGCTACATCAGTGTCTAACGAGGAGGAACTTATACCACACATGCACTCTACAACAATCGTCGCAGAGGGCTCAGGCAGTGTATACGACTATGCTCAACTTGAACAGCAGCCTAACTTATTTTCGGGAACCGATGTCTGGAACTCAACTGGATCCAAGAAAACTTCGCTAAGCTCGCAGCTTCCACTTTCTATCTACATTCCACAAAACGCTGTTGCTGGTCAATCAACCACTCGACACGTTCAAGGGTCACACCCTATCCTCAGCCCTGACGACGAGGAATGGGCAAGGTCGCAAAACGCAACCCTCTCCACCACAGCAAGTATTTCAAGTCCTTTAGCGAATGCTGTCGACTGTAGGCAAGAGTATCCCGACTATTTCTCCGTGAGTACCAATTTCATACGATGACAGTTCGTTTTCAAATATTCATTACTAGAACAATCAGGACATGCATCAACAACCCGCGCAACACGCCCTCTCACATTCCCAGTCATTACCGCAAATGCATCCGTCGCGGTATCCAAACCAACCACTACGAAATTCTCTGTATCAATCTCCGTATAGTTCCAGCGCCGTACATTCTCCGTACCACTCTCCTCAACAGCACCCAGTGAATTCTGTGTATGCTCATCGCTCGTATACTGCCATTTCGTCCGCTCCTAGCGAGATCTCATCTACTGATTCCCCTTTACTCTCTCCATCCTTGCTCTCTCCATTCATTCCAAATGAACAGTACAGCTGCAATGGAAATATACAGCACTCAGGCTCGTCTTACGGTTCCTTCGGTCAGTCGATGAACATACTCACCCAGTACTCCTACACCACCGATGCACCCGAAGGAACCGGGCGCCTTCAATCCCGAGCTGTTCAGGGTGCCCTCTTCGATGATACCAAAAGGCATACTTCACCTTTCCAATACGAATACAGTATGCAGTACAAGCAAACAGCAGTTAGTCGTGTTGTATCTTTGGAAGAGCAGGAACAAGCGTGTGATCCGCGATTTGTGAGTGGCCATGAGGTTGGCGGGATGGAGGTTCAAGATGCAGACGTGAAGCCTTCGCAGGAGGAGGAGGCAGACGCCGATTCCGACATGAGCGGAAGAGATTTTACTGAAATGAAGAGGCACTCGCATCACGAAAGGTCATTGGCCGGCCGTTCGTCTCTCGGATTGACGTACCCTTCATCCTTCCCAAACACCGACTCTCACATTAGTTCCCAACACGACCGCCATTTAGACTCCTACCATAGGGGCAGCCAAGGTGGCCAAGACCTGTATTCCGAGGAAGAAGAGGACGGGGAAGTTGAGAGCGATGAATACGATTACGACGATCCAAGTGATGGCGAATATGTTTTCCGAGACCGGTCTCGCGCAGCTCAACCGATTCCTCCTCGCCAACTTGGGCATACAGCATCTTTCAGTACTGCGAGCGACAAAATGGGACTTGATAACATGCAAGGTGGAGCTACTGGAGATACAACAGCATCAGGGCGTAGGAGAGCTGCTACTGAGTCTGCTGGAAGTTCTGGTGCGAATTCTTACAGCTCGTTCTCGTCTAGTAATCATGCATCTGGGTCTTCTGCGTACGATTGGAATAATCATCCCAACCCGCCTTATGGCGTGAACCCTAACGCTACATCGTCGGTTGGTATGCGTACTCGTGCAGGTACGACGGTTGGTTATTCCACACTGGCCAATCGTTATTCACCTTACCCTCATGGCTCTAATTATGACGAATATCCTATGCACCATGGATCTTCTAGGTCCCGCAGGACTTCTTACTCTTCTGAGGCGTCTTCAGCGGGTCCTTTGCTTAGTGCAAACTCTCCTCCCACTTCTGGTATTCCTTTGTCACCCAGCATTTCGTCGAGTTCATCTATGTCAGCCGATACTGCGATGGGGACACCTCATGTGGGGTCGCCAAACTATAGCGGACCGGGAGGACGCAGGAAATCCAATTCACTTCCTGTGCCTATACCAATCCCGAACCTGACGAAGAAGTCTCGCGGGCGGAGAGTCCCAACCGCTTCAACTCTCGATAACAGTACACGTAAGAGCGTCGATTTGGATTACTCGTCCTCGGGTGGTCGAGGCGGGAAGGGTGTCCGAGTTCATACGTGCAAGGTCCCAGGGTGTGGAAAGTGTTTTGCTCGAGGCGAGCATTTGAAGAGACACGTCCGTAGCATACACACGTATGACAAACGTGAGTTGCTTATTGAAGCGCGTCAGATCTCAACCCACTGATTGACATCTTCGTTTTTCTTAGCACACAAATGTCCTTACCCTGGGTGTGGCAAAGATTTCAGTCGACATGATAACCTGGGTCAACACATGCGAGTTCACAAAGATTACCGCTCACCACGGTAAAGCGCCAAAAACGCCGCAGGACACTTGTCATCATATTATACGTAGTTCAGCCCAGTTTCAGCCTATTTCGCTTACCCGTAAAGCGGGAATCTCGTTCGGATGGATGCTGGATGGATGTCTCTAACTCTGCCTCTCTATTTTTCACATTTAACCCTCCTTCCCCGTTCGCTTTACCGCATTATTCTATATTGTTATGATGTCTCGGGAATTTCTTTAGTTATTGCTCCTCTCACTTCTGTTAAACCATCCACGTACGGACTCGATTCCATCCTGGTAGATATTGATTCTCCCACTATCTCTCTCTGCTTCCTTAAGCACACCTCCCACTACTCTTGCGCTCTATGATCAATTCCCACCGACGATTTTCCATTTCCGCCGGCTATTGCATCCTTACGAGGCTACGTCTCATTTCGCACCACTATATGCTTCTATACGTTCTTTCATTCAGAGTCAGCCATGCCCTTGGGACTTCAATTCCAGACGTGGAAGAGCTGGTCACAGATGCCAGGTATATCGGCATTATACTACCACACCCACACACCGTCCACACAGCTTTCAAATCGTATCATACACTTATTACCGCACACTACATAGTTCTACAATTACAAGATGTATATATATACCAATATCGTACATACAGACCTGCATATTGCCTGCATAGCACCAAAGCTTTTTTATCGGGAATCTGCATTTCGGCTCAACGGCTCAACGGCCCGTAACATTCGGTATAATATTTACACGCGTCCATTCGACGCTCTTTTTTTTTCACCTTACGACGTTCGAATGAGTGTTTCAGCTCAGAGCTTAGAAGATGCTGCTAACATAGCCACCGAATTCATTTACAGTCGGTCATCAATCAACGTCAACACCGACCTTTCACAATTTCTCATATTTTGATCTCAGGTCTTGACAATATACCTAATGAAATTAAGCATATTTTGGAAGAGATAACGCACAAAGATTCTCGGACCCAAGGTTAGGTTCTGGAACTCATAAGAATTACACTCAACGTTCTCTATAGAATTGCAACATCAAATAGACTCAGACAGTGCTCGATGGATTCGTTACTCGCTTCGCGGAGCCAGTGCCGGTGCAGGTTCCTCCCCTTCTTCGTTACTTTCTCCTTCGAAACCTATAGGACATCTTCCTGCAAAAATCAAGCAAGCTTACGCTGAAATTGAACAGCTCTCTACTGAAAAACTTGCTCTTGCAGAGCGCGTTGTCGATCTTATAACCCGGACTTATACGCGCCTGGGCGTAGATCTCAATCGTTCCCGTGTTCTTCAAGGGGAACTTCCGACAGATACTACTCGAAGCAGGAGCGTGTCTGCTGCTCCGTCACTGATCGGAAATGTACCAGCTGCTTATCATGCAACTGTCATTACTGACGGCCTGAAGCAGGCTCTGAATTCAAGTTGGGCGGCGGAAAATCGCCCAGCTGTAGTAAATACGCCTGCGTCCGCTCCACTTCCGAAAAGTATGTGATTCTACCTCTCTTTCCCCAGATCCTATCAATATTTGTACTATCAATAGAGCGTAAGGTTACTTCTTCTCCTTCGATTAAACTGCCCCCTAGTCGTTCGATATCGCCTGCGACTCCTGCGACAAAATCAGCATCTCACACGCGCTCACGTCTTTCAAGACAAACGTATCCCCCACCGCGCCACAACAAAATTGAGGAACCTGAGGAAGATGAAGATGATGAACCTGAGGCTGAGGGAGATGACGAAGATGACGACCACAAATTATATTGCTTCTGCCAAAAACCTAGCGCTGGAGATGTATGTATTTTCTATTGGTCAATTCTTCGTAAAATGTTCATAATTATTGCAGATGATTGCATGCGACAACAACTCCGGATGTCCTTATGAATGGGTATATTTCTTGCTCTCACTGAATGCATCTGCAAAGATCAATCAATTGTTACAGTTCCATCTTGAATGTGTTGGTATAACAGAACCTCCTCCGGACACAGCGAAGTGGTATTGTCCACACTGCATTGACAAAGTGACGGCTAGGAAGGGGAGGAAGAAAAGTGCAAGTTGATGATGTCACACAGATCATGACCGTCCTTCAATGCAACCTTGGATATTTTTTTCTTGTTATCTTGCCACCAGTAACTTAATAGAGCCAACTGCACCAAATCGGAACGAGAGGTCTGATGATATAATTTCGATGGTGGAACGTACGCTCGAGCCAGGTATCTGGCTGGCCTCTCATCACTTATGTAGTTGTTTGAGTTTGGAAGATAAGGTTTCCGATAAGTCATACGGACGAGGCACAGATGCTTGTAATTATGAAGCTACAAGTAAAGACAAGTACCAGTATAGTACCTCATAGTACATGACTTGCTGGAAATTTGGAAACGTGATAGAAAAGCACAGAAACTTATTAATTCATGGTCTATGAACAATGATGATAAATTTCCGGCCCCGGCGAACTAGTGCCATTGTAGACGCCACAAGCAGTGAGAAAGAGAGAGCCTGTATTGATTTGACCGCCGCAGGCCACCAATTCGGAGCCAAGAGCAGGGAAAACTATGTACCAAGTACACACAAGTGAAGCAGACTGCTAGCTAGAGTCCACAGATGTATAATTATGCTAAAATATCCCTTAAATACTTAACAACAATAATAATGCCAGCTTGCGCTACATAGTGACTAGCGCTACGAAATCCAGGCATTTGGAAAGTCCCTTAACGCGTCAGAGTCTAGAGAGCACGATTGTGTTTTTTAATCCGAGGATGCATGTGCATGATCATCCACATCCCGTGGACTTAACGTTGATGAAGACGGCAGAACCTGGATCTAAGGGAAAATTACTTGTTTCGTCACAGAGAAACTTCAGGAATTAGGATTGACCTACTAAGCAGGTCGTTTATGCCAAAAAGCCGAGGAAGTCGCAAGGAAGTCGTCAAAGCCTAAGGAACAAATGACGGACAGCTTTTTGACGGCTTGCCACTTGGTTTTTTAGATAAAAATATGTTGTACTGTATTTGAAGAGAATCTAGGTATGGGAATCGAGAGAGAAAGTTGGACTTCAATAATCAATACAATCATTCGACCATGGACCACATAGAGCATGGGTCCATGGTTTTTTCTAGTGACCGTGCTTGGCCCCGCTCCCTCCCACCCTTATTATGAAAACCAGTAATTAGACGACTAGGAAATGGATGGTCTTCATTCGATGTCAGATCAGCACCAGGGTTATCTGTTTGTTGGCACCATGTAGATTCCATGGTAAGCCACTCAGACTTACCTGGGATGGTTACGTTGAATGCCGCACGCTACTGCCAGTGCACGCCGGTGCAAATGAAACCTGACCTGCATGATTCGTGTCTACACTGCCGGCTTCGGATCTAGAAACAGAGTCACCTCACATTCTGCAAAGAAAAAACGCTCAGATCAAAGAAGAAAGGGATTAGATCGCGACGGAAGATCCTGCCTATATCGGAAATTTCATCATGCAGAGTACTGTGAGGTACTGACGCGTAGTGAATGTCTGATAGTCAAAGCCTGCCTAGATATTCAAGATTATCTTTGACTTATACAGGCCTTACTTTGGGTGCGGTAAAAGGAATAATCAATAATTATAACATTTGGTTTGACCGAGGTGCATGGATTCAACGTTATAGCTGACGGTTGTCCCTGCGCGGCGGGTAGTGGAATTTTGGTGACACGCAGAATGGTTGAAGATTACTGGCTCACTCTGGTTCGTCCGACTCGAAGTCCGTCTGTGGAGTAGGGCCTCATGTACATTGTATGTAGCCTGTGAAAACTTGAGGCGACAGCGAACAGTTGCGCTTCTCCACATGATGGCACGACAATGAAAATGATGATCTGCAGATGTTGACGCCATCTAGTGATGAAAGATTTAGTATTCAAGGCGCACCCTGCCTGCCCTGCGCAATGTTGGAGAGAAAGGAAACTGGATGGGACCAACTGGGACCCATCGCCCCGCAGCATGTATCTATATTCAGCAGGAGAGCCACAAGAACATGATACGTATATTCAAAATGTACATAGCTTGACTCCGAAATACTACCTAGAGTACATATGTAGTTAATTCCTACTGAGATTGTACAAATAACTGTCTTACGTACAATAAAATTAACCCCTCCCAAGACCGCACAAAGCCAATGCAGCTTTGAGCATATCCTCCTCAATGCCCGGGTAAACATTTTTCGCAGGGTCTACGTCATGGGCAACTTCCTGTTTTCTTCTTTCTCTGTTTTCCTCCCGGGTGTCTGATACGGCAGACAGTGTGCTCACATTGGAGTCTGATCTCGAAAGAACAGGCTTCTGAAAAGCGATCGTGATATCTTCTTCGTCATCCTCTGCAAGGCTATCACCTGATTTTGCTGCCAACCGCCTTCTGGCACATGCCCATTCCAAAGTTCGCGTCTGTGTAAGTTTTCCAAATTCGACGTAATCCTTCCCAGATGGACTTGTCATTGGGAACGGTGGTGAGGAAGGCATAGCTTCCCAAATGGGTCGCGCGGGGTCACGTTGACGAGTAGGAGTACGCGGGGTAGATTGTGGGAGCTCGGAGCGGGAAGCAATCCGGTCGAGAGACGGACGTGCAGTCAACGTTTGCCCCGTCGTCAGCACAAAGCTATACGGTGCTGACGACGGCGAGGAGTGACGAGGACACCGGACGGAGGAGTTCGGAGTGGAGCCTTTGCGTTCCATCTGCCGTTTGTTTTGGAACCAGACGGTCACTGATTTTATTTCCCTGCAAGAAACACGCGTAAATCGTTCCGTGCAGCTCACAGAACGTGACAAGAGCACGTACATGCTACCAGCTCTTGCTACAGTCTCACGCTCCTGCCTGGATGGATGGGAATTATGGTGAAAAAGATTCTCGAGCATCATGAGCTGAACGTTGCTAAAACGTTTTCTAGTACGTCGAGTACCAGTCACGCTCTCAGCATCGTGAGATGACTCAATACTAGTCATGGAAGAAGATCGGGAGAAAGAGTTAGAAGGCACATTTCGCATAATCGCAAAAGATAGAAAACAGGAAATGAGGAAGTAAAGTGTAAATTAGAAAACCTTGCGTTTTGATTCCGTTGAAACCAATAGGGTTAGGGGTTACGCGGTCGCGCTTATCACGTGCGTGGTGTTTCTTACGTTGCTTGCTTACTGCCATTAGTAATAGTTGTACGAGAGACTCCTTACGAGATGGCATTAAAAAAGCTAATAACTCAATCTCAGTCTATCGCTGTGTGTCCTGCCTTACCACTGCAAGCACAAATATGCTCTGACCGTTGGATCTGTCCCATGAGAGTACTTCCAGAATCCCAGCATACAACCGTAACCGTAATGTTCGGTAGATATTTCTTTTAACTCACTCACGCATGATAATAATCAGCAGGTTTACCTTCTAGGTCTCATTAGGTCTCATTGCTACGTTAGCCATATCTTCGACCGGAGCTCCCTTTCACTTCCGACCTTGTGCAACAGCCTGGATGTTCACCGGACGTTCATAATTTCCTGGGCAGGGGACAGTTATTCAAATAATGAAAAGAACACACGAAGCTTCTCCAGTTACTCCAAATGATTGCATTACTCGTAATGAATATCCTTTCGCACGTAGTGCTATCTGACTTTGTGGGTAGTCCTCATTCCTTGTGTTGAACCTAGCATGATTGAATTGTTTAGCTTCTGTGCTGGTATCACGCGGACAGAATCAGTGCCACTTTACCCCTTCCTTGACTATAAACGCCCCGTGAATAAGCCGACATTTCTTTTAAATCTGGACTCCTCGTTCCTAGGTGTATTCACTGTCGTCCGTGAAACAACTTGGGGCCAGAACTTGACCGTACGTGCGCAATACATGTATCCAAGTTTTGTGCCTTGACCTAAACTTCTAGATATGTTTTATCGATGTCAATTTCAGTCGTGTCTGCACATTTAAATCTGCCCTGCTCAGGAAGCATTGCTTTCTCTAGCCGTCTCTTTTTCCACTGGTTTGATCTTGTCTCTTACAAGATCCATGACTCCTCTACAATCAATTGGGCTTTTTCTGGTGGGCTGTGTCGCTGCTTGGGCCACTTTGTTCAAGCTTCCGGGAAGTTCTGCTCCTTTGGAGAATGCGGTAGTTTTAGGTACCGGAGAGCAGCAGTGGGACATCAACGTCCCACCATCCGAAAACATTACCGGGCATCTCATATTTCAAAGTGTGAGCTCACTACTACAGCATTGGCCTAATACGCGCTATCGAAATGGTCTGTCCATGACCCGTCCTTCAAACTTTGAGTTTATTTTATGTGTTTTTAAGACGCTCTTTTAATTGCAGGTCACACAATCGTACCAGGATGGGTACCCATAGGGACCATCCTCTACCACGGGCGGTCAGATCCGAACTATCCTAAAGGAGCAGAGTGGACTGCGACCGACCCAGAGCACTCGTTCCAGTTCTGCAAGCGCCCGTGCTGGCATCTGACCGTCGTCACCACTCGGCCATTGAAAGTCTTGTATTTCGACGGAAGTAGTGCGGTAAAGATGCATGGAGGGTCAATGGATAGTCAAGATATATTGCTTTGGGGAGGGAGGAAAGCGGAGATGGTGTTCAGTGAGGAGGAGCGGTTAAACCAACTCTGTAAGTGGGGAAGGGAGTTCGAAATGGATGGCTTCGTGAGGTACGGTGTTTATCCCAATTTCAAGAAAGGGTTCGTTCTTAAGCGATTACAACATAGGATGGAAATGAACTTGTATGTTTGTCCCGGAGCTTTTCTTGGTCTACTGTAACCGGTTCTCTCCTTATCTCAGTGAAGTGATGCTCTGCGATTTTGAATCTGGCGTCGAAACAGTTTCCTTTATCCATCTCGCAAATAGCTCTCCTTCGGATCCCAAACCTCCGTCGACAAACAACGAAGCGCTGTCAGACGGAGTGGAAATTGAGACTGACTCCGAAATGGACGTGTGGAGTGGTGGCGGTCTCAACCCTGCGGTTACCATTAGGAATTTTGAGCTCATGCATTCGAGCTCCCAGTATAACCAATATCCGGGAGACACCCGCATTAAACTTGACCTCACTCGACTGGTCAGTTTCTATGATCCGGAACTAGCGCCGTCGTTGATACGAATGCGGAATAGTTACAATGACAGCAGATGGTTGTACGATTTAGCCACAATCGCACCAGCGGACGTCTCCACCCTCCATCAGAAACTCCGTGCGGCATTAGAAGTCCAAGATAATTTGACGAGGGTCACCAGCGGCGTGGATTGGCAAACATTATTTCGGGTCGTTATCAACCGCTTCGGGTCGCGCTTACAGAATTTGCGTTACGTTGTTATAGGCTCTGCTCGTCACTCGGGGTCAACGATCTTGGACGATGAGGATCGGGTCCTGAAAGCCTTTGCACAGATCAATGTCATGCTCACTCCGTACGTCCATTACGACCTTAAACCGAATGTAGCTGCAGATCTCCGAGTCGCGGAACGTGTGGATCATATAACCTTAGCTTGGGCTTCACCCGCATATGAACTGTGCAGTACCATTCATACATCGTACATTGCAAAGAGTCTTTCAGGAAGAATGACACATTCGGAGAGGCTACTGTTGGGCGCAGTGCAAGATACAACCAAGGAGATTTGTAGAGTTTTAGTGAAGATGTGGGCTACCGGAGTAGAGGCTGGTTTGGATGCAAAGTATTGGGTGCGTCGACCAGGGCGGCAGGAAAAACGGGATCACCATGATGACAGGTTCAGTGCCCTGGCGAGACAGTGGTCCGTAGAGATAGAGCATTTGATGGACTGGCTCGACTGGCATGCGTGGGTGAGCTGTAGTCCAGCTTGTAGTGATGAGGTAAGTTGTGGTCCACATTAAATCAGTCCAATGGATGCTAAATCGTGGCTCGGGTAGGAAATGTGTTACATGCCGACTTGGCCTTTTTTCGGTGGTCCACCTCCCGGTCCTGCTATGAGTCCAGAATCAGGCACTTCTTTTGAGACGAATCCAGAAAGTAGCTCGGACAAGAGCAATGAGTGGGCAAGACCTATGCCAAAGTGTATTAGGAAAATAGCACCTTATTCATTCTAATATCTCGCGTTGAACGTGTGCCTCTCGCAGGTTCGCAATGCAACTAACGGGGCCTGGACATGACGCGGACGTCGGGCTTCTAAATGTTCAGAGAGGCTACTATTCTTCTGTTCGCTTGCTTTTTGCTGATTCCAGCGTTAACGCTGCTCATCGTCACACGTATGAGCTGCCAATGTCACTGAGCATAATAAATTCGTCCTTTTCTTGATTCTATCACCACCATTCGTGTTTTCTCCATCCGTTTGACATTCACCATGAAGTTTTCCCTCAGTTTTATTCTTTTGCTTTCGGCTGTAAAGACCTATGGATGGGGTATGAAAGGACATGAGGCAGTAGGGTATGCGGCTTCCGATGTACTACGCTATTCCTGAAAAGTCTATTGTTAATTCTTCTTACAGATTCATTAGGGTAGCGCTAAATTGGTTTGGAGGTGTTAATAACATGTTATTAACATTGGGCCCTCCAAACTGCAATTTAACATGAGTTAATAACATGATTTTAACATTCACACGAGTTTGTTATTAACAAGTTAAAACCCTCAATATTAACATGTTATCAACATATGTGAATGTTAAACTACCTTTTGCAATTCAAATAGCCTCCCAGTTGATATTTTCAGTCCCTAGCACACTCAAAACAGCAGCTTGTGCTGCTGGCTGTACCTCTGGCTCAAGAGAGGAGAAGCGGATCACCTCAGTGTGGCAGAAGGATAGATTGGCCTCATTTTTGACAAGCACTATCCCTTCCAGCTTGAATGAATTTGAGAAGAATTTTGGACTGCCTTTGTTAAATGACATTGTCATCCTCTGAGTCTGAATCAATGGCATTGCACAGGTCCACAAATTCATCACTGGACTTCAAAGAGGTCAAGGCAAGATGGGACATGTCACGGAAGCCAACTAAATTGTTTGGCCCACTGGTACATTACTGACTAGGTGCTAATATAATTCTAACATGGTCTAACATGGTATTTTTGGGATGATGTTAATAACCTGTTATTAACCTGTTATTAACCATGTTAATTAACATATGTTAGGAACTTTTGAAGTTTAGCGCTACCCTAAGATTCATCGCCATGAAGGTATGACCTCGCGTTTTTCATGAATCTTATCCCAGTGCCTTATCCGGGCCTTATCTCATGGTATAGTTTCTCGCACCTGAAGCATCTTCATTCGTCGAAACCTCTCTAAGTGGTCCCCAATATCATTCTTCTCTTGGACTTGCCGCTCCCGTTAGTCGTGTCCTGTTGCAATTTACCCGTTTTCTCAGTATACTTCGTGTATAGTGGGCTGACGAAGTCAGAAGGCAGAAAGGATACGCGTGGTATATGTCGCGTCATTACGGTTTCAGCTCAGAACTTTTGCTCAACTTTTACTCCCTCAGGTCTGCTCCGCTTCATTTCGTAGACGCCGAAGGTATGTGACGGCACCTTCCCCCTGCCGCGACTTCTTGGGTAAACATATGATGTTCAGACCAGCCGCCTACCGAGTGTTCTGTCAATCAGAAGCGCGATTGTGCCGGCAATGGATGGATTCGTGAGTCCTAGGATGCTGTATTGTTGTTCCTGTCTGCTCATTGTGGCGTTGTAGTGACTGCGATTGCCAACTACACTTCCCGTGTGGTTGACACCAGCTTGTCTGATTCTGACCGGCAGGAGGCTCTGAAATTTATTGGTGTGACCCTCCATCATTGTTGTGATTTCATACTGACTGATAGTCCTTCCTAGACCACGTAGGATCTTCATAAGTTACTCTTCATGTCAGCAAAACTCATGTGAAAACCTCCCTAGTTCATAGGCGATATCGGACAACCTCTTCACGTAGAAGGAATCGAGCGGGGCGGAAACGGTATTCATGTGCAATGCGCAGGGAAAAATAATAATTTACATTCTGTTCGTCTTTCTCATTATCTTATATCTGAGGCTTACCTGACACGTAGGTGTGGGGTCAGTTAATATTTCCAGCTCTGAGATCAAAAATGCCCACGTGCTTGAATCTGTTTTCTTTGCAGACGATGGAATTATAAACAAGTTACTCGATGATAAATACGACGGCTCTGTGATTCAATGGGTCAATAGTTTGACTGAACGCATTCAGGTCCGTGAAATCCCTTCCACCTTGAGCACGGTCCCAAGAATAATCGATTTCTATACGGGTGAATATCAAACTTCTGCTAGCAACTGGATTGTCTGCGAGCCTGGATCAAACTTCCATTGGGAGTCCGTCGACGCGCAGACTGTCCTCGAGCCGTCTTTGGACGACACTCTGAACTGCCCCCTCGTTTGGGCAAAGGAGTCCAATGCTTATGACTGTGTACGTCTCGATGCAAAACTTGTTCGTTCTCCTTTACTTATACTTATATATATATGCAGTCGTTTGTATGGACCTACGACTCCTATGAAGACCTCTGCTCTGATGACAACGATTATTACTCTGGTGCTGTTCCTATCATCGAATTGCAGATTGCCAAACAGGGTTATCCGTTGGCGGCTTGGTTGAACGTTCTTTTCGATGGAAAGACGAATTTGCCTTGATGTGCATCAAGGTGATATTTTCGTTGAAAATTTGCTCATGATCATGCTGTGTGTACAGTATAGCCTAACTAAGTTACCCAATCCCGTACCAGTTTTTCGTTTGCATTTTTTGTGAAACATTATGATTGTCAGTTAATAATGAAGCTTGAAGATTCAAACTATTTTAGATATCCTGGCTTAACTGCTTGTCCTGTTCAAGTTCGAACAGTTGCGCATGCGATTCTGCAGACAGTTCCTTCGTTCGAATACGTCCTTTCCTCTCGCAATTATTGTGCTTGAGATGGGCAATTTTTCATATACTACATCCTATCCTATCCTGCGAGACTGTACATATCCAACATGCACATACTTCTACAAGTTATTACTTCGAGTACAATAATAAAAATAGCGTGTGATACATATACAATGGAGCTCAGATTATGCAAGAGGTCGACGGAGAAAAGGAGAAAGATAAGAAATTCAAAATCCCAACTGCTCGACGAAACTCTGCCACGATGCGTCCAAAACTGGTGTTCCAGGCAATAGTTGTGCATTGGCCGGCGGATGCCCAAGGGTTGAGAATGTGCCTGTCGAGAATGAAGGTGACACCATAGAATGTCCAAACACATTAGCCCCTCCTCCCATGGTAGACAGGTCACCCATGTGAAGGCTCGTGTCCTCTCCTCCCATTGACATATAATCAAAAGCCATGCCAGACATTCCAGAGTAATGAGAAGAAGAGCTTGTTGCTATATCTTGGTTCTGTGATCCAGCTAGAGCCGTAGGATACCTCAGGCTTGCATTTCCAAGCTGAGACATGTCGTGGCCCCCTTGTTGCCCCAGAGAAAGCCCAAACGGCTGTTCGGTCTCTGTCCGATTGGCAGTAGGTGGATCTAAGAAATGAAGCTCAAATCCTCCGAAGTTCATATCAACATCCATCTCAATATTTCGAATGTCTTGGACAATGGTTGGGTGGAGATTCTGAACGGGGGCTGGCTGTTGTAGATGCTGCTGGGAGGAAGAGGCCAGACTTTCTCCATGAGCCCAAGATATAGACGTGGGGAGCGAAGCCTGACTCTCCGGGCTAGGATGAGCATCAGAACCAGTATCTGATGAACCGGGCGGAGATGCAGGTTTTTCCACTGGCGTTGAGGGCTTTGAGCTTTTACAAGACGAAATTAGATGTGTTCGTCCACCTAATCGGTCAAGCTCGAAGGTCGACAATGGGATGCCTTGTGCCTCTTTCAAGTCAGCCGTGCTGGTGAACGAAACGGCGCATGGTGGTGAACGAGTACTCGGCGAGTGATCTGATCCTGATTGTATAGAGGATGATTCAGCAGGACTACCACTATTATTACTTGTCCCATCTGGAGAAGCTGCGGTATCAATCACCTCCCGCGCTTTACGACGGAGATTCCGCATGGTATCCTGGTTTATTGTCAGAGAACACAATCAATACGAACAACGAAGACGTACTAAGATATTAGCAGCACTACGTGATGTCGGTGCTGCTTCCTCAAAGAGAGATGTCATCCCGTCCAGTTCTTCCACCGAAGACTTCGTCATTTTGGAATTTGGTGCTCGGGTGACTAGGATGCACATCACAATCTGTCATACGAGTAATGAACGACGCAATGGGATTAACTAAACGAACGAACCGCTGAGCTTAGCACCTGACTCCATGCCAGATGGTATCGCGCAAGGAGATGCGGGATGTGCATCCAGGCAATCTGCATCGCCTTACTGAGCCGCCACGCACTACGGTATGTCGCAATCACCGAGGCGACATATTTATGCGTTGTGAGGTCATCGGGAGAATCTTGCAGTGCTTGTGCAAAGTATGCACGATGGAGGTGCATTAGCACTAAGGCAGTATGAGTAGATACATGAGTATAAAGCTCTACACTTACTGTTCTCTTTATAACACATAACAATTAGCCTTTGCAGATATAAGTCTTGTCTAGTCTCCAAAACACCGCATTTCACTCTCAGATTGACAGGAATAGGAAAATCTCGAATTTTTCGATCAAAATCAATGATGTTGCTGTATGCAGGTCGACTGGAGCCGAAGGTCTCTTCCATAATGGCGTGTACGAAGGCGGTGAATTGCCAGCTCCAGTAGTGAACTGCGGAGCAGGTTATTTAGATGAAGTCGAAAATGAGCGTTATTGACACTTGCATCCTGGCTCGCGTTCTCCATCTGCACTGACAAACTCCTCTGTATCTTTTGGCAGCGGACAGTCAACGTAAGCCCGAGATAACGATGGAGGGCGACCATAATAGAAGCTCTGGTGAAAGACATCGCAAGTAAAAACGTGAACAGTAAAAGGCGGATAGAAGAACAACTCACCGACCATGTATCTGCAGTGAAGACAGTCCAGAAGAGACGATATTGCATCTGCTGAATTTCTTGCGGAAGGCTCCATCGAGAACTGTTGAGGTCTAACCAGGGTGAAAATCTTGGTATTCAACAGGAATGTAAATTCCTGGATCACTCACGAAATCCAATCTGGCAATGTATCTTATAAATGGGACAAGTAGTATAATACATGGAAAGAATGCTCACACTAGTACCCATCCTCACAACATGTCCAATATATGCCCAACCAGCAGTAGAGCCCATAGCTTCCCAGTCACTAAATTCGAGGAACTGTGCTATATGAAGCTACAGCCAGTACGGAGAGTAATAAATAAGGGGGAACATAAGAAATAAGGACACATACACACCATGCACCAGATGCTTTTGAACGTTGTATGACTAAACGGCGAATTAAAACTCAATGCAGCTTTTGATAAATAAAAATATTCTTGTGCTTGTACGGAGCAAGAGGGTAAACTGGGGTCGAAAAGAGAAGCTATAGCGAATATAATGAAGATTAGAGAGAGGGAGTGGTAGCATCTAACTGTATCAAATGAGCTATACCGAGAAAGAACGGACATGAATTCAGTAAATGAAGGCGAAGATAGAATTGACGCACTCTGAACGATAGATGCTGGCTAAAATTTCATCAAAAAGTTGGGTTCGAGGTAGCGGTGTATACCTGAGAAGCAGAAGAATCAAAATTGGTACTTCAAGCCACCCGCAGATATTCTTACTTACATGTATTTCCCATATTCTAGATAGACCTCACATAACCGTATCGCCTCCGAAAGTGGCGGAAGTAAGCCGAATACTTCTTGACCAAGTTCGTATGTGTCCCGCTCAGATGTAATTGAGCTACTATAATTAGGTTCGCTGTCGTCACGACAAAAATGAGCGCCGTTGATGATCTTTTGAGACAGACGGGTGCAAGATATGGGAATGGATGATTTTTGCGGTTTCGCAAGAGCACGAATGAGGTACTACGGGCAAATCAATAGATGTACAAAAAGAAGAATGAAAAGACTTACTTCTGAGCGAGCAGTTTGACCGAGAAATTGGGTCTCGCCATTTTCGCGGATAGAGAGAGTGCCTATATTGCAATGTAATGTCCCTTCAAGTGGACATTCAAAACGAGGGACTACTAACCAAATGCGTCAATTAGATTTTCATCTTCTGGATTCTTAGTTGAGGTCGAATCGTTCTGAGAAGGGGACGGATGAATGCCACTGGCTATTGAAGTGTCTGCTATTTGATGGTCGGGTTTGTTTTTCGGATACACAGTATGTGGAGACTTGAGTTGCAACAGTTCGGATCGAAGTAAAGGGTGCTCCTCTTCTGATAGCTGAGCTTGTGCACCACGAAGGGCGCTTTCGAGCTCGCGAATTCTTGAGCATAGCTGTTCAATACGGTCATGGAGTTGCTCTGTATTTGCAAGGACCAATCTGGTTGTATATATGAGCCACTATTTTAAGGAAAGACGAACAACATCAGGCACCTATTACCCTTTCCCGCCGTCAAGGAGCCTGAACGAATTCCAATCAAATGAGTACTCTTCCAGGTCGACTGCATAAGTGATTCATGGCTTACCATCAGGGCAGATTGCAGCTGATAACCCGCGTTAGTTCAGATAAACAGGCAAGTGGAGGAGGTTGCTTACCGCATCCTCTGGAAACACATTTTCCACATGGTACTTGTCGATCACATCTCAGCTGTATATCTACCATTAGTACCTGTAGATTATGGAGCTTGGAGTTTATTGACCTTGAGACGTCTACATTCAGCGCAGGAGGTTGCGCTATTATTTGTTTTAGAAAGTGATTTCGGAGACTAAATTTGGATACAGACGTTCTCCCAGGCCGTCGTTTTGTTGTACTCTTTTTTGCATCCGTCTGTTTCTCCTTCACGCTTGCACCCATATTCGATGAAAGATTTGAAGACCGGTGGATATTCGAACGCTCAGAGTGCTGATGTTCGACGCTGAGTAAGACTGATCATAGCAAAACCCGTTGGGATTTGTTTGGCAAAAGCTTTAATTGCCGTGTTGCCGTGATGCCGATCAGTGACTCTATCAGCTAATTCGTTCCCTAATTCTACTGAAAGAGCCCATTTCCGTGCTCAAATCTCTTCTTGAGACTTGGAGGTCATCGGACATCGGAATGTCGTACTCATCTATAGGTACAGCAAATCTAAGCGCGAATCAAGCTCACGGTGCTGATGGGCGACACGGCAACACGGCGACTAAATAAAGTTGCGATAGAAAGCGCTGCGCCCGTTCAGCCGACGGCAGCGTGTGCCGTTTATGTACATATGTAAGTAGGCCAATTCTCTCCTGTTACTTCGGAAAGTTGAAACCGTTCAATTAACTATATATACAGCAAACTACACCTTTAACAGCTTTACCACCACCTCACTTTCGCTATTTTGTTCTCTACGGGCTATCTCTACCAGTATACGCTCACTTAATTCAGACTGTCGTTTGAAACGACCAACCACTTCTCAACTTGTTTTACAGTAAAGGAATCGAACTGACGGTATGGCCGACAGCCTCGACTGCTTCTCACTATGTTTTTGCTGCTTTTGTTTCTGTAAGCTTTTTTCATTGTACAAGCAAGAAATCGATGCTCACTATTTTGGCCATCTTAACTTTTCTATCCTTCCCCGATCACCTTTATTCACAATTTACTCGGAACTATCTTGCAGCAATATGCGGCCAGAGCGAAACATCTTCTTGTAGATGGCGTGAGTCGTACTTTCCACTATCGCCTTTTCAACTTGGTAGACGGTGTAAATCACTACGGTTACCAACTTTGAATCTGAGGTCTTCCGTTGGGCATCAGACAGTGAATTAACTCTATTCCTCATCTAGTCTGTCCTTGCTGCCATTCACACAGAAGCAAATTTGATGACGATCCTGCTATGAACGACCCGGAGCTCGATGCTATCGTGGAAAGGCAGCTGTACGAACAACGTGCGGCTTGGGATGCTGCTAATCGTCAATCAAAGGGGCAACATCATCCATACGTGCCTCAGGTCCCCGCTCCAGCTGCTTTGCCTTCGGCCGAGAAGGCGATAGCACGGGAGCCGAGAGGCACGATGCAACTGCCGACTTCCTCATACTTATCTGCCAGCCAATTGAACGCGTCAATGGCCATACCTGAACCCATGCACGTGCAGCCCGGCAGCGGGCCTACTATGAGTGAAAAGACTCATTTGGACATCGAAGAAAGGAGGAGTTGAAGATTTGTGGATACTCAGCCCGCGCTGGGGATTCGTTCCGAACTCGAGGTTAAATCTGAACGTAGTGTTCTGGTATACTGTGCAGTCACCTTGCTTGGCTCGCCATCTTTAATTGATGCCCTTTTCGTTCCGTATCGCTAATATGCCACCCCACTCTTCCTGGCCTGGGTTTGTTTGGCATCTTTGTTTGCTTACTGCTAGTCAGTAGTGTGTAAGCACTGACGAGAGTCCATCAGCCACCTGCATCTCCTTGTTTTATGTTTGTGATTCAGGTAAGGTCATTGCCTTGGTACGAGGCACTTTCCCACTGGGCTTCACCTTTTCATCATTTCATGGTATATAGGCGATGATCTACTTACTCATTGGTTTTCCTTGAATATAAGAAGTCGAACAACTGATTGAATCTCGCTGTACTGTTGGCACACCTAGACATTCAAGCCCATGCTTCTAGCATTTATATACATACTTATCGCGAAATGTCGCTGTCTAATGAAGACAACATGTACAGATTTCCTGCTCATGTTTCTCTCTTCACAGAGAATGTGATTAACGGTAACCTTGCTGGTCAATTGCATCCTTTTGAACTGAATCCTTGTCTTTCTAGCTAGTATGAATCACTTGATCATTCCATGCTCGATACAGAGTTGATAGGTTGATTATCTGCTACCGAGCACTGGTAATTCTTCCATTCTTCAATTGACCTCAGGCTCCGAATCACCCACATCTTTCCAAGTGCTTCATCAAACTTCCGCTACAGCTTTTCGCTATCCTATCGAGTGTCGAGCAGGGCTCTCAGTTGGGCTAACTCGCACAGCCCTAACCTTTAAGTGTACTAGTGGAAGCCACAGACGTGAAGGATTCAGATCCTTTTCCAAACATCCTTTAGGTGTAATGGAAACCGCTGACATGGCGTGTCTAGACCCTGTTCTGAACTTCTTAATGCCCACCGGATGCTCACATTCGTGAGTGCATCTGATATACACCTTGGCCTGCCTTGGTAGTTAGAGGGTGAGAAGATCACTCTGTTATGATGTCCACGGTCTATACATACAGACGTTTGGACTGCCACTGACTGTTCTCATCATCATCATCTTTCCTCTAAACCACCATCACTTGGGGTGGACAGAGCCCAACGCCCTGGAGGTAATCCGCCTTTGAACTTGTCTGTGATCACTGTGGATCCCCCCCGCTCTTTTAACGTTTCCATTTTCGTCCTGTTTCTCATTTTGAGCAGGTCTCTCATCCTCCCGCCTCACAATCTCTTGGACTCAAAATCTTGAATTCACTTTCCGCTTCCTTTGTTCGAAACGCGTCTGCTTTGAATCGTCGCACGGCATGCTAACTCCGGATCTGTTGAGGGCCATCATTGCTTCGCTGGAGGGCTCAGAGATCGCTAGGATTGTAAACATTGCATGCCTTGCATTGTCAGGTGAGTTTGAACTCTTCGAAATTACACCAGCAGTCGTTCTTACATCTGTGTTTGATAGTCTATGAGGTGCGCAGTCTGCTCTGCTGGTCTGCCAAGCAAGGTTGTCGCTGATACTGCCCTGGAAGTGGTTAATTACGCTTGATCAAGAGGTATTTGCTTACCGTCAGATTGATGTGGAATGTTCTATTGACATTGGTCGTCAACTAGATAGAGTATTTCTGGACCGGAAAATGGACGATATCACGAATCTTATTCTTTTTGGTACGTAAGGCAGTCATTCCTCACGAAGGACGTGCTGATCATTTCGCTAGAATCGATACATCCCTCCTTTTTTGGTTATGTTCGCACCTCCACAATCTAGCACATCCGTCTAGGATAGCTGATTTCTTTCTAATTTCCTTATAACCAGGCTCGGGCTCATTGGTCAGTGTCCCAGCTTATAACATTTAAGTCGTAGACGATCTCATGTCTTGCAGAGTTCTCCATTCCAAATCCTTCAAATGAAGTGAGGCCGTCGATATCATCAACTGTATCAAGATTGCTGATACGCTCTGTCCCTTTTCCACGTCCATTCGCTATTCAAGTTGTACGTGGCACTTCCTGCTTCGACCTACGTTCCAATCACTCAATGTCGAAAATAGCTGCATCTCGGCTATCCGGTTCTCATTCGTCTCATCAATCCTCGCCTTGGGTACCATCCAAGGTTCGTATGATTATTTCCTACTTTTATTCCTGCTTGCCTCATCGAAATCTCATTTCAGCGATGCTCATTCTCCGTATATGGTACCTTTTCCCTCACAATAAGTTCATCCAATACGGGATGGTCATCCTGTGGGTCTTTTCAGTGGCAATTTCCCTGGCTTACACCAGCGTAGCTGCAATGGGTTTGAGGCTACTGAACACATCCCTTTTCATGCAAGGTGCTCCCGGGTGTCGCGTTGCCAGACCGGTAAAATTTTGGAGAATGTTCATGCCGTCGTTGGGTTTACATGTGAGTTCCACCTACGAGAACCGAAGAAGTGTTTAACCCGATCTGTGTAGACAATTCTATACATCATGACGGCTGTAAGAGCCTTGCGCAATCGTAGAATATTGAAGGACGCCCCGGTTTTGAAGCGTCTTCTCCGAGAGTACGTGTGTTACTACATCCTTTGCAGTTAGCGGTTTACCCGATATGGCACACATCAGCGGAGGACTTTTCTTTTTTGTAGTATTCGGTGAGGGTAGTCAACATTGTCAGGTCGCATTCGACTCTAAAATCTCTTTCAAAAAGTGTCTATCGGGTTCACAGCTATTGGTTCATTTCTGGAGAATGTTCCTCAGGTGCGCCTACGCTGAATGATACTAATCAATAATGTGCATTGACGTTGTCGGGATAGATTAACATACCGGTGATCTTTTCAAAGTATGTTTACCTTCCTTCAACTATCGCACTCATAATCCTTACGACGATCCCACGACTGGTACAAAGTTACTTGCTCGCAGTTACATCCATCGCGATGTCCCGAATTATGTTTAGCATCCATTCTCTGGCCTCTCATCTCGGTTCTGAGACCGGCTGGCTCTTGAGCAATGTCGAATTACGGAGAACCAACTGGAGGAAGGGTGCTACAGAAGGAGAACTCATTGTCGAGTGCAATAGTTATGATGACTACGACGATCGAGAATCCAACCTGCAGATTAACAACGGCTCCCTTCGTTCGTACAGAGCGTTGAAGGTGTCGAGGGTTGGTGTGTTCAATGATGACACGATGTGGCTTTAGTCAAACCCACACAATTTTCTAATGGATGGAATACTTCGAATGGAATATTGGGGAATGCTTTGTGCAATGAAGTCAAAAAACTTCGTCCATGATTTGTTTCTTTGTTATCTGTTGTACAGTATGTATTTTGTTAATAATAGATGTTCGTCTTGCTGGTCGGGAACGCTTCACTTTATACTAAAATTTTTCTTGGAAGGTTGTTCGCGTTGAAAAGCGCTAATATATAAGAACATACATGCAAATATAGTTACTCGTAAAGGCGAGGGTCACTGTGACTTCATTGAATAACTGTGGAAATTCGGAATTCAGGATAGAGGACATCTCCTGTATAGGTTCAGCATTTTGTCCGTGCATTCCAATGCCATTTGTCACTTCCATTGAGATACTTTACTCCCCAGCCGTCAATGTCATCCTCCCAACTCCGCCACATCCATCCTATATTCATGCTCTTGAAGTAGTCTTCACAAAAAGAGTCAAGTAAATTCCAGTAACCTTCGGAAGACGGCACTGAAGCAACGATATCCGGCGAGTTGGGCGCGAACTCGTCTTCGTTTGTCGGCCATCCAGTCTGAAATTGTTGAGAAACGTTGTAAAGGAAGGAGATACGTTCATGTTTATTTCTTACCTGAGTCACCAGAATCGGTCTTCCATTGGCAATACTCTGGAAATATTCAATGTCTTGTATAAAATCATTCCAACTGGAGCTCGCATTTCCACCAGTAGTTGCGTCAAAAGCGAAATACGGAAAATTGTTAACCATGAAGAAATCGACTGCATCTGCCACAGGTGTGATGTTTCCAGAACTCTGCCATCCGTACGCTAGATCCGATATTGAAAGCGGGATGTCGAGTCCTGCAATGCTGAGATTGCGACGAACTTGGTTGATGTATGATGCTAACGCTGCAGGTGAGCCGGCATCATCGTCATACAGTGGTTCATCGCCTATCTAAGAATAAAGAACGGATGATTCATGAAAGACAGTCCAGCCTACCAATGGCGATAGCGAGAACAGGTTCTGGATTGTTGATGACTGCCTACAGAAATGGGTCAATTTACTTCAGTTCGATGGCGATGTTGAGATGATTCACCTGTGTAACAGCTTCGATCCGTGGAACACTTTTAATCAGAAAAGTGTCGTTGGGACCATAAGACTGCCCTACTGCATGGATCGGAAGGGTCCAAGCCAGCGGGATGATACTGATTTCTGCATTTCCAGCAGCGGTAATAACATCTGAGCATAACGAGACCATAACGTCTACATTGATAGGAATGTGAGGGTTTTCAATGCGCACCATCGTAGTAACCAACATCAGCGCCGGTTCCACAAAACTCGAAGGTAATGACCACTCTAGCTCCGTGTGCCTTCATCTCGTTGAAATCTTGAGTCATTTCGTACGTGGATCGACATGACTGCATGCGGTCGACATTTAGGTAAGGTTAGCGTCGCTTCAGTCGTATATACCACTTAAGAGCACTCACCTCAATGTCATATACGAACCCTTCCCACGCATACATGCTCTCAATTTTCTCCAACCTGCTCAAGCCGGTACTATAGGAAGAATCAAGGGTATCACTTGCAAAGACAGCCCATCCATAAGCAATAGCTAGGGCTAGGATGTTGACCAGGACCATCGTCAAAGCCAACAGGGAACTCCGGGAAAATAATGACAATTGCGAGCATCATAAGGTACTCTGAGCTTCTGACCGAAGCCACATGATGCTGTAGTTGCATGTGCGGGACTAGCTAGCTAGTAGTTCGAAGAAGAGGGGAAACCCGTTAAAGGCACTGGCAATCAAAGGCAGTAGATGATGAGATTTCTGGGGCGCAACATCCAGGGATCAAGAAGCCTTGAGAGATATCAAAATAGCTGTATGAACTGGGGATCATCGGACTTGATGGTGTATGACTGAAAATCATGTACTTCGTAGACCAAGGGAGAGTATACTTCAAAGGATCCGGACCCGGGAAGGACATAACTCGGCCCGAAGTCAAATCACGACCACGTGAGCGTAACATGAAAATTCGTGTAATATTCAGCGTTCAACTCAGACCCCCATGTCATTACACCACCATCTCGCCATGTCAGAGAATATTCCTGTAGCCTACAATATACCACCAGCTTACAAAGCTCTCTACGCCCCCATCCTTCCCACCTTCAGAGTCAGACTCGCACGTCAACTTCCTCACGAAACGAACCTCATCAAGACAGCAATCTTACATGGAATGCTCAAACCAGAAGATGCTCCTACTCGGCTTGACTCTCTAATAGATGCCTTGATGGACGAATCTCAAGTCCCCAAAGACACGAATGATGAGTATCTTCAATACCTTCTCGGCCGTTCCAAGAAGAAGATTGACAAGGAAAAGCAAAAAATTGACAAGGGAAAAGGATTACTCAGGGGATGGGTCGAAGAGGATCAAGGTATTAGAGATTCGGATATCTGGGAGGATTTGCTGCAGGTATGTCAAAGCGATGTCATATTCCATTCCATCATTGTACTGACTCGCCTAAACAAAGGTAGTCAACCTGACATTAAAAGGCGACGACTTTGGTGACATCCTCTTTGGCGAGATTACGCCTGAGCTCCGCGCGAAAGCTCCCTGGCTGCCCTCGAAATCGAGTCAAATTCTTCCGACTGCATTAGCGCTTCCGAAGCAATGGAAAGATGTAGAGAAAGATGAAGAACCTGGCAAGCGGTGGGTAGCTCAGTATATCTTGGGACCTTTGAATGAGGCTCTGGAGCCTGTATGGAATGATATGGAGTTAGTGTTAGAAGATATCCTTCTGTTTTGGACTAGTCAACTCATGCATCACTTTCTCGTTCAGACTGGCTCCTCCACACCCTAGGCCTCCTGTCTTACCGATCATAACTCAACGTCAACGGCTTTCCCTCGTGCTGCAGAACCGATTGAACCAGTGAAACCGATAGAATTTAGAATGTTGTATTTGAAAGCTCGAGAAATCTATATACAGTATAGTGTTAAGTAGTGTTTGAATATAGTACGCACTTTCTTCTTGTGTTCCCTGGGCCCTTCACTTCAAGCTTCGACCGAACCACTATGTATAGTCTCGCATCAGGTCAGAATTCATAATGAGTGAAGAGACTTCGTCCACTCATCATCGTCCGTATCGATTTTCCCACACCGGCTCACCAATCAATTATTTAAACAAGGTCAACACGAGGGTGACCCACCAAAATTTGCACCAAGTATGGCTGATGTTCCTCCTCGGCGTGCTATTGCTCTTGACAGACGGTCTTTGCCACTAAGCAGAGGAGATCCGTCGCGAAAAGATGATAGGACAGGTAGAGCCGACAAAGACTCGTCTAAATGGGGGGAACGACGCAGATGGACGCCATCACCTTCCAGGAATTTTAGTAGAGAGCGAGGAAGACCGAGAAGATCGTCAAAGTCACCCCCGGGACTAGCATACACAGAAACCTATTACCGGTCTCCTTCAAGGCGCAGGTTTTCTCCTCCTCCGCCGAACCTCAGGTTTTCTCCTTTTCCTCGAAACTATGGACGTAGATCCCGTTCATGGTCGCCTCGCCGGTTTGAACGAAGGCCGACTCCGATTTCACCAATTCGTTCTCCGCATCCCAGACACACAAATGCATATTCTCCTTCCCCTCCTAGACATACACCCGAACGCAACCGATGCCGGTCTCGATCACGGGAATTGCGATATCGTTCTCGCACTCCTTTACGCAGCCAGGATTGTACTGGTATTGTTGGTAGACCTCTACCGGCAGAAAGAAGGTCGTGTAACAATCTGGTTTCGCAGATGGATAAAGGAGCTCCAAGTTCGGTCCGAGAACCTCGTTCAACTCCGGTACTCAAAGAACCCAAAATGGCTTTTTCAAGGAGCACACCAACATCCGTGCTTCCCTCTGCACAACCTGTTACTGAAAAGGATAGCAAATTAAAGTTACTTGTTCCGGAAGAGGCCTCACCCAGAGTGTCATCTGAAGGTGCCTCACGAGATGCGCCCAGCGCTCCGCTAAATCGTATACTTACGCAGGAATCTGCCGGACAGCTCCATTCACAAGAAACAAATGTAGCCCTTTCCGAAACATATGCACCTTTACCTTTACCTCTCCCGAGCTCTCAACCCGAACATCTACCTCATCCCAATGAACCTGATGAAACTCCAGGGTCTTTCGAACAACAACTACTCAAACTAGCTGATCAGGAACTCATTATTACCAATCTCATACGGGACGAGCAGGCGATGATGGCTCGATCCAGAACTTTATACGACGAGTACATTACCGCGCACCAACGTACCCACCAGCTAATCATAGACCACCTCAAGGCTGCCATGGAAGCCCGTCGCGCGCTGCGCGAGTACGAAAAAGCTAACACCGAGTTGAAGCATTTGCAACAACGACGGCAAGCTTTGCATAGACATCAGGAGCTTGCTAGGTTGGGCATGCTCGTCATGGATCCATGAGCAAGGGGGAATGGATTCAATGGAATCGCCACGCCGGATCGAGTGCTTGCTTCTGACTGTGTTCCATTTGCGCTCATACCGACCGCTTCAAATAGTATCTACTCATCCTTGTTATCGACATATATGTAACCAATCTTTCATGTACCAAAAAATACTGAAATACAGATAATTATACATAGTACAAGAGTGCGATAATCAAAACAATCAAACAGGTACGGGAGGACGCTTTCTTTGTTGCCTTCAATATTGTTTTCACATTTACAGGCCCTTTCCCGTCGGCTGAACAATCCTGCCACCCGCCCCAAACGACTTTCCACCTCCGTGGACATTATAATCCCTTGTAGGCATCGTTTCCTCCGTCTTCCTACTACTAGGATAACTCTCCGTTCCTCCTCCTACGTTAGAGCCATGCCCGTATTTCTGGTCTTTTCTTAGGTGCGGAATCTCCTCCCTATGCTCTTGATTCTCCTCATTCTGCGAATGACTCGTAGGCCGAGGGTAATCGTCAAAAGGGACTGGAGACGGTTCCGAGGCGGCGGCCTTGGTGCGGGATGGTTCAAAGTTGTTTACTGCAGAAGAATTCCTTTCATCTGATTCTTCACTGAAAAGAATTAATTGTATGAGTTGCAACAACAAACGATGGCCATGAAGTCTGATGATGCTCACGAAGTGGCTTGCGCACGATGGGTATGCGGTTTGGAGTTTATTGATAGACGTCTTCCTCCGACTTTGACTGAGAGCGAATTGAGCGGAAATAAGTAATGTGTCTGTGTGGAAACCCCGTAATACTCACCCGCAGGAGGATGTTGGGCTAATGCTGAAATTTCCGTCATTATCTGCTCTTCACAACTTTGGGTAAATGCAGGTACGGTTCAGTTCAGAGTCTCGTTTCATCATACGGCTCCGTTTATATACTCGATTTAAGACATAGATTGGGGTCTGCACATGTCCAGTCCCAGTCTAGTCTCATGACGAGTCAAGCTAAATATGTAGGTGAAGAAAAGAGCGGATCTCATTTGCAGTCACAACTTGCATGGCAACAGCGGCCACATCTATTCTTTCAAGTACATGCATTATATAGCTTGCCACCGATGAAGAATATTCCTAGAATCTCCACTTCCTGGTATGGAATCTTACATCCTCGGTTTCTCCATCCAGACTCTCAGCAACCTCTCGCAGATTTCCCTAATCTGCGGCAATGGCCTACACTCATTGATCGCATCTCTTACCTCATCTGGGAGGTCATAATCCGTCAATAACAGCAGGTTCCAAATGGGATGCAAAGGATCAGAGCAGAGAACAGTCAGCTCATAGCAACTGGACGGATGTGTTTTTCTTTGACGATAATCCGCTTCTAGCTTCACAA
Organism: Lentinula edodes; assembly: GCF_021015755.1. NCBI lineage: Eukaryota > Fungi > Basidiomycota > Agaricomycetes > Agaricales > Omphalotaceae > Lentinula > Lentinula edodes. The sequence goes on from NW_025764327.1 coordinate 249,755, forward strand.
TGAGGTCCGAGATAACCTGCGGGTGCTGCCCAGTAACGATAGCGTAGTGCAGATCATCAGGGAGGTAGTAGTTTGCCACTCGGAGGAGATTCCAAATCCTGTGGTCAGGCCGAAACTTGGGAGGCAGTAGCCTCGGTTGGGGGATGATGTTAGCCTCCTCAGAATCGGATGAGACAATATCACCAGCGGAGTTTTGACCTCGACGACCCGGACCCAATGATGGTAGAGAGAATGCAGGAGGGAGATGATTCGGGTCGTTGTAGTATCGATCTGCAAATGTCATCTGCATGAACTGAGTCATGGGCGGGAGCGTAACTTGACGAGGATGGACGCTGATCCGTTGTTGGTGTAGAGGAGGAAGGGTCAAAGGGATGTGTTTCGGTGGTCCTTTGAGTTCCGATTCAGGATTGTGTCTGTGAGACGATCGTGATTCGTTAATCTGGAATACGTTTGATAGGAATGCATTGACGAACCTGCCATCGTAAAGATATTTGGGCGGCTTATCAACATCTTTCTTCATTGTTGGTTTTCACTTTGGGAGATCGACAGCTGGGAAAAAATTCAGCCTTTGAGCTGGGAAGGGCAATTTGTAGAGACGACGGACCGAGAACGTTGGAAAGCTGAGTAGACTCATTGGGACCAGGTGTCAGTGTATTTATACAGCAGACAAAAAAAACAAGACCATGGAAATAATGGGTTTTGCTTCATGGTCAAATGCTTTGGTCGGACGATATATTGGTTCGAATTGACCCCAAGAATGTGGTTGATTTTCGGTTACGCATCAGTCATTGAAAGGGGAGTGGATATCAGGTCAAAGTTCGTAGACCCATTCATAAGTCTGGTCAAAGCTTAGCGACAAAGAGTGAACTCAAAGACAAACAATAGGCCAGCGATCTAAAAACTGGGCGGTGAATTGAAATAGTACATCGCTGGTACAACAGTTACATGAATGCAAAAATCCTTTCTGCTATTCTTCACGACATTGATTTGCAAGCTCAAAATCAGGGTCTGAGAGCTTCAGGGTACGGGATTCTTGCCATTTTTGCCGCAGACTTCAATAACACATTGAAATCAGTCCCGTCTCCCTGGACAAATCAGTCATTAAACTAAGTCATGTTTGGTTAATAAGTTGAGACTCACAATGAAGCTAGTAGGGAAGCCGACGTCGAAAGGAATGACACTCTCGAGCTCCTTGACATGCTTGTCTGAGAGAGAAATACTCAACGCCTCGAGGTTTTCTACGAGATTTTCGACCTTGCGTCCACCAATGATGGGGAAGACGTAGGGAGTCTTCTGCATGACATAGGCGATTGCAACTGACAAAAAAAATCGTCAATTAACCACTGATTGTCTACTTCAGCCTTCGAACGTACCAGCAGAGATACTCTTTGCTCCAATTTCTTTCGCCACCTTTACCAACGCATGACTCATCTTGACCTCTTTCTCGGTTCGTTCCCAGCTACCAGTGAGCATGCGCCCATTTTCACCAGTAGCACGTCGGCGTTCCTCTTCTTCATCCGTGCGCAGTTTTCCTCGGGCGAGAACACTCCAGGGTGCGAGTGCCATGCCTGTGCGGGGCCGAATTAGTTTGGAGATTTCGAATAAAGAGAGAAACGTACCCATTGAACGCGCCATCGGGATGATATCTCGTTCAAACGAACGGTCCATGATGTTCCATTGGCCTTGGTAAACCACAAAGGGAGTCTTTCCATGGTCAGATGCATATTGATTCGCTTGTGAGACGACCCAAGCGGGAGCATCAGAAATACCCTGATATAACCAAACAAAGCAAGGTCAATCCAAAGGAGCCACAGATTTATAGGGATCAAAGGAAAGCAATGTAACGCACCAGGTAGATCACTTTTCCTGAAGCAACTAGGTTATGCAAACTGTCCATGACTTCCTGGACACTAGTATCGAAGTCCCACCAGTGCAGGTAGAGGATGTCGATGTAGTCGGTGCGTAGCTTCTTTAAGCTTGCCTCGACGCTGACATGCAACGATTTCGCATTGTTTCCGGTGAAGTTGACTCGTTGTTTGACCTTAGGGTCGCCATGTTTGAAGTTGGACGTATACTGTCGATGTGCAAGCAGTTAAGTAGGAGGGTCGGGAACCAACGCGGTTTACTCCGCACCTTGGTAGCAATAACCAGTTGATCTCGAATTTGACGCTTTTCCACCCATTCTCCGATGAATTGCTCCGAAGTTTCGTCCTGGCTGCATCGGTAGTGGAAATATAAGCCACACGCGAGAAGAGGAAGAGATAAACTATACGTAACTAGTTGTTAGCGGTGTCGATGAAGTTTCCGCCCATGTCAAAATACGCATCAAGTAGCTTGAAGCTGGATTCCTTGTCCATTGAGCCCATGAGCTAACAAATGCGTCAGGTCATCAAAATAGTAAAAATGACGATACCAGATAGCTCACCGAGTTCCATTGATCTCCAATGCTCATTGCACCAAGGCATATCGGTGACACTCTCACTCCTACAATTCCAGCATTCAGACGATGCAGGGAGATAAATTCGCTCAGATGAATCGCACCTGCACGAGGAGAAAGGACACGGTAGACACCGAGCTTGGTAGGAGGGTCAGGAGCTGGCTGCCAGATAGACATTATCGACTGTTCTGTCAAAAGGTTTGTTTTAGAGGAAAGAGTCTTGAAAGAATCTTACTTACCAGAATGCGTTGTGAGTTACTCTTATAGAAAATCGTGCTCGCAGAATCCAACTTCTATGTCAAGTTCCATCGAGTACTCTCCCGTCGAACATCCGAATCAAAGAGACAAATCGTAATCCGGATTATATGAACAGTAGAGGCCGATGTGGACGCATTATTTGACGATCCCCCCAGGTTTGAGGATAAGGCTGAATAAGGGCTCCGAGTTGTTTCTTGCTATATGAATAAGGATTCATGGGAGAGAAATTGAGAGAAAGAGAAAAAGGCAAGTCCGTCAATGGCCGGCGTCGTGTAAGATAATTTAGCGCCGTAAGCTTGTATATTTTTCTTCACCGTCGAACTGCCGCAGCTGAACCTTCTACCTGACAATACAATGCCCACAAATTCATGTTCAGATTTAGTATCTATATCATTTTCATTATACCTGGCTGAGCTCATAAAATCACCCCATCGAAAAGCGAACTGATCAATTTCTGCTTTTCCCGCAGACTCGTACTCACAAATTTTCGTAAATCCGACTCCGATCCGACTCGAACACCGATCACTTCTCAGTTGAACTCTGGCTTGCGAGAAATGGCGTCGGTGAAGAATCAACTCAAGGAGCGTCGGTGTAAGATTTACGTCCAGAGACTCTGGAGTCTTTCAAACTCGTTTCGGAATTACTAGGGAGCCACGCGTTTTTTATCATTGATCTTTTCATCCCTACCTTGAAACCACACCAGAAAGGTAAGGGAGTTACTGCAGGTATTCACTGTTCGTTCCCTTTCATCAAAGGGAGCCAAATCACGTTCGCCAACCATGCTAGTTCCTCAACCACTAATCTACCGGTCACCGGTTTACCATTACTTCTAATGAGAGCAGACGTGCGTTTTCGTGCTTTCAGATAATCTACGGATCCATTTATCATCCCTGGCAGTTCTTGTTTCGCCATTCCACATGGATTCCAGTGTCAAGTATCGAAGCCACTCCCGAATTGGAGAAAGAATATCTCGAAACCTACTTTAGTGCTCTTTTACCATTTATCTTCCGGCTCTTCTTCGATAAGTATCTGTCCCTTGTATCCTCGTGCCTCAGAGTGCATCGTGCGCTATCTGCCTAGAAGCCGTGTAATTCACAAATCTGAAGGTACGTCATTCTCAGCAATCAGTTCAAGCAAAACACGTAGTATAAGATGAACTACTTTGGTCAGAACTCTCAGAATTTGCCAGCAAATCCTTCGCAATATGAGGTTGACAGTGACTTTGGCAGCTTGTTCGATCTTGGCTGCTCGTAGTGTTCGGGGATGGGGCGCAATTGGACATGAGACTGTTGGGTACTAGGCTCAGTCCAACCTTTTTTCTCTTGCGTTCCGAGTTGACGTTTTGTTTTCCCCTCTTTTTTCAGATACGTCGCTATGAAGGTACATAGGATATGTTCTTGCGTGAATGTAATTTCTCATGGCCATCTTCAGTTTCTTAGCCCAAAGGCATTAAGCTTTGTCCAGTCATCGCTGGGATCGGAGTACTCAGAATCTCTAGGTCCCGCTGCTCCGGTATCTATCTTCGAAGCCTAGTATTGTGTCATTTTTATTTACTCAAGTCGTATTATTATAGTGGGCAGACGATGTTCGTTTTGAGGCTGCATTCTCATGGTGCATGCCATCTCTGTTATTCATTTACAGAAGGCACCGCTGACATCGGATTCCTTTTCCGCAGGTCTGCTCCTTTCCACTTCGTTGATGCTGAAGGTATGTAACTCTACCATTACTATGGAACACTCAAAAACAGAGGTGTATGTTCATTCTAACAGACAATCCCCCGACATCGTGCTCTGTTGAGCAAATGAGGGACTGCAGTAGCGGTACCTGTATCTGTATGTTCGAAGATATTTGCTTCACAAAAAACTAATTGAGTCATGTAGTGTCTGCTATTGCAAATTATACCGCTCGTGTTGTCGATACTAGTCTTAGTACAGAACAACGTCAAGAGGCGTTGAAATTTATTGGTGAGAATCAACTTTATCAACTTGGTGCACTGTTTTTACCTGACGTTGGATTGCAGATCATGTACGCTGAAGTATTTACGGGTTAGAAATAATATACTCATTTTGGCATAGTTCATTGGTGATATTGGTCAACCACTGCACGTTGAAGCCGTTGAGGTTGGGGGCAATGATATCAACGCTGTCTGTAACGGAGAAAGGACTAATTTACATGCGGTAGACTCTATTCAATTCTGATGTCTACTTCATTTCTGAACTTCATAAAATAGGTTTGGGGTCAGTTTGCGCACGCTTGCAATGTCGACCAGTTTGAAAGTGTATAATAGATTCTGGTATCATCAACATCTTCCTCAAGGCTCAATACTCCAACTCTGCCATTGTCTGGGCTAATGCTCTGGCTCAGAGAATTCAGGTTAGTCAGCTTCTAGGTTTACTTGAATATTTTGGTTGATGGGGATGAATATCGTACTTACAGACTGGTGAATTCAAATCTCTCACATCAACTTGGCTATCTTGCTCCTCCACCACGGAACCTGTGAATAATCGACGCCGAAGTATCGAAGACGATATCAACGGCCTTGTCAGCGATGCTACAATTACACCGCTCGAATGTCCCCTCGTCTGGGCACGGGAGTCGAATGCTTATGACTGTGTATGCTGACTACCTTTCTTCATCCTACTGTTCCCCTCTAATAATGTCATTAACAGTCGTTTGTGTTCAGCTACACAGGATTTTCCGATCCTTGTACATCCTCGTATGCGACCGGAGCTCAGCCCATTATCGAGGAGCAGATTGCCAAGCAAGGATATCGTCTAGCGGCCTGGTTGAATGTCTTATTCGATGGCAGTACTGGCCTTTGAGTCGCGGGACAATTTTTGAACCCCATTATATAATATCCCAATGGCAATGGTGGATCGTTATATTGCGAGTAATAGTACTGAAGCTGTTGCACTATCTACATCCGATTGTTGCCGAGGCTGCGCCCACTGCATGACCGCTCAATATTCAAGTCAGAGAAGAATAGATCCCAGGGATTGACCAACCGGCTGATCAATTGAAGTGTGCGTATTTGAAAACAATTGTCAGGCCCATTCTACAACTGCACCTTCAGTAGCTACACCCATTCCGAAATCACTCGTTACACCCGCTTCGATATTCCCATTCTACGCTCCGCCTCATCAGCGGCCTCTTTCTTTTCCGGGGCCATCTTCCAGAGTCGATATGCACGCTAAGATTACGAGCATCCAATTTTTCCGCTTCCAGCTGATGCGTCCGAGGAAGAGGATAAACAGACCAGGGCACGTACTTTTCGCTAAGCCATAGTATAATTTAGGATTAAGGCTACTTGGGCCACCCATATGAACGAGATTCTGGCATGCAAAGGACACCGTTCCATTCACTGTCAGGTTATTTCTATTTTTCAGTCATTTCACTAGGCTTCTTGGCCTTCAAGGACTTTTGAATAGTATTATATGTCATTTATATCTATATGAAAGTCAACCCCTGTCATCAAGCTGACAATATAGATTATAGTAGAAGTACAAGATAAAAGTGCACATAGCGTCCATATAATGCACTCGAAAAATTGTGTACACATTATGTATGTACCTACGTACATACGTACCGATATATCACAAAGTTCATCGGCGTTCCTCTCCTGGAATGCTGTATGTGCTATACCGAGACCTGAGGGTAAAAGGAAAAGACACTAAAAAGCACCAAGGGGCACAGCAGAGAGCAGCAATAAAAACATATAACAGAAGTACAACGAGCAGAATTAGATACAGGCTGATGATGGTACAAAAGAAGATGGAGGTGTGTCCTACCGAGACGTCTAATTGATGCGAGAGGGTCAAGCGGCAGGAGGAAATATAGCATAAGTCAGATGTAAAAGATTTTTAAAAAAAATTGGGTAGATGGGCGAAGACGAAGCTCAAGTGAAATGGAGTAGGGCGATCGTGAAGCACAAACAATTGTTGCCCTTTTGGTTTGATATTTGGAAATTTCTTTGGGATGCAAATGGTCATAAAGTTCATGCGTGTATGAGAAGAGAACGTGTGTATCCAAGATCTGGGAACGACCCAGCTTTTGTTTTGCTTTTTTGTTTTTGAAATTATCGACTACAATGAATCAACACTTTCGAGCCATGCAAGAAGGATTGGAGGTGCTCACGTCTTCCTTCACATCACCTGCAACCTATTACGATTACGATTGGGAGTATGAGGCGAAGACTCAGAGACTGCAGGTGAACCGCTTCCTGTTCCAGCAAAACACCATTGCTGAACGAATGCACGGTATAGCGGGTCTGCATCAAGAGGTTTGTCTACTCCTACAGACGGGGAAGAGATACCGACACCAGATCCACGGCCTGTATTATCGAAAAATCCTGTCTGATCCTCGCCAATAGTATCGTCATTAGAAAGCCAGGCCGCTCTCACGTCATTAGGTACAGGCGTGAGGTCGAGTTTAGATTCGAGGCTTCCTCCCATGTTCAGTTGTGACAACGTCGATTCACCCGGAAAAAGCTCATCAATCATCTCGGCGTATTCTCCATCAGTCGACACAGAGCTCGAGGAGCTGCTTCGTTCAAGCAGTGGAACATCCATCAGAGAATCAATGGAATCAGTGCGAGAGATGCTGGATGCACTAGCCTCTGAAGGGAAACGCTCGCGTTCAGATTGACGTATTGGTGGCGCGAACGACGAAGACCCAGAGATAGGCACGGCGTTTGTAGAAAGTCGAACTGGAGGAGCCGCAGGTGGTAATACTGATAACACCTTCACTGTGGCAGACGCTGGCAAATTTCGATTTTCTCCGGCGTTGACATTCCGGTTTGTGCCGGGACTTGATTGACGCAACCTGGAAGCCTCCGAAACGAAATCCAACAGTGTAGGAGGCAATGAACCCGAGGAGTCGACTGAACCTGAAACAGACGAACTCGCCTTCGAAAACGACGAGGTTTGTGAGTCTGAACTCGATGTATTTCTCCAAGGCCAAAACAACCCTCCAAGGCCACTGAGTGAACCGAGTCCAGTGGGTCTAGGTGCACGTTCTTTGATTTCTTTGATTATCTCATGGGAGCCAGAAGTTTGCTGTTCGCTTTCATCTGGGGTAGAATCGATTTTTCCCGCTCTGCTTTCATTTGCTGGCGGGAGTGGAGAAGTTATACGAAGCGCTCCAAACAACTCCTTCACGTCAGCTTGGTTTTGGGATCTGGTTTCGACTGTGGGGACCGATGCCATGTCGATAGCAGAGACAGGCATAGAATCAGCGGCGAAATCGAGGTTCGAAATCGGTACATCGGAAGAGATAGGACTAAGCTCTGATATTCTTTCTTTTTCCGTATTTGGAGCAGGCACAGGAGCAGGAGCCGGCGAAGGTGGTAGTACTTCGAGGAGAACAGGTGCAGGTTTTGACACTAAAAGATAAGACTCATCAGCATCCAGATAGCAAGTAAATACCAAGGGGTAGTCCAACTAAATAAATGAACACACACCATTAATAATCTCCACTTCCTTAAACCCGATTCTCCAATTCTTCCCTCCACAATTATCCCACCACTCTCCACCAGCATTACCAACAGCGAACCTTGCAACGAACTCAACGATTCTTCCAGGCCCCACAGCAGGTGGGAGGTTGATCCTAAACGCAAAACGATCCCATTCGGAAGAATTTTCCTCCTCGAGTGGATAGTTCGCAAAAACGATAAGGTCTCCGAGCGTGCGAGGAACTGCAAGCCCGGCTGTGCTAGGATTAGATGCGGCTGCGGCGGCAGCGAGGGACATAATCCGAGATCTCCCACACGATCCCACCCATTTCCCTCGAACCTCATTAACCGTCGACCAATCATCTGTCGTGAACCGGACGGAGACGTGTTTCTCGAAAGCTACATTTCGCACGAGGAAGGTCCCTTCGAGAGATAGTACAGAGTCCGTGGAAATGGTACCTTGCGAAGAGGCCGAGGAAGAAGAAGAAGAAGAATCCAGATGGACCTCTTCCAAGAAAACGTTGGTCGAACCGGACAAAGCATCTCGTACTGACTCGGGTCGAGGAATGGGAGAGGGTACGTCGAGTTCGATCTTTGTCACCTTCTTCGCAGTCCCTTTCTCTACTTCTTCTTCCCTTCTCGCGAACCTAGGTCCAGTCCCGGTGTTTCGTATATGATGAATACGTCCTCCCGAACTAGAAGAGCTACTGCTGCTCTCACCAGCGTCGTCTTCATTATTACCTGCTACTCCTCCAGCACTGCGCATACGGCCTAGTCTGGGTAGACGCGGAAACGGATATGCCCCAGGAGCAGTAGCAGATTCAGTTGACGCCGCCTTGACTGAAGAAAACCCATTCGACCTGGACAAGGGAGCAGCAGCATCCCACAGACCCCGACCACCACCCCAATACCCAGCATTATACCCATACCCATACTCCCTATCAGTCTCAGTCTCAGTCTCAGTCTCCTCTCCACCGCTCTTCACATCGTTCCCGCTCCCTTCAGCACCTTCACCTCCATTCGAAAGAGTCTCCAAACCATGATTAAGATTATTGGCAATCTGATCCCGTTCCTTACGAGTCACCAAGAGACTTGACGGCCGCGCTTCCTTCCTGAACACACGAACCCGTTCAAGGTCAGATGGGAGGGAAGGAAAATGCACACTACGGGGTGAAAGAAGGGCATCAGGAGACATTAACTCGGAGAGACCAGGAGACGGAGGTGGCTCGGTCATAGGAGATAAGGGACCTGTCCAAGTTGATTCCAGAGCCGCCTCTATCCCTTGCCCGGGTGTCATAGGAGGAGAGGGAGCAGATTGTGCTCGGACATGCCCGCTAAAAGAAGGTGGCACCGATAATACATTTGCACTTGGGCCATTACTAACAAAGTTCGTGAACGATGCGAACGAGGGAGCAGCTGTTCCAGGGATCGTCGGACTCGTCACTGGGGAGGTCACAGCAGAGCTCGCCGTGGAATGAACTGGGGAATTTCTGACAGAGTTAACTGGAGAAACCGACGGAGAATTCGCAGCAGAACCCATTGGTGAACTTAACAAGGAAGATATACGAGAGCCTTTCAAAGAACTTCGCAGAGGCTTTCCATTCGAAAGAAGAATGACTGCTGGTGACAGTGCGCGGTTGATGGCAGCGGAAGAGGTCGTGTTCGGTGCTGTCTCGACCAATTCAGGCGAAGACGATGTACGCGTCGGCACTGATGACCTCGTCATCGCAACGCTCGCTGGATTAGGTATAGCCATGGGACCCATACGCACTGGGGAATCCGCCGAAGACTTCGGAAATGGTATACCTTCGGAAAACGACGGCAGAACCTGAACCTTCAATTTGAGCGGTGGAAGATTGCGGTCGGAATGATCGTCATTTCCATCGTCATCTTCGCTGCTGCTGCTCCCACGTCTGTCGCCGATGCGGAATTTGGACGTGTTAACACTACTGAGGGTGGGAGTGGAGGCACTAGAATGTCTTCGGGGTAGAGATCCAAGACCACCCCACGCGCCACGGATACCATTGTTGTTTCCGTTTCCACTGATGCTCTGTTCGTTGGTAAACCTCGCAGAATTTCTCCCAGATGAAGGAGGTGTGTCAATAACAGACGAATATGATGTTTGCAAGCTGGACCCGGACCCGTAGTGAGCCTGGCTCGAGTACGAACGTCTGTGTCCCGGACGACCAAGTGAATGGGTGGAAGGATTATTATTTTGGTTTTGGTATGAACGAGAATGATGAGAGCGAGAGGGTGAAGACGAACGAGGTGGCGATACCGGCTGTGAATACGGCATTGGAGCCTAGACGTTCGGTCGACTTTAAATCTGTGATATCCAAAATCCTACGGATAGGTATCTGTCAATGCAGAACAACGCAGTCAGGCATTGTCATCGCTTACCTGGAGAACCTCAGGAAAGAAAGAAAACTGCAATTGTATATGTATTGTCCTCAACGGGCCTCTCAGATGAGTCTTGGTATGACGGTGGTGTGACCTTGATGAATCTCAAACCAAATCGTTATCCACGACCTAAACTAATATAGACCAATGTCAGAGCGCAGTATCTACACTGGAGATTGTGCCGACGCACCCTGATGTTGTTCTGGGGAAGGTCGGCTTGTTCAAAAATGTCTAAGGACCTCGGAAGAAAAAGCTGTTGAACTCTCGAATGACTGCGAAGCCAGACAATCAATAATCTGCAAGAAATTGCATGAATGAAAACGATTGAATGTGAGAGTTGATAATAAAGGGCAATCCCGACTTGAAAGGAAGGTGAAGAGATAGAGGGATAGGAAAAAAGAGGGGAAAAAACGCGTGTGGGCACAACAAATAAACAAACAGCGTGTAGATATAGATAACAGCACGACGTGTTTAGCAAAAGCCCACCAAAACTCACCCTTGCAGTATTGATAACGACTCGGCTCCCAGGTCTGATGAGAAATTGAGATTCCCGAGGCTGGTTTGTACAAACTGTGGTCGAGAAGTTGTACAGAAGAAGCTGATACGATATTGATTGGTTCAAAGAAAGGCTGAATGAACTCGGACCGACAAAAGGAACCCAATAAATGGTAAATAGTTTAGCTCTAGAATACCGAAAAGAAAACTGACAGTGGCTCAATAAAAAACACTGCTGTAACGCAAAAGAAACTCACTGATAGTCAACAGAACCCCAAAACTAGTTCAAGGCGCTGACTGCCGGGACACTTGGTATCTGCTTTGTCAAAACAAAAGGAAAAACAAGGTCAGAAGAAAAATTTCTCCGCCATGAGCCAAGAAACGAATCAAGTTTTGCTAATGGGGAAAATCTAGTCCGTGTGTGAGAAAAACGCGTCTTTGATTACGTCATTGGCGCGTCATAATCTTTCAGCCCCTGTGCTGTGCTCCACAACACTTCGCTTTTCTCAGTTCTCAAGGTTCTTTCTTTTATGCCCCGCGCGACTACTCTGCTTCCCAATTCACTGCTCGACTTTCCAATGCAAAAGATGCCTGCCGGTTGGTTTTGGGGGGTTTAGTAATTGTCATTCGTGTTGAAGACTGCGCTGATATCTGCCAAAAGCTTGATTTTCCGAGCTACGCTGCTGATAGCCATATAATCTTCTGATTCAGAGTCTATTCAGGTTCACAACCGGTAACTTGCGCGCTAAAAATATAGGTAATATTACAGAGTTAAATCATTCATCGACTGTCATTGGCTGGTTTGATAAACAGCGGTAACAGACAGCAACGGAGACAGGAGCAACAGCTAACGTAGAGCTCGGGTTTCGGAAATGAAAGGATTTCTCATCGCAAGAGTCATACTGTGCCAATGATTTCGTGCTTAAAAGCACCTACCCCCACGATGAGTGAAGTAGTGTTTTGCTATGTTCAAACGTGCGCTGTGACACACAGCTATACAGACAAATGTGCAGCGCATACTTATCCAAAGGCTGAGATTGATACAATGATAGTGAGGGAAGCACGGTGATAAGCTCAAGTACATATTCCACTCGGAAATGAAACAACAAGGCACCAACAACACCGACCCGCTAACGAAAAAAAAACGGGTGAGGTGACGCAGGGTGACGCGAAGATCAATTCCTGTCTTCAATCTGCTTCATTCATTTGTTGAATCCGTAGGATGCGGACACATAAGGACACATAAACGTTTACATGGATGGATAGCGCGCAATGTTCGCGATTACCTTGCGAATTATTCCGCCTTGATCTGAATCAGCTGCCTAAGAGTTACGTCAACTGTATCAAACATACTCTAACTTCTAGTCGATGCCATCGTTGGATAATATATCCCTCCCTCCGTACGCATATAACATAACTTCAAAACCCAAGAGAGATAAGATTTAATTTTAATTACACAGGTCATTGTAAATTAACAACAGGACTCCGGACTACTACCTGGGTCTTCTCTAGTAAACCCGTTCAGAAAGCGATAAGAAAAAGCGCTGCAAAGACATATGCATGAGGGGACAGCGGGAGGACATCTGACTCGGAGGATTTGATCGGAAGTTCTCGGGAAAGGCCTTAGAAGGCCTTGAAGAGTCGAAAAGTACACTGGCCTCCGACTCTGTCGCTCTGTCAGAATCTTAAAAAGTACTTTAGGCAAGAGGTTACGCTTGGTAACGGCGAGGGATTCAAATAACATTCAAGTTGACCGTGAAGGCTATCTATTTTTCTTCGAGGGCGCTGGTTCAAATCCTACCAGCGTCGCACCAAAGGATTATTATCATTATTATTTCTCATATATTCGATTGAACCTGACTGAACGCGTTTTTTTGCTAAATGTTCCTGATCCTGATCCTTCTGATTGTCTAAGTTTGCATATATACACACACCATAGGGATCACTGATAGAGGAATTCGGCATTGATTCGGAGGGTAGCTTTAACTTGAAGCACATCTATCGCATACACATCTATCTGATACTATCTTAGTCTATGTATGTACGAGGCTAGGCTAGACAAAGACCAGGGGCGGACCTCCAAAATAGGTTTCCACAGATTTCCACCTGTTTTCATCTGTTTCCAGCCCCGCGCTCCAGACCCCAGACTCCAGACTTCAGACTCCAGAACTGCCAGTGCCATGGTGGAATTGCGTGGAATTGCGATTGGATTGCCAGGATTGGAATTTGGTGAGCTATTCGAGTCTCGAGTCTCGGGAGGAGGAGAAGGAGGGCGGACTTTTAAATATTCATAGGCTATGTGGAACAGAGAAGATGACTCGATGAGCCTGTTGGACAGGCGGCCAGACTGAGATGACTTGGGAAAAATAGAAGGATACCTAGTCTACTGTATGCATTCATATGTACATACCGCGAGCCATGCCATATTCCAGGTCGGATTCGAATAGCATGAGTCTAGGTGATGAACAGAAATCACTGAGGAAGACCAGAGACTTGAGAAGAGGAGGAGGGCGGACCTTCAAATATTCATATTTACACTCAGGCTGGCACTAGAAAAATAGAAGGGTTCTTTACTCTACATTCATATACATGCCATGCCATACCTCAGGTTGGATTCGAATGGTGGACCTCCAGGTAAATCGTGATGAACAGAAATCTTGAAGGAAGACCAGAGACTAAAGAATGGGATTGCGTGGAATTGCAATTGATTTCTTGAGCCATTCGAGAGGGAGGAGGAGGGCGGACCTTCAAATATTCATATGCACTGGAAAAATAGAAGGGTACTCTACTCTATATTCATAGATGCCATTAGTCTCCATTAGTACCTCAGGTCGGATTTGAATGGTGGACCTCCAGGCGATTCGTGATGAACAGAAATCAAGGAAGACCAGAGACCAAATAAGGGCTATATGTCAGAAGGTTATACATAAGTGTCGGTCGGAGACAATACGAAGACACAGGATTGTACGTAGAACAGTCACTGAAATTTTCTCTTTCAAGTCCCGACCTCAAAACTGGTCAGAAGCGCTAGCCGAGTCAGAAGCCGAGCGACTTGGAAGGTTGGTATTTGCTAGCTAAAATAATCTCGGTACCTGCTAATGAATTAATGGTTCCGAGGTGAGTGTTACTCATGTTTATCTGAATGAGAAAGTCGAGAAAATTACTAATACCTAGCTTGGTAGAAGCTATCACGAAAATATAACTCAGGCTTTTATAGACTTTTATGTCCTCCTATGTGAGTCGCGGCAGTGGGTGGCTTTCTGTAAGGATTATTGGACAGTCAGTAGAGAGGCATCCGGTCCTAATCCGGACTCCCTATGTAGATGGTTCTGCGCAGCGTATCAACTCTCCATCTGTCGCATCAGACCGGCTCGAGAATTATTTACCCAGATTATTGGGCCAAGACTTATGGGAACTTGGAGGTCATTCAGTCATTTTATTCGTCTGGTACTAGAGGGTACTAGCTGTACCTGCTCAGTAGTAAATTGTAAACATACTGTTTACTACGGACATGCATATAGTCACATCTGTGACACATCACACTATGTATATATACAGTACTACCCTCTTAGATAGCTCTCTCTCGCTTACTTCCATCTATTCAGATAGAGTACTCTCCTGTATCCGATATCTCTCTCATCTTTCCTCGCTCTCTCTCAATCATAGCCGATTCCTAGTATTTGGATCCTCTGTGAGTTCCGACCAGTGTTACCTGCGAGAGCAGGTTTCCATCAGTGCTTAAGTGCCGGTAACTACATAGACGGAACAAAAAAGGGGCATTCAGGTCTTCCGATCAAGCAAACCTTAGCGGGCCGTTCCTGAATAGGGTTCCAATCTCTTTCGTTCCCCGCGTTGTCCTCCCCAAATCCTCATTAAATTTGATGAATGAGCAGTTCAACAATCACTGTGACTGTCCTGATCTCCAATCACGACCAGGAAAGCTTCATTATGCAAGTCTGTATAAGTAGTCTGTGTCGCAACCCCCCCTTTAGTCTCCTTTCTGTTAAAGTTCCGACGGCCGATGTGAGTTAGAAATCGTACACAGGAGATCGTATGAGTATAGGGAGTATTTGATATCCTGTCCATACGAGGTACACACGGAACAAAATATTCGTCATCACCAGGACGCCAGGAGGCGCGATTTAAAACTGTGCACCCTGAATCGACTTTGACCGCTTCCCCCTTCACTCCTTACACCCATTCGCATTCCCGTCATGGTGGTGTCCGCAAGAGTGGATTATGCCGCTGCGTCTATCATGTTTCCTTCCAAAGGGATGCAAGCACTGAGTTTCCTGATTTACATTTTGGGTAAGCTTGATTTCCTCCCCCCCCATGTTCCGTGGTTGTAATTATGCTTTTTCACCGTAGGGGTATCGATCCTCTCACATTGCTTATCGCGCCGTTTGGCTGCGGAAGAATGGACATCTTGGAACTCAATTAAGGAGATGACCTGGGCGCGAGTCTGCATTCTACTCATTTTCCTCGACTCGTGGTTGTTCCTCTTCGCTAGTGAGTAATCAGGAGTAATCGCGTCCAACCATTATACACATTAATAAATTCATTTAAAGGCGGTATCCTCACATTCGGGGTGGGCTTGGAGAGTAAAGAGATCGTTTGCGAATTAGCCATCTATCTGTGTATCATCTTCTATGCGACGTCGAAACTCCTTATCTACTCTTTTTTGGGTTAGTGGGGTAAAATTTCTTGAAGCTGGGGATCACTACTGATTTTTTCGTTACTAGTCGAAAAAGTGTACCTTGTCTGGAGTCCGACAGTTTCCAGCCCCCAGAGATTGAAGTCTCCTATCTACTTGGGCTGTGTCGCCATGATTACGGTATACGCAGGAGTTATTGCCACGATGTTTGCAGGTTAGTTGGTTTCTTTGTTATTCTTAACATCCAACTCTCATCGGATGACAGGCAAGATCTTTTTCCTAAGAGAGTCCGATGGAGTCTGCATCATTGGTCTTCAACAATATTCCTCGCTCGCATTGGTGGTATATGATTTGTACGTTGACCTTACCGTTTAATACTACCTACTCATGACGATCACTATTCAGAATTATCAATATCGTTTTGACCCTCCTGTTCCTCTGGCCCGTGTTCAAGGTCAATTTGGTGAACCCTCGTCTCAAATCGGTGGCCACACGCACTATGTTGGCTTCAGCTGTCGCGCTCACGACGTCCACTGTAAGTTACCGTCGTTTATTGACGTTCAATTGAATTCCTTAGGCTGACACTTCCATAGGTCAACATGCTAGTTCTAGCACTGGTAAATACGGTCTCTTAGATGAAGTGATTGCCATTTTTACGCGTTCTACAGCTCAAAGGACATGAAAATGGATGGATCTGCTTAGGATCCTGTGGTGCCGACGTAAGCTGTATAACCTACCATCCGTTGACTCTCTAAACACACGATTTCTAGGTCATTTTCAATGCTCTAGCTATTTTCTGGGTAACAAAACGAAGGAGTCAAACCTATAATTACCCCAGCTCCATCGGACCAGGTGTCAACGCCGTTCGTGAAAGTAGACGTCCTCCAGAGGTCAAGATGCATGGCGAAACCCCGAATGATTTTGTGGTCAGTTCAGGGTCTCCACCGACACCTTGGCAAACTCCTACTTTCAACGTCGATGCCCACCAGACACCCACTGTCATCGGCCCAGCTCCCACTTCTCCAACGTCTCGCAAGCCCAAGTATAGTCTTGCGTTCACGGCTCCCAGAGAATCGCGTTTCGAGGACATTGAGATGCGTAACCAGAAGCCTTCATTGTTTCGGTCCATGACGGGAATGTTCCGCAACGAGCGCCATCCTTCAGAACACGCACTTCAGGTACTTAAATTCGTTGTATCAAATTCTGATCATTTGACTCATGAGTTTTTAAACAGGTTACAGTCACCACGATGATTACCGACGATGTTGAAGCTGGAAACGAGGTTAAACTTTCGTCTAATGAAGAATCCGAATCCCATGTTGACAGAAAATGAGATCGGATCCTTTGACGAGTTCCAGTTCTTCGACTTACGACGTTGCCACCAACTTGACGAGGTATATATTTGCTATCTATAACTATTGATTCTTTCTTTGTATACAGTCCGTTCCTTTCCGACCTGTTGTCTCAAAAGCCTGTTTGCACAATTCCCAGCAATAACTTCAACCATACTGTCTATGTAGCGGTAAAACCAAAGTGCGAAAACAATGTATGTAGGTAGATAAAAGCGAATCAAATTGAAGGTGTTTACATTGTGTACATGCCCATACATGCCCAAGATACGAGGAGAGATATAAGTTATAGAAATCTAGGTGAAATAAATGTTACAACAGCAGATTGTATACTGCAAGATGAGTATACACAAAGGTATACAAAATTACAGAATGAGAAGATGATGTCCAAATGTAGGAGACGATAGAGATATGATATGTATATGTTACTGCATGAAAATCAGCAGCGACATCAGTTACGCCCAACCCCACATACGAGGAGGGGTATTTTTTGGAAAACAAGAGAATGAGGGTGATAAAGAATAAACGAGGAATAAAAATGGCCGCTACTACCAACTAATCGACGTACTCGGATGCACACATGGGCTTACCCTCCAATCTCCAAGCCAAGATTGCCTTTGTGAATAACAGGAGGATGTTCGTCCCGTTTCCAATTTTGATCAGGAAGCCCAGACGAAGGCATCCCAGCAAAGCACCATTGCTGCACGAACCAATTATATAACGATTCCGAGTTCGCCTCAGCGGGAGGGTTAGAGATGCTCGACGGAGATGCAGATTTGGAATTGGGCGGAGATGCAGCAGAAGAAGGCGTTAGATCTGGTGGGGTCGTAACTATGGATAAATGGCCTCGAGGTGAGGGATGCGTGGGGGGTTGTGACCTGGCAGAAATGTTGGATCGTGTGTCTGGCATTGACGATGATCTCTGCAAGGCGCCAATTATTTCTTTCTCTTCGCTTTGACTAGGAGCGGTCGAGGATGTGGGAGCCCCAGGAGCAACATAATTTGATAAACTGAATCTTCTTAGTCTCTGAGCAGTTGCTTGCGCGATGGCTTCCGTTCGTGCCGGGGAAGGCGGATTGGCAATTGGAACAAGGGGAGCAGATGAGGGAGCAGTCGAGATAGAGTTCGTTAACGAAGTGGGTGATGACGCAGTAGCTTCAGTCAACGAAATCGCCGGAGGAGAAACGGTCGGAGAAGAGAGAACAGAATTTTGTGACAGTACGGCAGCGAACGCTATATTTGTCATTAAGAAAGGAAAAACCCACATAACTTCATTGAACGCACCTGCAGAAAGATCGGCTGGATTTTGAACATCTGGATCTGTATTGAGAAGCCGGAACTTCACCCGCCAATTCCGTCCTCCGCAGTTGTCCCAATGTTCTCCTCCAGGTACAGTGTACCTTCCGACAAAATAAATAACCTTGGAAGGAAGCGATGCCAAAGTATAGTCAGAGAGATTGATGCAAAACGTAAACCGATCCCAGGAATCGGTATCCCTCAATGACGAACGCTGAGTTAAAAACGGAGAAGAGAAGTTGGCAGCCCAATTAGCTTTGATTTCACTGACTGTGCTCCAATCGTCTACCGTAAACCTAACGGCAACATCCTTCTGATAATTTATATTGCGCACAATGAAGGCGCCCTGTAGGTGGAGCTTATCATCGGGTACAGATGCAGATAGCGAGATAGACTCTAAAAGGATATTGGTAAAGGGCGAAGGAGGAATGGAAGATGGGTCAGGAATTGGATATCCAGTCATATCTAACTCCAACTTTGTCGAACCCTTCCGGTACTCCGAGGCCCCGACTGCTGGCGTAGGAGGCCAAATAGAGCTGTTCGAGGATAGAGGAGAATTAGCCATCTTTGGAGAGGGAAAAGATCCATTAGAAGGTCGGGCCGTATTTCCTCGATATGCATATCCCCAGTCACTACCACGATCTGTCTCTGTCTCGGTTTCCGTTTCTTCCCCTTGGGCTCGCACGGTGAGCAAGGATGCGGGCTTCGCGGATTTATGAAAGATGCGCACACGCTCGAGATGTGTGGACAATGAAGGAAAATGCACAGTTTTTGGAGTAGTCGGCGAAACCGTTCCAGAGCCAGGGGCAGATGGATTAGATACTGAACTATTTGAAGATGAAGATGAATGATCGCCAACTAATTCGTGTCCCGGAGTAGTAGGCGCGGAACTTGCCCGCTGATGACTCGAGTGGATGCGGTGTGCATGATGAATCGCATGAACATGCGGGTGAAGATTAGACGCTGAAGAAGAAGATTTCAACGAGCTTTTTAGAGGCCGTCCGTTAGATATGTGTGGTGAGGATGTTGAACGTGTCGGCGATGGCCGTAAAGGAAGAGTGAAGGCAGTGCCGTCCTGTGGTGAATATTTGTAAGGCGAGTAAATAGGATTCGAAGCCGAGATGGGTAATTGGGGGGTGTTTGAATCGTTAGGGGAGAGGAGGAGACTTCCGGTTTCAGATATTGGGGAATTTAGTCCAAGAGGACTGAGAAGGCCACTTGGGACACGAGTTGGTGAAGGAAGTGGAGAACCGAGTACTGGAGAAGAAAGAGGCGAAGAGCGAGGGAATGGTACACCATTAAAAGATGGCGATCCAAGACGGTTGACCCGTAACTTTAAAGGAGGGATGGCATATGACCTATCGTCATCATGGTCGTCATGGTCGTTATCGCCGACGTTAGTTTTACGCGGTTGATTGAGGTTAGAAGGAGACTCTTTGCCGCGATATTCGTCGTCGTCGTCGTCGTCGTCAGATGAATCGCTCGAGGACACTTCGGGACTTGACTTGAAGTGAAATCGTTTTGCTGTTGCGCTGGTGGCACGCGGATTACCAATTAAACTAGGTCCTGAACTTCGTCGAGGTAAGCTGCCGAGGGGGGTAAACGCTCCTGGACCGATTTCGTTCGAAAATTTATACGAAGGCGCGGGATGAGAGGACAAGGACCTCGTATGGGTCGGAGGTGAAGTAACAGACAGGGAGGTAGGCGGTGGTGTTGGGACAGAGTAAGGCATTCAGACTAAGGTAAATGGTTAAAGAAAGCAAAGCAAAGTTGGAAGGATATAAAACGTACAAGGACCTTTATATATATAGACTACTTCCTTCGAACTGGACCGTAGATATTATTGTTCCCCACAAGAATAGTACCCGGCCAGTTGCGATGATGGAAAAAGGAGTGGGGGAGAAGGAGGTGGAGGAAGGAAGGAAGTAAAAAGACGTGAGACAGACCAGACCAGATCGTTTGTCTATTTATTGTGGTTTTGCAAAAATGAAATTTCCAAAGCCGTCGGACTTCAAAAGTCTGTGATGAAGGTTGATTCCTGTTGTTTCGGGGCCAGGCTCTATTTAAAACATAGCCTCTGATAGATATAGGCTTAATTGATTCACCGGTGCGAAAGTCCTGGAAGATGGCTCAAGCGGAAGAAAGATTAGGGAAGATCTCCACATTTTTTTTTTCAATTGGTGTGCATACCGAGATAAGAGATAAGGCCGACTCAACTGCATCTAGCCTCTATAAGTGACATCCCAGACTGCATCTAGAAACTTCGTCGTTGGAAGTCGGGGGTCGCTTTGAAGCGCCACCTCCAAATCGGAAGAATGAGGATAATTTGTGGAGTCAAACGTCAGTTGGGTGCTGGTTGACGAATCCTGAATTCTCTTCGACAGCTTCCATTGCATCTAGTGAATATAGGTATGAGCTCTCAATTTTGGTACTCACACCACTTATCTTTGTATGAAGTCAGGAACTAACCTCATGAGATTGTGAGAATCAACGTCGAAGAACTTGTTAAGAACTTGGCAAGGCCCTTTACCGCCTTCCATCTTCGAAAGACTTCCATCTTCCATCTTTCATCTGCCAATCCCTTCGTTACCGAGCGTGGGTACGAACGTTCTAATTGCAAAATCAGTATTACCCAAATTGCCGAACCGCGGTAAAAATAAATTTGCAGTATTGTTGAGTATCCCATAACATACACAGCCATCTGAATCAAGAGGCGAAGTCTTGTCTACTCCAAAGGCGCATTGGCAAAATGGCTAGAGATGATAAGAAGAACGGTGAAGAAAGTTCACTGCTCCACAGTACATCGAGCTTATTAGCCCTCAGGAGCCCTCTCTACGATACTTTGACAGTGTGCGCGGCGGGTTTTGAGTGCGTCCACGGAGGTGAGGAAATCTTTCATTAGCATCCAATCTTCCATGGATAAAATGCATCCTTTCGCCCATCAGTTGTGTAGTCCTTAATCTGGAAGGGTGATAAAAACACAAAGATGCTTTCAGATGGTATCATCAAGGCGACTTCTTCGCAGAACGATTGTGTGCATCGCAAGGGTCACTTGGTCTGCGCGGGATGCCCATGTCAATATTGAATATATCATAGACTTTTAAGCTTCACGAAATGGCGCAGAGGGAGTTGGACACAATATAAAGATTGATATTCGTGTATAAACTGTGCGTGTCTGTTAGTGGAGTTTCGAGCTCATAGTGACGTACCTCTTGGCTTAACAGAAATCCGCTAGAAAACAGTCCCGTTACTGAACGAAATATTGTTCGACACGTCTACAGCATTTTAAAGCCCCCGACTTTCGAAAACAGAAAAGGAAAAGATGGAATTATAGAGGAAGAGGAACGTGTGTGTCGGCGTGAATGCGTGAGAAATCCGGTAGCGGCCACTCGAGCTTCTTCGACTTCGGTTCTGAACTTCACCTCACTTCGATACACCATCTTACACCATCCAGCTAGGCCATTACCATCTAAAACGTGTTTGGAGATACTGAATTTGTAGTATAATAATAACGCGGTGCGCTTCGTGGTGGTGTTCTTCGTCAAGTTATCTTAGGCTAGCAGAAAAGCAAACTTACACGAATTCACTACATATCTATCGCTGCACATTCAACATATAATATACATCACACCAGTGCAACAACAAAAACCCACAAATCGATGACAGCCATGACATATCCGTAAACCATGACCGCATCACAAATTGACACACGCCTTTTGCAACAAACACAATGTCCTTACCCAAATTTCGAGTCGCTTTGAGAGGAGAAGCCCTTTTAGCTCATCCTCGCTTCAATAAAGGCACTGCATTTACTGCATCGGAGCGAAAGGCGTTTGGACTCACAGGAAAACTGCCTTATCGCATCAACTCACTCGATGAACAATGTCAACGAGCCTATGATCAGCTTCAATCTCAAACCACCGATATAGGGAAGAATTCTTTTCTGCAAAGTATGAAGGATCAGAATTGGGTCTTGTTCTATTCGCTATTAACGAGGCATTTGAGGGAGTTGATTCCCATTATCTATACCCCTACGGAGGTGTGTCGTTCGTAAATGTGGAGCCTGTTGTTCGATCTGACTTTTTTGCTGCTTTGCTAGGCTGAAGCAATCGCCAACTACTCCCATCTTTTCCGCCGAAGCGAGGGCCTCTACTTGACGTTCGCTAATCGTGACTCCATGGAAGAAGATTTCCTTGAGGCAACAAAAGGCAAGAGTATCGACTTATTCGTTTCTTCCGACGCAGAGGCGATCCTTGGGATTGGAGACCAGGGTGTTGGAGTGCGTTACCTACTTGCGAGTTTACTTTGATATGTCGTTCTGATGGTTGTGACTTTAACAGGGGATTGGTGTATGTCTCACGTCCAATGAGCTACCATCAAACTAAATCCGCTTCCTATAATAGATATCGGCTGCCAAATCTGTCATCTATTCGTATGTAGATGCCCTTTCATTCGAAAATATCTTATACGACCCGTTTGTGAACGTAGGCTTATCGGTGGAATCGACCCGTCTAAAGCGATTGCCGTTACCCTCGATGTCGGCACTAATAATGAAAGCCTTCTCAACGACCCCTTATACGTGGTATGACCACCTCCCTTCTTCGCATTCGACTAAATATCAATTGTTTCCGGAAGGGATGGCCCCACGAACGGATCCGTGGCAAGGAATACGATGATTTTGTCGACAAGTACGCGTTCCCAAAATCCATCCTTCTTTATCAACTTAGCACCTCTCTTCTTTCCAGATTTGTCCAGTTAGTCCGCAAGTACTTCCCGCACAGTCTTCTCCATTTTGAAGACTACGGTGTAACCAACGCGCAACGACTTTTGCAACGTTACCGAGATACGCATGCAGTATTCAACGACGACATGTCAGTTTCCTACTTCCCCTGTTCATATATGTCTTTTTTTGACCTCACCGTAGTCAAGGAACTGGTGCAGTCACTCTCTCCACGCTAATGGCTGCCATCGGCGTCACAAAATCCAAGCTCTGCGACCAACGTATCATCATATACGGTGCAGGCTCTGCAGGCCTAGGAATCGCTAAACAACTCCGAGACGCCATGGTCTCCATAAACAACATTCCCGTCGAGGAAGCCAACGCACACTTTTGGCTTATTGACAAACACGGATTGATCAGAGAGTCTCTACCAGATGTTCGCGATGACCTCAAGGAATATGTGCGGAAAGACGCTGAGTGGGAAGAGTTTCAGTCAAATGGTGATATAAAGTTACTGGACGTGGTAAAAAAAGTCAAACCGACAGTGATGATTGGTACCTCCACCCATGCTGGTGGTTTCACTAAAGAGGTCGTTGAGGCCATGGCGGCAGGATGTGACAGACCTATTATATTCCCTTTGTCGAATCCTAGTAGACTCGTGGAGGTGGACCCGAGAGATGCGAATGATTGGACGAAAGGGAAAGCGCTGTTGGCAACAGGAAGTCCATTCCCCCCTGCAAAGATGCCTAACGGGAAAGATTATATGTAGGTCTCTTCCGTCCTTCATTTAAAAACGATCTGACCCGCCGCTCGTTCCTCCTTCTCAGAATTGCTGAATGCAACAGTGCGTCCTTCGAGTCTTCACATTACTACTATAACCTAATGCACTAGTTTACAGACGCTCTCATCTATCCTGG
Organism: Lentinula edodes; assembly: GCF_021015755.1. NCBI lineage: Eukaryota > Fungi > Basidiomycota > Agaricomycetes > Agaricales > Omphalotaceae > Lentinula > Lentinula edodes. Next base: position 273,730 of record NW_025764327.1, read on the forward strand.
TTTAGGCTTCGGCTCCATGATCAGCCAATCTCGTATCATGACGGACACTATGATCATCGCTGGGGCACGTCGGCTCGCGTCGTTGTCCCCCGCTCTCAAAGACCCCGATGACGCCCTGCTGCCTGATTTTGGCGACGCGCCTTCGGTCAACTTTGAAGTCGCTGTGGCGGTTGCTGAACAAGCCATCGAGGAAGGTAGTGCGGGGGTGGATTGGAAGAAGGAGGAAGTGAGGGAGAAGGCGAAGGAGAGGCTTTGGCAGCCTATTTACGGGGAGTATGTGTATGATGAGAACGGAGATAAGTGAGGAGGGAAAGGAACGATATTGACACATAAATACTTGTACTTTTACATGTAGGTCTATAGATGTTAACATGGGAAGGAAGATTCCTGGTATCTTTACATCATGCGCACGTACAGGACTCCTATAATCATTCCGTTATCCTTATCTATCGCTCTATCGCTCCCACTATCAACATGTCGTACTCCATCTTCTGCGTCGGACACCCATTAATTGACATGCAAGTTCGGGAAGCAGAAGATCTTCTAGCTAAATATAACTTGAATGCCAACGACGCTGTTCTTGCTGGCGTTGAACACGAGTCGATGTGAGCAACCTCGTGTGCTTGACTCACTACGACCGTGTTAATCGATAAATGGACAAAATGTCAGCTACGACGAGCTGGTACGAGAGCGTCAGGTCGTTTATGTGGCAGGCGGAGCGGCGCAGAATACAGCTAGAGGCGCAGCGGTGAGTGTGTAAGTAGATGTGGCAGATAGCAGAGCTAATTAAACTCTTTGCCACCAGTATATTCTTCCTCCGAATTCGGTGGCATTCGCTGGATGTGTCGGTGACGATAATTTAGCTGAACAGCTCAGAGCAGTGAACAGACATGATGGAGTATTAGACGTTTATCAAGTTAAGAAAGGGCAGAAAACGGGAGCGTGTGCTGTCTTGATAAGTAATGGGCACCATAGGTGTGGGGATCCCATAAAGTTTTCTGATAATTTCAAAACCGAATAACCTGAGTCAAGGTCTCTGGTCACTACTCGGCGCTCGTCGAATGATCTTGATGAAGAACACTTCTGGTCGCCGACCGTGGCGCCTTTGATCAACTCGGCCAAAGTCATTTATCTCGAAGGTTTTCTTCTCACATACAGACCAGAGGTTTCGATAAGTTTAGGCAAGAAGGTGTCTGAGGCTGGGAAGGTATGTTATACAAGATCATTGTCTATAGAGAATGGGCGTACCCATCGGTAACTTCTCTAGATCCTTGTGCTCAATCTATCTGCACCATATATACCTCGGTCATACAATGCTCAAATCCAAGAAATCGCGCCATATTGTGATATCATCATCTCCAATGAAGCAGAAGCGGAAGCATGGGCAGCCTCCAACGACCATCCAGATCCCACCAATATGCCGGCGGTCGCGAAAGCTATTGCATTACTCCCCAAAGCCAACGCTACTCCGCCCAGAATCGTAATCATTACCCACGGCGCCCACTCTACGACACTAGTATCTGCAGATACCCCTGATTCTCCGAAGACATATCCTGTGCATCCATTGAAGGAAGAAGAGATCGTAGATACGAATGCAGCTGGAGATGCGTTTTCCGGTGGATTTTTGGGTGCGTATGTGTCGGAGAAAAGTATAGATGTGTGTATAGAAACTGGCCATAGACTTGCTGCGATGTGCATTGGGCAGGTGGGTCCTTATTGCCTTTATGTAACACTGAGGAGGTAATCAGATTTTTTCAGGAGGGCCCGCAGTTCAAGTGGCCAAAGGTGAAGATTTTGTAGAGGAAAGCGATGAGAGATAGCAATGTTTCTAGTCGCTGAGAGCATCATTCCAGGTTGACTCGTCACTAGGGTGAAAGGTAGTACAAATCGAGTGACGCGTGGCAAATACTTTGGGAACCAGGGTTGTCTACAATTATTCCTTGTAATAAATGTTGTGTAAGTATAGCAATGTATGAACTGCGGTTGACGGAGGGGATCGAATATAGTGCAGGGTCACAATGTCACGAAATTGCACGTGTACATGTGACAAACGCGTTTGCTTGATTTTCTCCGCTCATTCAAATTTTCTACTTACATACATACATCTACAAGATGCCCAAGACCCGCAACGAAAGCTCCGGTCCACGAGGACCCTCGAAGAAACGCAAGGTTGACTCTGAAATCGATAAGCCCAAGAAGGCGAGCTCGCGTTTGAAGCAAACCGAAAGTTTTGTAGCGAGGACGACTCAGTCAAAGGCCAAACTATCGATGCTACCAACCCTGAACTTGGATATTCTTTTTGAAGTGCGTTGCGCCTCTGTTTATTTGTCTAGACTCTATGGCGCTAATCTTTTATCCGACTATGTAGATTTTCAGCCACCTTTTACCGATCGACCTCATCCATCTGGCACGAACGACCAAGGACTTTCGGCGTCTTTGTGAGTAGTACGCCTTCATCTGGACTTTATCACTGTGCTGAATGAGCTCTACCGATAGTGATGCAGAGAAACACTACCACAATCTGGAAGTCGGCGTTCGCTCAAATTCAAGAACTGCCCCAATGTCCTTCAGATATGTCCTACCCGGCATGGGCTCACTTGGCATTCGAACAAGTTTGCCATGTACGTGTCTCTTTCAAATGCATTTCAATCATGACCTTCACTTCGGTTTATCTAGAACTGCTTCACAACAAATATTCGCAATATCAGCTGGATTCTACGAACGCGTCTTTGTAACCGGTGTGCTAAGTCCTGGTATGCATTAATTTTGAAATCTTTCTTTTCGCTTTGTTCTAACGTGAATTCCTCGTAGCCTTGAGAACGTCGACAAGTTTGATGCTGAGAAAAACGAAGTTGATAAGGACATTTTGGAATGTGTACCGTTCGACGATGATTACTGTGGAAGTTAGTTTTTTCTAATTGAGGTCCCTCCACATCTTTTCTGATCACAGATTTTAGTGGAATGTTGTCTTAAATCCGATCGAAAGCGGTTTGTTGAGGAACTCGAAGCGCACAAACACGATCGAAAGGATTTCGTTGAGCAGAAGATGACAGAAATTCCAGTGAGGATTGACGTACGAGTTTTGCTTGGGAATCCGTCGTTTCGTGTGCTGACGAAACCAATGCACTTTAGCACGCTATTGATTGCGAAGACTGGTCGGAATCCTTGGCTAACGGCAGAGCGAACGAGTTGCAGCAAATAAGAACAGATAGGCGCAACGCGTGAGTTTCATTGCTTGATAATTCGTGATAGGGCTTGAGAAATTGACACAATACACTTCAGAATCTCAGCAAAACTCTTCGAGATGGGGTACGATAAAGAGCTTGATTTCTTGACAGCTGAAAGACTGGAGGATGTAGAACACTCGGACTACATCCCTTTCCACAAGCATCCCCTTGTTAAACAGCCAAAACCATTCAAAGATAAAAGTACGAGTCAGTGATCACCGAATTTTCTGATACTGACACTTACTCGTAGATTGGGACTCTATGAAGGATACTCTTAAGGACTACATGGAGATTGTCAGGGCTTACATCAAAAAGAAGGAACGCAAAGATTTGATTTGGAAGCGGAGAGAATACGCAGCCCTTGCGTGGTTCGACTACCGCATAGTTGAATGTGACCCAGGAACCTTCCTCCCAAACCAGATCGATATTTGGCTTTGGTCCCCGGTCAAGGATATTATCGAACAACCGTCCGAGATCGAGGTCACCAAAGACTCCTTCGAATATGCATTCAGGGGCCTACCTGCATTCACCAACGCCTGGCAAACAGACAAACTGGAACAACTTATTCGTGTTGCTAACAACAATCTCAAATGGCTGTCGTTTCCCGAAGCTAACGACCTAGAGCGCGCTACCTGCGTTTTTTCATGTTCGAATGACTTTCAGCATAACTTAATGGGATGCTACCAGGAAGACGAGTCATGCATTATGTGGTTTCCTGAATTTATTTATCATCGGTGTAACTCTTTGTCGCGCAGGCGTTGGGGGGATAAGGACGAGACGATAACAGATTTAGATTCGTGCCAATCGCTATCGGCCGAATCGGAAGCACCAGGGTTCCGACGTAGGCAATGGTCCACCCGATGGCTGTTTTTTGACGACAAGGCTTCCCGGACTGTTAAAAACATCCTGACCGCCTGCAGGATGCCCCTGTCGACAAAGGTTCAGCACCTCGATAGAGAGGACCCCAGACTGGTTTGCTTGAAGTGTAGCTTTGGAGCGAAGTGCGACGGGGAACGGTTGTTTTCTGTCATGACATGGCGAACTGCGGTGAGACGGCCCTCGAGGAAGGCAAACACCGCATTTCTGACTCTGAGTTTCAACATAGGTTCAGCACAATCTGAAGAAACACTTCGGGGATGGCCAGACGACCTTCCAGCGCATATCAAGTCTTGATGTTCTTGAGGTGAAGCGGCTAGAAGCTGCAGAACCAGCTAGGCGAATCTCAGCGCTCCCCAATCACCCGCAACAACCAATTGACAGGCCGTGGAGGTGTACTTTGTGCAGAGATCGATCAGTAGAGAAAGGGGCGCTCACCCTCGTTGAGATGAAAAAGCATTATACCAGATGGTGTGTATTTTATCCGCGTACGGTTGGCTGCCCCGAAGTTGAAGCTTTTCATTTAGTCACGGTGGAATGAAGGTCACGATAGAGGAGGGTGCAGATTATTATCGGTCCTACGACCGTGCACCTTCTCAGCCTTATCAAGTGCGAATGAAGCCGAGGGATCCAGACGTCGATCCTCAACCTGGTCCAATGTACATAGCTGCAATCTAGTAACCTACTTCTTGAAATATTAAGCGCCAGAGGTTAGGCGCTGTAGTAAATACTCGTACACAAATTACTCTTGCATCCACCACCATCAACAACCTGCTACCTTACGACTAAGATCAAACTACGATGTCTGTTCCCGCGGCACCACCCGACGCGATGGCAAATCCCATGATCCCTCCAGAGATGACCGCTATACAGGCGGCACCAGCGGCTCCAATAGAACCGGAGATCGTCTCGGAAACGCTCTATATCCAAAATCTGAATGAAAAAATCAAAATCGATGGTTAGATACTTCAGAAAGCTGTTTTACTGTTAGCTCTTTCTCATCTCCGTTTACAGTGATTAAGGCCTCGCTGCGTGGTCTTTTCAAGACCTATGGTGAAGTTTTGGACGTTGTTGCGCACGGTAACTTGCGCATGCGAGGTCAGGCGTTTGTATCTTTTTCGGATGCGGAAGTTGCGAAAAAAGCTATGAAGGAAGTCAGAGGGTTCCCATTATACTCAAAACCTATGGTGTGTGTCCCTCAATTCCATGGTGAAAACTATTAATTAATTCATATCCAGCAAATATCGTTCGCTCGTACAAGATCTGACGCCGTGGTCAAAAAGCTAGATAATGAGCACTTTGACGAGCATAAGGCACAAAGAACTGAGCATAAGCGTATGCCTTCATGATGACGAGCCCATCGTTCTATGCTGAAAGAACGATTAGGAAAAACACGGTACTCCAACCCATTGAAACAGAAATTCAAAGCTAAGCGGCTGGCTTCAGAAAGTGTGTCTGATATTAATTAGTCTCGGTCTTTTCTAAATTCATACTTCAGTGGACGGAGCAACCAGTGCTCCAGCGCCGAAACGTCCAAACGTTCAAATGCCGGACGAATATCTCCCTCCCAACAAGATTCTCTTTCTACAAAATCTCCCGGAATCGGTCACGAAGGACCAATTACTTGGGCTTTTCAACCAGTGCGTTATCTCATTCTTATCTTACCGACTGAAAATATAACGTATCCCAGGTATCCAAATCTACACGAAGTTCGTCTTATTCCAACGAAGAAGGACATCGCGTTCGTGGAATATACAGACGAGGCCAGCTCCACTGTGGCGAAGGATGCTTTGCACAACTACAAACTCGATGGAGAAAACAAGATCAAGGTATGTCATTTTCAATCAACTAGACAGGCCACTGACTTGTTTTTCATTCAGATCACTTTCGCAAGAAAGTGATTCTCGCCAGTTGTTCATATCCATCTTTCTGCATGTGTATCTGTATATTCATACTATTCATTGTGCTTGTACGTTGTCAATCAATTCTTCGTGACTTTTCCAATACTGCATCATCGATGGTCTTGTCATTGTCACCCTTCCTTGTGCTATATTGTCGGAATACATGCCAGGTGAGTCTTATTGTATCTCACCTGGGGATAATATTTAATATATGGCATGTGCGAAATAGTTTTCCGAACATTGCTTGGTCACTGAGTGGTATGAAAAAAAGTTCCAGAAGTTTGGAACGTAAATCGTATAACTCAAGAATTGCGTAGTTTCTTGTGTCAAAGCTGCTCTCCAGGTTTCAACACAAAAACTTCAAGTTCAGTCTCAGAAGCACTTTTTACATCGTCGTCACTCTTGCCTTCTTCCACTTTTGCTTCCCGTTGCCTTCTCGCTACGTCTCGAAGACTCTCCCATCTCTCGTTCCACCGTGCTTTTGGTCTCAATACCACTGTGTGAAATTCTTCCGATTGGGTACTTCCTTCGGTTTCGAACGGATTTTCGGGACCGGCCGTACTTGTAATGTTGCGTCTCAGCCCACAGACATCGATTTGGAAGTTCGAGCCCACATCCCAGGCAGCTTCCTCAACATCAAGAGCAGCAAGTGCCTGCGCTGGTGTAGATGCAAAGAGGGTCAACCTAGAGAGAGATGGAAATTTGTTTGTATTCATCTCAGCATCCAACAGCCCCGCGCTGGCTTCAACCGAGTTACGTGTTTCTTCTGTTGTCGATGGCTCTCTGAGCTCTGTATTCTCTTCTGCTCCTTCCTCGGGTATATATTCTGGGAATTGGTCATCGAGGATCTCGCTTGGTAAGGTTGAAGTGGAGTCGTTGCACACGACTGTCAATTCTTTCAACCGAGGACATGTGAGATTCGGCGAGACCGGGATAAATGTGGTAGATTCGGAACCAGTGAAGATTGTGTTGATTACCGGAGTGGGTTTGCTGGACATCCCCCACGGAAGGGCGTTTGAAGGTGGACACGCGTAAAACATCGTGTCAAGACAAGGGAAGAACAAGGGTGAATGCGGACCTGGACCCGTGAGCGATAGATACGCTAAGGGGTCCTTGATGTTCTCGATGGCTTGGAAACCAATTTCAAGCTCATACAAATCATTTCCAACACCTCGCAAAATCCTTGCAATGACTTCCAGCAACTTCCGCTCCAAACCTGTCTTGTAACAAAATTGCGATGTCGAAAGCGGTGATAATGCGGATGACGATCCGGTGGCGTACGAACCTTCAGATAGAAGTGAGATTGGATCCTGGGGAAGCTCGTCGGCGACTAGAGTCAAGTAGCGTACGCGACTGCGCGTTTGGAAGTTTGAGAGGATGCGTTCGAATGCAAGCATCTCGCGCCAGCCGTAAATCACTACGGCTCTATGTCGTACTGGGGCGGAAGCCGCGCGAACATACTTGCAGACAAGAGACAGGGCGATTCCAGTATAGAATGCAGTGTAGTACGATGGTCCGGCGGTACATTCCTTTGTCGAGTTTGGAGTGCAGGCCAACGTGAAGATGTGTGTATGAAGCTCGAGAGGTAAGGTGAAGAAAGCATGCTCACTGCCGGTCATGGCGTTGTATTCTTGCAGAGACGATTTCGTGAGAACTTCCTGAACAAAATTTTCTGCGTACTCGAAGCTGAATGCGTAGTTTTCGAGTCAGAGATTGTGCAGGTCCTCTTATACTGGGGTGTCCCTGTGTTCTAGTAGTTTTCTAGACGGCGGCTTTTATGGTTCTAGAAGTGCTCGAAACAGTTCTCCTTTGGGCTGTTCGAGTCTCCGAAACACGTACCTAGCCTCACGGTAGCTCAAGGGTCGTCATCGAATCTGATTATCATGAGAGAAAGTTGAACGCTGCTGGCCATGACAGGTACATATATTTGGATGAGATACAGAGCAGCCTGCATCTTCTTTTCCAAAGGTCAGATGGTAGATGTGTCCGGAGAGTTATTCTACCAGCTTCTTGCGTGGATTTCCCTTCAATTCCCCGGTCAGGTGAACGATGATTTAGAAGGTTAAAATTCAGAATAACCTACATCTAAGGGCTGATCCTAGCTGCCCTAGTTTCCTATATGCTCGCCGCACAATCCGAGCTCTTATCCCGCTCTTATCTGAAGGTTCAGTTGTTCAGATGCCGTTTTAGCTTCAAAGTATCAGACAAGAACTTGCTATCAGGAACAAAATTTAGCTTTCGAGGGGCAAAAGTACATAATAGCATGACGCAGAATAGTAAGAAAACAGAAGTTGTAACGAGCAGATGATTACTCTCCTCCGTACAACGACGACAAGCATTCCGGTGAGGTCTGATTCCCGAGCAGCCAGTGAACCATGTATCTTCTGCGATGCACGGAAGATTGAAATACATATGGCCTAATAGTACAGGGTAGTGATGCAGACTTCTCACAAATTAAAAGGCATCTTCAAATTTCAGGGAGCATGCAGAGCACTTGAAGGGGCATGCTCCGATTCTCCCAGCAAATCTCGAGCATTACATTCTATCTGGCGGTTAATGAAATCAGTGGCTACGATTTACAGCCGTTGATAAAGGCGAATAGATAAGAAGGTATTAAGTACCTACCGTGTATCGGAATAGTTGTTGGATTATCTCTGTTGTTCGTACTTGTGTGTAGGACAACAAGGCTGAAAGGGCGGGGTCCACTTGTAGTGTAGCGGTGATGATACCAATTACGAAGTGTGACCTATCGGAGGATTAATTTGAATAACGAGGGGCATCATAAAACTCACGTAGTAAGGACAGAATTAGAGTATCCTGTGTATACATAGTAAAAACTCTTTGATTATTTTCGCAAAGAAGTAGGACATACATCTAGAAATAGAGAAGTAAACCCCCAGGTAGACGAAGTTACTTGGCGTGGTCAACCCACTACGCTGACCGTCAGGATAACATAAAACGCAGGCGGTGGGACACGATTATACTTACGCACACAGCTGTGACAATGACCACCGCGCTGGAAGGAATTTCGGAAAATGGGCGAGCTCATTTCTGCATGGAGCTTCCAAGTGGTCAAAAAGATACTCATCGTGTGCATTGTGGGTCCTCATGATCCCCTAGATCGCGTGGTATGAAGAGGAAAGAGGAAAGGAAGATCAGGGAAGATCAGTTCAGAAAAAAGAAGGCGAGAAAGCTGAGCAGTGCTTTGGATTTAAGCATGTACATCGGCCCACAGATATTCATTACCATGCTTGCCAGCAGAACCCAAAATACAAAGAAGCCTATTTACTGCATCGGCATGCAAAGGTTGCACATTTTGCAATTTGCAATTCCAGGCATGCAAATACAAAGAAAAAGTAGAATACTTGTCATTAAGCCTGAGCCCAGTATTGCAATGGAATACGATATTTGGACATCTCTGGAAGGGATGTAGCCCACAACGGGTTGAATTGTCCTGTTGGACATGCTTTTATGGCAAAAGCAATGTGCAGTGCAAGTTCTATTGCAGTATGTTGTGAACGAAGGTGCGCAGGGAGGGTAGTGCTAAATGCAGTCCAGAATGATTGTTCGATCTCTTGAGAATTGGGACGTAGAGAGAAAGAGTTGGTGGGGGGATCTAAAATACACATCAACCAAAATATGGCTTCAGTATCATACCCCAGTGGTCTTATATCAATGTATTCCCAGTCAACGATTCCGGAAACTGTGTCATTCTGAATGATGATGTTGGTGGAACTGATATCGCCGTTAGATATGGTCAATGGAAGGTGCTTTAGCTCAGCGTCGGTACGGAGACTATGAAGAAGTGATGCAAACAAAGGTTTTAGATCTGAGAAAGACTTCACATCCGTCTGCGCTTGAATTGCGCGTTGGAGTTGTTCTTCTAGAAGGTTGAGCCCTTGGGCTTTCTCCCCGCCTTGCGAGCTAATCAGCCCAGCAAGTTCTGCCTCTGGGATAAGCGCTTTGGCTAAAATTGTCCCCAATGACCGAGCGATGGATGGCATGCTATCAGTCGCGTGGCTACCTAAAAATCGCATGTATGAGTCAAAGCTTCTCCCCGGGACTCGGGACATCGAGTAAAAGAGTAGCTGCCGATTTGGACCATCATCAGTGGACATCAAAAAAGAGCCTGAAGGAACGAGAGAGCCAAAGGTTGAACGGGCTGTATCCAAGTTAGACAGAAGTAAAGGCCGGTCGGATGGTCGAACTTGCACGACGATCGATGTCTGGTCACCTAATTGCACCGAATAAGTTGTACTAGAGAAGCCTTGTGTTTCGAATGGCTCGATAGATAATACCGTGGTATGCGCATGGGCCTGATTGACTGCACTACGCACGAGAAATTCGTAGTTGCCTTTGGCTCGCCTCGCAGCCATGGCGGTTGTGTTCAAGATTGCTTTGAAAGTCCGCCCGGATGTGACCCATTCTGAGCGCCCACAGGCCTATCTGGCCGACACTATGCACACCATTCGGCACTTCACCTTGCTTGGTTAGGTTTCTAAACTCTTGTCGTCTTTTTTTTAATTATTACGAATTCTGTCCAGCGAAATTTTTTTCTTTTTCCGGTTTGAAAGCACCACTGACAAAGGCTTCGAAGCCTTTCTACATAGCCAATGCCAAGGGTTAGCGAACGTAAGAGGAATCATGATAGGGAAACAATTTGTCACTCATCGTGAGTTTTGGGCGGGTCAGATGCGGGTATGTATATGGGCGGTGAGTTCGATCATGCGTATGAGGACAGGATATTGTATAAGGTATATGCAGTTTCCGATTCTACAACACCGTAGATACATACTGCATTCTGTTATGTATTCTTTGGCATCTCTCGAACACTTTGCAGCCAATCCTTGACTTCCGATCCCCAACCGCCCAATCGTCTCATCTTCTGCTCTTCCGGTGCCTTCGAACCTATTCCTAAGCCCCATATCTTCATGAGTGCCGAGTGCCGCTCAATAACAACACGATGCTGGTGGAGACACCACCATAGGATACCGGATTTGGAGAAGAATGCATCGCGCACGGATTCGGGGCATCCCGGACTACATGACGACTCCAATCCGACGAGACGGAGGACGGTTCGCAAGAGGAGGCGGGGAAAGTAGAGCAGAAGGGGAGGGTCAAGCCCTGAAGTGTGTGTGCAGGACATTCTCAGAGCAAAGAAGTGAAATACACTCGACTTACAGATAATATCAGTGGCATGTTCCTGTGCAACGGCAGCTCCCTTCCGAGCATATTCACCTTCAATTACCCAGCCATTTGACTTATTTGTTTGCATAAAAGCCACTATTTTGTCACGGAATACATCATAGGGTGTAGTTTTCCATCCGGGTTGCCAGTATAGCTCATCTAACGAGAGATATGGAATGTTAAGGATAGATGCCACTTGGCGACTGAGTGTGCTCTATTCAACCCAACGTTAAGCGCTTCGTGTTTGGTATCCGAAGTTATAGAGGCGCAATATAATCATAAAGCAGAAAATAGTAGCGTCACCTTTCCAGATCCTACACCAACAAAATGAGTTTTTAAATACAGTAATGAAAGAGCTATATGCTCATACCACTATTACCCAATACCCTTATCCTATAACTTCCTTGACCGTCTCCAAGCAGAGGAGGAATATCACGAAGCTGGGACGCTGCTACCCTTATGACCATGTTGCGTGGTCGTTGTACCAGTTGAAGTGAGGTACCGGTTACAGCCTCGGGTTACAGTAATCAATTTGAATTACATCAATTTACAATCACGACCTCAGAAACGTAAATGTACAAGTATCGTCGCAACAGAACGAGCACATACATGCAGAACATTGATCACAACCTGGAAAACCGAGTGAAAAATTGAAACACAAGCAGTAAAATAATTACATAGTATATACATACTCTAAGATCAACGCAACGCAATGAAACCATTAAAATTATCAATAATGAGCAGGAGTTTCGCGTACTGGTACATACGGGCTCGAATATGAAGACGGAGGAAGGGGATACATCGCCGGGTCAATGGTGCCCGTGTAATCGACATTGGAATATGGATACGTTGATACCGCGGGAAGAGGCACATGCGTACCGCTAGTACCAGTGTTCAAAACATACGGGCTGGGTGCATAGAGAGGAGGTTGATACGCGCTAGTATATGGACTAGGAGATTGCAATGTGTTGACATACGGGCTGTAGAGGTTTGCCGTGCCCGGCCAAGGTGAACCGGAAGTGGGTTCCCCTGAGACAAAGGGCAAAACATAAGATGACGATGAAGGTTCAGGTGAGAGGGAGTATGAGGGTTGCTGAGGAGACAAAGGAAGGTTCGGTGCGGATACGCTGTGTGGGCTGTATAAAGAGACGTGTCCACTGAGTGTCGCAGGTGAAGCATGGAGGTACGGCGAATTAGCTGTGTATGGGGACTGGATGCTGGGAAGAAGGGAATTTGCAGGCAAGGGTGTCGCGCGAGGAGAGTTTGATGGACTATTGTGTAGTCCCAGGGCAGTGAGCCTGGCTTTGAGGCTGAGAATGAGGTTGTCGTCGATGTCGCTTTCGTCCGAGTCGTTGTCATTGTCGTCATCCCGTTCCGGGTCATAGATATCGAACGGTGAAACCCCGGATCCCCCTGGAACATATCGATGAATTTCACCTCGGGAATTGGCTACAGGACCACTCCATGGCGATGCACGCTGGGACGTCTTGCGTGAAATCGATACCTTCTTCGAGTCATGTCTGTCAACTTGAGGAAGTCTAAATCGGGTCAGTTCTGTTGTCCTGATATTGATACGCCAATGGGAAGTCATTTACCCATGCCACGATGATTTCTTGTCGTCCATCAGAACGATTAATATCTCATCCTCGCCCGAATTCTTGTGTTTATCATGGTCACGTCCTGAGTTGGAACCGGATAAACTCTCCGTTGAGCTCGTCGGTGATTTTGAGGAATCCCGTTCGCGTTTCTCACTGGACGACGTTCGATGATGATCACCTCTTTGCCTGCGGTCAAGTTCGTGCTCTCCATGCCTGTGATGATGGGACTTCGAGTCAGAGTCACTAGAACAATCATTGTAAATGTCACATTTGGTTCATGTACACGGAACAGAACAGACACACTCACATATAGCTTTGTTTCAGACTCGTGTTAGACTGGACTGTTGAAAGGAATAATTTAGATGATCGATCGATTTAGATTGGGAACGTACACATACCATCATCGGTTTCTTCTTCCACGGCTGTGAGCACTTGCTTGAGAGGAGATTTGTCTGAATGAACTGTCAGATACGGCGATAAACACAGCATATTACCGATTAGGCGAACCTTTTGTTGGCTTGCTGCTGCTGCCCGCGGCTAGAGACGAACGCCGAGAATCTGGTTAAATGTGCCCAGGTTGGTATAAGAAGATGTATCGGATGATATAACAAACCTTGCCCAGAGGAGGAAGAACTGTGATAGTGTAAACATAAGTGAAACGTGGAAATAAATTAAGTTGTTGAATAACTCACGCATCCGGGTTGACAACGACTAATGGGACTAATGCAAAATGGTAAGGATATCGCAGAGTTGACTGAACGTGACCAAAATACTTACGTCGATCTCCTAGGTACGGCAGGGATACTGCGCTACCGTTGCTGTTGATTCTACCGTACGGAGGTCGTGGAGGTGCTAACGGATCTATTTAGTGACGATTAGTTCAATTTCATCCATTGCGGTGTATATTTGCGAACGGTACGTACCGTTCTCGTTTGAAGACGTGGTAGTTAATACCGCAGGCGCTGATTCAACTTGAATTACTGTAGGCCTCGTGGGTTCTACTGCCGCATTGACATTGTCGTCTACATTTGAGATGTCAGGAAGCGCTGAAGATGTACCAAACGTAGATGCTTTGGGTGTAGGAGGCTCTATATCAAAAGTGGACACCTTCGGTGTAGAAGGCTCTACAGAAATGAGGCCGCTGTACAATCGTGATCGTCAACACAAAAATCCCCAGAGGGTGTTATTTGATAGATTGACTGACGATAATCTTTTGACTTTCTTGCCGTATTCATCGAATGACTTGGCAAGGCTCTTGAATTCTCCGTCGAGAATATCAGTCCGTCGGCCGGTACCTAATTCACAACACCCATTCAGACCTGAACATCGATTGAGATGGATTGAGCTGAACCTTTCAACCGATGTGCTTTCTGCAAGAACCGCAACGTCAGATCAATGACTCCTGAGGATCTCAAACTAGCTACGCACTGGTGTTTTACCCTTCCAAGTCATGTAGTAATCTACGACCTTCCTTCCTGCTCGTATTCCGGGGTAGGCGAGAACGATTGGGCGTGATTCGAAATGTCGAGCGCCCCTTCTTTTGCTCGAGTCATGGGACAAGGAAGAAGCACGGTCATCCTCTCTGAACAGGTAAAATGAGCCAAAGAGAACGAGCTCGAGAACAAGAAGCTCACCGCAAAGTCTTCTCATAAACCCTCGTGGCTTCGGATCCGGTAATCACTTTGAACTTTGGTAGTCCGTCTTGGTCCAAATCCTTGGGCAGTCCGCCTTGTTTCGCGATCTGCTTGAGCAAGTCGGCGTTTATGTGCCTTGAGGAACGGACGCTTTGACGAGCGATGCGCTCGATGATTTCTTGTGACAATCTCGGAGCGTCGACAGAGTGAGAAGAATGGCGCCTAGACCTTCGTCTAGAAATCGAAGACGTCTCGGATTTGATATCAGGATCCCCACTAACTTCTCCGGCCTTTTCCTTGCTACTTTTTCGTCTCTGGACCGAAGAAGCCTGGACGTCTTGGACGTTGTGTTGAAAAGTCTGGTCCTCGCTTGTATACGACGGTGGTGAAGACGAAGACATAAATCAAGGACAATTAACTATGGGAAGAGCTTGAAACTGCAGTACTTTTCTAGTGCTTAAATATGACAGCCTCAGTCCTGTGTGTTGTCGGAAGCCGGAAGCGACGGAACAAACTGAAGAAAGAATAAAAGAACCGCTTCGAGACAAGTTGGGAAACGTGCTAACCTCGAGGTGAGTGAAAAACGGTTTCAGGATGGTCGGGGAAAGTGACAAAGGAAGAGCATAATCAAAATCTACGCCACATTTACTATTAGCACACTGTCTCCTCGGATTACGTCAAGTTGCTCCTCATATCGACCTCATACCGGCCGAGTCCGTTTCTCAATACTCAAAGCCATAGAAATCGATAGAATTAGGGAAAATCGTACAACCGACACGTCGATAAATGTTCACATCTGATTTCGATGCTCTTTGATTTATATCCTTGGAGTGAGACGCGTCTGAGCGCGTGTAAGACCAAAGGTTCAAACATAGGCCAGACATCGAGAAAAAAATACAAGTATTCAAGTAGAGTACTTCTGGATCCGAGTCTGATGGATGTAGAAAATCAATGGAAGAGCTAAATGAGGATAATAATCAATGTGGGCGTTGATAGATACAAGATCCGCTTCATAGGATCCACGACGGAAAGAACGAGGCTTAGGCGCTTGAGGGAAAAAGAAAGAAAAGACATAGGTTCGACAGTTCCAGCAAGTAACAGACCGTCTGAAATGAGGTCGAGCCAGTACAGATAATAGATCATGATAGATAATCGACACCGCATCGCTAGGAGTAGGGATGACCGAGGAGCAATAGGATATTTTATTCACGATACATACTTGCAGTACACTCGCATGTCGCTACTTCACAAAACAGAGAAATTGAACATCACGCAAAATTGCTTTTCTTCAGAAAGGACACTCACTAATCGACATCATCATCACCTCTCAAAAAGCGATCGCCGCAGCGTCCCATCATCCATCTGTCTTACGCCACTACATGAAGAAAACCCACTGGTATATTTCTGCCTCTGAAGAAGGCCGGGATGAGTAAGGAAGCGCAATACACCATCACCTTCATAGAAAGTATTGCGTTCTCCGTCCAGGTTTTCCCTACGGTCACGATGCAGAGGACGAATAATAAATACAGAACCCAGCTGGGTGTAGGAGTAGATGGACTGGATTCTAGAACATTTCTTTGAGGTTGAAGATCGCACCGAAGAGACGGAGTTACTTGGCGATGAACGACCAAAAGTTGCTATACACATCCAAATCTTCTCTACATCCAAAAGCAGATTTTCCGTACGAGTAGGTACCGATGCGGCATGTGAGCGGGTTCCGACTGCTCAAGAACAGATGCGCTTACCAGGTGCTTGCCAATTAACCCTCGCCCCAACTGAGTGGAACTTCAAGCAGGGCGACCCAAATTCCTGCCAGTGTCCAAAGTTGATTCGCCAGTCAATCCAGTCTTCATTCTTGACAAAGAGAGTGCCATTTGATGTATAATGTGGTACATCGATATACCTGAATTCGCAAAGGGACAAAGAGCCCTTGGTAGGGGTGTAAGCGTTACTACGGAACACGGAGTCAACAGCACCATTTACATAACCACGTGCTTTCCAATACACTTGATCAACGACGTCCACACTGTCCATGAAGATATCGATGGCGAACCATCTGTCAGTGTGCGGCTGATTCTACTATGAACTAGAGCGTCGTCTTCGCCGTCTGTATTGACAACCTCATGTGGAGAAAATCACTTCATTACAACTCAGGAATCTCTAGGAATCTCTTCATCATCCTCGATATAACACCACTCATAAGACTCTACTTGGAACATTTTGACTCCTCGTTATCACCCATTCCAATCTTGACAACACAAAATTGCATCTATCCATACAAAATTGTCACCGCGAAGACCCGGTCATGATACATACTGCTTTGGAACAGCGCCTTACGTTGTACAAAAACCAAGAAAACTCGAGCTCATCACACACTGGCAGTGTATCGGCTCTTACGCTGATTACAGGAGAAAATCACTGCCTTTTCATCAAAGTATGGTTGTCCATCTAGCATTCTGTTATGTCGAATCTCGTTCTTCTGCAAATGATTCGACTTTCAATCGAAACCAGCACTCTTCTAATTCAGACACCTCTACGTGAACTCCCAATTATACCATTCCTATCTATCTGTTCTCAACACTACACATTGTCATATACGGGTTGCTCCAACGAAACATCGTCGATGTATCTATCATGATGTTCTTGTTCCAAGAGAATATTGGTATCAGCATCTGGACCATTAAAGATTGACTTTTATGTGGAAGGAGGTCATTGGTCATTCAAAGCATATTTTTGAGGTTGGTGTTGAACTCACAGTACGGCCTAAGCAATTTTTGAAAGTAACTCATATGATTCAGGTATCACCAACTATCTCTAAATGCCGAAGGACTGAAGGAGTAAAATTCTATAGATGCACCTAATACATCAGAAGAGGATGGCATCACTACGTTTGTACCAAATTTCCTGCCGTTCCAACTAATAGATGTTCACATTTGCACCTGGTACCCCAAGTATAGTCTCAATTAGTGCTCCTGGAGTTTGGCTCCTGGTGAAGCGTATTGTTTGCCAGTGGCTCCTATATCCCCAGGTATTAGTTCCGCCATTAGCCGCAAGAGTAATCCAATTTTCATTTCCCCCATTACTCCAGTCTTGGCCACTTGCAGTGATACTGACATAGATATTTGAGGAGGTATTGTTGGTTACCTTGATATTGCTCATTCTGATACTGGAAGAGATAGGAAGGTTTATCAGTGGGTATGCTGCATTGTAGCAGATGCTTACTTGCAGATTGTCAATTGAAGATGAAATATGGTTTGGAATTTGTAACCTGTGATTGGATGTACTAGATCTTAAATGTGAGCAGTAGCACAGTGATTCAATCATGACCTGAACGGTGAAAGTACATACAGTGCAGACAAAACAAAGGTTGGTGATAGGAACAAGAGCCTCGAAATGCACTGGTAATCACAGTAAGAAAACAAGAAGTGGATGGGGAAGGCAGTCATACTTCAGCGTTTAAATAGCAGAACCATGAATATAGTAGGTTTGTGGGACTGAGGTGATATAAATTGTTACTCTGCTCTCAAAAAAGTCCTTGACAAACAACATGCTTGCAAGTGCTCCACAGGAAGGATGCATGTCTTACAATTCAACTTGGAGCCTTCCACTTACATCGAACTGAACGGACATTAAAAGGCGCCGATGGGCAGTAAGTTGAACATACTAATACTATTTTGAGGTGAGCACTTTGTGCGTTGCTCAAGGAAACTTGGTTATAATGGGAGCTCATACGAAGATTTACCTAGCTCCAATTGAAAGAATTATCTGGCCATTGGCTTTTTAGGCGTAAATTTTTTCAAAAATATAGACTCACTGGGTCTTGTGCAGAGATCTTAACTGACTTATCTGTTGAACGCGGCTATGCTGTTCACATGCCACTATTATGATCATGTGTTATAATATGTCATATGTAGTCATATCTAGTTATTTACTATATGCGGATTCCTCAGTACTTCCTTATGTAATACTGTCATACAGTTATGTATATAAACAGGCCATATCCTGTACTGGAATCCAACTCGCTTCTCTCTTACTTTTATTGCCTCACTGAGACACTAAGCTCTACTACCAGGTATGGTACTGGAGAGTGTTCCCACTACGCACTCCTTGCCTGCTCAACAGGTTATGGGCCCCGGATGAACGCTTTGCTGAGCTCTAAGCTCGCAGCGCTCTCTGGTCTACTGTTGTCATTGACGCATCTATTTGATTGCTGTCTCTGACACAGACCTTTACCTGGAACGTCGCCTCTGGTGCTGAAGTCAATATCGCACTTAACAGTGCTGATTATGACATCACCCAAGAGTGCTTGACACTGTAGATGACAGCTTGCTAGACATATGTCGCAGCTTGTCACTACTGGCAATAACATTCATGACATTTTGTTTCCATCTGTTGTCATTGAGCGTTTATGAATTGCATGCTGACATTTTCTGTTGATTTTATCCAGATCGCAATGTCCTCTGCACTGTTTACCGCTGTTACCACCACCCTCAAAGGTGATAACTACGACACCTGGGCCTCCGAAATGGAAGCCTTCCTTCAGGCTACAGGGCTTGAATCAGCAATTACGACTGACCAACCCAGTGAACCATCTCCACTTGTTGCTGCAAACGCCGCCAGTGTTGAAGCCTGGAAGAACTATGAGGTTGTTTTCAAAGCCTGGAAGGAGATCGACACCAAGGCTATTGGTAACATTCGCCTCCGTATCTCTCCCTCCATCCGCATCCTTGCCAAGGAATACAGCGACACAGCTAAGAAGCTTTGGAACTATCTAGCCAAGACTTACAATGTCAAGAGTCTGGGCGCAGTCTTTAATGACTTTGCTGCCGCTATGGCTATTAAAATTCCATACAAGCAAAATCCGCTGTCCTCTATGATGGAGATTGGCATGTACTTCACCCGTATGGATGAAGCTGGCATTGGTCTTGCTGACCACCTCGAAGCTTTGATTCTTTTATCTAAGCTCCCATCACGTTACTCTGTCGTTATCCAAACCATGTCTCAGCTTGAAACTGCAGAGCTCAAGAAATTGACCTTTGCTAAAGTTCGTATCGCAGTTATGAACGCTTTCAGCGGAGACACCATTGGCAACTCCCAACCGCAGAACGCGAACAAGTTTTCGAACGTTCATCGCAAGGGAAACGATCCCAAGTTCTCCCAACAGCAGCATGGTAACGGTAGTAACCAGCAGCAGAAGGGACAGAATGGGAACGATGACAACAAGAAGAAGCGTAAGCGTGGCAGTGGAAAGAACAAGAAGGCTAAGAAGAATGCAAACGCTGCCCAAGCTGATGCAGACTCTATGGACTTCAGTCCGATTGGCAGTACTGTTGACTTTGGTCCGGTACGTACTGATCTTACTCCTTCTGTTCAAGATGTGCGCAAGCACTCCATCCATCCTCCTTACAACCCTCCTCCTAATGCTACGTCCCTTCATCTTCATAAGAAGACAAGGATGGCCATCAAACGTGCCCGTGATATTGGCGTCCGTGCGACTGCCGAAGTCATTCGCACCCTTGAGCCAGCTGGGCATATTTCGGAGTTGGACAGTGATGATGAACTTGATCCTCCAACAAAGCGCACTCGTGCAATGTCTCCTGTGGATGATGTTGAGAATGGCAGTAAGGCTCCTACGCCGCCTCCTCCATCTCCTCCTATGGACTTTGAGGTCCCAGGAACTGCCTCTTTCGACCCTGATGAGTTGATGAACTTCGACTTGGATCGTGAAATTTTGGCAATCACTGGATTCATGGACACCATGGGGTCAGTACCCTCCTCTGATCTTGACCATATGGGATATACTAACACACCTTCATCGGTTGCAGTGGCGAAGACATGCAAGTCAGCCTTTGAGCCTGATCTCTTGTCCCGTTTGTATAATTACCGTATCGATGCCAAGTATATATCCAATGAACATTTTTGTGTACATGACGTTAACGAGCTTGCCTCGTTTTTGTGTGAAAGAGAAAGGAAGGAATCTAATGGGCACTCCAACCAACCAATCTAATACACAATATGCGAGTTCACTGCTATCAAATTTATTTAATAGCAAGGGGTAGCGTTGGCAAAGGTTCCGCAAAGCTTTGAGAGCTAAGTACGAAGCTTTGATCAATCAATTTGAATCTCGAAGGATTCGATATATTCCTTTGATCAAGGTAGATTCAGCACAATTTGTGCTTTGGTTTGTATTGATTTGGGTATATCAAGAATTGGGGTTTTGAATCAAAGTAAATTAAAACCGAAACACACAGACCCCTACAGAGGGCTAGAACTATGGGCTGGCACAACCACACAGCGTGATTTGCCCTTAAGACCAACGACTGATCCTAAGTTCGAAGAATACCCAACAACTGGATAGACTTCTCGCAGTCACAAGGAGCAGAACACGACGTTCCTATACTCACAAGTGCCGGGCCCGAATGGCTGCTAGCGAAGAGGTTTCAGTCTGGCGGGAGTGTGTCTTTCCTTTTTACGGATTAGCACTGCAACGTCGTCCCAAAATCACTTGTATTCCAGATACATCGGATCGCTATTTATACATACAGAATATAGAGTCGCATAGTACAATTAATTTAATACAATAAACGTTCGGAACCGCAAGGAAACTTCTACACTCAGTCAGATACCATTTAATTTGAATCTACATGTCCTTATTTGGTCCATATTGGTTCCAAGATTCTAGTATACCTCCAAACATAGGTAGGTACTTCAATATTCATTTAATTTAATTGTTTTTAGAGAATGACTCGAATGGTGTTCAACTGTCATTGCGGTTCAACACTTACTTCGATCGTTTGTCATCTCGTCCGGAGGCAAATCAGCTCTCCTCGATTCTAATCCTATCAATCTGATTCATCTGGATTAAACTAATTGCTTCTCTCTTTCAATAGACACCCATTGTGCCTATACTCAATCAAGGGAGTTACACATAGTATTCATTTAATTGCATTCTTCAATATTTTCTACGTCAGGACTCTTTGACATTCATTTGATATGTCTTCGGAGCCTCGCAGTACTTCGATCGTTCTTCTAGTCATTTTCCTCAACCATGCAACTTGATTGGTCTATTAGACTAAATCGCAGTCCTTTAGATTAATGCATGATCTTGTTCTAGAAGGAGTATTTGATAATTCCTGAGTTCTAGAAAGTCATTTCGAGTCAATCCTCGGTTCATGGTCACTTGAGTAAGTTCTTCCAAACTCCTGCCAGTGTAAGGTCCAATAAGAATACCCTTGGTATGTCATACGTGAATGGTCATCCTTCGGATGTAGTCCGAGTCTGGTATAATCCTGCTTGACAAACAGGTAGACTGCTATCCGTAGGTAGTATCGGGGATGGGTAAACTAACCAACTTGTGGTAGTATGGGTATATGGTCCCTTCAACTTATTAGACTGATTCAGTATTGACTTTGACTGTCAATCTGGGTCTCAATTACAGTCCTCTCGATACAAATCTATACGTGAAAATGTCACAATTCACAGCATAGATGTCTAGCCAAAATTTAGGCGTGTCAACGTTTCATACTCTGTGTGCAAGAAGTGTAAGGGTAAACAGAGAAATCAACCTAAATGGTGGATGAACGACTCTGGTTGTTCTGAACACACTACCTTTGACTTGAGTGACTTCATTGAGTATGAAGACCTTGAGGAAAAAGTGCTCATAGCAACTGCAACCACAACTGCCTACATTACTGGCGTTGGGACTGTCTTGATAAATTTCAAGGATGTTAGAGGTCGCATGCATTCGGCACGAATCGCTCCAGTATTCTATATGAAGGAGTTGAGTCATCGCCTTATAGCACAAGGACGCTTCCTACAAGATGGCAAAACTGTTCGCGGCAACGCAGACAAAGTTGACTTCTGGGACAAAGACGGTTTATTCCTGTCATTTGAACCACGAACTCACAGCGATACAATCTACATTCTCAAAGATTATTCGCCACAGCCTATGGCTGTAAACCTAGTGATCCACTCAGTGGATTACACTACCATGCATCGTCGCATGGGTCATCCATCGCGCGAAGCACTCACTCAACTGAGGAAACATGCAGAAGGTGTTCCCACCTTTAGCATTCCCCATGAGGAAGATCTGTGTGAAGGTTGTGCCAAAGGAAAGATGACTTTACGTCCTTTTCCGCCAACTAATCGTCGGGCATCACGTCCCTTCGAGATTATTCACTCAGACCTCAAAGAATGGCCTACCATTTCGTACCACAAGTACAAGTATACGATCTTCTTCATAGATGACTATACTTCGCATGGGTTCTACTGCCACTTAAAAAAGAAGAGCGGAGCTCTTCCGGTGATAAAGCAATTCATTGCCACAGTCAAAAATCTATACGAGACTAACGTCAAGGAATGGATGTCTGATGGTGGCGGAGAATTTAGATCCAATGCACTTGATGAGTTCTTTAAGAACGAAGGTATCAAAGCACAATGGTCATCTCCTCATATCCACCAGCAGAATGGAAGAGCCGAAAGGTTTATCCGGACTATTATTGAGAAAAGTGAACCACAGCGCTTTCAAGCCTGTATTCCTGATTCCTGGTGGGAATTCTCTGTTGCACACGCTGTGCATGTGTATAACCGCACTCCTATGCGTCGTCACAAATGGAAGACACCATATCAGATTTTGTACAACAAAGTTCCGCGCATAGATCACTTGCGTGTCTTTGGCTGTGGCGCGTATGTCTATCTTCATGAAGAAATACGGACAAACAAACAATCGCCTAGGTCAGAACTAATGACATATCTCGGAGTTTCTGACGGTGGACACGGAAATATCTACATGCGGTCGAACAATGCCATGTTCACTGCTACGCACGCTGTGTTTGACGAGAAATTATTTCCTCGTTGTAAATCCTCAGAGCGTCATCGCTCTACGCGACTACCAGATCGCAACCCAGATCCTAAAGATCCTATTCCTCCACCTGGTGATGATGATGTTCCCATCTTTCATCAACCTACCACTCCCCAAATGAGACAGGATCCGGAGCAAGACGTTGCACCGCCTGTGCCAGCTGAACAGCCAGCACGAGATCCTAGTCCGCTGCCACAACCCCGGAATGAACAACCTCCTGCTCAAGAACAGTTGAGACGTTCAGGTCGTGTGCGGAGACCACCTACTCGTCTTACCGGTGATCCTAGAAGCAGCACTAAGCTTCCTACGGAACAACAGGTAGAGAGACCAAAGAGGGATATTCAGAGACGCGCACCACAGCCAGGTAGCTCCTCGGCTGAGCAAGAACGTCCTGAGCCAGAACAGGTTCCCGGACCTAGTACTGAGCATCCTACTCCTGAAAATGGAGAACAACCCTCTGTCACTCCCGGTGACGAAGCTAATACCCTGATCAGACTATGTCGGGAAGGGGGAGCTGAATTAATATATTTTCTCATGGCTAAGGCCGTTCCCTTTGAGGGGGAGCTGAAAAGCTCTGAGAACGTCCGTGAATGGACTTACAAGGACATTACTCGCCTACCTAAGGCTGAGCGTGAGGAATGGCTTAAGGCCTGCCAAGAAGAGCTTGAAGCGCTCAAACGGCGTGGTACTTTTGAACTCATGGATCGTCCAGCAGACCGAAAGGTCATTAAGAACCGCTGGGTCTTCGACATCAAATCTGATGGTCGTAAGAAGGCACGCCTTGTTGTCAAAGGGTTCTCACAAATTGAAGGTCTTGATTATGACCAAGTCTTCTCTCCTGTAGTACGGTTTGAGACTGTTAGACTGTTGCTCGCCTTGACTGCGCTGAACAACTGGTATCTCACTGGACTCGATGTTCGAAATGCCTATCTATATGGCGTCTTACATGAGACTATCTACATGGAACAGCCTGAAGGTTTTCAAATCAAAGGCAAAGAGGATAAAGTCCTCTTACTGCGCAAAGCTCTGTATGGACTGAAACAAGCAGGTCTTGTCTGGTGGCGAACACTGGACTCATACATGAAAACACTCGGCTTCAAACGCCTGAGCTCTGATGCAGGTATTTTTATCCGACGAGGAAAAGATGGCTCTCTAGTCATCGCCATCATCTACGTTGATGACGCACTCTTCGCTGGACCTGACAAGAAACTCGTAGATTCCCTTAAAGGGAAATTCATGTCACACTGGGAATGCAGAGATCTTGGTGAAGCCAAAGAATTCCTTCGCATGCGGATTAATCGTCATGGCAAAAAGATCTATATTGATCAATGCGCCTACCTTGACAAAGTCCTTAAGCGTTGCGGTATGGAAAATGCTAAAATGGCTGATACACCACTTCCTGCAGGGTTCCAACCTGAACCCACCATAGGCCAATCAAATTCTGCTCTTCGTAGCAAGTTTCAAATGGTTATTGGTTCCCTTCTCTACCTTATGTTGGGTACACGTCCCGACATCTCCTTTGCTGTTACCAAGCTTGCACAACATGCAGCTAACCCATCTCAAGAGCACCTTAACAAGGCACTCTATATTTGCCGCTACCTCCTAGGTACTAGATCATATGCACTTTGCTATGATGGTGAATCGGGTATCGGTCTCAGCGCTTGGACTGATTCGGATTGGGCTTCCGATCCCTATACACGCCGGTCACAGACTGGATTTTTCATGAAGCTTGCCAATGGCATCTTCTCTTGGACCAGCCATGCGCAGAAGACAATTGCTCACTCGTCTACAGAGGCTGAGTATATGGCATTGTCTGATTGCAGCCGTCAAGTGGTTTGGATCCGTAATCTACTTGAAGAACTAGGCTATAAACTTGACGCTATTCCTATTGCTGGAGACAATCAAGGATCCATTTTCATGGCATCAAATCCTGTCACTAGCAAGCACTCGAAACACATTGACATCCGGTATCATTATATCCGTGAAGTTGTCGAACGTGGCCTTGTGCAAGTATTCTTCGTAGATGGCAGTAACAACCCTGCAGATCTTTTCACAAAGAATCTTGGGCGTATCAAATTTGAGCTGTTCCGCTCAATGCTTGGACTTGAGTTCTACTCGTCCACCAATCCTTAGGCTGTCTGCCCTGCCTGACGCCTACCGCTATTGCTTTGAGCAAAGTACTTTACTGTGCTGCTCAGCAAGGGGGTGTGTTGAACGCGGCTATGCTGTTCACATGCCACTATTATGATCATGTGTTATAATATGTCATATGTAGTCATATCTAGTTATTTACTATATGCGGATTCCTCAGTACTTCCTTATGTAATACTGTCATACAGTTATGTATATAAACAGGCCATATCCTGTACTGGAATCCAACTCGCTTCTCTCTTACTTTTATTGCCTCACTGAGACACTAAGCTCTACTACCAGGTATGGTACTGGAGAGTGTTCCCACTACGCACTCCTTGCCTGCTCAACATTATCTATAAGACTTCTCTTAGTACTACTACCTGGCACTGTGATCATTGCATTGCAGTAAATTTGAAGCTCTCTTCTCCAGCTTCATACATGAGCTCAGCCCCTGACTTTTCACCCAAATCAGTATATGATGTGCTGTCGGATACTACTTAGCTCCACCATCTCCACCCGGTTACAAGCTAATCCGACATGAATTTCAAGAGTCCTTGATGGAAAGCATGCATTTTGCAGGAAGCCACATGTACCGGCCTTAATTTTGTGCGATGCGAGCATAGCGCATGAACTCTATCTCCCAAACATGGAACAGAAAAAACAAGGTTTATATGATGAACTAAACATATATATCGACTATTCCCCAAATCTGTTTTACTTACGCCTCTACTGTGAAAATTCAACGGTAAAGCTACGGTCTACCTTTGTTTTTCTATTTTTTGAATCTGCATCTGGTAGTAAGACATCCAAGCTCTCTCCTGCTCAGCATAAACTGAACACTTTACTAGTTTTTGTGTCCAAATGATCATCCAAGTTGTGTCGATCAAGGATCCAAACAATAAGTATCTTTCTTGTAGGCCAAAAGATGGGAGTTTAGGGTTCGACCTGATAGATCTTGACCCCTCGTGCAAGTTCTTTATGGTCCCATGGGGTGCTGGAAGAACTTGTTTAAAAGGCCCTAATGGGAATTTCATTGACCTTCAAGAGAATATGTTCAGATGTGATGGCATCTACACAGGAGTCGGTTTCACCGTCTCCGACACGGCTCTTGTCACGAAGCGGCAGAGGCGGAGTGACTAGCGGAGCAGGGAAGCGGAGTGACTAAGCAAGGTGATGAGGCGGAGCGACTAAGCAAGGCGGTGAGGCGGAGCGACTGGTCCCAGATAATGACAGAGATATATTGAGTATCGTAGTCATAGGTAACAATAAGTAAGCACATACCTGGTCCCAGATAATGACAGAGAGGTCAAGATGAGGGACCAGGCTGTGAGGGGCTGGCTTTATATACATAATCCGATCTGCGAGAAATGACGATGTAATACTGTACAGTTTAGGAACAAGGAAGGTGGCGGAAGCCAGTAGAAGGAGAAGGGTAACAGGTGGATCAGTAATCGATGATGGGGATCAGGTGGGTCAGTAATCGATGGGATTTGACAGTGATGTAATCGTACAAGTAAGGGCGTCGAGACGGTGAGAAAAGGAAAATGATAGGGGCTACATACTTCATGACATTACCCCCCTTCTTACGACCATTGCCCTCGATGGTCAAGCTTTTGCTGCTGTGGGGTGCTTCTTGTGGAAGGCACGAACAATTTTTGGAGCTCGGCTCAGGTTGGGCGCTGGTTCCCAGGAGTTATGCCCTGCGTCGTATCCCTTCCACTTTACCAGGTATTCCAACCTCTTCCACCGGACCCGACTATCCAGGATTTCCTCTACTTCATACTCCGGTTCGTCTTCATCCTCTAGGTAGACCGGCTCTGGTGGTGGTGGTATTTCTCCATTGACAGTGTTACCTTTCCAGGGGTAGAGTTTGTCAACATGGAACACAGGATGAATGCGGTCAAGGGAGATAGGGAGGTCAAGGCGGTAGTCCAGGGGTCCAATCTTCTCCAAGATTCGGTAGGGTCCGAGCTGTCGATCTCCTAGCTTCTCGCTGGACAGTTGGAGGTTGATGTCTTCCGCACTGAGCCAGACAAAATCTCCGACTTTGAACTGGTGGGCTTTCCGTTTTCCTCGTTCGTATCCCTCTTTCTGCTGCTTCTTTCCTAAGTGCAAGGCGGCCCCTGCGTCCTGTCGGGCTTCTCGGAGTATCCGTATGCGGTCATCTACAGCTGGAATCCCACTGCGTTGTCCAACTGGGATGTTGAACAAGGGGAGATATCCGTAGGTTAGCTCAAATGGGGACATGCCTAATGCAGAATGGGTTCGTGAGTTGATTACGAATTCAGCCATTGGAAGGTGCTCTGCCCAGTCATCCTGCCGGCGACCTACATAGAGTCGAATGTATTTTTCTACTTCTTGGTTGGCGCGTTCAGTTTGACCATTAGACTGCGGGCGATACCCGGAAGTAAGATCTGATTTTATTCCCAGTCTGGCAAGTAGGGATCGCATGAGTTTGGCTGCAAACTGAGGCCCACGGTCAGACTTGAAGTGAAGAGGGAGCCCATGAAGACGGAAGATTTCTTTGTAGTAGATGTCAGCAACCCCTTCTGCAGTGATGGAGCTGGTACATGGGAGGGCATGAATTTGTTTCCCATAGAGGTCTGTGCAGACTAGGACTGCGTCGTATCCTTGGGAGTTAGGTAGTTGCGTTATCAGGTCCACCCCTACCTCTTCCCATAGACCCAAGGGTACGTCTAATGGTTGAGTTACAGCTCGTGGGTGTCTTTGGATTTTTTTGCGTGCGCACGTCTCGCATCCCTCTACGTACTTCTCCACAAAGGAGCGCAGTGTTGGCCACCAGAAATGGGTGCTAACTAGATCGAGTGTTCCGTGGAGCCCAGGGTGTCCAGCAGTGGGATGGTCATGACATTGACGTAGTACTTCGGTGCGCAGATCATTGTCTGCTGGCACGTACACTCGTCCTCGGTAGTAGACCAGACCGTTGTCCTCCTCCCATTCGGCGATTCCATTGGCCAAGCGCTGTAGTCCGTGCTCTTTGACCGTTTTGAGACCTTCCAATACCTGTGCTTCCCGCTGTGAGGCCTTCCGGATGCGATCCTCTAAGGGGTTCCGTAGGATAGAAGCTGCAATTTTGGTGAAATGGTTGGGCTTAAGGACTGTCTGCTGTCGATTATCCTCATTGTCTAGTACCTGGTGCGCTGCCATACGGGAAAGAGCATCAGCCTGAGTGTTTATTCTACCAGGGCGGTGGATCATGTGGAAGTCAAACCGTGAAAGGTATAGAGCCCAGCGAGCTTGGCGGCGGGTGAGGTCTTGAGCTGTGCGCCAAAATTCGAGGTTAGAGTGATCCGTGATGATGTCAAATGGCTGGGGTAGTCCCTCCAGGAAGTTCCTCCAGTCCTTCAACGCTTCTATGATGGCTAGCATTTCCCGGTCGTAGATCTCATAGTTTCGTTCTGCTGGTTGCATAGAGGCTGATCTGAAGGCGACGGGGTGCCATTGGCCATCATCTTGCTTCTGCATGAGGGCACCGCCGGTAGCAAAGCCTGAAGCGTCTACCTCGATTCGGGTTGGTCTGTCCGGTGTCCATAGGGCTAGGATGGGTGCAGAGATGAAGGCCTCTCGGAGAGTATCAAATGCTTGTTGCTGGGTGTCCATCCAGGTAAAGGATATATCTTTCCGAGTGAGGTCGTTCAGGGGCCTGGCTATCCTTGCAAAGTTCCGGATAAAGCGTCGGTAGAAGTTAGCAAATCCAAGGAACCCTCGTAGCTCTCGAAGATTAGTGGGGGCTGGCCAGTCGCGAACTGCAGCTACCTTTACCGGGTCCATCCTCACCTCCCCTTCTGATATAATGAGGCCTAGATATTCAATCTGTTGTTGTTCGAATTCACACTTCTCCGGTCGTAGGTATAGATCATGCTTCTCCAACCGGATTAGTACTTCCCGTACCACTCGTCGATGCTCCTGAAGATCACTGCTAAAGATGAGGATATCGTCTAGGTAAACCGCTACCTTTCCAGCTGCAATGAGGTCTGCAAATATGGCATTCATAAGTGCTTGAAACGTTGCAGGGGAGTTGGTGAGACCAAAGAACATAACCTTAGGCTCGAACAGCCCTCGTGTGGTTGCAAAGGCCCCTTTCCATTCATGGCCTTTCTTGATTCTGACATTGTTATAGCCCCAGCGTACATCAAACTTGGTGAAATATCGAGCCCCTTGAAGCCGACTAATTATGTCAGCCACCAATGGGAGGGGGTAGCGGTTCTTCACTGTGTACTCATTCAGTTTCCGGTAATCCTGTACAAAACGGAGTTTCCCATCCTTCTTCTTCACAAAGAAGACTGGGGACGAGATGGGTGATTTGGAGGGAACAATGTAGCCTTTCCGCAGATTCTCTTCCAAGAAGCGATCCAACTCCTCCTGCTCATTTAGGGACATGGGGTAAATCTTGGTGCGCATGGTCGCCGGTGCTCCAGGTATGAGATCGATTGCATGGTCCCAAGGTTGGTGGGCAGGTAATCGTTCGGAGGCAGATTCTGAGAAAACCTTTTTGAAATCACGGTACTGCTCAGGGACCATTTCTTCAAAGGTTTTAACGGGTTTGTCTCGGTTGGCTTCCTCTGCTAGCTGCTGGGAGTAAGTGAATCCTGCAGCGCACCAGACTTCCTCAGTCTGTTCCTCTAGGATTCCTGCTTTTACCCATGCCCGGCGAGTTTTATGATTGGCTCGGATTCGGTGTATTGGCGGTTCTTCCACCATTGCTGATTTGCTCTCTTCAAGGGTCGCTTCCAGTGGTACCTCAATCTGAGTGGGTTCGGTGGGAGGTTCCGGGTTCGGGAGTTCAGGGATTGGGCTTTCTGTGTTAGCGGCGGCTCGGTGAGAGTATGAGATCTCCTCGTCTGGGACTTCTTCTATAGTTACTCGAGGGGGTTTTACTGAAAGTCGTCCTTTCTCCCAATCGATCTCCGGATTTACCTTCCGTAGCCAGGGGAGTCCAAGGATGACGTCTTCGCCTCCTAGGTTGGTGATCAGAAAGTCCATCCACCGCTCTTGATTATCCACTGTGAGTGCTAGGCGTGCAAAATGGGTTATCCGTCCCGCTCGGTTAGGTGTTCCATCAATATTAAAGACGTCGATTGGTTTATGAAGGGGTGCACATCTTACATGGTTCCGGGTGGCAAAGTCTTGGTTCAAAAACAGGGCAGTAGCTCCACAGTCTACCATGGCTGCAGTTGTTATACTATGATTCCTTCCTCTTAGTCTCGCATGAATTCGGAAATGTGGGGAAGTGGAGTTTAATTCCCGGATCGACGATATTGTACATGATGGGTGCGAGTCATACGAAGAAGTAGCGAACATAACAAACTGATTACGGGGTACTCTCGGTGCAGCCGAGGCGGGTACCCTCTTTAAAAACCCTGTTGAAAGCCAGAGGACGAGGAAGACATAGCGTTAGCACGATCGAGTAATTCCCTTATTTGACCAATCTGGTTAGAAAAGTCCTGGTTAGGGGGGCTCGGAGTAGCAGGTACGGTTGCAGGGGCGGATGTTGGGGTCGAGGAAGCAATCTGGACGGATTCATTTGGGAATAGGGAGAATGGTGTGGGTCCCGTAGCGGATATCTGCTGGCGTCGAGGTTGCTGGCGTCGGCCTCGGTCTCGTCCGAGTCCCATGAACTTGTCTTGGCAGACTGCTTCCAGATGTCCTCGGCGTCCACAGTAACGGCAGGTAGTTTCTCGGTGTGGGCAGTTTTGCTTGACATGACCTTGGGCTCCACAGCCGAAGCATCGTCCTCGCATGCGAGCTAGGAATGCCTCCCTAGTATTCCCATTACTAGTGTGGGTTGCATCAATGTCCATAGCGTGGGGGTCAGCAGGGGTAGTGTGAGCAGCATGTGTGGGAGTGTGTCCAGAGTTCCGGCCAGTCATGGTGGGATCATGCATGTAGACGTCCACTGATATGGCTCGTTTGATTGCCTCCTTCAGAGTCGGAGCAAGTCCTTGGGCGATGTTTACAATGATGAGATTTTGTCTGATCTCCGGAAGTAGGGCAGTGAAGAAGCGTTCTCGTAAATCAATGTCAGACATTCCAGTCCGATCCCCAATATCCTTGAACTTCTGAGCAAATTCCGCGACTGTCTGACCTTTACTTTGCTTGAGATTTTTGATCTCGCTGCGAGCTTCCATACCTGGGTCTACTGACTCAAAGCGTTGACCAAACTCTTTCAGGAACTCCTCCCAATTTCCTCCAAAGGGGGGATGTTCCGCATTGAAATGTAGCAAATGCGGGGTTGCCCAGTCACCTGCACTTTCAGTGAAGAACCCTAGGGCTGACTTGATAAGCTTTGCCTGACTCTTGGTGAGATCAGGTTGTTCCGATGCCCAGTTCTGGAACTGAGCCATGAAGCGACGCGCTTCAGCGCTATCTTTTCCCTTGAATACCTCGGGTTTGTTCATGCTGGACTTGGAGGATGAGCGTTCCTCCATGGCTGTAGCAAGATTGGCTACTTGTTTAATCAGCTGAGTCATGAGATCTTCTGCAGAGGCGGGTGGGGCTGGTGTGGCAGGCGGAATAGGAGTCGACATGATAGGAGTAGGCAATCGGGGTTGGGGAATTGGCAAGAAGGTGATATTGCTCACAGTGAGTGGCTCTCGGATTGAGTTCGAAAGGGCGTTGGGGCAAGGTTGAGACTGGCAATCGCGCCAAGTATCGTCGTTGTTATGGGCGTGAGCTTGGTCTCTGGGGTCAAGTGCGTGCGGGAGTGCGGAGCAGTCTATACTGGCAACAGGTGTTTCAGAGTCGGGCGGAACTGGGGAAGACGTGGTGTCTATAGACCCTGCAAGGACAACCTTATCGGTAGGCTGTCAGTGCAGTAATGGATCTTGACCTAATGTCACGAAGCGGCAGAGGCGGAGTGACTAGCGGAGCAGGGAAGCGGAGTGACTAAGCAAGGTGATGAGGCGGAGCGACTAAGCAAGGCGGTGAGGCGGAGCGACTGGTCCCAGATAATGACAGAGATATATTGAGTATCGTAGTCATAGGTAACAATAAGTAAGCACATACCTGGTCCCAGATAATGACAGAGAGGTCAAGATGAGGGACCAGGCTGTGAGGGGCTGGCTTTATATACATAATCCGATCTGCGAGAAATGACGATGTAATACTGTACAGTTGTAAGACCTGGGTCAAAATAGGTCTTAGGGTAGGTTTTGGTATGTGGAGGTTTATGTTGTAGCGTGCTAGGAGCAGGCTGGAGCTCGAAGGGAGCTACGAGAACCGCGACCGAGGACGGGAATGACCTAGTAGTGGTTGGAACGACGAGATGGTGACCCTTGAGGGGTTCCTAGGAGGTCCAGGGAGGTCCCTAATGCGTAGGGAGGTTCGGGACGAGTGCGGGACCGTAAGATATTGCGTAGTAGGAGTTGTACTCGCTAGAACGTCAATATAGAGTCGAGTAGGTAGTTTATGCAACGGGGTCTCGAGGGTGTAAGCTCCCGAGAAGGGATATGCCAGGGAGGGTAGGTCCCTGGGGGCTAGGTTGGAGGATGGTCGTCCTCGAGTGTGGGAGGTGGTAACGGAGAAGCAGTACGTAGTTCGACGTGAGGGGTAGCTTCGACGTTACCTAGATCGAGGTCCCGAAGCTTACGAAGTAGCTAGGGAGCTCTGGGAGGTTTGGGGAAGAGTAGCTCACCAAGCGGGTAGGCGTTGGGGAGCTTTAGTAATGTTCGAGGGAGCTCGGGGACTCACTCGGAAGGCTTAGACTTGAAGTAAAAGCGTATATTCGATCGTACCGACGATCAGAGAGACAATAGACAGAAGTAGAGAGAAACAGAGGTAGAGAAATAGAGAGGAAAGAGAAATCCGTATGGTTAGCAGGTACAAAGGGACAGGGACTGGACCTATGCAAAAGGGTGTGTGTTCAAAATATACCAAGCTGGCGCTTGGAGACGTTACGGAGCTACTTAAATAGGTATGGGAAGTGAACAAGGGAACATCGGAACCTAGGGACATGAGGCAGTAGTCGAAGGAGACAGGTGATCGAGATTTGTACTTAATGGGGCTGGTGCTAAGGAGTTTCGTACGCGTGTCGGGAGGTTGTCAGGATAGTCTTGGGGAGGTGCGTATTACCCGTGGTCCTGTCTTGGGGAGGTGCGTAGTATCCGTGGTCCTGTCTTGGGGAGGTCGGATGTCTTGGGGAGGTGTAAGGAAGCATGTGGGATGGTGCTGGGACTGGTTGGTTGTGGTCAGGGCATGACATTACCCCCCTTCTAACCCCTTCGCGCCCTCGCGAGGGTTCGTCGCGTTTCCTGTAAGGTCACCTGACATTCACGTGGTACCCGAAAATTTTCTTGTTGAAGTCCGTCAGGTACCTGCTTTTCCCACTTCTTCCACCACGCCAGTTCTACGAGTTAAACTCCTTCAACTGTGATGTCTGCTCCCCTTCGTCGCTCCAGCTCCCGCACTCGCTCCCCTCAATTACCTATCCTTACTACTATTGGAGAGGTACCTTCCCCTGATCTTGAGTCTGATGGGGAGGCCGAACAGGACCAGCTGGCCTTCACCATCGAATTTCCGTCTCGTCCACAGTTGCAGTTGTTCGAGACGGTTTTTAACACTGGTAAGCCGCTATCGGGTTACTGTCAAGACGATCCTTTGTGGCCTCTCTTGGCGGAGGTAGCTTCCCCTTGCTCTAACTGTTCCAAATCTCCGGCTAAGTGCAAGGTTCTGCCAAATTCCCCTCGATGTACGAACTGCTCCGTGAAGAAGACTTGTAGTTTGGGCAAGATCCTTCGTTATCGGTACTTCGCTCGTCGCTGCAACCAGGATCTCGCATATAGTCGTAGGTTCTTGGAACTACACGGGACTCCTGCACACCAATCGACTTGGGGTATTCCTATGGTTACATGGCGTCAATATGACGCTGCCCTTCATGAACGTACTTCTTCGACCTCTACCCTCCTCGAGTTGAACATGCTTGACGATCAGGACGCTGCTGACGTCGACCAGCAGGAGTTGCGGGACTTCCTCGCTTTGCAACAGGAGGAGGCAGCCGTCGCTGCTAAGCGTAAGCGCGACCTTTCCCCTTTGCCTGTGGCTGGTCCCTCCAGCAAAAAGGTTCGGTCGAATGCTTCTAAAAAGCGTCCCCGTCGTAGGTCCCCTGTGCAGGAGACGGCTGAGGAGTCTCCTCGTCGCGTTCGACTGGTGGTCCCTCCAGTCCGTTCGCTGCCAGTTACCACTTCTACTCCCCTCCCTCCTCGCGCCTTTCCCTCCTCAATGGAGGTACCCGATGCTGATCTGTCGGTGCAGGGTCACAGCAATCTGGTTCGCTTGGCGGCTGTTGCTGGGGCTCAGTCCGGTTTGGTTCAGCAACCTGCCGTTTCTTCCTCTATAAAGGGTACAGGACAGGACCTACTTTCTTCCAATATGCCTCCTGTTCCTCGTCCCACCTTAGTACCTCGCGCCCTTGCTACTCATCCTTATCGTGCTGAAAATCAGCGCCTCGCTGCTCGGGTTCGATTGCTGGAGTCCCAATTATCTGACTCTCAGCGGGAGAATTCCTCCCTCACTTCTGCTCTTCGGGATACTTCCCATGCTCTCGAATCTCGGCAGCGGGAGGTAGAGCAGCTACGATCTTCTAGTCGTGAGGTACGCGAGCAACAAGTGGAGTACCGTCGTGTGTTGGACCAATTCCGTGCTTTGGATGAGGCCCTACCTGGACCTCCTGATCGAGTGCGTATTCTGTTTTCCCTCTAATTCTTTCCTTCTCGTTTAATTCTCCATTCAGAGTCTCTTGGAACGTTTTCAGAAGTTACAGGGGGGTCTTGAAGACGCCATTAGAGAGCGGAAGGTCGCCGAGGAAAAGTTGTCCACTTCTACTCGTAGGAACTCGCATTTGACGACCAGCCTGCTGTATCAACAAGGTGTTGTTGACGAGTCCAATGCTTTGGCGACACGTCAACGTCGTCTAGTAGAGGAGTTGCAAGAGGAGGTCCACCGCGCCCGCGGTCGTGCCGCATTTGTCGAACAAATGATCAAGGAGTACCCTGATGAGGGTTACTACGAAGTCGTCTTGCCCCCTCTCTCACAACTTGAAGGGGACCTTCATAAGGCTCGTGAAGACCTCCGTCGTGTCGCCACCTTCGCTCATCGTTTGTACCGCTCCGAACCTGCCACGGTTCTTCATCACCACTATCGTTATCTTGGGGCGATTATTGAAGCCGTGGTGGCCTTCCTTCGTCGCGGTCTCGACTCTGACGATCTCGACACTGTCGTTCACAACTTCCAGTTGGGTCTGGATTACATGCAGGCGGCTCGAGGTGTCCACGGTGACATGTACATGCGGTCCTTAAGCAGTATTCAATGGTTTTTTAACAATGCTGTCGATGAAGATGAGGGTCTTTATCGTATGGTCCTGGAGCATTCCCGATTCGACAACGACGGTCCCTTCCTGACGGCTGCTCAACACGCGGGTTTCGCTCCTCCTCCCGATAGCTCTTTGGAGCCCCCTCTTCACCGACGAATGTTCGCACTGTCGACGGCTCTTCCTCATAGTGATGGCGCTGGAAGGTGGGACGACATTGTTCCTGCCCTTCCCAGTATTGACCAGCTGACTGCTGACTGGGAGCAGTTGATGTTACAATACATCCATCATATCACCGATACCCCGTTGCCTGTTCCTGATCCTCCAGTCCCCATGTCGTCAATGGGGCCAGTTCCCGAGTCGTCAGGCGAGGCAAACGTCGAGCAGTCCCTCGAGGCGCCCATTGTCCAGGTGTCTTCTCCCTCTGCGGGTTCCCATCCCCCAGTCCCTCTGTTCCTGTCGGAGCAGGAGTCGCCGACCTCCCCTTCTCCTCCTCCTTGTTCCCCAGTTCCTCCCCTCCTTTTTGGGTCCGTCGCCAGCCTATCCATCGATCTAACTGGTGATGATGACGAGCTGTATGAGACGGAGGAGTCTTATGCCGGAAGGATTGCTGTGGCGAGGGAAGGTACCGAGTTGGCGGTGGGTCAGGGAATCGTCAAGGAGGAGTCATTGTAGCATTCATTTTGTAGTTTTATTGTCCTCTGTTAAATATTTTGCTTGCCTGTTCTTTTCTTTTTTGTTGAATAATCAAAACCTTCGTCGTATTGTGTGAAATGTGAAAACCAATGAGATTAAAATCGTCGTGCATTCAGGTCTCGTGAGCCCTCCAATGCAGTTGTCGTTAGAAAATCGTGAATATGGGGTTGTGGTCCCCGTCGTGTCCTCATTGTTGTCGTTCCCCCCTCTACTCCCTTCTACCTTCCCGATCCCTCCTCCTCGTCTTCCCGTGCTTCCCGTTCCAACGAGGCCCATTGCAGACGCGATGGCTGGCGTTTCCTCGGGTGGTGTTTGTGCCAGCTACGTAGGAGCTCGATCGAGCCCACCATACCTTCCCATCCTACCCAGGAGTTGAACTCATCATTATACCCTTCCCATTTTACGAGGTATTCCACTTCCTCCGGTCGTCCCTTCTTGGGTTTAGAGTCAAGGATGTCCTCGACGAAATGCTCCGTCTTCCCTTTTATGAAGATTGGGGGGGGCGGGGAGGTCTGGCGTTTGAATTTGTCATGGAAGTGGGGTTTCAGCCTGTCGACATGGAACACATTGTGAATCTTGTGGAGGTCTCCAGGGAGGTCCAGTCGGTAGGCATGACTTCCTACTTTCGACAAAACTGTATAGGGACCTGTCCACTTGTGGTCTAGCTTCTTCATGGGTCGTCTAGTCCTGACGTTCTCCATATTTAGCCAGACTTGATCACCCTCCTTCCAGTCCGGGGCCTCCTGGCGTTTTTGGTTCGCGTACTTCGCATAGACCTTGTTAGCTACCTCGATGCGTTCCTGGAGGTACGCATGTAGCTCCTTGAGGTTGGACGCATACTCATTGACCTCCGCTTCCTGCACCTGTTCCAGCGTAATGGACAACTTTGGATGATAACCCTTGTTGGCGAAGAATGGTGAGACACCTGTAGTCGTGTTTGGGGTATTGTTGTATACGAATTCGGCCATTGGTAGGAGGAGGTCCCAGTCGTCTTGGTCGTAGGAGCAATAGATTCGAAGGTACGCTTCCACGGATTGGTTTACTCGTTCCGTTTGTCCATCTGTCTGTGGGTGATACGCAGTTGATAGTCGAGACTCGATTCCTAATGCTCTACAGAGCTCCCTCCAGAATTGGGACACAAAGAGGGAGCCCCGGTCTGAAGTTATGTCGGAGGGCATCCCATGCTTTGAGAAGACGTATGTGATGAATAGATTGGCAAAGTCCTCCGCCTTATCCGTCGTATGACAAGGAACATATATGGCTTGTTTGGTGAGTCGGCAAACTACTACGAGGATGGCGTCGTATTTCTCTGGTCCCGCAGTGGCTGGGAGCTGGGTGATGTGATCTAGGGAGATTGAGGACCAAGGTCGTTGACCAATTGGTAACGGACGGAGGTTCCCGTAAGGTTTGGAGCGACTGGCTTTGGCTCTCAGACACGAGTGGCAGCTCCGCACGTAGTAGTTCACGTCTTTGGACAGTCCTTTCCAGAAGAACAGCTGGTTTACGAGCTTCTTGGTGCGTTTCTCCCCCGGATGTCCCCTTAGTTTGTGGTCGTGGTACGACTGTAGGACCTCCCTTCGTAGAGTCCCAACGTCTGGGACGTATATACGACCTCCCCTCTTTATCAGCTCATCCTCCCAAACGAAAGATTCCTCCTCGTTGCGTGCAATCCTTTTTAGTGCTTCAATTATAGTCGTGTCCTTTGGAGCTTCCCTTACTCGATTCACTAGGAGGTCCTCGTTCATAAGGATGGTAGCGTTCAGTCGTTCTGGAGGTATGAGTACCCTTTCCCTCCCTGCTAAGACCTGGTCCCTTGAAGCTCCCTTCTTTGGGTACACGTCTGATCTGCGGGTGA
Source organism: Lentinula edodes (assembly GCF_021015755.1). Taxonomy (NCBI): domain Eukaryota; kingdom Fungi; phylum Basidiomycota; class Agaricomycetes; order Agaricales; family Omphalotaceae; genus Lentinula; species Lentinula edodes. The sequence continues at coordinate 312,021 of NW_025764327.1, forward strand.
GCGCGTCCGGCTTGGCTCCCAACCTCCCTGGGCGATAGTTGATGACAAAATCGTATCCTGAAAGGAGCTCTGCCCACCGGGCTTGTCGTGCTGTTAACTGCTTCGTAGTGGTGAAGTACTGCAGATTGTTATGATCTGAGTATACTTGGATCTGGTGTCGGGATCCTTCGCAGTACGCCCTCCATTGTTTGAAGCAGTCCACGATAGCTAGGAGCTCCTTATCGTATATGTCGTAGTTTAGTTCCGCAGAGATCATTGACCGTGCATGGAAGGCGATAGGATGTATCTCCCCCGTTTCGGGATCCAGTTGTGATAGGATCCCTGCTATCGCCAAGTCGGAGGCATCGCATTCGAGGACTACCGGTAGGTCCGGGTTATAATGTCCCAGAACCGGGGCTTCGGAGAATGCTGACTTCAGAAGTTCGAAGGCACTACTACACTGTGGTGTCCAGTTCCACACTGAATCTTTTCGGAGGAGCTTCGTGAACACCTTGGTGATTCCCGAGTAGTTGTCTATGAACCTCCTATAGAAGTTTGCGAATCCGAGGAACGCTTGGAGTTCCTTCACCGTCCTTGGTTTTGGCCAGTCTATTACGGCCTTCACTTTCTCTGGGTCCATGGACACTCCCAATGGTGATATGATCACCCCCAAATACTCGACGGTGTCGACATGGAACGCACATTTTTCCGGCTTGGCGTGGAGGTGATTTGCCCGTAACCGTTCCAGGACCTTCCTGACGTGCTCCACATGGGACTCCTCGTCATCTGAGTAGATCAGTATGTCGTCCAGATAGATCACCACACAGACGTCCACCATATCGTGAAAGATCTCGTTCATGAAGAATTGAAACGCAGAGGGGGCATTCGTGAGCCCAAAGGGCATTACCAGGTACTCGAATGACCCATACCGAGTTCGGAATGCGGTCTTCCACTCGTGTCCCTGGGCTACCCTGACGTTATTGTATCCTGCGCGGAGGTCAATCTTTGTGAAGATCTTCGCCTTCCGTAGTTGATCCACTAAGGTGCCTATCAGGGGTAGAGGGTACCTATTCTTCTTTGTAATTTTGTTCAGGGCTCGATAGTCGACGCAGAGTCGTAGAGTACCATCCTTTTTCTTGGCAAACAAGACAGGAGCTCCCGCAGGGGAGCTGGAGGATCGTATGAACCCCTTGCCTAACATCTCATCGATGTACTCCTTGAGGGATTTCAACTCCTTCTCGGACATGTTGTAGAGCTTCCCTATGGGAGGTATCGCATCCCCTTCTGTCTCAATTTTGATATCGTAGGGTCGGTGAGGGGGTAGCGTTCTTGCTTCTCCAGGTGAGAACACGTCCAAGTAGTCCTGGTATTGGACGGGAATGGATTTCTTTAATTCCTCCGTCTCCTGACGCTTCGATTCTTCTTTGTCGAGCTCCTTGACGACCCCTCCTTGTTCCGAACTAGGGTCCCCACTCTCAGGATCCTTTGGTTGCTGCACTCCCTCCGTGGCACTGCTATCACTCGCCCGGAGCATTTCTTCAGTAGGGGACTCCTCCTTCGTAGGCGATATATGAAGGAAGTACGCTGGGGTTCCCTCCCTCAGTAGACGATCCATCCCAGCAGCTCCTATTAAGCTGATGGGCTTCCCTTGTATGGTTGGGTCCGATTTTCGTTCCACCACGTGGGTACCCGCTATGAGCTGCTTTCTCCGGAAGTTGTTGCGTCTTATTGAACCCTTGGGAGTCAGACCAGACCTTGAAGGAATCTTGGGTATGTTCAGGCTTTCGATGTCTAAGGTAGGGAGGTCGGGATAAGGTCCATGCTCCCTCCTTTTCTTCCTCCACCGGACTTTTTGCTTAGCTCCCGGCCAGGAGGAGGACCGTTCCGTGCCCCTACTCTTCCACTTTTGATATGCCTCCTCTGAATCCTTCGTTGGTTTCGGGGTTACTCTCTCTATAGCGGATCGCCCAGCCTCGAGGATTTCCTCCACCTCTTCTTCCGTACTTTCGCTCGCGAATGCTAGCCATTCGTTGATCCCCATAAGGATTGGGTCGTCTGGCCCTAGATCTTTGTCCGAGGGGAATAACTTGTGTGGGCCTGGTTGACTTGCTTCGTACTCTTCGTCCTTTACTTCCTCTAGTTTCACCCTCGTCCTTGGAGCTCTAAGGGGAGCTTCTGGAGGTTGTTGAGAAGCTTCTGGAGGTGGTTGTGGAGCTTCAGGAGGTCGTTGAGGAGCTTCAGGAGGTGATTGGAGAGTTCCTGCGTGTATTTCTTCGCTATTTACCCCCCTCCCTAGCTCCTCAGTACCTCCCTTGGCACCTGGTTGGACAATTTCCGACGCAAGGGCTGCTGAGATTCGAACGTTTCGGTCCTGGAACGTCAGACAAAGTTCCTTCCAGTCAATTACTGGGTTGTGCGTGCGTAGCCACGGCAATCCCAGCACAATTGGAGCCGTGGGGTGTAATCGAGTTACTAGGAACTCCACCTTGTGAATTGTTCCATCCGCAAAACTGATCTGGTCAGTGTAGGTCTGAGTTATCAATCCTGCGGAGGTAGGTTTCCCGTCGAACAGCTCCAAAGGGATACTGTCTGTTAGGTCAACCAAATTTTCTGGGTGTCGCATAGCGACAGTTTTGTCTATGAAGCATCTAGTTGCTCCACTATCCACTAGTGTGGCATATTCTTTGTCTTCATCGAGGTCGGAGAACGGAAAGCGTGTAAGGATGATGAAGGAATTGTAGGATCGGGATGTGAGACGAGCTGGCTGGCTCCCCGCGAGTGCAGCTCTTATTGTGGTAGGCGAAGGTGTTGCGGGGCTTCGCAGTTCGCCCTGATCTACCTCGAAGCCCCCTGCCCATTTCCCACTTCATCCGACAGTTCTTGTTCACCTCCCTTTGGTGAGTCTAAGATGTGGACGTTCCATAGATCGTCCATTCCTTCCCGTTCTTCCACCACGATCCCGGCGCGAATCCGTTCTAAAGGACGAGTTGAATCGTCCTTACGACCTCCCCCTTGGTTGGCCGTCCCTCTTCCTCGAGTTGAATCGGCCTTGGAAGCTCTTTCTGAGCTTCCTTGATCCTCCACTGGACGTTCTAACGATTCTGGGTTAGGGCAGTCCTTTGCCCAGTGTTCCTTTCGTCCACAACGCATGCAGAGCTCCTGCCTTCGTCTCCTCCACTTCTCCGCTCTTTCCTCAGGAGTCCATTTCCTCCCAGTGTCGGTAACTCCTGCTCGGAGGACCGCTTCAGTCCATTCTCCTCCATCCCTGCAGTGACAGCAGTCCTCGTCCTCCTCTCGGTTATCTCTATTGTAACTTTCTCCTTCCCCCCAAGCTGCAGACGCCCTTTGTCGTCCCTCTTTCCAGTTGGACCTGTTTGGGAACCTCCCTGTCGCTGCTGGTTTCGGATTGGAGGTCCAGACATCAGCTGGATCTCGTTCCCGACGCAAGGGGGACTTGTAAGGAGCTTCCGGTGCTAACTCCAATCCGGGGAAACGACTCAGCCATCCTTGCAGTGCTTTTTCACCGTGGAGGTTCCTCAAACTCTCCGCTTGCGCACGTACAGCCCCGTCCAACTTCGTGAACACTCGGGTCCACTCGTCGTAGGATCGAGGTTCCTCCCTTCCGGTAACAACCTGTAGAGGCAACCAAGGAGCTACCCCTTTCTTGAGGTATGTTACTAGAGCCTCGTCGTTAAATCCGGTCAGGGGAGCGTATTCGTTGAAGCGAATGAAGAAGTTGGCGAAGCTTTCCTCCGGCATCTGCTTCATCCAGGCCAATCTCCTCCTTGCCTCGTCCGCCTCGTCAATGGGTCCGAATTTGGAGCCGAATTCTCGTTTGAACTCTGTCCAGTCTTCGAGGCAGGTGTACTCCCCCCTCAGTCGTTGCCGATTCAACGTGTCGAAGTGGGAGAGTGCTGCACCAGTGAGATGACTAGCTGCGGAAGCGCACTTGTCCTTTTCCCGAGCATAAATGGTAGGACGCACTCCAAACATCCTTTCCAAACTGAGGACCCACGTCTTCCATGCAGACCGGTCGTCACCTGCGAAGCTTTCGATCTTACCGACGTCGAGCTTCGACTCAATGGTAATCCGATTTTTTTCTTCGTTGCTCTCCCACGTACTTCGTCCCTCGTTGGGAGGTCTAGGAGCTGCCTTACGATGCCAACCTTGTCTTGGATCGTAGTACCAGGGTTGGTCCGGGTCATAGCGTGTTGGAGGTACGTCAGGAGCTCCAGTGGGGAGCTCTCCTCTGTCTTCCTCTCTCCTTCCACCATTCCTACTCGATTGGTTCTGTTCCCCCTCGTTGGAACCTTCCGAATTACTATCACCCGGTCCCCCGGAAGGTGGTGGAGGAGGAGGAGGCGGAGGTGGTGCCCCTCCCCCGCTCCTTCCTCCCTGTTCTCTTTGACCCTGTCCCCCTTGACTCGGAGGTCGTTCTCGATCTCTCGATTGACTAGAAAAATGTGGGGGAGGTACTCTAGTAGGGGGGTTAAAACCGCCTTTGCCTTCTCCCTCATTTTCCAACGCGTACGCTCCTCCTTCTGGCCTCCCATACTCCCCTAGTTCAGCTCTTTGCACTCGGGCTCCCCACTCGTGAATACGTCGTCGGTCCACACTCGGAGTATCCGGGATCTGTCCTGCTTGTTCTACCTGGGGGTTTCCACCCCTAGCTCCTGTAGGAGTGTTTCGGTTAAAGGATATTGGTTCCGTAGCTTGCCAGCTCCTTGGCTGGGGAACTACAGGAGAAGGACCCCCCCTCGTATATTCTCTCATTACCCTAGGTGCTCGCCCGGATAATCCCGCCGTGTTTCCTGTTTTGGAAAGGGGTCCTCCAGTCGGTACTTCCCCCTCTGTGAATCCTTTCTTTACCTCACGGAGTTGTTCCTGGAGCGTCTCAATGACCCGAGCCTGTTGTTGGATCATTGCTACCGATTCCTGAGAGCGTGCCGACTCGAAAGCCATGCCAGGTCGGTTCATCTGAGCTCCCGTTACAAAGGGAGTTCCAAAAGGAGCTCCCTGCGGGGGTACCGCCTCTTCGTGAACTGCCAACGTTCTTCGTTGGTTCGGACCCCTTTGACTTTCCGTTCCCACTGCCTGAGATTGCATCGATACCGACCCTTGATACGGAATGACTGATGGATTGCTCAGTCTTGGAGGAACGTGTACAGGGTTGGGAGCCAGCCGAGCTGTCAGATCTTGTCCGGAGATCCGGGATGAATGTTGTGCGCCATCCATCCTCACCTCACCAAACTGGTATCGCTGCGTCGAGACTGGGGTTAAAGGTTTCGTTTGCAGGTTAACTCTGGGGGGAGGAGTCGCATTTTGAGCCAAGGCATGTACAGTGGGGGAGGTCCCGGAGCGTAGCTGGGGGCTCCTCGTGGCCGTGTTACCGGGGTTAAGGAGTTCCGGAACCTCGGTATTCCTGGGCGATGAATGTTTCTGTGCCAGGAAACGACCATCAGATCCATGGAGCTGCCCTTTCTGGTCAAATTGCTCCGGAGGGAACTCCCCTACGCTTTCGAGTTCGCATTGAACCATATACGAGGTTCCCCGATTATCCGCGACCAGTCTGCGACGGAATTCCAAAGCTCTTTCTAGATTCGATCCAGAAAGTTCCTCCGACAGCATCAGAGTGTCTGATTCCGCTAGTAGCGTCCGATGTCGGGTCTCCTGCGAACACAACATCGCTTCAGACTCCTCACTCCTCACCAGAAGCTGGTGCATATGCCTCATGGGCGTGTACGTGTATACCGTCTGTCCGTTACGGACCCGGACGGGACTATCCTGATCAGGCATTGACTCCACTGGGGCCAGGAGGTGAGCCGTGGTGTACCTCCTGCGTCTACGATTTTTTGCAGCGATTGCGTTAGCATCCTCGTTACTTTCCTCATCGATTTTAGCTGCTGCTTCCGCTAGGTTTGCGTTCCGAAGTATTTGGATCGCCTGGTAGTTCGGTATGTTCACCCTCGAAGGGGGAGGTTCAAACCGTACGGCTCCTGATCTGTAGTTAGAGGCTCGGTACAATATACGTAGCCCTGCTTCGCCACAGAATTCCTTCTCCCTTCCATGGGTATGAGGGAGGAGGGGAAGTATTCCCCTCGAGTTTCGGAACGATCGTCCGTAACGTGCCTCTGCCTCTAACAGTTCCAACATCCTCTCTGGGTCCAACAGGACGTTGTACAGCCAGAGAAAATCTGATCGATTCGCGGGGGTCATCAGCCACTGCTGGGCCTTCTCTGGGAGGTCTATCTCCAATTGAGTTCCCACTGTTAGGAACTGTACTCGTAGGTCTGAGAATTCGAGACCGTCTCCCAATACTTCGATCCCCATTGACTCCAATACCTCCCTTAGGACCATAGCTACATCTTCCGGGATACACTCCTGAATTCGAATGACGTCTTCCAGACGCAATGTCATTTCGGACAAGGGTTGTACGGGGAAGTTGGTCCTGCTATGGTGTATTGCGTGCGTACGCTCCCAGTTGGGCGTATTCATAGCTGGGCTCTTCAGGAGACTGGAGAGTGAACTTCCTCGTCTCGGGGGAGGAAGGTTCAGGGACTGTACTGGAGGTGTTGGTAACCTCCGGGATGACGTTCGAGATTGTTCGGATACGGCAGGGGATACCCTCCTCTCTGGAAGTTTCTCCTGTTGTCGTACTGTGAGAGGGTCAGTACTCCCCCCTTGTACCCTTTCGATAGCGGCTACTTGACCGCTGACTCTTCCACCCGCGTTCGAAGCTGACTCCATGTCTAGCTGCGGTATCGGTCCAGGGGGAGGTCCTCTCGTTCCCCAGGTAGGGGAGTATGCGAAACCTCCCATGGGACTACTGGCAGGTTGGGCGTAACCCATGGAGGTAAACCTCCGTTGTGGTGGTCCCATCCCAGGTTCCACTGGAGGGGGCCCCTGAACCTCCGGTTGACGTCCCTCTGGGGTCCGGATGTTGCTGGCGGTTTCATCCCCGAACGACTGTTCTGGGATGGACATCAGGTGTTGACCAGCTGCCACCGTGATGACAGTGGAGCTAGCAGCCGGGTTTGATTTTTGAGCTTGTGTCGTGTTTCCACGAGATAAGGCGCTCTTTTGTTTCTTTGATTCGGTCTTGGAAATAGAAGGTCGTTCCGTTGACGTCGCCGACATTTCGTCGCGACGAGTCCGTTCGGTGACGGGAGAGCTTGGTATAATGTAAGACCTGGGTCAAAATAGGTCTTAGGGTAGGTTTTGGTATGTGGAGGTTTATGTTGTAGCGTGCTAGGAGCAGGCTGGAGCTCGAAGGGAGCTACGAGAACCGCGACCGAGGACGGGAATGACCTAGTAGTGGTTGGAACGACGAGATGGTGACCCTTGAGGGGTTCCTAGGAGGTCCAGGGAGGTCCCTAATGCGTAGGGAGGTTCGGGACGAGTGCGGGACCGTAAGATATTGCGTAGTAGGAGTTGTACTCGCTAGAACGTCAATATAGAGTCGAGTAGGTAGTTTATGCAACGGGGTCTCGAGGGTGTAAGCTCCCGAGAAGGGATATGCCAGGGAGGGTAGGTCCCTGGGGGCTAGGTTGGAGGATGGTCGTCCTCGAGTGTGGGAGGTGGTAACGGAGAAGCAGTACGTAGTTCGACGTGAGGGGTAGCTTCGACGTTACCTAGATCGAGGTCCCGAAGCTTACGAAGTAGCTAGGGAGCTCTGGGAGGTTTGGGGAAGAGTAGCTCACCAAGCGGGTAGGCGTTGGGGAGCTTTAGTAATGTTCGAGGGAGCTCGGGGACTCACTCGGAAGGCTTAGACTTGAAGTAAAAGCGTATATTCGATCGTACCGACGATCAGAGAGACAATAGACAGAAGTAGAGAGAAACAGAGGTAGAGAAATAGAGAGGAAAGAGAAATCCGTATGGTTAGCAGGTACAAAGGGACAGGGACTGGACCTATGCAAAAGGGTGTGTGTTCAAAATATACCAAGCTGGCGCTTGGAGACGTTACGGAGCTACTTAAATAGGTATGGGAAGTGAACAAGGGAACATCGGAACCTAGGGACATGAGGCAGTAGTCGAAGGAGACAGGTGATCGAGATTTGTACTTAATGGGGCTGGTGCTAAGGAGTTTCGTACGCGTGTCGGGAGGTTGTCAGGATAGTCTTGGGGAGGTGCGTATTACCCGTGGTCCTGTCTTGGGGAGGTGCGTAGTACCCGTGGTCCTGTCTTGGGGAGGTCGGATGTCTTGGGGAGGTGTAAGGAAGCATGTGGGATGGTGCTGGGACTGGTTGGTTGTGGTCAGGGCATGACAACGTCGTTGTCCGTCCCCGCTATCATTTATGATAATGTGTCGATCGAGGACAACTACAGGCCAGGAAGGAATTACTTGGCTCTGAAAAATTACGGTGGAACCATTGATATTATCTTCTCTATTCCTTACTCCATGGATGGGGAAAGGAACGGAACTATGGAGTTGATTTTAAATCACATGAGGGAAGCTACTGGAGGCATCGTCGACATCAGTCTGAACAACCGATTGCTCTTTCCGAGATATTCCAATACCACAACCAAATTCGAGGCCCAGAATCTGGGTTCGTTGCACCTATCTTCATTGACAGGAGAGAACACGTTATCCATCTCACTGTCACTGGGAGAACAAGGGAATTACTATTTCTCTGATGCTGCTTTGGTTTTCAAAGATAACAATGGATACGTGAAACAGGAGAATTCTGTATATGCTGTCGGACTCTCTTCTGGTTCATCCTATAATGGTGGGAGCCTGGAGGATAGTCTCAGGAAGGGGAATCCATACCTCTCCATAGAGGGGGGTGCTTCTTGGTCCAAGATCATTTTCACAGTCAGGGAAGAGCTGTTAGGAATAGGAAATTGTATAATGAAGATTCAACACAGAAGGGAGTCTGGAACAACCATCGATGTCTTCCTTAATGGAAATCAGATTGAGGCAGGATATGACGATATACCAATCGGTTCATTTGGTACCTCCAGCTTCTATGTTCACAGTAGTGATTTAGAGAAGAGCAATGAGCTGGTCATCAAGCCAAACAATGGGAAGTACTACATTTCTGATGTTAATCTTGATGTGGTTTCACTCCTCCCAGACATTACTCAAAAAAACTTTGAAACCTATATCAAGGATTGGGTTCTCCACCACAGAAAAAACATAGGACAACTTAACAAGATTCCTCGAGAAGATCTTGCAGCCTGGAAGTTTGTTCATGAAGCACCTTACTGGTTCTTCATCCCATTTCTTCCCTGCTCACCAGAAGAGATCAGTGTGCTCTTTGACTACTACAACATGATGTTTGTTTCTGTGGCCTTCGAAATCAGGGATTTCAACAACAAGGCTAGGGACTTCCACAAGGAGCTTATAAGCACTGATCTCCCGAGAAAGAATGCTCTCAGGCATGCTTATTGGACAGCTATGTTGTCCAGGCGATTCGGCTTGTACTTTGCCTTGGATCTCTCGACAGCCCATGAAGAAGCCCATGTTGATTTGACTATCGAGGGTCCCTACGATCATGTCACCGACAAAATCAACAATGCCGTAGGCTCTCTTTTGGGATCGAGGACGTCTCGGTCTCAGGATCTCCAAGTTGTCATAGACGCAGCTTGGGCAAGCGGAGAGCTGGCGTATGCGAAGGACTTTAGAGAAACTTCAGCAGGACAGACGGCCAATGTGTCTTGGCAGAAACCGTTAGACATGATGGCGAAGAAGTACAATGTGAAACCAAAGTTCAGCCAGACAGAGAAGGACACCCTGGAGAAAATGAGAGTAAACGTTCCGAATGTTCCCGTCATCCACTAGGCACGCAGTCACTTGTCATTGCGGAATGCTAGAAAGCCTTCCTAAGCGTCGAATTGGAGTATATTCTGTCAACATACATACTGTTTCTTAAAATCTGCTGCTCGAAATGAAAGCTTTTATAGGGAATCAACAGTACGCACTGTACTGCTATAACCTAAGACGAATGAACAGAAAAATTGAACATCGAGCAGAACTTCTTTCAAGAAGAAGACCCACATCATTACATCCTTCCGCTACTCCCAACTGCACTCGCCACAGCACCCATCATCCATCTATTCAGCAGCACTAGATGCAAAATATTGTCATCCACCGAAAACAGTCTTCCATTCTCTATTGTCCCCAACGGTAAACCCGATATCCACGTCAAGGCATCAAGGATAGGCCAAAGTTCTGGCATATTTCGGACTCTGAATAGAATGGCGAGGGCGACGACGATCAAGGAAGCTGATAGTGTAGTATACGCCATGACCCTCGTAGGAAACATTGCATCCTCCGTCCACGTCTTCTCTCTGATGTACTGTAAGACCAACATCAATACAATGAAAGCGCTCGTCCCAACGCAGAGAGCGATTGAGGTATACACAACCCAGCTGGGGGTAGGAGTAAATGGACTGAAACCTAGAGCATCCCGTGTTTGAGATTGGAAAATCGCACCAAGAAGAGCGGCGGTGAGTCCAAGAATATTCAACAGAAACCCTTGGCGGAGTAACCCTTCCTTCGGTGATGAACGATCAAAAGTTGCTATACACATCCAATCTGTCTTCATATCCGGAACACGCAGTTTGAGCCCAGGTTGGCTTGAAGAGTCAGATTTTCCGAAATAGATACTATGCCAGTCGTGCAATTTTCCAGCATATAGCGAGTTTGCTAGGATGACACTAGTCCATACGCCTGCGCTTGTACCGACACTGAGGAAATAGCATATGATCATTTGTCCAATAAGTCCTGCAACAAGGAATGGCATGGCAGTACCACGAGAGATCCCACCGGCACCAGTAACAGTGGATTCAAATGCCGGTGTGTTGGCGACCGACTCCAACTGCGCAAGAACCGACTCCACACGCGTCAAGTATGCATGATCGGCAGACACTTTCCAGTTCGCTCTCGTCTCAGGGAGGTTAATAAAAGTCATTCGACCATTGTCTAAAACCGCACCTCCCAGTAGCGCGACCCATAGCGTTTGTCCAAAGTTGATTCTCGCAATATGGCCAGTCATATCACAATTATTGCGAGGAACATGCCGTCTGATATGCTGTGCTACCGCGTAATAGGAGTGAGCGAGTTCCCGAAGGGAAGCAGACACTTTCGAACGCTCTGGTGCGTAAGCGTGAAAATCGATAGAACAAATGGGCACGTCAAGATCAATAGCGTCAAGGTCGAGGAAAAAGTGTTCTGTTTGTGGATCCATGATTTCCCGGGCTCGAGCGCGGAGAGAACTTTGTCCATGTGGACGACGAACCATCTGTGCAGCTACGACTACTAGAGCGTCCTCTTCGCTGTCTACATTGACAACGGAATGGAATGGCATCCCATATGTAGAGAAAATATGTTCTTTGCGGCGTACTTCAACCACCCAGTGTTGAATTGCATGGTATTCGATAGCGGCGAATAGAAGGAAATCCCATGCGAGAGGAATCGATAGCGATGGAAGTTTAATATCAGGTGTGGATATAAGAGGTTTGGCGTTGGGACGAAATGCCACTTGGCTAGTGGGATAAATCAAGCCCTCCGGCGAGAGTTTCCAGATTTTGGTATCGAGTTTCAACTCCCGAACAGCCTCTGCTCTGATATCCCATGATACACACTGTAAAAGACTCAGAGCCTTTTGCAAAGCCTCTGCGCGCGCAGAAGCAGTAACATTTTCTGCCCGAATCCAGAAATTGGAAACTCCATTAGCAGAGCGTACACCTGGCACAAAATGACACGCATTTGATGCCCAGGTAACCCGTTGCATCAGGGGGATAGAAATTTTTGGTAAGCCGGAAAACAAGAAGATGCCAGAAGATGGCTCGATTTCCCATAATCGATCAGGGGAGGTTCCCAGCGCTGCATACAGGATACTGGCTAGGAGAAGTAGGCCCGAAGGCCAAGAGACAACATCGTTCACGGGTGCTTGGGCAAGAACTGTTTCAGCAGAGCTGAGAAACAACATGCCCATCGATGTGTAGACGATGAAAGAGAACGGCTTTGAGAAAGACCCGAGACCTTTCAGCTTTTACATAAATGAGGACCCCGGAAGCTCCTGCCAAACCCCACCCGCCCAGGCGGCCTCAAGTACGCTACGATTTTGGCCCCAAGCAGGCCTCAAGTACACTAATTCGGATAAGGAATGTCACGTGAAATCGTAAAAATTGCTCTGAAAATACCGAATTTTCTTCCCCAAGCCTGGAATCATCTTTCTGTCCATTTTTTTTGACTATTATCGCTGCATCCGGAGCTCTTCTGAGCTTCTTTACCCAAACTCTGGTGCCAGAGCTCCACCTACGTCCATTGGGCCACCAAGTCAGCCAATAGATACCCAAAGTACGCTATCTCGGACAGGGATTGAGCCTTCTGAGGCCTAAAGTACGCTAATTTCGGCCAAGGAAAATGGCAAAATTGGGTCCTAAAGTACGCTAATTCGGATGGGGTCTGGTAGGAGCTTCCGGGGTCCTCATAAATGACATGAAGATCCTTTGCTTTGCATGAGGATAAAACTCACACGGAAAATTCTTTATCATCTTCTCTCGTCGTAATCCTCGTTAAGGTAACGCAGAAGCTAAGGTTGAGTCGAGTGTGCGGAGCAAGCGAGTTGCGACCAACGAGTCCGCAAAGGTTTGAGCAACCGCAATATGTGCATTATAAACTAGTGCAGATTTTTGTCACTTATCCTGTCGCCTGCGCCAGTTGCTGCTGTCCGCGCTCATCGTTCGTGATCATTGAATGATCCAAGCCACATTGAATCTGTTGAAGCCTACACAGAATATAATCAACAAGCACGGGATTCTAGGGAATTCAAATGCCTGATTGAAGTGCTTGAGGCCGAGCTGGTCCTGCCGGAGTACTCGTAGGGTGACCGAATGAGCATTATATGGACCTTACAATGTTCCTATCCATAAAGGTTGTACTGTAATCATTGAGATCGAATTTCCCTAGCAGAAACGTATGATTGAAAATGGAAAATAAAGGAGCGCACTCATTAGCGCCCATGCATATTCGCCGCAACTCAGATGAAGATATAATGAATGATGATGATTGTGTATACGCGGCGAAAAAAGGTAAGATGACAGATATTATTATGGGTATCCGAGTCGTATCCGATGCATGTAGAAACGAAAGATAATTGTAGGTGAGGGATGTTCGTAAACTCAGGTTGAAAGTTAGACAGAATCAACAATCGAAGTCGGTCGAGCACTCGGGCAGTAGATACAAGGTCATCAAATCTGGAGACGAGAGCGCGCATAAGTACCAAAGACGACGATAAATGGTCAACGATCAGGTCATACCAGACTGAGCTCCAATGTCCAGACTCTACGGGCCCATAGCTTGATAATCCTACCCTCATCATTGCCAGAAGGCGGTAGCTCAATATCAAGACCATCCCACCAGCATTTCCGCTGCAGAGTGAAATGATTTTAAGTTATGTGTAAGATTACATCCAGGCAAACCAATGATACACACCGCGGGCTTCCTCCAGAACAAGAGAAGTTTTTGAGCGGTAGCCATTTGCTGATAGTCTACCTCAACGGCCTTCTCACCTCCAGGGTGATGCGTGATCCCAGTTTTCAGAAGGACTAGTGCTATTGAGGATATGCAACACCGTGAAGGTTCCAACGCTCTGAATCCCCATTCATCTTCGCGGTCGAACCCACTGTAAGAATATAACAATTACGGGAATCCCGGTCAGATCACTTCTTCAAATTTCCGATGAAATAATATAAAGCCCACCTCATGCAAAGCATATCAATCAAATGCTGCTCCGCCACATTATTCTCCTTGTTCACATTCCTCTGCAACGCCGTAAAGATACTCTTCTTCTCCATTAGATAATCTCCGCATCTCCGTTTAATATTAGCCAACGCCTCTCCCGCAAGTCCGTTCTGGTCAATCTTCACTGAGCCATCTTTTGGCGGAATCGAAAAGTACTCGAGCTCTTCGCGGAGAACGATGATTGCTTGTTTTGAAATCAGAGGGTTCTGCGACGGTGGTGGGTTGGAAAAGTCGTTTGGAGAGGCGTCGAGTAGGTGTTGTTGAGCCGCGAACAGGCCTGGGAAGGTGTCGGTGCCATAGAAGGTTTCTGAGGCAGTGCGGAAGAAGGAGAGAACGAATTGAAAGCAGTCTGGGTCAAACTGACAGGAAAAAAGATGTCTTCAGAGGTCAGCGGTCGCGGTCTTTACTTTGTACTCGGAGGCAACATACATCCACAGCATAGACATCCTCCTCGTCTTCATCACCTCCATCCAGGGCAGCACTCTGACGGCTCAGAACGAGTCCATTCGGGAACAAACAAAGCAAAACCGATTCGGGCAGGTTCATAATGGTCTCTCGATCGACTTCATAACGTTTTCCACGAAGGTCAAGCAACAGCCTCGTTAAAAGCTGTGGTTGATGAAGATTAACATGAGCTGGCGTCTGTGAAACCTGTGTGATTGGTGAAGAACTAGTCGCCATTGTCTGCAGAGGAGAGGAGAAAGCGCGTCTAACAAGAGTTGCACGAACCCTGATGAGTGTGTGAAAGTTACAATGATCGATTTTGGAAGCTTCAAGGTAAAGTCATGGCTTTACATTTTCCATGTACTTAAACTGAACTCGGTACATTTCATAGTGGCATTACAATATACGGTAATGTGAATTGAGACGGGAAGGAAGGGCGCCAGGTATCATAATTGTGAAGCATGCTTGAGAGCCAAAAAAGAGTTATCCAAAATCAAAAAAGAGTGTCTCTGAAAAGAATATGCCCCAACCCAAGGATACTCTCTGAAAAGTACGCTGATAAGAAGGGAAAACAAAATGATCATAACATAAATCAAGAATGTCAAAAAATAAGTCTATTGTCCGCAAAACTTGACACAAATTGAGGAAAACTAGATAACTCGACGTGGGTACTTGCATGCGAAGAAGGAAGAGACGAGAAAGATTGTCAAAGCTAGTCCGAAACTCATGTCATTAATTGAAACCTGTCGAACCACTATAATTTGGTTGAGGCGGCGCGGCACCTGGAGGTAGACTGAAGGCGGTCGAGTTCCTTGAATATCTATTCTGCGACTGCGGACGTCGACCCGACGGCCTCGCTACTCGCCGCACACCTTCCGGTCCAGGTACTGGTCCGCCATCCGTAAGCCGCACTCCAGCAGCTCGTCCACCTGGCCTACCGGGTGCATAGCCAGGAGAAACCATTTCCTCAGGTTCAGCAGTGTAGCCATGATCCGAAGAAACTGGTGATGCCGTTGAGAATGGATTGGATACGTCGCTGAAGCCCGTAGGACTTCTCAAGTTGTTCCGGGGTTGTGGTGATTCCATTGGACGAGCAACAGGAGAAGAGTAGCGTGACGGAGGTGCAATGCCTGAAGGTGGCGCATCATAATCGGTGTAATGTTGTTGGTCAGACTGAGATTGGAAGCTCGGGACCAAGCGAAGATTGGAGCTTGAAGTATTATCGTTGTATTGGTGATCTTCGCTGGACCGTGGACCTACAACAGATGAAGACGAAGAAGAAGCCATGGGTTGAGGTTGAGGTTGTCGATTGACTGATAAAGGCGCCGGGAGCATAAGAAGCGCATTGCTGTCATGACGTTGACGTGGAGAGGCATAAGACGCCGTTTCGATCGTACTCGAATCAAATCCGTTGTTCGAAGGTGGATGGAAAGTGTCCGAATCGGTAACCAAGGAGTAGCGGTTACTGTCGGCCCTATAACATGTCAGTACATCAAAACCCGAGTGAGTCGCAGTAAAAGCATACTTCTTCTCGTAGGAATTCGAATCCCTCGATTGAGTGCCACTCTTCCACCGACGCTCACGTTCAAACTCGGCCCATTTCTTCATCACGATATGTGTTGAATCAAACTCTCCCTCTTTATCACCATGATTACCACCCTTGTCGCCGGAAACCATACGAGTTTGACCCCATGAAAAGTCATCAAAGTGCCAGAAAGCATAAGCGGGGAGGAGACCGTTCCAGAGGGGCAATGTGAGGAGATACACCACCATCCATCCTACATACGCAACCTTGCGCGAAGTGACAACGATGAGAAGACCCGGAAGACCAAGAATGATGGCCAACAGAATTAGAGGTATGGTGGTGTTGGGGTGATTTGGGACGATAGACTCAATGATAAGGTACAATGTGAAACTGATAGCAGCCGGTAGCACCAGTGTACCAGCCAGATCCATACCAACGATGAACTGCATGGAGAAACAGAAAGTACCACACAGATCCCGAACCAATATCAATTCTGCCAAGTTGTGAACGGTCGAATTGATCCATCGACGACGCTGTGAAAGGAGCACGCGGAAAGTATCAGGGACGACAGTTTTACAAACGGCTTGAGGACAAAAAATGTTCTTCCGCTTGGGGAATGTTTTGAGCAACAAGGTGGTCAAATATCGATCCTCTCCGAGCAGTAGGAGGTTCTTTTTGTGCAGGGTATCCACGACGTTTTCGGAATAGTGCTCAACGATATCAGGATTGGCGAGAACAGGAACCCAATATCCAGAGTCGCCCTTGGGTGCTTTAATCCTATACATACTGAAACAACCGGGCAAACAAGTTACGCCTCCAAACATTGACTCGAAAGCCTTTGTCATGTGGTGGGAAATGTAGTATTCGAATACTTGACATGAAAATGAGCAATGAGTGTAGAGAGCAGCAGCGAGACAAACAAACCTTGCATCATAGTAACCCAAGTTTCTGCTTTGTTCGCAATCTTCGTTTCGCCACAAAGGCCCATAATTTCTTCATCGTGCACCATGCAGCTGACCATCCTTGTTAACGAGTCAGGGAAAACCTTGGTATCGGCATCGACACACAGGACGAGCTCATATCGATCTGGACTAACTCCCGTCACTCGCCATATCGAGTTGAAGAACTCGTACTCGAAAGTCGTCATCCGCTCGTCAAACATGACTTTCTGCAGGAATGCCATAAGAACAATTTGACTGTCACGTTTTCCTCTATTTCCGGGCTTTGCGTCGTTCGCCTCGAGGGGATTACCACACTTGGCAACGAGAACAATGGGGACACGCTGTTGCTTTGACCTCTCGGTAGTAGCATCGTCATACTTGTAGAATCCAGCATAGACCTTAGCCATATTATGCCTCTTATGACCGTCTGCGATGGCAACGTACGAATGCGCTTCAACTTCATGCGAAGGGATTATAAGGTCCGTCATCATCGTTAAACAGATATCCGGAGTAGTCATGTCATTCCCTGCACCCTTGACCATACCATCGGCGATGACTAATATGAACTTGTGGCTGTTTGGGTAGTCGGTCGTCGCCAGAGAGTCCAACGTGGTTCTGAGACCTTCTACAGACTCTGAATAAGCTGTGACAAGTGCTATGGTATGCGCGAGGGGGAAGTTGAAAGGCTCATAGTCAGGAGGGGGTTGTGGCACGACGTTGTTGAGAGGAAAGGGACATGGGCTATCGACAAAGCTACCTCGAGCGAAGCCATCATTGATAGATGAGAAACTCTTAGATTGCCTGTACCCGGGTGAATCAGGAGGGGTACCCTTCTTGTGTAATGAAGGAGCATAAACTGAGTTCTTCCAGCCTTTGGTTGAGGAAGAATCAAGCATCCCGTAAGCAGTCGACGGTCTGCCACTCTTCAGCAGATTATCAGACGGAGTGAACCGTGAAGTACTAGGCAAGAAAGACTTCCTAGCTTTGCCGAGTTTCATACCATTCTTAGTAACATTCGGCCGGTATTCACTGGGTGCTGGTCGGTAAATATCGTTCGTCCAGTTCTCGATCTGCTCTGAACGCTGCATTCGTTGTTCGTAGGTCTCTCTCGGGAAATTTCCAATTCGCCAGGAGTAAAACCACGAAAATAATAAGGCCATTCCGAAACGAATTGCCACGACACCGATGATGAAAATGAGGGAAAGATATAGGACCACATCGGAGGCCAAACAGCCAATACTCGTGCTGTCTACAAAACCAACTGTGATGATATCTTGGAGGCATGCACCGATGTTCCTTTGATTAGAACGGTAGAAGAGCATCGTAAGATCGTTTCCGTTATAAAGGCCGTCTGTGTTATGTCTTAAGTCGTCGAAAATAGAGGGATAGTCGACTTCGCTTGCGCTGAGCCAGTTCAGCAGTTCGAGATCCAGTACTTTGCTAGAAAGATGCGTATGAGTAGAGTGATTTTATTCTGTTATTCTGTTCATATAGACATACTCTTCATATACAGCCAAGCTCCGGTTACTTTGGTGCACATCGTCCCAGCTCAGCCAAACCTGACCTTGGGGAGACATATTGCTCAAATCGGTGCGAGCAGTTGACGAGGCGTGGCAGTTGGTGGAAGAGTCATAGCCGGTTGTGTTAGGATTCGACGTACCATATTGACTTCTGACATTACAAGGAAAATACCAGTCGAGATCGTTTCCGCTCCCTGTTATCAATGAATTGGAAGCTTTAGTAATGAGACCGAGGCACTTTTGATTGACGTTTTGGAACAAGAACGATGCGTCATTGCCCCCGAGGCCCCAATTTCCGGTAATCAGAGGATTAGTGCTGCCGTTAAATGTCGATCCGGCAGCAGGATGTTTGAAGTTGGAAAAATCATAGTCGTAACCATTGATGACCACGGATGAAGTTCCGATGCGATCATCACCTATGGCGCCACCATGAAAGCGATTGGCAGGAGTACCACAGACCACTTCAGTGAACCCAAAAGTGATGAAACCGACCATAGCCATGAGGGAGAGAATGATGCTGATGAGCCCCATTTTCTCTCGCCATGCACGTTGTTGTTCAGGAGTACGCATACCTAAAAAAGCATGAGCTAAACGGAGAAAACAGCGCAACACAATACTCACCGCACGCTCTCAGCATAAAAGGAGGAACCAAGACGGTGAGGAGATAGCAATACAACATCCAAGGGCCTTTGGGTCCAGGAGCATAATTCCCTAGACAGCTTCGATTCTTGGATTCAGATGAATCAGGAATCGGGGCCTGAGTAGAGGAGGAAGTTTGTTTGCGTCTAAGCGTATTCCCTCTCTTGAACAGAGCAAGACCGGACTCGGCGACATCTTCCTCTCTAGCGAGAATGGATTTTCCTCGCCTGAGGCCTTGAGGATAATTTCCGGTAGCTGCGATGACCATCAATGAGTGTTATTAGCCGAAGGAGATGTCCAAATACACACTTGAAGGCTGGACTCCGACACGAGCGCCTTCTTCTTCTGCCTGTGCGACGTGGGTTCGGTAATACCATTGCCGATGGCCAGGCTCAATCTTTTCACGATCAGGTCTGACCAAGCTCTTCTTTCTCCCTACTCTGGCAGGGTCAAGTCCACCGTACTCCACATCTTCATTCCCAGGTGAAAGCTGATTCTGATATAAAGCTCTTTGACGCTGTGCATCGAGTTGACCATGCCGGTCTCCACGTTCTTGATTTTGAAAAGATACGCCTCGAGAGCCATCATTACCGACAGTATATGAAGGACGATTAGAGTAATCCTGGTCTGCATAAAAAGCTGGGGGCTGCTGTTGTTGAGGTTGAGGTTGACCCGGGCGTGAGGCACGAGGAGGACGGCGTTCTTGGAAGTCCATGGTAGAAGACGTCCTGCGCCAGAATTAAGACGGAGTGACGCCGTGCAACGATGAATATGGAGGAAAGAACAGTGTGAACGTAGGGCGATGACGGAGAAAAGCAAGTTCGGTGGACAAAGCCAAATGACAAACTCATCCAAATTGGGAAATTATACCAAAAACAAGTTTATTTTTTTTTCCGAGATCCTGTTATGAACTCCGTTTCAAGTTTATTTTCCCCACTCATGGGTATTCACATACATTTTTATTCTTACAACCTCTCCCAAAGAACCACTGACGCACTAGTATCTTCATTGAAAGCCGAATTCCGACTCTGACTGACTCTGATCATAGTAATTCCAAATCCTATATGGCGCGTTGTTGCGTGTTCATTAATTGGCACTACTATCATTACTTGACCACTTCAATTTACGATCTTCAAACTTGAGAGAGTGTGTGTCAATGTCGTCGTCACAGACCACCATTTCGGAGCCAAGAGCAGGGAAAACTATGTGTTGTCTCGCCGAGCTTGATCTTTGGTGATATTCTTTACCCCCGTACATACCGGTTCCGATTACACAAATTCGTTAGGCCTTCTGAGCCCTTCGTGGACAGTTAATTAAAACTGAGGCCTGGGTCTCAAGTCAGATTAGCTAGATATGTATCCACGCTACAAGAGGCTACAAGACACTCGACCCACAACACTCTTTTCCATCTATTTTCCCACCTCGGATTGATTATTGGCAAGCAAGAGGTAACTTGCAATTGACCGCAAAAGTCAAACTAGTACAGTGCGTAAATTTAGAGTGTGGTTGGACGCATAAAAAAGTCCTGATTAATATGTAGTGACTCATGGACTAAGACCGCGGCCGGAAAGCCAACATTTCTGTTACTTACCTCCTGCTACCTCCCGCGATTTCGCGACCGCACTGTTGAGCGGACTGAACGTTGACGTTGGCAGAGTTTGAACGGCATCACATCTTGAGTGAACAAAGATCCTACGTTATTTCAATAATACTACACAGTTGTAGTTTATACTTGCAATTTGCCTTATAGTGTAGTTTCGAGATATGCAAAAGTACACAGGGTAGTATGAGTAAGAGAACGTAAATACTTGATGGACGAGCAACAGAAAGACTGATTCGAATTGCCACATTTTTGTAACGCGCAAACATAAGCTCAAGGAGGTATGAAAAAATATATATGGGGTACTAGAACTACAAGATTATATTTCCTGAGACGATCTCTATGCTATGAAAAGGAGCGAAGAAAAAAGGAAGAAGAAAAAAGAAATCATCGATTGGAGGATACAGCGTTGATCATGAATGGGTATATGTACTCCAAAACATTATCCTGTCCCCTGCTCAAGAAATATGAAGGTTCAAATGATTGATTGAATTACAAATGTGTATCAAAACAAGGTAAAGACAAAAAGTCAGAAAAATGAAAATGAAAACAAAGATAAGAATTCACCCTTGTTTTGTCAATACCTAATGTTTATGCATCGTTCAGTCTCCAACTTGAGGGAGGTGCCTTGCCAGCAGGACTGCCGGCATTACGAGTGCGGACAGGATTAGCAGGTTGACTGACCGTACGAGCTCTCGGATTCGCAGCTTGTCGATGTGCTATATTTTTGTTGTTCCCTTGAGGTGGCATAGGTGGCATAGGAGGGTAGTGGCCAGAATCACGAGTGTAAGACGATAATCGTCCTCTGTTAGCTGCACCAGCATTACGGGGGGAAGGAGAAGAGGGACCGAAAGACTCTCCGTAAACACTTCTCGAAGAATTCCAGCCTCCGCTTCTTGTACCGCCGCCATATTCACTCATGGCGCCACTCCCATACATGGGAGACCTTGAAGCAGAGGACGGAAAGAGAGTCGACCCAGTAGACCATCCATTTCCACCACCCATACCATAAGGAGAGCCCATGATAGACGATGTAGAGGGCGGCATGCCATACATGCTCTGACTGCTGCTGAATCCACCAACAGTTGAACCACGCTCCCATTCTTCCGCTGCTGCAGCCATGGCCTGCTGTGCGACAGCCATTTGATACGCTTGTTTGGCGTACATCATCGCCTGCTGATGAGCAGCGAAGAAGGTAGGGTCTGTGGGAGGCGGGACCATAAATTGGGCAGGTGAAAGCATTTGGCCAGGTGCTATTTGGGGCATCGATGGCATCGGCGTCCATCCCCACATTGGATTTCCAGTCATTTGAGGTGTTAGCATACCTGGCATACCTGGCATAGGTCCATTCATCATCATCGGACTCATTCCGTTCATCCTAGCCCCAGCAGTTTGACTAACAGGCAAATCTTCCTCTTCATCATCGTCAAGAACAGGACCTGGACCGTTAATAGTGTTCCCAAGCTCAAGGAGGACAATAGATTATTCATGGTGACAGAATTCGAAAATTTAGATTAACACACCTCAATTGCAGCACGAGCTTCACTTCTCCGCCTATCCTTACGTCTCGCCTCCTCATCCTCCGGTGTTTCCTTGCTTTTGTTCTTTCCCTTGCCCTCGTTCCCAGCATCCTCATCAAACGCTATACTTCTCTTCCGCCCATGTTTTGTGGCAAAGCTCAATCCGCTCACACCACTGCCCCATTGCTCTTCCTTTGATAGCGCATTGCCCATTCCATCTCCTATATCGCTTCCATCTCGAGGAGTTATTGGTGCGCCTCTTCCACTGCTTGAATCGCCTGTGGAGCTTGCGGGACTTTGCGACGCAAACGGCTTGGACGGTGCCGGAAAAGACGAAGCCATAGGAGGTGGAAGCTGGTTGGCGCTCATTGATCGAGGAGGTGGTTTTAATGCTGTTGGTCGCTGTTTAGTGACCTGCTGTCCGCGATTATGTGATAGGCCGGAATCATGACTGCTACTTGCATTCCTGTTTGTGCCTTTCCCGCTGTTATTCGTACTACTGCTGGAACTTGAGCTACTGCTAGCAATCGAACTACCAGGTATATGCAAGGTATTGGATGAAGGAGGTTTCGCTTTTCTACTGGTCGATGACCATGTTGACGAGATGGTTTTGCTTGGACTGACGGGTACGAGGGTGGAGCTTCTAGGTCGGGCAACACCCGCTGAGGGAGGACCCCGCGCTGGATTTTGTGTGGTAGTAGTCGTCGTGGTAGTTGCAGTAGTGATATTCCCAGTTGCAGTGTCCATGATAGTTCCTGAAGTGGACGTCGTGAGGATATTAATACTAGCACCTCTTGCATGCGGAGGCCTCGAAGTAACACTGAAAGATGATGCAGGAGGTCTTGTTTTGACTACGACCGGGGTGATACGATTTGGCGACGGTGGAGGATCATAAGCAAGGCGAACGATCGAGTCTACATCCTCTTTCTCCTCTGTGTCATGGCGCCCAAATGGCATGTCTTCATCCGACTGATCCTCACCATTGACACTGACTAATTTAATCCCAGCTCCCAGTAAATCGGCAAGATCTGCCATTGCCTCTGTGCTATCTTCACTCTTTCTAACCTGTACGCTCCTTTTGACGGGGGCATCCACCGGTTTCGGAGAAGAAGCCCGCACAACAGGCTCTTTAGGGAAATACGAATCAACGCCCGCTTCACCAGAGGACTTCCGATCAATGGCGGTGGGCATTTCAAAGGTGGGTGACGGCGAGGAAGTGAATGGGATGTCAAAATCACCAGAAGAAGTCGAACGAACGTTGCTCCCATATGTTGGAGCTTTCCCTCGTCGTAGAGGACCGGAAAGTGGATTCGGCGGTGGTTGGGAGACAGTCGGGGAAGAATTGACACTCTGCGCGACCACTTTCGATAACCTCTCGCTGAGCGGATCCTTTTTTCTACCGCCTGAACTACCATCGTTACTACTGCCTACAGTCGTGCTGCTCACTGTACTCGACGTATCAGGGTCATTTCTACCCATCGGGATTCTTCTCTGCACTAGTCCGGAAGGAGCCTGTGAAGGGGATCGTGGACTCGTGGACTCGGATCGAAGTTTTGGTGGATGATTGGAAACGGGAGAAGGGGGAGGGGATACAAAACGTCTGCCTGGAGGCGAGGTGGACGTAACGGAAGAAGGCACTGGTGACATAGCCATCATTGAAGAGGCGCCCTGGGTAGTTCCAGCAGAAAGCAATGTTGCTCCGCCAGTAAATCCGTCTTGACTCTTTAGTTTCCCAGCATCAATAGAACGTCTCTTTGGTGCAGTGAGTTCATTGATATCGATTAAGGGCTTTGGCATGGCATTCGAGTTGATTCTAGCCCTCATTCCTCCTGGTCTTCCAGCGGTATGTATAGAAGCCGCATCAGATTGCGGGTTCGAACGATTGGAAGCAGAGCTACCAGGACGTTTGGGCGGGACTAAAGTTGCCAAAGGTGCATTATCGGAATCGTCAGAATCCGAGTCACTCTGGGAAATAGCTTTAGATGGCGGGCGGGTACTGATAGCCGGCTTCACTTCACGAGGGTTTGACCTTTGCGGTGCTTCGAACGACGTCAGACCTAGAAAAACTTGTACTAATAAAAAAAAACACTTACTCCCACCGCCAGTTTCCGAGGCAACTGCACCTGTAGAGGTACTTGCTGGTACTATTGGCTGGTTTCCATAAACACCCCGACCGTAGATATCCGACCGTGACCGAGGAGCAGCAATTTTCGCAGCTGCATCTGGTCTCAGACTAGAATTCAGGTTGGAATTCAAGCCAGGGAAGGCGGAAGAAACGGTTTTGTATGAACTCGAATTGTGTCCAGCCTCGGACTTGGCTTTGGATTTGACTGTGTTCTTTTTCCCAGGACGTCCTCTCATCCGTTTACTGGTGTCCGAATCTTCTTCCTCCTCATTCTCCGAGGAATCATCTTCATCTGAAGAGTATCTCATACTCCCCAGAGCAACCAAAGAGGTTCTCCTCTGGCGAACATCATTTGCCTGGTTCAAGGGAGGTGAACGATTATGGACAGAGAGATTAGGCCCTGGACTAGGTGACCTTGGACTAGGAACAGGGGAACCTGCCAAACTGCGCCGAGCCTGTGCTTCTCGAAATGCCGCGACTGAGATACGCTGTTGCGACGCGGAAGGATCATTTATTGAGCTTAAGCTGGCATTTCGTGAACGACTGCCTGTTAATGGACCTGGAGGGACAAGTGAGGTAGAAGAGGAGTTGGCAGAATCGGGAATAGTAGAGTGACTGCGAACAGGGCGAGGAAGGAGTTCAGGTAGGGGAACAGGATCACCAAGATGTCGGAACGATTTCAGATTAAATGAAGAATCTTCGAGTGCAGTAGATATGTCCTCCGCTTTCAGGGGCGAAGATTTTGATTTGGCTTTAGCCTTAGTACTACTAGGCTGAGATTTCGACGACCAGGGAAAGAGAGGTCTCTTCGGCGCCGATGTTTGACTTTCCACGACTGTCTGGTTTGGCGGAACAGGTACTGGATATTCGTTTGGTAAGGACCTCGTGGAAGAAGCACTATGTGAATCCCCGTAAGCAGAAAAAATGGCTGAGCGACTAGGTGGCGGCCCTAATTTCCGTCGGAAAGAAGCTGCGTCAGACTCCGAGGCGGCACTCGTACTGAGGCGACCAGTAAACGGAGGATGGGGTGATGATGATGTAATATCCGAATCTTCGTCTCTGCCATTGTTTGAGGAAGATGATTTCGCGGCTCTTTTCCGACCAAAAGGAAGTCGCAGTTTACTGGATGAACTAGGAGGAGAAGCGGCTATGGATGGGTAGACACTACTCTTGGTAGACTTCGATGGTGACGTGAAGGCAGAATCTGGGTGAAGTGTACTCCGTCCATTTGGACTGGAAGGCAAAAGGGAGTCCGGCTTTATGTAGTCAGCGGTGGGCGAGTTCACTGTGGACTCTGTTGCAGTAGGACTGGCCGGAGCGTACTGGCCGACATCCGTACGCGATTTGTTCCTCTTGGAAAAAAGACCTCGTAGCGGCATGAGTCGAGCTTCTGACTATTCTGAGCCAAGACCGTTTGAAAGAAAATCCGAAAAATTTGGAGTTAAGAGAGGTGAGAGTAGAACTTGGAGCACATTAAGCACGTACAAGATGTGATGCTTCCGGTACCACACTCAGAGTGAAGCTATTCGTCAAGCGATTCTCCGAGCAAGATGTGGAACGTTGCAACGTTAATGTGATCAGATGGTGATGAACAAGGAATAATGAGTGAGGTAACAAGGTAAAGAACGAAAAGGTCGATGGGTCGATGGATCGAAACGACCGGAAGCAGGGCTTGAGCACGTGGCAAAAAACGTTTTAGTAAATGACTTCACCTAAACCCTCATACTGGCTGTCCAGTGTCGTCCCGTATATTGTCAGTTGTATGCACTGTATCCAGGTAACTCATGCGGTGTTTCTCAAGCTGTATTGAAGATCTCCACTTGATCTCCCCCACTTGAAAATACCAATACCCGGTCACAGACTATGTGCAGTTGAGTGCATCCTGAATCTTGAAGCTTGATCATGTACCTAACGAACCCTTTCTCTTATGTGTATTCAGCCTAAGCATGACGCCGCAGCGCAGGCTGCCATCCTCTGCCATCATGCCTTGATCATGCCATCCTTGACCCCGAAAGTACAAGTTTCTCGCGAGAAACCGCACAAGTAGCGACATCCAACACATATCTTCGAAACCAGTCCAATTGAATGTACTTCCCTTCTTCCTTCCCAAGGTAACGAGCACAGTCGAAATATGTCCAAAGTCCGCAGTTCACTGATTCGCCTCCGATTCATGGCCGAATCGTGAACACGATGGTATACATATACATATGCACTTACATGTGCTCAGATGATGGTGGGATAGGGTGAGATGTCCTCGAACCATGATATACTATTCTGAATTGTGAAGTTGACACCTCAACGATGTACCATGATTTGGAAAGTCACAGAAACTGGCACAGAACTCACAGTAAGGATGCATTTTAACAAAACTTTTACCTCACTGCAACCCCGCATTGCAACTTGAAAAAATGCATAGCGCCCTGTCCGATGTCTCATATGGGACAGCCGGAACGTCCTCTTCCTTCTCTTCGAAAGTCCTGCTCCTATGCTGCTAGGGACGCAGACGCACGAATCTATAGTTGGCAAAGAGTCCTTGATATAGTTCAAGTATCACCCTTTCGAAAGCGTTGGACATAGTCTCGCCATGCCAGAATTCGTGATGATGATGAACGGTGACAGTAACGGGCCGGAGTTGTGCGATCACATGTCTCTTATGTGTTTCCCGATTCGCAACCATATACGGCCGCATATCCAGCTCCTACCTTGATACATATGGCATCTTTACCTCTGGACGCTCCTACGGACGTGCCTTCGATCCATACGGCGATGGCGACGATCTTCGTGCATATCTGAACCCCTTCTTTGATCAATAAACAGGCTGAAGCTGCTTTCCTCAAGCACTTGGCCTCTGTTGACGCGAGCAAAGGCCCTGTCACTAAGGAAATTATCAAGTTCCATCTCGTTCCTGACATGAAGACGCGTTTTCACAAATTCGTCAAGGGATACGGCTGCACGTGGGTCGCGTCTTGTACCTTTTTGACTATCAATTAACATTTCCTCCTCACTACTTCGCGCAAATTGACGCGTGAAGAGCAAGACAAAATCAACAAGACGCGTAAATCTGTCTGTTCGCTATTTCTGCTTTATCCTATCTCGTACTGACCGCGATATCAATATCTAGCTTATGCTTTTTACCTCTGTCACTATCACCTCAGAACCCCAGAAGGCTTATGTAGACAAACAGGCTAGTAAGAAGGGCGGCCCGTCTACTAGCGCTTCTTCAACATCCACGTCCAACGTCTCACGACCTCTCTCTCCACAAAGTCCTATAACACTCTGAAGCGCACCGCCAATCAGGCGCTGGATGATTCAGGACCTTCCAAGCCTTCGAAGAAGACCAAGGCTTGAGACAGGTCTAAGCCACAGGACCCATTTCCTAATTTTCTTGTCAAATTTCTTTTCCTATAATCATAAACTATGTTTCTTGTTTTGTCTTTGCAAATAGTTTGACCGTATATTGCTGGTACATAATGCTTACGAACTGGAAAAGGGCCTCGTTCCGAGGCACTCACCTTCCTTGCTCAAGGCTATCTTATTTGGGACTGGAAGAGTCAATACATGATGAGATCATATATTTCTCAAGTCAAGAGTCTCGGAATTATTTCTCAAATCTTACTGGGTCTACTTACATAGCACTACTCATCTTCAGTAAAGTGTGCTAGGCTGCTATTTGGCATAATACAAATCTCCTCATTGAGCCTGAGATGGTAATTGGGTTGTTGAGAGGCCAAAAGCTGAAGCAGGTTATAGTGCACTTTTATTGTGGGAAAGTCACTGATTTGTTTGTACATATGTACAAAAGACACCAGAAACTGCTTCAATTGTCGGTGGCAGATAGACCTTGACAAGCAAGGTGATTCTTGCATATTGGTATCGTTTACAGCTATAATTGTGGTTTACTGTACTGTAGGTATATAATGAGAAATGAGTCTTCATGACCTGTGATATGTAGTTGTTACAGAAAAGGGTTTATGTGTACACCAACTTCACTCGATAATACTGGATTGTGAAGAGATTCTATCTGGAGCCAATCTGAAATGAACCTTTCGTTTTCAGTATCAGCGGTTGGCAGTGTCCAAATAATAGAAGATATGCAGTCTGGGGTTTCTTGAATCGCGCAAGAGGCCAAATATTGGTCTATAGCTTCAACAGTCCCAGTTCGATCAACCCACGAAAACCCGGCCAGGCTCAATCCATCTCGAAACCTACATAGATCATAATTGGTTTTATTGTCACCAACAACAGAAGGATGACACTCACCGTTCTAAAGCCCATGTTCGCTGGGCCGCACTGAGATCATTCACATCCGCATCTTCGAGCAAGAACCACGACCATTTTTTCAGGTCGTCAAAATTCATATGAGTCAGACGTGTAAGTGTAGGAACTTCTTCAAGTGATTCTGCGACTTCCAGAGCTGCTTGCGATGTCATACTTCGGACTCTCAGATATAACAAATCGAAACGACTGGATGGTCTACTCGACCCAGTGACGGGATCGACTTCTGTTAGACGTATAAGTTCTCGACGCCGCTTGAGTTCGTTGAAGACAAGCAGTACGAGAGAGCCCCACGCGTGGATAAGTGGATATGCACAAAATCGCATCTTCTGATACGTATCTTCATCGACTGTATCTCGAAGCCTGTGCATCTGTCCCACACCAGAAGCGACAGCGGAGTGGAGTAGGTCTAGGTTTTTGAGTTGGTCGCATAATTTGATCTCATTGAGGGAATGCCGACGAGCAAACGCTGATGTATATAACGATATCATCCTTAAGTAGTGTCGCTGAAATTCCATGATATCTTGACTCACCTCCTGTGAGCGTTTCGGAAATTTCTCGGGCTAAATGTATGACATGGATGCACACTATGGAAATAATTGTTTGTCAATTGGAAGGAGCAAGATAATTAAACGCACTAGGACGCAAGACAGCATAGATTGGCGTTGCCACAACCGAGTCAATAGACAGTACATTCAGGATCTGCTCCAATGAAGTTCTGTCTTCTCCGCACAACAAAAGTTCATCGTTATATGTACTGCGCCAAATTGGTTATTTAATTTGATGGAGCTTAGAACGTAGGCCTGGATCACACACAAAGGAATGGATTTTCCCGTAGTAGCTGCGCAAAGAGCTAGACCCATCTAGGAAACAACGTCAGTTCATAAGCAAATGGCAAGTAAAAACTACAGACAAGAAGGGCACTGTAGACAATAGTATTAGCCCCTACAAGTCCATCGTCGTGAATCGTATCTTCATGAATGGCATCTTCACTCAGTTCACGAAGGTGATGTATGTAAGCAGTAGAATAGATATTTGCCCCTTTCTCTGAGTCTTCTGAACTTGTTGTAAGCAAAACATTCAAGAGATGGGTTGAGAAGGACTCGCTGTATTCCAAAAACTCCAGCAGTGCCAGTGAAACAGCATTTGAAACACATATGTTATGCATCACACCTTCATACTGTGCTGACCGAACCGCTTCTGCTTTCAACTTCTCACAGATGTTCTCTCTACGTCGGCCAACCTCACGACAGTCCAGATATCGTGTTCTCAAAGGTGCAAGCATTGATATTTTAGGCAGATCATAACCTTCAAGGTTGACAAGGTGTGAACTCGTTGATATACGAGAACTGGTAGCGATGATGCACTGAGCTAGGACGCGATCCAGCGGCAACAGGGCGTGCAAGTTCCAAGAGCAATTGTTCAGTGAAGTTTCGAGATCGTTGAGTGGTAACAGTGGATAGTAGAACTGAGGTAGTAAGCGAAAATCTAGGCTCAAAATAGCTCAGTCTACATAATTTTTGTCTATGGTATTCTCACCTTGAAATAGTTCTCTTACTAGCGAAGGCGGAAGATCCAAACCTGGCGTTGCCATGTTAAGAGATATTATAGGATTTGAGTCCTTCGTAGATGTCCACTTCCATCTTTCAAGAGAATTAGATGACTGGTGGTTTGCTTTATTTGGAGAGCCGAATCCTTCTGCGGATTCGGAGGAGTTTCCTGGAGTGGTTACAACTCGTTCTTGTTCAAGCTGGGCTCTCGTTCTACGCTTTCGCCTGGTAGCAGGTGTTGTTACACATCTGAAGGAGATCCTAACTTCTGTATGGAGCTAAGAGAAAGGCACGACGCGAAACTCACACTACCCCTTTTTCTATACAACGAGGACAAGATGCACCCTGTTGAGGGTGACAAAGGACTCGTTTTGCTTTGCAGTAGTCACAGGCTGGAAGTTTTTTGTATTTCTTGAGCGAAGGCTTGTCGACCATCTTAAATTCGTAGTGAGAAAGTACTGCGCAGATAGATAAATAGACAGAGTAGTGTTTGAAGTGCCAAGCTGTTGAAAGCCCTGTTACTCAAGTCCACGTGCAAACGATATTCAATAATTTCAATTTCGCACTCGAGACTCGATTCACGAATGTGCGTCATGTAAACACTTCGATCTTCTCGACCCACATTGAAATAATTCTCAATTATGGTATTTCTGTCTTTCTATCGACTGCCTGAGGGGATATACTGCAGACATAAGTTTCGTCTTCCAATATGCTTTCCTTAGGATAAAATAAAAGAATGTAATTGCGTTATCTATTATCCTCTATTATCCTAGAATTCAGCAAGATGCTCATCAATAATTTCCACCAATCCGGCGGAGCGGTTTGCCCAAGAAAATCCGGCAATTTTCATCGCGTCGCGATAACTATATGGCAGTCCCAGAGAATCAGAAACAGTAGTTGTGACCAGCATTAGAGCAAGACGACAAACCATTGCAACGCCCTCAAACGATCACTTCGGTTGATTACCACTGTTCCAATTTCCCCCAATAGCAAATTAGCCCATTTTTCCAGTTCTTCAAAATGCAAATGGGTTACTCGGGAGATACAAGGCACGTCTTTCAACGCCTCAGAGATTCCTACTGCAACTCTCAAAGCCATTTGCCTCACGCGCGAAAAGTGAAGCCTGAGCCATTCCCTAGCATCGTAGTCTGTAGCGCTAGGAACTGCTGAATGAACCGTGAAGCTGAAATTGAAGTCGCGAAGGCTATTGTTGACACGGTGCAGGAGAAGTTCATAGAGGTTGAGAACTAAACAACCCCAGCTGATGTGCAGTGCATATGCACATGAGCGTATGAAATGTGACTCGGTGGGATCATCGACCACCCATAAAGCTCTGTCTCTTTCAGCAAGTAGTATTGAGTGCATGAGGTCAAGGGAGGCACAGTGGCTTGCAAGAAAGACCTCATCGAGGGGTTGGCGTCGAGCATATACTAAATTTGAGTCTGTCACTGTGCCGGACTGGTCATTCCGCAACAAAAATTACCTCCTGTCAACCTCTCCGAGCTTTCTCGAGCCAAACGAATAGTGTGAGAAGCAACTGAAATGTCAATGGAAATGGAAATGCGATGGGAGTTTTCGAGAGAGATCACTCACAGGCATTCATTGAGAGAAAAAGTTGCTTATTGCTGACATTCGACGAGAACTCCTGCAGCAACTGCTCCAAAGTTGTTGTACACGGACCACTTATCAAAAGCTCGTCCTGGAGTGAGCTATAATATGTCAGGTGGACCTCGGTCGAAAGTGAATTAAACGAGCTCACAAGGGAATTGACCTTCTACCAGTAATCGCGTAAACAGCGTCATGCATCTACGATAACAATAAACTGGAACATGTAGTGATGAACGCAGTCGCAGACCCACCATATACGCCCTATACAAAACAGAAGTTTCAGGACTATCAGCAGCACCACCAGGAATAGCACTGTCATTGGTCTCAGCGAGACGGCGGAGGTGGCTGTTGTACGCAGATGCATATGTAGACACTCCCTCGCCCGAAAATCCTTGGTAGATAAGTATCGGTGTCCGACTAAGTCCAGGAAAACGGCGTACGACATTCCAAAAAGTCCAGCAGCCAACAACACGCAGCAGTTTCTCTGGAAACGTGGGCAGTGATGCCCTGCTGGTGTGCTAACGATAGCGCTTCCGCCCATAGTTGATAACATACAGGCTTTCTACGCACGCCATATTCACGCAAATCGGGGACTACGAGTTCTTTCAGGGGAGCTTTTGATAAGGCGATACTTGTGACTTCGGGTCCGCAACCACCTGGACCTATAATAGCCGCGTTTGTAGAGAAAAACGAAGCAAGGGTTATGATGATTTGCACAAGTACTCTGAGTTGCGGAGGAAGAGATGCCAAACTCCATGATGCTAGTCGAAGAGAAGATTCTAGTTCGTCGAGAGGAATTATAGGATGGAGGGATTGGGGCAATATACGGAAGACTATTTGGGGAGGGTTGTGATTATCCTGTAACGAGAGAACGACGTGGATGGCGCGCACTTTGAATCAGCTCTGCGACTAACTCTGCTGAGAGGTTAACACTGGGCGGAATAGGATGTGGTGCCCCAAGATGTCTTGCTGGTCCTTCATTCGATTGAGTTGAAGATGTTTCTAATCCAGAGGTGCGCAACGTTAAATCAGCTTTCTTATTGGCTTTCTTCATACGTTCTTCCTGCATTTCAGCCTTTGTTCTCCGTCTTCGACGCGCTGCCGGTGCAGTAGTTGTGCATCTGATATATACCGTTCAACTGACATTGCTACTGCATTGCAAAGAAGACTCACGGTACGCTTTTCTCTACACAGCGAGGACAAGGCCCTTCTGATTGTGCATGACAAATAACTCGCCGCGCTTTGCAGTAATCGCATGCTGGCGGTTTCTTGCGTTTTGTCTGCTCATTTTCTGTCATTACTTGGAAGATAGTACAGTGGTTGCATGAAGAGAGTTTAGTTAGAGCGGTCAGAAAAGTAAGTGGTGGCTCGAAGTAGGTGTATCGTGATCGCTATTAAAAAAACTGCAAAGTTATGGCCGGAAGGTCTCCACGAGAGGGAAAAACATATTGAAGATCGGTATACAATGCAGTATGAGAGCCAAAAATAGTGATTGCAGATTCTGAGTTTATACCAGAAGAACAAATTAGTATAATATACGAGTGGGACACAGAGCAGCTTCGATGCGAGATAGAAAGATAGATGAGGGAAAGTAAAAAAACAAAATTATTTAACAAATACAGATTACTATCGTCCAGGGACCCGGAAAGAGGGTATAATGAAGG
This sequence comes from Lentinula edodes, assembly GCF_021015755.1. Lineage (NCBI taxonomy): Eukaryota > Fungi > Basidiomycota > Agaricomycetes > Agaricales > Omphalotaceae > Lentinula > Lentinula edodes. The sequence goes on from NW_025764327.1 coordinate 345,161, forward strand.
AAAGGAATAGGACCCGCTCTAAACGTTGAATGTAGATGAAGCAGATGTACGAGAATGTTACCGTAGACAGACTGGCAAAGTATACGACACAACATGAATTGGAACTCGGGGAAGACCAGGACCTCGACAAACAGAAGAAATTATCCAGCATTTGCCTGCGGTAGACGAGGTAACGGCCTTGCCGTCCTAGGTCTTGCACCACCAGGCCGTGACGCTGATGGTGTTGGAGGAGTCGGAGTTGACGAAAAAGGATGAGATATCTGTGTCACGCAAACCGAAACGTTAACAAGGATATGAGACTTAAGAGCAGTATATGAGCCTACAGGGGACGATAGTGCACTATCATATGCTGGGGCGGCGAAATCCGTCGAGAGCTGCCTCAATGCTCCAGTGTGTTGTTTTACTATGATCAAATCTGGAGGGATAGAAGAAAGGGAAATTGTGTGAGAGTTAGAACGGGAGTGGGAGCCAGAGTGGGAATTGGAATGGGTGTATGAGTGTGAATGTGAAACTGAGTGTTGCAGTTCATAGCTGGGAGGTGCATCTTGTAACCCTTCAAAATCTAGGTCCGTGGGCTCTGCAAGCTCGCCTGACTTGAGCTTCGACACAACATCGAGGAATAACTCTTTCCGAAGTTCATGAAGCTCCTTTTTACGATCCAACACAGTTTGTTCTGCATTTTGAACAGCAGCTTTAGCATCTGCAGTACGATCCGCGCATGCCCTTCGCTCAGATAATAACTACATGCAACAGCGTCAACAGATCGAGAGGAAACAGATTTGAAGAATTCGCACCTGTGAATATGTATTGCCGAGTTCCGCTGCTGCCGCCTTCAACACCTCTGCATAGAATATCTGTACAGCTCTTAAAGATGATCAAATCTATCACCCACCATGGAACTCTGTGTCATTCTCTTTACGGGTTGGCATCCTAGAACAGATAGATGTTTTGAACAAGCGTTGATATCAATGCAAGGCAAAACTCACTCTCTTGCTATACTCGGATATTCGAGCGTGCGTACATGTGTCGAAAATTGTTGAGCTTCTCGTACGAATCCTTGTGCTTTAAGTGCCAAGGAATGTGCTAGTCGTAGTGATGCGGTTTCCTTTGCCTCGGCCGTGCTATGTTACAAAAAGGTCAAGTATTGGGTACCGAACAACATTTCGGTTACATACCGTCCTCCTGCAAGCATAGCTACTTGACAACAGTTGCAAAGTTAATGAAAAGAGAACAAGCAGTTCGATACTTACAGGCAGTGGCCCAGTATATTGCGTCTTTCAATTTTGCCTGGCATTCTCTGAAGGTCCTCTCCGATCGAGAGAGAATCTCGAGTGCTTCGTTCTCCGAGTTGTATCCCGCCTTCGCACGTTCAACGACTGAATAGCTTGCTTGAACCAATTGTTCAAGCTCATCTTCCTTGGGAAAGCCTGAGGAGCGCGATCAACTAGGGAACGGATATCCAAAATCTGGGTACCTGCCTGGCGTTGGCCCATTGAAGATCAAGGTATATAGCGCATCTATCTTGGCCTTGATTGTGTCGTATTCTTGCATTTTATTCAAGAAATCTGTTTTCTAATCAAAAAAGAAATGAGAACTACAGTATGAAATGTGACTGGTGACTGACCGATGCTTGTGCCTTGGTTAAAGCTTGTTCAAGCGAAGCTCGTCTGTCTCTTTCTTTGGTTTCTTCTGCCATAGCCTCCGCAAATAATCTGAATGAAGGAATCAGTCTTGCTCCAAGCAGAACATATCCATCAGCACGAACCTCTTATTTCTTTCCTCGCGCTCTCTGTCCTTTTCCTTCTCTTTCCGTGAACGGAAGACTTGCGAGAACTTCAAGCCGCCCGAAATGATGCCTGGGTCAGCATTCCTCCTCTGACTCCTCGTATTCTCAAATAACCTTGCAACATTTGCCTCGCATTCCTCCAGCTCAGCTTGTAAATCATCCACCAATCTGGTTTGCTCCTTCAGCGATTCTGGTACGCTCTCGAGTTGTACTAGCGAATTGAGAAGTTCAGTGTGTCTAGAAGAATGTTCAGCGATAGCTTGTTGAAGGAATGTTGAAGACATGAAGGTACATGAAGAAGAGCCTGCTACAGAAACCAAAAACGGCGACTGATTATGGGCCGATGTTAGCGGCAACTCCGGTGCCTTATGATGGCAGGAAAAAGTTGAACTTCATTCAATGACAACAGTTAAACTTGGACAATTCGAAGCTCATTTAACATCCTTCATTCTTGCCAGCAGCCAAGGTCTCTCCTGCAGGCGACTGCGGTGGGAACGTTCTCTTTGATAAAATACAAGTTTCCCGTTAGAAGAGCCGTATTCGCCGTCCGGGAAAACGATGAAAGCCCCTGGCGGGGCGCCCGAAATCATCGAACTTCGGTGTTTATAGCACTCAACGTGATTGTTTCAACATAGTTTTAATAACCGGCAGTCGGAAGGTACACACTGAGGATAAATATGATCTCTGCAACGAAATGGAGCGAAAACTTGAGGATCAAAGCAACGTGAATAGCGCGAAATAGCGCTGTGTGTAACCATGTCACCACATGGTACCAACGTGGTACTATGGTTCACAGGGTACTTCCGCATTTTCGAAAATCTCATATTTTGAACGTTTTAGGTCGATAAATGCTCTCAGACTTTTTATGTAGTACTTTCTAGGTTCTCTATAAACATACTGTACTATATGAAATAGATTGTATTTAGGGGATGCATATGTACAAGACCAAAATACTGTAATATACAAGCGTGACTTTAGATTGAAGCCTCAGGAACCGTACAAAGAGCTGGTAGATAACTGTAAAAATGACATGGGCATTAAGTAGAGGTTCTCATTAGCTAGCATAGCAAATTTAAAAGCAATCCAATATGTTGTAGAGATTCGACAAGCAGATAAAGTGAAGAGGGTATGCGACGTGACAATATTTGATTCCAGCTTCATGCCGTAGCCTCGGCAAACCTCTGACACTCTCCAAAAGCTTGATCAACACAAGTACTTTGTATGACTTATTCCGCCTTATCTTCGGAGACGGCCGGACTAGTTGACAAATATAGGCAAGCGGCTATATTTGGGCTATATACAGATAGACGGACACAGAAGTCCACCTGGCTTACGTCAGGTGGCCATGGACCGGCCTCTCATCAGAGCTGTGCGGCAGGCACTCTGATATTGGCTTAATGGGGAGGGTGCCCCCCAGATCCATCACCCACACCAAAAACACCTACACATATGCCGTGGTCCCCGATGCTATGCCGATGTTGCAAATCGGATCGGGTAACCATGTGGACGGCACCACATGGCATACTCCACCCCGTGAATAGGGAGTCATGATCTATCATTGCAAAGTAGAACCGGCGGGTTAGGGCAGCGGTTAAGCCCTCTGATGAGCCCCTTCGCAAGGGCGAAACCCGCACAAAGTCCCTACCTTTCGGGTTCGAACCCCAAAGCTGCCTATCTGCCTCAACCCAGCATCAAATGGCCAAGTGTGCCAGAGTGCCGAGCAGCGGCATTGATGTGACTCAGTGTGACCCAAGATGCGGAAGTACCCTGTTTTTCCTCGGTCATGGTCCGACGCTCTGTTTATGCCTTATCTGCTTTAACATGTAAGACAAAAGACAAGCTTAACATGATTCTAAATAAGACTGTCTACTCAGCTTTTTATTTACTCAAAAATTTAAGATGTTATTCGCAATATTCAAGAAATCGGAAGTACCCTGTGAACCATAGTAGTACCAGGGTAGGACGCAGTTTAGACGATCAAATTATTGTGTTGAGCCGAGCCGCAACGCTAAATAAGTAAGATAAAAGTCTTGAACCTGTCTTGAACGAAGCCAGAATCAAACATGCAAGGGTGTCTGCTGATTCCTCTGATAAATTTGAGTAATCTTGGATGAGGGTAATGATTATTGGCACAAGAAAGAGCACACCGATGAAGAGATGATTAATTGTTATGAAGGATCGTTGACCTATGAGAGCCTATGAGATGGGATGACATTTTAAATTGAGAAGGCTTATTACATCCTCCTAACCGGGATGGCCAATGTTATCCGATTCCGCGAAAGATGACGGACGGGATTAGGATGGAACACACTTAAATTCAATAAGTACCTGGATGAAGAGAACGAAATAGCAATCGTTAGCTAGAATAATGGTTTGTCACAGACTCACACACCCGGAGAGCATGGCCAATCACAGACACATCTTCATCTCTGGATCCGTCCCAATAAAAATACTGAAGACCAAAAACCGGAGACGCACAATGTGTGATTAATTGGTACTGTCCCTCTATATTTAAGAGCGAACTCCGACATGGTCGCCCAATCACCAAGCTGTATTTTGCAGTAATGCAGATTTTACGTCGTCGAAACCTTTACACGCAGTGCGCGCATTGCTCTGAACCTTCGATGATAACGCAAATTCTTTGGCAAGGCAGGAAAAATGGTATTCCAGGCTTTGGATTGAAGGAGGACAGTGGGTCGGGTCACTGTATGAGGTGCGAACGTGGGAACTGACGGCGAAGCGTCCAGGAAGTCAAGTGTCTTGTCCGAGTCGCTTCGCTTCCTCGCTTCAACCTGTACAGAACCATATCAGTTTTTTCTGTAATTCTTGAACGACGCGATCCTCATTCACTGATCTAGAGTGCGATGGCGCATAGAGTTTTGTGGTGAACCATAATGGAGACTATCAGGCGGAGATGCGAACGTAGTACGGCTAAAAAAAAACTCTTTACACCTTTTATCAGCTCAATCTTTCGGTAGACTGGCCATCTTCTGGCTTTCCTGATCATCATTGCGATTGCATTGCGAGGGGGATATTTATCTCTCGTTTACGCACGTTTAGCGATGGCGCTTTGTTGCTTCGTAATTCGTGACGATTTACAATCAATTGTCAATATTCTGGATGGGGCAACGTTCCAACTACCAATCCATTTGCGCACCTGGTGCTATTCCTGTTTTGTTTCGCAGAGGAGGCATACCGCATTCGTCATTGGTTTAAGATGACTCTACATAGACACTGCAATGAATCACCCCTTATCATCCTTTTTCGGTTCCTGTGGGGCGGTCAGTGCTTATCTTATCTCAATTGGCCGTTGACTTATACGCCCATTCCTACTATCAAGCTATTTCTACTACTACCACCACCATCACTACTGCTCGTTCACAAACATCATGGCCCTTTCTTCCGCTATCAAGTCATTGACCCAGGCTGCTTTTCCTAAGAGACAAGCTACCCCTGCTCTTGCTACCCAGGTCACAGCTACACTCGACGCTGTCGACAGTGACCGGGAAGTCGATCCTACCAGTGACGCTGCCCTATCACTTTCCTCGTCGTTTCCCTCATTCGCTAGTTTCAAAGACCAGCGCGCCTTCGAACACGAACGCCAATGTGCCAAACGTACAGAAGAATATGCTAGGTCACAGGAAGCGAAGGCTTCCAAAGGTCTGTCTAAGTGGCGTCCTGCATCACCTGTGCATCAGAGGAGGACTACCAACGCGAGGAAGGTTAGACCTGTAGGCCTCGGCGGTTCGGAAGATGAAGTGAACACGCTAAATGTGTTGGAACGAGTCAGAAGCGCAGGCACAAGGCAGGAGTCGAGCCCTATTCAGAATTCTGAGGTGAAACTCGCAGACTTAATCAAGCCAGTCTCTGTACGCAAAGCTCGGAAGAACAAGGGTATGTATTATTCTGTTGTTAGTCTTCTTTTGTTCTCACTCTGTCATCTTTTACAGAAGCTGACTTTGAATTGATTCCTGCGGTGCGGCCCGTTATTGTTCTCGACGAGCTCGCTTTCATGCACGACGCGCCTGCTCCCCGCGATTTGGAGCAAGAATGGCAACATGTCTATCACAGCGATGGTGATGAATCCGACGCGTCACTCTCTATATCCACTCCTAGCTACGCTAATGTCGTTCTTGGCGGCCTGAACTGAACGCAGTTCCACGGTTCGGACCCCCTACTTGGTCGTGGTCTACTTTATTTTCTTATACTCATCTAACAAATCATACATCAATACCTTCGGATTACCCATTCATGTCTTCATTCCATGTCCTTTTATCCATGCTGTTGACGAACTATATTAGTGTTCTCTTACTATCTTTGCTATGTTGACCATGCGTACTTTCGTATCTTACTCCGAGGTTTTTTCCGTCCACGTATGGCCACTTTACAACCCGTTAATGATTTTTTGTAATTGTAAGGCTTGTACAGTAGATCTTTTAGAATAACAATTTACAATGGTGAGTAAAGCTGTTAGTGAGCGCTGGTTTCGTTGCGAAGGGGAAGGTAGGTCGTCAATTTTCTCGACAAGGCAAGTTACATGATCATGGTCAACGATTGTGATTATCGTCGATTATGTATGTATCTACGGTATGACATACTGTATTTCTACCCAGACATCTATAAGTTCGATGTAGACAACAGCGCCTCAGCAAGGCACCCATCCAATCTTAAATAACAAGTATCCGCGTTCATCTGCGCGTCCTACACCCTTCAACTTACCCAATTCAGACTTCTCTAAAATAGCCAGCTGCCAATCATCTGCTTGATCGCCAGCCGTCAAGGACGAAGACGCATCCGGGAATATATCCTCGACCGTATGAAACATTCCCTCGTGTCTACCACTAATGCGGAGCGCCATCATAAGCCAGAAAACACCTCCCGTACCGGTTGAGCTATTAGAGGGAGTGGGACGCAAGAGCAAACGCTCCACACAGGCTTTGATCCACTGAGCATGGTCGGGATGGTAGATAACGTCGGCACCGAGAATGAGATCGAACGGTTCATTCATTGGAGCAGAATATTGAGGACGTTCCCAATCCAACTGATGGACAGAGATCGGAGGAGGAGCAGAAGAAGGAAAATTAGTGGCAATGTTGGCGCAGAGGTTGAGGAGGACTTCGGGATGATAGTCGGTCGCAAAAATGGAAGCAGAAGCATGTAGGGATGAGAGCAACTTGCGAGCAATGATGCTCAACAGTCCTGTACCCGCGCCGAGTTCGAGGATGCGCAAAGGAGAACCGCTGGTGTTCGTAAAGCTTGATAACGAAAACCTTGCAGGATCTGCACAAATCCTTTCGGATAACACAACCGAGCTAGCCCAACTCTGCAGCCCGACACAGGTATGGTCTTCGTTCGAAAGGGGTGCATCGTTCAATTCGACTTTGACAAAAGTACCACCCTGAGTGGGGAATTGGAAGAAACGTGTGACGGAACAGTCTTCTTCTTCTTCCTGATCAACACCCAACAGTACTGAGAGGAGTCTGGACGCTGTTTCTACTGCTTCTGCCCGTCTATCTGCCTCTATCTCCTCGAGATCATCTGCAGAGGCCCATGCATCAGATCGAGCGATGAAGGCGGTGAGCCATTTGATTACGAACGCGCGCTCGAGAGGATCGGCTCGGAGAATCTCCAAGTCATCATCGTCGCAAGAACCTGCAACGACAATGTCGTCCACCTCGTAGTCACAGTCTTCTTCTTCTGCAGAGGCATAACCGGAGTCGGGAACGGAATTATCGTGGATGAGCTGGCGGTGTTTTCGAATGGGTAAAACAAGTTTTGAGGGCAAAGTCGGGGGCGGAGGAGCGTACAACTGTTGTATATTATGGAGCGGTTCACATATTGCAACAGATGAAAGAACAAGAAGTTTTGGAAGTGGTGGAAGACTGGCAGAAGGTGCACAGACACATGTATTGAACGATTGTTTTAAGGCCGAGTACATCGTGATTGAAATCTTCTATGGTTCCTCTATGTTGATTCTATAGTCTATCAGTAGCTCTAGTAGGAGACTGGTCGCACAGGGTGGAATTAGTTCCTCTAATCCCACCCTGTTAAGACCCGAATACAGGCATTTTCGTGGTGGTGGTGGTTAGAAGAAAGTCGGAATCACCGGACCGCTTGATAGCACTTCCTCGACCACCATCTATCCATCTATCTATCTGAGTTTCACATTGTATTGTATAATGGGATCCCGTTGTCAACTATAGTGTGATGGGCATAGCAAGAACTGTCCAGTATCTCGGAATCCCCTCACAGCCATTATGATTCATTGTGCATTAAAAGCTTGCCCTTCAACACCCATATTTTTGTATCAACATGTCCCTCTGTATATCACCAGCGCCAGTCGACTCAGACATTGTGCGTTCAGTGCTAGGACCTACCTTTGCGGGGTGCATGGTTGCTGTAGGGTGCGGGCTTAATTACCATGTTTAGCCTAACCCGACGAATTTCGCCTTCAGACTTTCAGCGGTTTTAGGGTTTCAGGTCTTTTTATACTTTCGCATATTTCCTTCCGACGCATTACGGTACAAGGTTTTGGTTCGTAGCCTTCCTATTATCTACGAGGCTGGGCTAACCTGATTCAACGGTCCCTTATGCCAGGTTGGATGGATTTGGTATGCGCAGAAAGTAAAGCATTGGCAAACACGCTTACAATGTCTCATAGGGTTCTTGATGTTGTGCATACTGTTCTGCTCTGTACTACGATGTGGCGGTATCTCATTGTCAACTTTGGTAATATGGCTGCTGTGAACGAACTTTTCCCGTACGTTCTTTATGTATGGTTTATGATATTCACGGCAACTGACTAGCTCAACCAACTGATAGGACTACTGCAGTACGTTATATCTGAGATCTTGGGAGAATTATTCTTACTGAGATGCTTCCCGAGGTTGAAATCTCAATAACCGCTATCACCACTCTGACTGTCAATGGGTAATATACTCCTTTTCTCTTCGAGCTCCTTCTTTGACGTATTATGTATGCAGTTTTTACAGTTGGAGGATCTACAAAAGTAGAGCATAAGGCTCCAAGCTCCAAATGCATATACTAACCAAAATTTCACAGTGAGCAAGCATAACTGGTGGCTGATTGGGCCTATTGTACGTAAGGTTTATTCTGTTGATTTCATCCACTCATGCCCGTGGGACACATTATAGGCTTTTCTTTCTGTTTCTCAAGTTGGTATGTCTACATATAATGTAACTCTCTTCCTGATTTGTTGTCAATGCTCATGTTATTCAGGGCTTTCATTGAGTAAGTCAATATTTTATGCAGTTTGCTCTGGAGTCTCATGGAGCTCTAATCTACCCATCTAAATGCAGCTTCAACAGTCGGATTGTAGGTCTCCTTATATGAGCACACATGCAACAAGCATGCTGATAAATACTCTAGTATTTCTGCAGGCGAAATAAGTGATATTCCACATAGAATCGGGGTAAGTGCAACCTCACCAACCCAAACATGTAGAGTCAAGTAAATGTTTTATGAATAAATTAGAATGTGTTCATAGCCAGTTTGGTTGTATCTGCAACCTCTGATGTTCTCATCTCCGTGGCACGCTACTATTATCTACGGAATCTTAAACAGGGACACTGGCCGTGCGTAGATTTTCTGTCTACATCGATTCGAATTTTGTTGAACGTTCAATAGGACTCAAGAAATCGTGGAAATCATGGATGCAACACTGGTGTTTACAATTAATGATGGGTTTCTATCATGGCAAGCCCTTCCAGTAAATTTAGAAAGGTTTTGATTGACCTCTGATATATTTTCACATTCAGTGTTGTTGCAATTGCTACAGTAGTATGTGTACGTCTTCTTCATCTGAATCTCTTCCAATTGTCTTCAACATCAATCTACCTCATACAGGACTTGGCAATGCACAACAATAATATTTACCTAGGCATCTATTTTACTATTTCCAAGTGTATGTCCAAGAACTCGAAAGGTGAAATACTCATTGTTTCTAAATTTCCAGCAGTTTATTCAAATTCCGTACTTGCCACGTACGTATAGATGTTTTGAATGTTCATATTATATGTGATCATTAACTCATCATGATATAATAGTCTTAATCTTCGCAATTGGTATCGACATCGATATGCCCATCCAGTTGGGCTCTCATTGATGCGCCCACTAACTATTGATGGGCAGACAGTACACCATAGTGGGCGTTCACCGCCACCCAATCATAGTAGTTCTCCAAGCAAACATGCTTATCCTAATAAGATCAATGACACGGTATGCAGTTTTTACTTTCATGTTTAGCTTTAAGGCCACACTGAAAGGATAAAACACCATCCCACAGGTAGTCGAAGTACACACGCAGCGTCAAGTCGAGTATGACATCTCCAATCTAATCACAAATGACGCCCAGGCGAATACAGAGAATTAGAGAATAGAGAAGCGCGTGATCATTGTGATTATCTAGGAGAAAAAAATACCAAAGATGTACTCTGTTTGCCTCATATAATCCACTATTCTCAACACCATCCGAGTCATGCTGGACATTTAGCATTCAAACATTCAGACTCAATCCGACATATGTCCTGTCATTTTACAGACATCGACTTGTCTCCCGATATATATAGTACCGTTCTCGGGTGGTGCATTTTTCCGGAGGTGAGTTCAAGCAGTTTTGGCGGAAATGGTAATAATACCCTTCCAGAGCTCCAAAGACAGATCCCGCAACTCCAGATAGAATCAGGGTAACTTGCAATAAACAGGATGCAAATGCAAATGCTCCACATAAGCTTTGATCCATCGTGGCATGCGTGGTTGTAATGACAGGGAAGGTCAGCGTCGGGGATGCAGAACCCTGGAATAGGTGGGACGTCCCCAATCCAACTGGTAGACAGGGATTGCGAGGGAGTGGAAAGGGAAAGTTGGTGACAAAACTGGCACACAGATTGAGCGGGATGTCAAAAGAATAGCTTGTAGCGAATGCGGAAGCAGAGATATGCGACAATTTCCACTTGACGTTCAACTTCGACGGCGGTACCACCCTGAGCTGCGGGATTGAAGGAACGTGGGACGAAAAATTCTTCTTGTTTTTCCTGATCAACACTCATGCATCCATCTCCTTGAGGTGGCCCAAATATCGGATCGAGTGATGAAGGCGGTGAGCCATTTAATTACAGATGCGCGCTCAAGAGGACTCAAGAGGATCGGTTCGAATACTCCCCAAGTCGTCATTGATCATCGCAAGACCCTGCAACGAAAACGTCTTCCTCCTCATACGTAGTCACCATTGTCTTCCTCAACGGAGGCGTAACCTCATCATGCATGAGCTGAGGGTGTTTTGAGAAGAGTGAAACGAGTTTAACTTCAAGAGCTGCGGTGATTGCCGGGGAACAAGCGTACAAGCGGTGGTGACGAAGTGCAAAAAATCCGGTCACCGGATCCGGACCAACTCTCGATTTCTAAGGCAAAAAATCAACAGATAACTGTGGAGACGCGAAGACAATTTGGGCCAACCAGAACATACGATCCCTGCTTCGTCAACTTTTTTTTTACTTCCCACTGCCAGCGGAGACCTGTGGAGGCACTGAATCTCACTGAATTGTTTGAACGGCGACTTTCAATCTCTTTCAATGTCTCCCATGATCTTCCATGTCTGCTACCATCTCCAACGTAAACAAAATTCCTATGCATGACTCATCAACCTGGATATATGTGGGTCAGTACTGGTCAAGTGGGTCAGAACTAATACACAGGCTACTGGTATGTTCGGCAAATTTTACTCACATACTTGTCTCAGGCTGGGGAAAATGTCGCCGCACTTTCACAAGAACCAATGGAGGGCACCACTGCAATTGTTCTGATCATGATCATCTGCATTAACTTACATGAATCTACTTCACTCTCCATCTCCAACATCCTTGCTTTATCAAAACCTGATACTTCTCCTCGATACGTCGGTGATTAGTATTCTTGCATTGGTACCAAGTGCTAAGCCCAGTCATTGATCTCATGATGACATCGAACAGTCCTGGTGCATACGGCCCTCACAGCCTTGACCATCAACGCTTCTTAAAAATTAAAATCCAGCCAAATAGACCTCTGAACTCTTCGCTACTATCCTTCAGTATCTTTCCCTAGGTCATGTCACTCGATATACGTTCAACTTTAGGAGCCACCTTCGCTGGATGCATGGTCGCTGTAGGGTGAGGTTGAACATTCTTCGATCACTGCATCAATGACTTACTAGCGCTTCTCCGTCTAACGCTAATCGCGAATCGTCTATTTGCAGACTTTCATCGGTGTTGGGCTTTCAGACTTTTCTGTATTTTCGCATTTTTGCCTCAGATTCACTGCGTTACAAAATCCTCGTTCGTCCTCTCATTATCTGATCGGAAAATTGACTGAGTTAGGGTTGTCCGCACTAGGTCGGATGGTTGTGGTATGTACAGCATGTGATCCGATACTGAAAGCGCCAATTTTCTCTGCTAGGGTCACCGACGCCGTACACACTATTCTCGTCTGTACCACGGTATGGCAGTATCTCATCGTCAATTTCGAAAATTCGGGCGTTGTGACAAAGATTTTTCCGTATGTGACATCTCGTTGGTACATTATCTGAACTTTAGCTTACTGTTAACATGATGGAAAAACAGAACTGTTGCGGTATATTTGCACTGACTCTCTGATGAAACTTTGGTTGAAATTTGGATGCTTCAGATTACAGTTGCAATGACGGCCGTCATTACTCTGAGTGTGAACAGGTACATATCCAATGCTGTAAATTTGTCTTCATATATCTCCCTGAACATCCTCTGATAAATCTAGTTTTTATGGATGGAGGATACACAAAAGTAAAGTCTTCTCTAGTACCCAAAGCACTTTCGCTCAATGAAAATTCCTAGTGAGCAAGCACAACTGGTGGCTAACTGGTCCCATCGTATGTCAGATTTATTCAGTATGGGTTACCCATGACATGAACATATTCTAGGCATTTTTGTCTGTTGCTCGAGTTGGTGTGTCCGTATCTCTCTTTCATCTCTCACCCTGCGTTGCTCACCTTACATAAATCTCATTGTATTCTGTCTAGGGCTTGCATTCAGTGAGTTGATACATCAATAAAAGAGCATTCATGACTCAGGTTTGGTTTTCTGAACTTGAAAAATAGCCACTACTGCTGAAATGTAAGCTTGGCCTTCCACCATTATTTCCAAATTTGTTTATTTCTCGATAGGATGATCACGAAGACATTTCCTGAGTTTGCCACAAAATTCAGAGTTAGTAGGAAACTCTCCACAGCATAGATATCAAAAAATTGAAGCTTATGCATTGATTCGAACCAGATCTTGTTCACATCTGGATTATTTGTGTCTGCCGTGACAGATGTTGTTGTCTCTGTGGCCCGCTACTACTATCTTCGTAATCTCAAGCAAGGTTACCTGCCGTGCGTTATTTGTCCAATTCACTTCCAGTGAAAACCCGCTAAGTTTGTGGCAGGACTCAAGAAGTCGTGGACGCCGTTGTGGTGTTCACAATCAATGATGGATTTCTGACTTGGTGGGGTCGCTTTCATAGTTCTTGCTATTTAAGCACTAACTTCAAATTTCTGTTCAGTGCTGTCGTGATCGCGTCAATTGCATGTGTATGCCTATAACTCGTACCCATCTAGTATCCGCGGCCCCTCAAATTTTTTCCATTTTTTTCTTGCTTAGTGGCTAGGAATGCCGCATAATTTCGTTTACTTGGGCATATATTTTACCATATCTAAGTGTGAGTCCTTTCAATGCTTTGCAGTTCGGACATTGGACTAATGTTGGACCAATGTTTGCAGTCTACTCAAACTCTGTGCTCGCAACGTGGGTTTACAGATACATATATGGGTATGCATTCTGATCTGACAATCTTTCGCAATAGCCTCAATCTCCGTAACTGGTATCGTCATCAATATACCTGGAATCGCCCACTCGGGCTCTCGATGATACGTGCAACAACTAGCGATGGGAGTAGAGTCCATGCTCATGAGCGTGCAAATACGATGTTGGCAAGTTCCGGTGGCTCCCCTAACAAGCATGCACACGCTAGGAGCATCGATGATGGGGTGCGTCTCTTCAGCTTGAGCTACCCTTCTCTGAAACATCAATTGATTTCAATAGCGAGTCGAAGTATATGTGGAGCATCAAGTAGAGTACAACGTCGGAGAACTCATTCCCGAGGATCTGGATGCCCTCGAAACCCACTCACATAAATCAGGAGAGATCCCATCCACCACGGGACTCAGGCTCTGACTTAAAGTACGGATCTTTTATCCAATCTTCTGCTTTCTTTGAGAGCCCATCATCACAAGTGCATCAAATTATGACTTCTTCAAATGATTAGTTTCAGTCTTAGTACACATTATGATGTAGCTTCATCTATGAACAGACCACCAGGTCAAATTTCAATTGATTCTGGGTTCAGACTGAATGTGTTTCCTTCATGTAGATGTATGAGTCTGGCAAATTCTCATCGGAAGAGGTCAAGGTGATTCGAACTGCGGGTTTCAATTATGTACAATTAGTGAAGGATGAAGGTGATTGGGACCTACTTCGACTAGATGATCATGATGCATACTTGGACATACTACTGAGGCAGTTGTGAGGCAGTTGGAACCAGCAGACAGAGACTGGGTCATCTGTTCTCATCGAATCGGGGTGGATGACTGGTACTGACCATCTTTATGGTATGTACGGTATATATAGTAGTTTTTTCCTCAAAATGATACCTATGGCTCTTGCAAACAATCATGCGTTCTTCGTTCTCCCTCCCGAACTTCACGCACACATCTTCATGTTGGCATGTAGTCCATCCTCGGCAACAGGATGTACCACTGCCTCTCATTATATCGCCTTTTTTACTGGAAACGCCCTTTCTTTAGTTTCCAAGTACTTCAATTTCACCTCTGCTCCCGCCCGACATCGAACCGTCGTCCTATACGGATGGCGGCAAATCTACGCCTTTGATCATATCCTGTCCAAGCAGAGGGTCGGTGCATGTGCTCATAGTCACACATGCTACTTGACACTCATTGCAGATGACTTGCCAAAGGATCCAGCTTTGCTTTTGCCTGAGGGTTCACTCTCACAAAGGGGTTTGGATAAGACAAGGGTAGAGCTGCTACTGCTAAATGTTGTCGCGACTATCCTAAAAACGGTCGACAATGATCTATATGAGCTAGAAATTGGATTCCAAGCCATTGAACACGTCAGAAACCCTCTGACGTATCTTTCGCTCAAGGGTCTGCTGTTCTTCCCCCGCCTGGAAATGATTTTTTTTACTTCCTTGTTTGGATCTGCGTGTCCAATCAGTGACGAGACTGTTTCGTCGACGCTAGCATATCTTTCATGTCCTCACATGAAGGAATTGACAATCAGTTGTAGTTCGGACTCACCTTTAAAAACTGAGGTTCCTCTTAGTCTCGATTTTGGTAGCCAGACACTTCAGGTCCATAGGATACAAGACTTAGAAATGACTGTTATCGATAATATTTCGCCCTCACAAGTGTTAGCATCCGAGAATTTCGAAGAAACACAATACACCCCCTACCCGAAATACTTTCCTTCCCTCACGAAACTGACCATCCTTGCGTCTACGCCCGCACAAGCCCTGGCAGCTCTCAATGCCAATGAATCTACATGGGATGTTGGCTGTGTCTTTGAAATTTATGGTGACAGCCTGTCTCAAGACTTGTCATTAAAAAGCCAAATGACGACTCACGTATGGCCACTGCGTGCGCGGAACCTCCGTACTGTTGTACTGATACCGAAGACGCGTTGGAATGAGAAATGGGAGAGTCTACGGGATGTCGCAAAGAGGCAACGGGAGACGAACAAAGCTGCCTGTTCCAAGCTAGATCTGTTCGTGTTGAGACCAGGAGAAAAACTCGAATGATTGACCAGTATTCGATATTCACGATTAGCTATTCAAGTACGACAATCTCATTGATTCCCACTGTTGATACAACTGAACGTTAGCTTATTAATCTGGAATCATTGTAATCCCAAATCATACCTGAGAGCAAACTGAAAGAGCGATCATAGCTGATCATAGGCGCCTTGATATTGTCCCAGGGTCGAATCAGACGCTGACTCTCTCATCTGAGCTGATATACGATCTAAGTCTAAACCGTGCTACCTACCTAATTCTCGATGGCTCAACAGACTGGAAATGAATGGCAAAGATGCTTCATCGGTGGCCACGTCGCGGCGCAATATCGACTCTATCTATCTGTCGAATGGATATGTGTACGTGTCTTTGTTTCGATTGGCCAATCTTACGGCTAATAAGCTCTAACAAACTGGCTTAGAGCTGCTGAGGGTTATGAGTATATTAGAAACGCCACTGGCAGCTCTCTCGATCTTGTATCATCAAGATCAGATATTTATCCTTGACCCCTGGGTTTGAGGTCTGAATCACCAACAGCCTTCGGAACAGGTATAGGTCGCGATTCAGATAGACAGTCGCAAGGCATTTCTGAACCAAAATATCCGACATCGCTTAGACACGCGCTGCCTCATAAAATTATCCTTGACCATCATTTTTCCGAATCTCCCAGCACCCACCTCATTTTCAAACTCACAATGCCCATTGACGTAGTTTCAACGGTTGGAGCTTCTTTTGCTGGATGTCTGGTGGCAGTAGGGTTGAACCTTCTACTTCTTATTCTCAAGTCAAAAATTCATCAACACTTGTTTTGACAGACTTTCAGCGGTCCTAGGCTTCCAGGTCTTTTTATATTATCGCATTTTTCCTTCCGATACCCTATCATACAAGATTCTGGTTCGTGGCCTCTCTACTTTTTCAGGATTTCAGCCAATCAGTCAATTGTTCAGGTTGGGTGGATATGGTGTGTACAATATGCGGTCACATTGTACTAGAGTAGATAAACTGACCCATACTCTCGAGGGCTACTGACGCCGTACACACTGTTCTATTATGTGCTACAATGTGGCAGTACCTCATTTTCAGCTTTGAGAAATTAGAAATCATGGTGGAAGTTCTCCCGTAAGCTTTGAACATTGTATCCTGGAATGTTCACGAGGCCCAACTGACTGCTTACAGGACAGTTGCAGTATGTATAGCTATTTTAACTCCCGGTAATCTAATTTCTGATTTGAATGTCTTCAGGTAACAGTTGCAATGACCGCCACTGCTGCTCTGAGTGTCAACGGGTACGTACTGTTTATCTCTTTCAAACATCCTTTCGACCTAGTAACATCTTCCCGTCCTAGTTTCTATGGATGGAGAATACATAAAAGTAGAGCCCAGTGTCGAATGAGTAACATTTTCTTACCATTAGTGTTCTAGTGAGCAAACAAAACTGGTGGTTGACTGGGCCCATTGTACGTTACGTCTAACTTTCCGAAGTATCTCATCAGGTCTTGACCATTTCATAGGCTTTCCTTTCTGTTGCTCAAGTGGGTATGTGATTTGTGCTCAAGTAACCGCTGATGTTACTGACAACTGTTCTCAGGGCTTGCGTTCAGTAAGATTTTTGCGAATGATCTGAATCTTGAGACCTATCACCTATCTCTGACATGTTTCTATTTCAACACAGCTAATGCTGCTGTACTGTACGTCTTACACTTTTTAGAAGAGTCATGCATGGTACTCACTTAGTGTTCGCTCCTTCCAGAATGAACACAAAGACGTTTTTCGATATTGCAAAAAAGTTTCAAGTAAGTTGGTTCAAAAATGATCCACCATGTCAATGAAGTGAACAATCTAGCCCAAAGATTATATTTGTAACCAATCTATTTGTGTCGGCAGTCACGGATATTATCATCGCTGTGGCTCGCTACTCACTGAGGGCGCAGCAAAATTTCCCACCCGTGAAAAAAGGGGGGAAATTTTTCGTAAAAAAAGCTGTTTATTGATTCGAAATATTACCCATTATTTGTCCGTAAAGCTATGAATATCCCAACTGATATTTGTCAGTTAATTTTGACCGAAAAAGGATTCCTTTTGCCTTTGATAATAGTATATATTTGCTTTGGCCATAAATAACCTTTGTCGCTCGATATAGATAATCTTTCACACTAGAGATAGATAATCTTTCGTGCCTAGATTAAAATGTCCTTTCACTACCGTCTTTTCTTTCTTTTTACGGTCGCGAAAGTGAATGCCCGGTTTTCCGGAAGCGCTGAGGTTTGATTTGTAAGCACACCAATCCAGAGTGGCCCGAAATAATGTAAATTGACTGGGTCACATTGACCATCAATGCACTGGACCAAGTATCAACTTGTAGATACTGTAGTTGCAGATGCATAAGTAGGGACATCTCACTTTCAAATAGAGTACATTTGAGCGCTTATGTACAAAAAACCGGGCATTCACTTTCGCGACCGTAAAAAGAAAGAAAAGACGGTAGTGAAAGGACATTTTAATCTAGGCGCGAAAGATTATCTATCTCTAGTGTGAAAGATTATCTATATCGAGCGACAAAGGTTATTTATGGCCAAAGCAAATATATACTATTATCAAAGGCAAAAGGAATCCTTTTTCGGTCAAAATTAACTGACAAATATCAGTTGGGATATTCATAGCTTTACGGACAAATAATGGGTAATATTTCGAATCAATAAACAGCTTTTTTTACGAAAAATTTCCCCCCCTTTTTTCACGGGTGGGAAATTTTGCTGCG
The DNA here is from genome assembly GCF_021015755.1 of Lentinula edodes. NCBI lineage: Eukaryota > Fungi > Basidiomycota > Agaricomycetes > Agaricales > Omphalotaceae > Lentinula > Lentinula edodes. The sequence goes on from NW_025764327.1 coordinate 363,583, forward strand.
CCCTCAGTGACTACTACTTACGGGATATCAAACGTCAAGGATACTTACCGTGCGTGGTTTTATCGATATACTTTAGTATCGATGCCTACATATCCTCCACGGGTCCTTCGGTCCTTTAAACAGTACCCAAGAAATTGTCGATGGCATTGTGGTATTCACCATCAACGATGGAGTAATGACCTGGTGAGTTTTCCCAAATTGAGATTCGCTGTACTACCAGTATTGAACCATCTCTAGTGCTGTTGCAATTGCTGCAGTTGTCTGTGTACGTTTAACTGTGCTCGCAATCTGCACTGAACTCCAGTTGTACTCATGACAAGCTGGCATTGGTAGTGTCTGGCGATGCCTAATAACTTCGTTTTCCTGGGCCTCTTTGTTATTAATTCCAAATGTATGTCTTCTCACACAGCTCACCAGCTTGACTTCCATTCCATTGATTCGCCTTAATCGCAGTTTACTCCAATTCCGTGCTCGCTACGTACGTTGTCGGCTACGGCATAATTTCTGTACTCATCACGATTTCAGTCTCAACCTTCGCAATTGGTATCGGCATCGATACGCTGCGGGACATCGCCCAGTTTTGATGATGCCTAGAGCAACGAGCGATGCATACAAGGTCCACGGTGAGACTGAGCAACGTTCAATCTCGATGCTACCCAACTTCGGCGGTTCTACTCGCAGGAGTTCAATTTATATTGATCATATCGGAGACGAGGTACGTGAATCTTTCTTTGTTGGGTGTTGTAGTTATATTGATAATAACCCGATAGAACGGTGTAGAGATGTACATGGAGCGTCAAGTCGATCTGGATACGCCTGAAAGTCATACTACCATGACGAAGCAAACGGTGGAGTTGTTTACGCCACGGAACCCTGATCTCCAACAGTAGTCACTACACCCCGCACCACCGACATCTGGTCCATCTTCATCTCTCTGAAGCACGTTCTTCCTGTTGTCTTTTCTGCTGTGTATCGGATCAAGAATCCTCAATTCATCGAGGGGAATTGAGAAGGCATACACTGCCCTCAGAATAAATACTATTATGTCTACCTTACTCTACATACACGGTCCTCAGTTACAGTCTGTTACAGATATGAAAACATATAACATCCGACGCGATAGATACTACTATGATACCTCAACGTAATAACACACAGTGCCCACTGACATCATTCAGAAATCTGTCGATTCTGCTTGTTCAAAAAGTGAAAAGCATTCAACGTCGACTGTACTTCCGACCAGCCAGCCCCTGGCCCATCTGCCCATTTGAGTCCAGGAAAGATCTGATACAGGTGCAACGCAACAACAGCAGGGCTCTTCACCTCATCATACAAGATGCATCTGAAATTCCTCAGCGCATGCATGGAAAGCGTTGGCGGCGGAGGCGGAGGTGGTTTGAGATCAACAACAACAAAGTTCACCCGAACGGGAAACTCGAGACTCTTCAACCGCGGGCAATGCTCCGCAAAGTGCCTCAAGGACTCGATAGGCGGTATTCCCTCGCCCCATGTCTCGGAAGTGAGCGAGAGTGTCTCGATGCGCGGCCAGGCGGCTGCCATTTCTGCAGCTCGTTGGTCGGTCAAGAATAAGGGTAACTCGTAGCCAAGTTTTTGAAGTTGAGGTAAGCGAAGGATCGGGGAGAATAGTAACCAAAGGAATTGTGCGTCGAATAGGTTCAAATCTATCTCACTGATAGATGACATCTCTAAGACGGTGAGGGAGGAGAATCGGTCAAGGCATCGGGTCAGGTCAGGCATTCCAGTCCTATTCTCCTCCCATACGGAATGCAGATTACAAGTCAACCGCAACTCGTCCAAAGTTGTAGTAGACATCAATTTCAAGATCTTGTGTATTTCACCGGGGGGACCTGCAATGCGCAAGGTTTTTACAGAGGAAAATCCGCTTGTGATACCAGAAACGTCGAAGGAGACGTTTTCCGGTAGAGTAAGGTTGAGGTAGGAGAGGTTTTGTAAAGATGCGATACCGTTGAGGAAATCCGAGTCGTAACGAGACATCTGAACGATCCTGAGGTTTCTTAGGTCGTGGAAGCAAGATATGGACGCAGCGAAACCTGAATATGGTGCATCGGATTCGAGATATAGGGTTTGGATACCGGGGGACTTCCATGCCAGTATGGATAGTGAAGGACCGAAATCTAACCCTTCATCTCCGTCTCCTATTGTCTGCGCGTGAGGGAGGAAAGCCGGCAAGGAAGCTGTGGATATTGTTCTCGATAGAAAGAACATCAAGGAATTTGAAGTAGATATCGAAGCAGCAGGATGGAACTCTTTCAGCGCGGGGAAGATTGGTTGCATTTGTCCAAGACGCGCATACACCGAAGTGTGTATACTCGATTCTTCCTCTTCTAACAGTATTCTCTGGTCGAATATGTGCACTCTGGACGTATAAAATCGTAATCTATCCCAGGATTTAGGTGCGATTTGCTTAACAAGCATCTACTCATTCTATATATCAGTAAGTCGTGTAAGTAAGAACCGCATTTAAGAGCTCACCTTTTTTCCTCCTATGATACTGGTTTCGGGGAGTACCGAAAGCAATGGTTCAACTGAGCTCAGTGTACGCCACAAGACATTCAGAGCCGGCTCCAGGAATGCCTTTGACGCTAACCCAAAGGATAAGAGACCTTGACGAGCAGCAAGGTGGTCCCTTGTGCGTAATTGCTGGTCAAGTGCCATGTACGTTTCGAATTGTAGTTCTTCGCATATCAGGGTGATAATATCAGTGTCCAGCACTTGTATTGGTTCGGGTTTGGGTATCGAAAATTCGGAGAAAGAGCTCGATTTGGAGCTCAAGCTCGATGAGGAGGCGAACTTGAACATGAAGTTTTGGGCAAGATTGGCTCAGGGATAATCATGAGGGATATTATTTTCAAGTATGGAGAGGGCCGAGAGGCCGACGCTCTGTTCAATGTTTCAACGGCGAACGCGGTGTTGTGCCTTTTTACTGATCCGGAAACACTGCCACTGTTGGCATCAGGTTGGCACGACAAAAATAAACACCTGGCTCCCGGCGTCGGGCGTCGACGACGACATTGGCAAGGGCAGATAAACTTGCTTTTACTCCCTGGACAACGACAAGTTGGCGCCTTTGCAATATTATATTACTCCTCGATGTCTAATAGGGTAAGATTTCTATTAGAAACTATATGTGGCATGCTCCAACGCTTTTGATTCTTTCAAGGCATTGAGCTAAAGTGCCGGTCATGGCTTTTCTCCATTACCGATCTACGTCGGAGGATCCTCTCCCGGTCAATTATAAAAGCAACTTGAATATCAGCTACAGCTACATCTTTCTCTATCACGATGAACACAACATCAACGACAACAACGAATACAACCCTGTGTTTTCCTCGACATTTGTCGTCCTCTGCACCATCTTCAAGTTCATCGAAATCCTTGATCGTCAGCAGTGTCATTCCAACATCCAAAGAGCTTCAAAAAGGCTCTATACTGCTCAAGATAGATAAATTCGGCTGGAGCGCGAATAATGTCACGTATCAAGCTTTAGGCGAGCATCCACACTTCAGGTGAGCATACGCACACGTTTAACAACTTCTTCCAGACGTCTTTTGACGCGTCATTTGCATTAGATATTACGATTTTCACCTTGCACCAGTGTCCTCGTCAGCCTCAGTATCACCTCAATCGCACGGGGTCGTTCCAGTATGGGGATTTGGTACTGTTGTTGCCTCGGCGCATTCTCAAGTAGCCATAGGCGAGCGGCTGTATGGGTATTTTGCCCCTGCGAAATATCTAGTGCTACCTATCGACGAAAGGGACGTGAACAAGTACTCGATGTATGTCCCGAGACCTCACCTGCCTGCTGGTCCGTGTTATTTTCTCGTTTCTTGCATGTGGGAAGGACTCAATAAATGGGTTATGGTCACAGATCGCAGGGTCTACAACCAGATCCAACGATGTTCCACTGATCTTTTATACTCTCGAGAGACGGAAGATCTCACGATGCTCTACCGACCACTGTTTTGGACTTCGTATTGGTGCGAAGACTGGTTAGCGAGTAGCGGGTACCGAGGTGGCTGCGAATATATCCTGATTTCGAGCGCCAGTAGCAAGACGGCATTCTGCTTTGCGTACTCCGTTCGGAAGAGGATCGAGAGGGGACTTCTGAAGGAGTCTACCTCCAACGTCAGAATCATCGGCCTAACATCGAAAGGCAATCTGCACTTCACGGAGAAACTCGGATTATATCATGAGGTGTACGATTACGACTCTTTTCTTTCCGCAAAACCGTTCCACACCAAAGATAAATCCAAACCTCAACCTAGATGGATATATATTGACGTTGCAGGGAACCAAACGCTCAACTCCAAGATCTACACACATTTCGCAAGTCCGTATTCTGTTTCGAAGCTGGTAGCCGCCGTGTCCCTGGGTATGACTAATTTAGCTCCCGGAGAGGCAAAGGCAGACACTATCGAATGGACCGCGAATCTGGAAAATACTTCAGAAAACGGTGGGGGTACTAAACCCATCTCTTCGTCCCCTTCTTTGGGCTTCTGGCCACGCACAGAACAGTTCTTCTTACCCGAATGGCTAGCAATTCGTCGGTTACAACTTACTCCGACCCAGATGTTTGACGCTCAAAAGGAAGCTTGGGGTGCTCTGATGCAGGATTGTCCCTCTTGGGTGAAGTTGGAGTACGTTTATGGCGGAGAACAGGTTCAGAAGGCCTACGAGGCGATGGCAAGCAGTTCTCGAGGACTGGGTCCGGATAAGGGTTGGATTTGGAGTATGTGGGATACAGAGGCGGAGCACGGGGTGATTAAAGCAAAATTGTAATTCCTTGGTACGACAGAGTACAGTAAGAGGAAGTATTTTGACGATTCCGAGTCAAGCCAAGAAGTATTTGCGGCGCAGATGATACACATTAAGAATATAATAACCACGAGTATGTACGAAGTCATAAGCGTTCTGTGCAGCCCTATTCGAGCGAGTCCCGCAGTTGTTATCTATATGAGCGGGTGGAACACAAAAAGCATTCTGCAAAACCAAAAAATTTAACAAGCCACGTTCATGAGCGACAACACAGCAACATTTACCAATCACCATCTTCAGTCTTTTCCACTCTCCTCTCTACGCAGGGATCAACAAATCTCCCCAGCTCCTAACAGCCAGAATGCCACCAACGAATAATCCTAGCCCCGTCACCATACTAATGTTTCCCGGGAGTTTTTCCGGCGCAAAGACTTCTTCCCTGAGGAACCGTGAAAACGCCGACTCATTCGGGTCTGTGAGTTGACCTCGTCGACCTGGTTGGGATTTCGACAAGAATGTGGGTGCAGGAGCGGTTGAGGGTGAGGTAGCTGCGCGACGAGCCATTTCGAGTTTTTTGACAAATAAGAACTGGTGTGTGGTTTTACAGAGCCGGAATTGCCGGAATTGCAGTCTCCACGTGATCTTGGTATTTGGATTCGATGGTGGTGACAAACAACGCGTATTTCCCCTCTGGCTCGTCGTACATACTTATCTTACACTTTATCATGCGATGTCGGTGTCAACACCAACCCTAATCCCAAGACCCCAGCTCTTCCCTCGTCTCTTACCCACCCCTCCGCATCCGCCTCAAACATATCCATTGCCAAAAAGCCACTCTTTCCCCGCGAATTCGGCGTCGTTATGGACTTCGGGAGGACAATCAAATGCTGGGGGAGACTTAACCAGTAGCTCGGGAAGAAGTTCGGTGGGAATACATGGTCATTTGAATGCTAAACGCAACTTGCAACGCGAGATGGACGATCTGAGTGAGGAGGAGAATGAGTTGGATGAATTGGTGAGTTTTTCGTTTGAATTTGCGCTGTTGTTGGGCTCCGAACTATATTTCTGCTGTGCGCTCTAAACTGACTCAATTAATATGATCTCTTTATAGAGCCTTGCAATACACCAACGAGGATTCTCATTTCTAGTGCCGATTGGGAAGACGCTCACAGTCTTAGAGGAGAAGAACGATGTACGTTTCATCACCCTCTGATTATATCGTCAGACATTTTCAATTCCGTGTTGCAGGCCGATGAAGATGAATCGGAAGACTCCGTCTCAGCAGCCTCAGCGTCTGGTGGTCCTCCTTCCGTTCTCGAGGACGATGGAGATGGAGAGAATGATTTAGACGCTAGTATGGAAGACATGGACGACAGCATGAACAACGAGGATGATGAAGATGATGAGGATAACGATGGAATGGATGATGAAGAGGATTTGGATGACGGGTAGTTATGGGATAGTGTGGATTACATAGGTATGGTTTCTCAACCCTTAATCCTGATACCTGTTAACGTCGAGTTTAGTTGTGAATTTCTCTTGTGCTGATCTGATTACTCGAGTTCAATGTATGAGGTTCAAGTGAAGACCGATTGCGAAACTGTTCATATCTGCCCCACAAAAGACTTTGTCAAGCTCTACATAGAATTCGGTGCATTCCGAGGTAACTCACGTGTATATCATCCCAATTGCCTCGTTGTGTCAGTCAGGTCAAGGATCTTGTTGTCTGTACATAGCCGCTGCGCGCTATGGACCCTCCTAACCCGAAGCCTCAGAAAGAAATGTCCATCGCGACTCCGATGTTCGAAAATGCCAAAGATTTCATGATAATGAACAGCGTCTTCAACAGCGTTGGCCGCGATCTGATATACAATATCAGCCATGCCGATCAATTCAAAGGTGCACAAATTATTTGAGGATTAATAGCCGTTCATTAGCTTTATGACATCTTTTGTTAGGCCTTTATCGACTGTACAAGTCGGCATCCACGTCTGCTATGTATAATTCAGAAACCCAATATCCACCTGCTAGGTGTCATGGAGGCACTCGTGAAGCGGTCCTCAGCAGACTGTCACAATGGATCGCTAATCCCAAACAGGAGTCACAGATATGCTGGCTATACGGCGGCGCTGGAGTCGGAAAGTCGTCCGTCGCTCAAACAGTAGCAGAACGATTTGCGCATGAAGGGAAATTGGCAGCTACCTTTTTCTTCTGGCGAGACGACCCTGCGCGTAATAGCATTCGGCGCTTAATTCCTAGTCTCGTTTTCCAATTAACCAATGCCATTCCGAGGCTACGCACAGCGATAAACGCTGTGGTTGAATCCAACATCATGATTCTAGATGCTCCTCTCGAAGAACAGTTCCGTGAACTGATCTTGCAGCCCTTTCAAGGCCTAAATAATTCCGAAGAGAGTTCTCCACTTCTGGTCATCCTAGATGGTCTGGATGAATGCATAGATGGTCGCAGCCAAGAACGCGTTCTCCTTTCTATTGCTAGGGGACTGGTATCTGGCGGGATACCTCTTATCTTTTTGGTGACTAGTCGACCAGAACCCCGGATCAAAAACGTTTTTGAAACACTTGCACACATCTGTACCCGGGTTGCGCTTGAAGATTCTGACGAAGATATTCGAAAATATCTCTCGGATGGGTTCGCGCAGATATATTCTCGTCGTTCGACTACTATGTATCAAGTTCATCAACCTTGGCCCACTTCGAAACAGTTAGATGAACTAGTCTACAAAGCATCAGGCCAATTCATCTTTGCCTCCACAGTGCTTCAGTTTGTGGATGACGATTACTCCCTTCCCTCTGAACGTCTGCGTATTGTTTTGGGTTTGACAGACCCTGAAGATGTACATAATATAGTGGGAGTACCGCTTTTTGATGAGCCAGAATATGCATCTTCCGATCGGCCATTTGGCGAATTGGATAAATTATACCAGGGTATACTGTCCGCCAATCCAAATTCCGAACAGCTTGTACGAATTATTGGAAGCATCGTAGTCTTTCATGACATCATGACGCCCACAACAAAGATGCTCGAGGAATTACTCGCCTTGCAACCAGGCGCAGTCTCCGCCACTCTTTCAGGAATGCATTCGCTACTAAAGACCACTCCTGACTTGACCCATGTAGCGCCTCATCTCCTCCCAATTGAATTCGCACATAAATCATTTTCCGACTTTTCACTCGATCCGAACCGCGCTGATAGATTTTTCATTGATCGTTCAGCCCATCACAACTACCTGGCGCGCCGTTGTTTGAAACTCATGCGGGAGAAAAGTCTCTCACCATCCTTTGCTGGAAGGATGCAAGCCTGGGGGTTGCGCCCGCTGGTCAGGCTTAAACCTTTCACATATGCTCTTGGTCAAGAATTGGTATATCACTGCAACTGGGCATATCATTGTACCTCTGCTATAACGACTCCAGAGTTGATGCATGAGCTACGGGCAACAGACATCTATGCTTATGCTAATCGTTTAGTTTTTCTCGGGCCACATCTCTACCATTCAGCTTGGAAATCGATTACGCAAGTGGGAACTTTCATTGGCGAAGTGAATCGTGTTAAACGTTGGGCTGAGGTGAGCACAAGCTCTCAATGTTTCCCTCATATCTTTCTACGATCTCATCATGAGATAGAATAAACAAAATCCTCCAAAAGATCTTGTTCAACGTTTTCATAAGTTTTCTCTCGGATTCTATGTCTCTGTTGTGGGAACCTGTCATGATTGGAACATGCAACTCGCTACCTTGGGGAACTTGTTGGCATTCAACGCTATAATTCCTGACGTTGACCTGGGGTTCGACCTCTACAATAGCGAGAAAGTCTTCTGCCAGATCATCGGCTGCGATGAATCACAACTTGCTGACTTGAGACACATTTGTCCGCTAAGGATTTCAGCTGAATCAGAATCATCTCCGCATTCAAGTGCCAACTACTCCAATGGTTTTGCATCCCCTGGTACACAAAGTATTCATACAGTATTTGTCGATTTGACCAACTGTCATGCCACACTTGCAGTGCGCTGCATGGAAACCCTTATAAACGACAACGATAACTTTCTATATGCCGAGAGATACTGGTGCAAGCATCTCGCTCGAGCGTGTCCGCGCCATGATCTTATGGTATCTCTGGAAGAGTACATACGCAACGGCCGATTGGACAACGATCTAGAGTCAGTAAATGAAGTATTCAAATGGTTGAAGGTGATTAAATCTGAATTTTTTGCTGACCACAGCTGGTAATTGAAAAGGTACCATGAACAGGAGCTTCCTGCAGGGGAACATTCTTCGACCTCAAGGATGCTACTGACCACCTTGGGTAACATTCTTCGTCCTGCGTCGCTAGAGATCCAGGGATCGCAATCTAAATCAAGCTCGGATTCAGATGTCGAGTCGAGCGAGGACGTATTTTTTGACTGTGACGCATATGAATAAACCGTTATTTGCGGTTTATGTGCTCCAGATGTGTTCCGTATTCTTAGGCCAATTTCTATCTTTGTCATAAACCGTTACGATGTAGTTTACAGGTCCGAATGACAAGGGCTGACTGATTCGGGGTGGAAGGGATTTGACATCGTTCCTCGTGTAGCATCAACGTACATGCTGTATTTGCTTTCGAGTCTTATCTGTACAGAAATAAGGCCCCTAGCAGCTATTTCCAGCGACGCAACTCTGAGGTTAGATTGACACGTAATTGCACCGGGTGGAGATGAAGCGGTTCAAGCTACTATGCCTTCCTAATTGAGCTCGCTCTCTCTGTAATTATGATCATGATTATCTTCGTTTTTCTGGTCAACCGTATTCCTGTCATCAGGAGCGTCATAGCGGCATATTTTCGGTGCCTCGACGGTCCCGCATCACCAGCGGCAAGTTTTCGGGTCGTCAAATGCTCCTCGTATGTAGGGCAAAAACCTAAAATTGGTGAGATAGCTCTGCTACTTGTATCGATCGTGATCATTCTCAAGGAACAACGCGTATACATCCTCTTATAGAAACATCTAACATCATGCGACAAGTCTGGAACTAGTGACTAAGGGAAGGTACTACGAACAATACGTTATTTATTGATCATGCATCTGCTGGCAAGGTTTGACGGCGGAGAACTCGGAAAACCTACTTATAGCTCAGGATAAAGAATGGTCAGATACTATTCTACATTTACAGATCTTCACCCTTCAAATATTCCTGCACTACCTCTACACATCTCCACCCAACATGCAGGTATGCGCAAATCGAGGTTGTAGACCGCCGTTTCGAAAAACTCATCATTGAACTCTCAGAATAGTTATAACCACATCGAGGCTTCGGAGCCGTCTGGAAGAAAACTGAGGAACGTAATGGCGCGAGCTTTGGGCAGTAAAGTAAGTGTTTCCTGCTCGTCATTGGAAGATCATGTCAACTCACTTGGGTGACTCGTAGAAGCAATCAACATACAGTGCCGAGGCTGAAGTTGCATTAATTGCACGTATATCGCCTACAAACCTTCAGTCGGAGTGCAATACTCTGGTATGTTCGTGTTGGCTTCTCGTTAAGGTACCAAGGATTGATTTTGTTCCAGGTCGATTTTGATATGAGTCAAGACGATGAAGACGACACAATCACTCTATGGGTAAGTTAAGGTTCAACTTTTTTGAAAAGATTTTCGGAAGATTTGAACGATTATTTCACCGATCAGGGGGGGAATGATTATCTGTCAAGCAGGGCACCATTGGAAGGTGGTCGTAGTGCAACTAATAGTCGACCCTCTCAGGCATTACGGACCCGAAAGGACAAAGGGCCCAGAATAATGGTTGACCGGAGCCAAATGCTGGATCCGGAAGATAGAACCTGGGATGCCCCTCGATACAAGCTCAGCTCAAAGCTCGGTTTCTCGTTCAGGAAAAATTCCCAGCCAACCAACAGCGCTAATAATAGTCAGCGAAGAGCCCGTTTCCCCGAGGTGTGTTGAGAATGTTGCATACTATACATAGCCAACTGACCAGACTCCCCCAGGCTGAAGTTTTGGACCCCGACGATTCGAGCTGGATGTGAATAGCTTAGCAGGAAGAAGCAAAGTCAGCCACCCCACTTCTGTGTACATATTTTATTTCGTCATTTAAGTGCCAGAGAAAATATTTCCTATTCATTGCATTATTACTGTCAGGTTTGGATATACATTCTACATAGAGTGTGATAAGTACCTTGAGATTGGATGGAGAATAAATGACAGCTGAACACGGTATCGAAGGAACGTTTGCCTGCCTTCGCAGTGAGAAATATCGAGAAGAGCCGTTTTGGCAGTCAGCCAAATCGTTCCCTTGCGAGCTTCTGAAACATGGCCATAGTAGCATCTTCCTTCTCCTTAAACGCGGACGCCCGTTCCCTAATCGTAGTCACTTTCTCTTCATTCTTTTGTTGGTATCGCTGACGAGCGGCGTCCCTTCGAGCAATTCTAAGATGACGTTAAGTGGAGATTCGAGGCTCGAGGACTGAATTCTCTGGGAATCGAGACTCACTGCTGTTTGAAGCTATCTCCACCGCCCATGAGCGTGGATTCATCCACTTCAAGTCCTTCATCCCCTCTGTCTCTGAACGCTCGGTCACTTTCCCTCTTGACCCTCTTTTTCTCCAACATTCCCTCACGGCCACCCTCTTTCGGCCCAACCATATCCTCAATCCGGTCCTTATCTTCCTTACGATCACGTTTTCGCTTCAGCCGGCGGTCATCTTCTTTGGACTCTGCAGCGTATTCCCGCGCGAGCTGCATATCTGAAGACGAAGGTAGGGTAGGTCCTTGAACGCGACTACTTTTGGATGGTCCTTCTAGGGATTCATCAAAATCACGATTCAAAGTTGCCGCGCTGACAGAGGCGCGTGCTCTTTTCAGGGCCTCATCGTCAGTACGCGACACTTTGGAGGCAAATGACCATTTGTATCCAGTTTGAGCTCGTGAAGGAATTGTGGAACTATCTATGCCAGCGTAAAGTGATTCTGATGGAAGATATATCTTTCGTACCGACAGGAATACAATAAGAGATATTTGCCACTCACTGGGAAGCTTGCCTCTATTCCAGTACTGTGCAGAGAAGTATAATTGTCACGCGTTAATAGCTTGGGAGTACCATATGTACAAAGTTCGGTACCTTGACGAACTTTTGGAAGTAGCTAGTTTGTAAAATGAACATTCAAATTTCACAGCTATATTCAGATTCAATGAGAATGCTCACCTTCTCGCCTTCTCACCGGAGAGTTCATCGAAATACTGTGCTTTCTTTCGATGAGGACGCCATCCTTGTATGGAAAAAGCCCTAACCGCACCTTTCCTTTCTCATCCTTCAGCCAAACCCTGAATTCATCGCTCTTCTGGAAGTAATCAGCCTTACTTATCGGTTTTGCGTTGTTCGGTAGTTGTATATCTTCCTCTGAGCGCTCTCGAGAACGCGACCGAGATCGAGAAGGCATTTTACATGAGAGAACTTCGAAACGATTACCCAGTTACTATTAGTCATCCGCTATTATCATTATACATCACGTGCATGTAGTGCTTGATGATTATGAGTTATATTAATGAGTGAATCCTCATACGCGAATTTTTAACGACAGGCAAGGACAGGCATTATTTAGTGGCAGAGCCCAAGATTTTCGTGTGCGAATTGTTGAACGGTATCACTCTTGAAGCTTTGAGTCTGAGTTGTGAAGGACGCGTAGGGGACCATAAGAAACAAAGGGATAGATAAAACAGCAGCATACACTCCCAACATTGTACGGATTCACCAGGAAGACAAGGAACGTGTCGGCGGGACCAGCTCTCGGCAACGAATACGCATAAGGACACCACAGAGCCAGTCCTGGACACTCAGAAGATTGTCGAAGCGCAACTAGCCTCAACAATTCCATCATGGTCCGCACGTTTTTGAAAAAAAAACCGACACTGAACTAGGTCCACCTCATCTAGTTACCCCATATCTCATGTCTGATCCAACAGCAAACAAAAAGCTCCTGTGGGGTCGACTTTGGAAACGTCCTCCGGCAATCCAGTTGAGTATTCAAATCACATCGGTTTCGCAGGTAACTGGGTCAATAACACCCCATAGCGTTTTTTCAAAGTGACACGATGTCTTGAGAATTTGTCGTCAGGAGAAAAGCGAGCTTGTTGAAGTTGGGCTTTAGAAATGCTACCAGAAAGGATCCCGGAGATGTGGGATACGCGAATACTTACCAGGATGAGCAGATTTAGTGATTTTGCCTGAGTCTGTTATTTTCTAGAGGAAGAGTTCGCATTAGTAATTGAATTAGGAGAAAGACATATGAGCGCGCACTTTGAGCGTGTATATTCTATTGCCCGACTCATCGAGGACGTACATCAAATGCATGGTGACAATGGCGCGGCGAACAAGTCCAACCCCCACGGCGCAAGAGCAAATTTCTGACAGCAGCTAAGGTTAGGGCTTCAAATTTCCACGTGATATGTCAAAGCTTGAGATATCCGAATCGTCATCGATTTCAGTTCCGAATCCAGCCGCAACCACTTTGCGTTCTACACTATCAAGATGGTCAAAGTCATTGAATCACAGCAAGAGTTTATGGAAATTGTAAATATATAACCTGCCTCCATCTAATTGTCATGAACTGAACTCACAATGTCTGGCATTGCCCATTGAAGATCAACGGCGATACGCCTGTAATCATCGACTTTTGGGCAACATGGTGTGGGCCTTGTAAACAGATATCACCCGTATTCGAGAAACTTTCTACGAAGCCCGACTTTGCTGGTGTCAAGTTCTTCAAAGTCGACACCGATGCACAGGAGGCTATTGCACAGGAAGTCGGCATTACTGCTGTACGTGTTTATTTTTGCATTCGTCTGTGATCAAGCTCGACCTGACTATTCACTGTTTGTCTATCCTTTCTAGATGCCCACCTTCATGGTCTTCCGCAATGGTGAGAAGATCGAAGAAACTAAAGGCGCACTTCCAGCTAATCTCACGGTAGATACCCGTCTCTTAATTGAAAGCTTTGAGCGTCATGTATTAATCGCTCTTCATTTAGAAACTTGTCGAGAAAGCTGCTAGCTTAGCCCCCGCCGCATAGAACGACTGCATGTAGTGGAGTAATTGATGAAAACAATCTGTATCCCCTCGAGAATGTAGAATTGTATTTCATCATCATGTTTGTAGAATCACTCTCCATAAATCAATCATCGTGGAAGAAACGACAATATACATTATCCGTGACCTTTTATTGTACAACATTGTGGATCTACTTCCCCCTCTACGCATAAGCTTCGACGTCCTCCTTCGTGGGACCAGAAGGGTCATCCGAAGCAGCGAGGTTACACTGATGGAAAGCACGGACCTGCTCCTTTGTGAACGCACCTACAACAGAGTGGAGAACTCCACGGTTATGAAAAAGGACAAGATCGTTCTCGCGCCAATCGTGTGGATACACAAGCTAATAGAATACTTGAGAGACAAGCAGCCAATAGGTGTATAAATGCTTACTTTTGGAGCGATAGCTGGTCGCTGCATCTTGTATAACAAATCCCGAACCTCCTTCAGATCAGTGATATGAGCTCCATCGGGATACAAGGCGCCGTCCCGACTCGCTCCCGCAGGCAGAGGGTCGACGATAAGCTCCGCAGCACCACAAGGATGAACTTGGAAGTGCAAATTGCCCGTTACAGGGTTCTTCCACACAACGGGAAGCACCTTCCGACGCTCCTCCTCCCATGGAGGAAGTTCATCCAATGGCAGCTCCAAACCCTCACTCTCGATGCCCAGTCCAGTGGACATGGCATGTGCAGGAGCCATCCACACATACGGGTGTGGCGCATATCGTACTCGGCTTCGTACAGCGAGACTCTTCAGGTCTTTAGGTAGGATATCGAACATGGTTTTCCCGCTAACAAATGCTGTAGTCCCCAAAGGCACGTCGAGTTCGTCACCAGTTCCATCGTCGTATCGACATGTCTGGTGGTTGCCTTTAGGGACATTGATGCCATAGAGAGTAGTGACTTTGGGCGGCGATAAATCGTATAAAGCAGCGTCGATGTGCCATCTGTAGAACCGAGTAATGCCCTTGGCTTCGTCTTCGGGAGTGACTCGGGTCTTATGGAAAGTACTGTGCGAAGGGTGTTTCAACATGGCTTCGGCGAGACCTTCGTGATTGTAAACGGTCCCATTTCCGATAAGTTGGACTTGTGGAACACGAGGAATGGTCTTCAAATCAGGATGCAGAATGGATTTCTTCGTGCCTTCGGTCTTGTTGTTTCCATGGCCATAGTTTTCCGACTGAGGATCGAAAGCCTATCGATAGATGTTAAACAAAGTTCTTATCGAGCCAGTGTGATTAATTATCTCATCACGACGCACCTTAGTGAGAGCATACTGTTGCTCTGGCGTGAGCTTCACATCGCGAAACAACAGCGCGTCGTGCTGTATAGTACACAGTCAAGAATATGGTAATCCATATGTCAGTGCGTGAATACCTTGTATAAAGCATCCTTGATTTGTTCAAACAACTCTGGGCTTAACGAGCCAGGATCTACGCCCCTAACTTCTCTTCCAAAGTCTATGAATTTTGATGCGTCTGCTGAAGCTGGCAAAGGTAGAGGAACGAATTCGACGGCCATTAGAATTCAGAGTATATGAGGTGATAGTGAAGGAAAGAAAGAAAGGGAAGAGCTCCAGCCGTCATGAGGCATTTACATATCTGTTCATACGATATCGGAGCTTGGCTCATACGTCCAGGTCCTGACATAATAATATGTATCAGTTCTGGACCGAGCAAAAAAGTCAATTGATTGTAATTAATACCGTATGTAAATACTGGATCGGTTTGGAATCCTTAGACAAGACAATACATACAGTAGATGACCAGCATATCTATCAACATCGCACACACTTCTAGACATCCAACTCAGGAAGATGGACAGCTGCCAACCACGCCAGAACAACCTCCACTCGTGGACCATGCAGGGGAATATTGAGTGGCATTGGAGAGTCTTGACCTCCTTTCCGCTTTCCTTTGGTCTTCTCCTTCTTCTTCTCCGCCGCCGCCGCTTCTGCACGCTCCCGTTGCCTAGCAATCACCGGAGCAAGAAGGATACGCAGACTGTCAAGAGCATCAGCGGCATCAGGTCTTGGAGAAACGTTTGAGGAGATTGTCGACGAAGCAAAAGTGTCCACTGAGGCCGAACTTGCAGTAGCAGTTGAAGCACTTGCGCTACAGCCGGGTTCAGAGGTAGAAGACCCGCCTTCACCGACGTCAGTGGCTGAGGACTCAGTACCAAGTACATCGTCATAAAGGTCTGTGGTCGTGGTAGTAGGACTCGAGGAGCCTGAGGTTGAAGCCGGACTATATATTGATGCAGCCCGACTGACGGGAAGCGATGAAGGAGGGGTCGTTGCGTTCCTTCCACGAAGTACCAGAGCATACTCATCTTCAAAGTGGCCCTTCTTCCAGCCGCCTGCCAGTCGTTCTAGGACTTCCACGAACTCTGCTTGAGCCATGGACCGGGGCGGTAAAAATACAGGATATCCTTCGAGTCCATCCACCAGAGAAGCAGTTCTGATGAAAGTAGGAAGAATTCGAGAAAAGTCTCCTAGCATAAGGAGCGCAAGCAGAATCGTGTAGTGAGACTCCACAACGAGTGGATGATAGGTCGTAAACATCGTAACAGGAGGAGGGATGTGGGTGGAATAGCCCGTGTAAGGAGAAGAAGAGCCAGAAGAAGTGGAGTAGTTACCTGGTCTAGTAGACTCTGATAACGTGAAAGCATACTGCGTCTGTTCCTTCAAATCCTCCCGCCCCGTACCACCTTTCCCTTTCTCATGACTGGGATCAGCCTCCAGCGTATCGAAATGGCTTAGAAAGCGTTCATGATCCCGTATACCTTTCTTAATGTACGACGTGATTTGTTCGCGAAACCCATCCGCTGCTAAGGCCTTTCGATAGGCTTTCAATTTCGGTCCGTCAGATGATCCTAAAGGACCTCCCGGGTTTCCGATCTCGACGCCACCATATAAGCTATCCTGTAAATAGCACAGACGCAACTCGGAGGTATCGAAGGCGTAGTGGTTAGGTGGGTTATTTTTGAAATAATGTTTGGATTTGAAAGTCACTTCTTTGGGTCTTGCGTTTTCGTCGAGGCCCTCGACGTCCAAAACAGTGAGTTCGATTAAGTGAACGGCTTTTTGTAGATATGCTGAGCCGCGCAGAAATAGGAGTTGAGGTTCAATGGGGTCAGGAGCGTCAGGGAGTGCAGAAGGGTGAAGCGGCGGTGGGAGGTCGCCAACATCACCCATCGCACTATCCCCTTCGCCACTGGCCTCCTCATCTCCATCTTCAGCGGCTGCACTAGTTCCATTGGGAGGAGCTTGCCCATTTGTTCGCCTTCTTCCACCGCCAGTATTCCTACCTTTCTTCTTCTTACCACTTGCACCTGCACCCCGACCACCTTTCTCCCGCATGTTGCCCTTCCCACCTGGGTTGTCGAAGTCTTTGTGATCGTGCCTCAGCATTTTAGCTCTACGGACTGCTCGCGCCTCCTTCAATGCATGTGTAAAGTCTTTGATTGCCTGAGTATATTCATCTCGGAAACAGTGAACGACGCCTCTGGTGCGGAAGAATTCGAGCCGCTGGGGATTTGCCGCAATTAATTCGTCTAGAATTTGTGTTGTTGTAGATTCGGCTAATTGCCTGATACAGTGATGTCAGAGAGGCGTACTAGCCTGAGGAACAGTACCAACCGGGAAGGTATCTTTTCATGGAAAAAGTGAACATATTTTGCATCAGCGTCATTTGGATCTGAAAATGGGATTTAGTATGTGGCGAAAGACACATGAACTACCGCACATCACGTACCAACTTTCAATACTTTCTCCGCGACGTCGTCAAAAACACTACCGCCCTGCATCACCATCACACTAGACGCAATCTCGTCTGCCTTGTACGCCTGTGCCAACTTCTGAACTGCAAGTGCTCTTAGTCTGTGAATTCTCATCGCACTCATCGCGACGTTTCTGCCACCATTTCCACCCAAAGGGTTGATTCCAAGTGTTTGGGCAGCGGCCCACGTACTTCCATTCAATGCATAACCGCTCATACCACCAAATACACCGGGGGAAGATAACTCTGCTGCAGAAAGTCCGGACGAGGCACGTACAGATAGTTCCGCGGCTTCGTCAATCAAACGACGGATTGAAGCTACATTTTTTAACACTCCAGGGTCTATAGGAGGGGGAGGAGCGGTACCTGGTTTAAGCAACGGTAAAGGAGATGGTGGTGGAAGCTGCGTTGTGGTAGTTAACATATAGTGTTCATGGTCAATGAATCGGCCTCCTCCGGGAGAGTCAAGCTCGGATCTGAGGCTTTCGAAGCCTCGGTCACGCAGCTTTAGATTTGTGGTACCGGTGATTGGAATCCTGGAACTACTGAATGGTTGAGGAATTGGTTCCGGAACTGTAAGAGTTGCTGGATCCAGATTTAATGCAAATAGGGACTCGAGCAATTCCACAGGCAATTGAAGCCATGGTCCCTGGTTAATCCGTGTAAGTAGATAAAACTTTGAGCAAGAAATTAAGCAGACGCACATGATACGAGCTGATATACTTCCAGTGTTTATTCCTACTGATGCACAGCACTGATGGACGCCCCTCTGCTTCTCCAGACTCAGCGGCCTTTTTGGCGGCTGTATCTTTCGCTTTGGCTGCTGCGGATTTCTTTGGCTTCTTCTTCTTCTTCTTCTGAGCAACAGAATCCGTGTGATCCGCTTCTGGCTCAAGTATTGGTTCGTTTTCGAGGGGACAGCAATTTTTAACAACAGAAGATGGCACTGGAACAGCTGCGGCTTTAGGGAGAGACGCCATGAGGGATTTGTGAAAAATCAAGATTGTATACTATATAGCAAGGATATAGCCGCAATAAACGGAATTGATTGAACTGGAAGTGTCAGAGAAATTATCTTCGCCGTTTTACGTTATAGACTCTCCTTGATGATTTCTCTCGCGGGTCAAAGCGTCATTTCTCAACTGCCGATTTGACCTGTCAAAGAGTTAACCAGTTCATAGAGCATGTCAGTGGCAACACATTGCAGCACATTGTTTCCTAATATCATATTCTCAGTTACCCTAATTTGCTACACGTGTTCGGCAATATGCATAGAACTCCTAGTGACAAGATCCGCAGGCATCTGCTGAACTCTGTCCTGAAAAGGCGGACACACTCTTGCCATCTTTAGTACCTGGTACATCCATGCTAGGATTTTTGTCAAAGAACGACTGAGGTTTGATAGCAATGTTCAAATGCTCGACAGGCATCCTAAATGAATGAAATCTCAATATCAATCATATGTAGAACAGGAAACCAATATGGAACATACACAGGCCAATCTTCCGGTCGTGGAATATGAGTGGTGCCTACAGTCAAAAACACCAACAGATCTTCGTCCTTTACAGGAAGCTTTCCAGCGACCCACGAACCGACCGAATCTTCCGGTTGGGCCCTTGTTTGTGGAACGTACTTCCCGGCTGGCCACATACGGCCTCCCTTCGGACCTTCAACGTCCTTGACAACCCAGATAGGATACTGGGTGAATCCAGCACGACGAAGAGCCCAACTGTCTGACCTCGCCATGATAGGTGTAATACCACCCTTCATCGAAATCGAGTACCCAACATCCTTCCCACTAGCATAGTGCTTTCTAGCTGAATTTGTTATTCTCCACCGTCTCTCCTTGGCGAAATCATACTCTCTTCCACCTTCTTTCTCTAGAACGGTCTCCGTCGTAGTGAACGCATTTCCGGCAAAGTTAAAGTCCTCTCCAGTAGCCGATTTTTCACCTCCGATAGGAATGACATCTTGTTCCACGACACTGTTTTTGATGCCATCCACCATGGGATCAATTCGGAAAGAGAACATGTGCTGATGATAATGCGCGTTGACGCCAGGTGCGACAGTCGTACCGAATGAATTTGGTTCGCCTTGTTGTTGGGCATAGACTTGCAGGATCCCCGTAAGGCGAGCCTCAATCTCGATCGAACCATCCTGATAAAAGAGATAGTTCCAAATGTACTCTGAATCGAAACCATCAGTCATCAAATAATATTAACGATCACTACTCACCGTAGTTAGCTAACGTACAGACCATGCTGACCACCAACCTCCTTCGCCTAGTGGTCTGAGTTCTTCCTCCAGGACGATAGTCGGTGTGTTTCCAGAGAACTCCGTTGTCCTCTTCATGGATGCAAATCACGTTCTTTATCACGATTGCAGCTCCAGAATGCGAAACATAAGCACCAGGCTAAACGATAATTGATGTTCAGCGTGCAGTGCATTACGATGTAGCATGGGCATACGAGATAGTGTATCTGACCAACGCAATCACACCCAAGCGACAATTCGTTAGCCATAGTCCCCATACCATATTCGCCACTAAGGAACCTTATTCAGAACATGATCGAACGAAATAAACGCTTCCGAACGCTCACGAATCAAAAGCGAATTTACGGGGATGAGGATACTCCGGTGCACCATAAGGAACAACCATCTCAGCGAGGGAAAGACGGTAGATAATGGGTCGAATTTCACCGTGGTCGTTGTACGTGATTGTCGAGAGGACTATACCCTCTCGGTGACTGAAAGCTACACAGATCAACATCAGCAATCAAGGTTTTTGTTCTAGGACACAATATGCTCGCCGATGTGCATTTTCCAGTTCTGCCATTCAAGCTCATTTCCGTTCATGCTAAAGCTCACACCCTCGGGTTGTAGGATGTGCAACGGCTTGATATCCTCTCTCGGCTTGAACTGCTTCTTTTCTTTAGCTTCAATACCAGCCGGACCAAGCACTTCCTCTGTCTTTGCCATGAGATCGGGAAGGAAATCGAACGCCTTCTTAGGAGGAGGGATGCGTTCACGATTCGAAATCTTAAAAGACTCCTCGGCACTCGAGAGAGGTGGGATTTCCGTCTTGGGCACTGAGAGTACGGGTCCATTGGCAGTGGATTTATAGTGTGGTGGGAAGTCGATCTGGAGAACCTCTTCGGTGTTGGCATCTATTACTACGACAAAGTCCTGTGACGGGTTCTCAACGATTATAGAGGGGAGATAAGAGGAAGAGATACCATAGGGTGTGCGTAGAGATTGTCATGTTCTGAAAACCGAGCAAAGAGCAGCGCTTGCTGAATTCTCCGCGCCTGAGGAAAACGGTCGTCATATCCGATCGACCAACCGTCGCAGTAGATTTGTTCGGGAAGTACACCTGGTAAGCACGGAGTAAGCATGAAGCGGAATTTTGAACAAAGCCATAGTCAATACATACCAACAGCCTTAGCGAGATCCTGTACATTCTGATCTGCCTTGACAATCTTTTCACATCGGATAAGTTCTTCGACTGAAATTTGAGGCTGGACACCATCTGGAAGTTTATCGAATGTGTCCACAACCCATTTTCCTTCCGAGTGAAGGGACAATATGACATTGTAGGAAAAACCGTTGACAACATCAAGGAACTGAAGCAGTCGAGGTCAGTCAATGGTTACAAGGGCATAGTGATACTCACATCGACCTCAGCCCTCCTAACGATCTGCGCAGGGGGTTCAGGTGCTGTTTCGGGAACCAGAGGGATACCAAGATAAGCTAAGACGGCTTTCTTCGGGGGAGGAAGCAGGTACGTGGTTATGAACTTGACAGCTTTGATCGAGTCGAGTTCTGAGTTGGATGTGATATAGTGGCGAACGGTAAAAGTGATAGCTGCAATCTGGTATAGGTATAGATGTAAGTAGCGGTAGCATTCAGATTCTGGAAAAAAAGTTACTTCATCAGCAGTCAAAGGATCCAACGGATGTTGAAATCCAGTTGGGACAACATGAGGCCTCTCCTGTGCTGTGGTAGCTGTTGCAGGTACTGAGACGGTACTCGACATGACGAAAGACACCAAGTAAATCTATTGAGGACGTTAGATGTAAGACAAGCTCGAAAATCATATATACTGACCTCGAATCGATAACGATCGGAGGGAGCAGGAGATAGATAACAGTCGTTGTGCCGTCAGATGAGGGCGGGAAGGAAAAGAAGAATTGGAAGCATGTGAGTGCCCTCCAGATTGCAGCCGCGGCAGGCTCCGATACTTCAATCAACGATACCAACTCCCGACCTGGTGTCCCGACTGTTAGCACACCAGGTAACGGTGTTCCGAATCCCGAATTCCGAATTCTGATAGTGTCAACCACGTAGCAAATAAAATGTCGAAATTGAAATTTGACTGGAAATTTGGATGTAATGCGAACCGCGTGCATGAATTTGCATGCACTCTCGATTTCTTGAACTTGTTTGCTCATAGGTTAATCAAACAGGGAATACAGAAAGTGTAAAAAGAGGATCTATGCTGTTCGTGACCACATAATTTCTGATTCGGCGGACATACCAATAGGCATGACGAATTCAACCTGACTCCGAGTTTTGGGCTTTCATAGTCACAGTCATTAGAAATTGAAGGGAGTGTTTATATGGAGGAGTAGGTTCGTGGTTAATGTTAAATAAGCTATAGTCAATGAAAGTTTAAGTATCTGACGAGTGTGCGGGGAGTTTTCGTGACACACCAGGACACAGCATCTCTTCTAAATTCACTCTCCACCTGAATAATTCTCATCCCATGCAGATTTGTTGGTAGTCCTGGAAATAATAGGCCTATAATCAGAATTCGGAAAATGCGAGTCATGGTAAAACTTGAGCTTCACTGCTGTCGAACAACTGGCAAATTCAATAATTCTGGAGGACCATGTGACCTAGATGTGTGAGCAATCCACGTCGTGCTTGGCGTTGTATATTTTTAGCACATTGTGTGCCTGGAGTACCACGGTGGTGAAGCAGCGGTGTTTCTGCTACGACCAGGTTACAACCTGTACAGTGTAAACTTAGCTACCCCGCATTCCTTTGTCTCTGGAGGAAAACTCGGAAGAAATCTTTGATTGATTGTCATTCTTCTTCTGCCAGACCTGCAGTAGTAGACGATTTTTCCTCTATTCATGATGAACTATTCCACAGTCATGTCTAAGCGCAACTCTTTGACTGGTAGTTCTTCCTCCATTTTGTGGGTAAGATTCTATCTCGAGAGCTGGCACGTGGACCCAGTTTCTCATATAGTTCATCCTTTTATTCTCATGCAATCCTGTACTTGCACGAGCTGATCCTATGTGCCTTGCCTGTGCGACTCTTTCCAATGCCAAATTTCTGCCAAGCTTTACCAACTTTCCGAAGCCACTTTCATGCCCATTTTGGTCACAATGAAGTTAGATTTCTGTCGGTTCTTTCAATTCATTCCGCCCGGGACTTGGTCGCTGTTCTCCTTCAAACCACTGTCGATATCTCACCTCTGGCTCATCAACATACTGGTGAAAGTCTTGGCCTAACAATCATCCAGGGGTAGCATTCTGTGCATGACAGGCGTTGTGCCCAATCCGAGTCTTTTGCTTATTGGCCGCTATGAAACGCAGTATGGATAACTTATCCAGCTCACGAAATGCCTCACGCGACGGGCTTCTTGAGCTATCTCGTCTTGCCTCTATTCAAGCTCACTGCTATTGGTGCATCCTTTACCTAGTGTTCCAACCCAAAAGCACGAGTATAAAAGCTGAATAGGTTGACACTCTAAAGCTCAGCACGTCTAGCCTGCTACTCCAATCCAAGATGAAGCTCCTCGTTTCTACTGTCTCTGCTGCTCTCCTAGCTCTTCCGGTATTCTCAAAGACCCTACCCATTACACTCGACATTGTGAATGCCCAGGGCGCACCTGATGGCTTCAGCCGAAGTAAATTTCAATATTTTCAAATGCTCTTTTTTGGTGATGCTCATCCGCTCTCAAGGCATGGTCACCGCAAATGGAACGTATCCCGGTCCTTTGATCACTGCAACCAAGGGTGATACTCTCGTTGTCACAATCAACAACAAGCTCGTACGTGCAAGCCCGACTCTAATATAATACAATGACACTAATCTTTTCGTGCTTTTGCAGGATGACGATACGATGCGTCGCAGTACTTCTCTGGTTATTACTAGTTGTCTTATAATCTCTTTATGGTGCTGATTTTCTGGGAACAGGACTTTGATGGAATATTCGTCAATACCCCAAACTCGTTCGATGAAGGAAGCTCCTTTGTGACAACTTGCCCTGTCGCACCTGATGCAAGCTATACATATACTATCCCTCTGGTAGACGGCCAAGCTGGAACATTCTGGTACCACAGGTGAAACTGATAGTCCTTCAAGCGTTCGATATCCTTGCGACTGATTTGACGACTTGACAGTCAACTAAGCGTACAATATGTTGATGTATGCGCTGAAATTCTGTAAATTTGTAACTGGGATTGATCTTTGCGTTTAACTTAGGGTCTACGCGGAGCACTTATTGTATATGGCGCGTATCGACGGCCCTTGTTTTGTTGGATAAAATCTCAATATTTCTTTGCAGACCCCGAGGATCCTCTTAAGCATCTATACGATGTTGATGACGAAAATACCGTCGGTATTCTTATTTGGCCTCGTCCATTTGGATCCCTAATTTGCCCATTAGATTTGGCAAGTTGGTGACTGGTGGCACAACACCACCCTCCCTCTGCTCGCTGGCTACGTTGCGACTGGTATTGTCCCAGTCTCCGACAGCGGAACATTCAACGGTGTTGGAAGATACAACGGCGGACCCGATGTCCCATTCCACGTCGTCAACGTCGTTCAAGGCACTCGATACCGATTCCGAATCATCAACACATCTGCGAGGAATGTATTCACAATTTCAATCGACAGTCACAACATGACTGTATGTATACTATCTTTTTAACCGCACCAATTGCTTACTCAAAACCTGCAGATCATTGAAACTGATGGTACCCCCACTCAACCCATGACCGTGAATTCTATCGATATGCTTGCTGGTCAACGCCACTCCATTGTCGTTGAAGCTAACCAGCCCGTAGCCAACTACTGGATCAACGCTCCTTACGTTGGCGGTGATCCGACCAGGAACTTGAACCGTGCGTGACTTCCTTATATCCTAGATTCAGCATTAGAATTCCGCTGCTGCAGAAAACGCCACTCTCTCCCGTGCTATCTTACGATACAAAGGTGCGCCTGCGGAAGATCCTTCTGCCCCGATGTCACTTGGCCCTGCTGGTGCCGCGTTGAATGCACTTGTGGAAGCCAATCTTCGTGTAAGCTTGCGATTCATCAAAGCAATATCTGTCTAATACTAAGGTTCAACACAAAGCCTTTGGTCGCTTCTCCTGCTCCTGAGGCCGACATAAATATCACCCTCAATCTCGTGGTTGTCAGTACACAATCATCATTGTATCACCTGATAAAGGTTATATTGACAATCACAATCAGACTGCTGGGAAAGCTCAATGGAACGTCAACAATGTCAGCTACCTCGCACCGGAAGTCCCTACCCTCGTCAAGATCCTTGAAGGCGCCAACAGTGCTGACGACTTCAACGTCACTGAAAACACCTTCGTTCTCCCTGCCAACAAGATTGTACAGGTCATTTTCCCGCCTAGCATTGACGACGAGGCGCATCGTGAGTTCTCTAGAGCCCTGAGTCTTAATGTGATCTCATTGACCTGTATTCTTTGTTAGCCTTCCACTTGCACGGTGTACGTCTCAGAGATTCTCGGCCTTCCTCATACTAATTTACTGCCTTTTGCACAGAACAACTTCTGGCTTATCAAGTCCAACAGTTCTGAAGAGATTAACACCCAAAATCCCATTAAACGTGATGTGAGTAGATCTTTCCTCCTGTAAGTGTAAGTAGTCGCTAATACGATACTTATCTTTTGAAGGTTGCTGGTGTCGGGTCTACGGGCACCATCATGCGATTCTCAACTGCTAATCCGGGTTAATCGATTTCTTCTTCGTGCACCGAAATTGTATTAAACTTGTTATCAAAAATAGGTCCCTGGTTCTTCCACTGCCACATTTTCTGGCATTTCCAAGCCGGGCTTGCGACTGTAATGGCGTCGGGTCTTGAAGAGACGCGCAAGGAAGTTAACCCAACAAAAGCTTGGGATGCGTTGTGTCCTGCGTACGACGCTCTTCCTGCTGACTTACAATAAATAGTCCTATTTGCCGCATGTAAATTTTACTTGGTGAAGATTGGGTTTTGGGTGTTTGGATGTTTGGGTCATACTTCCTGTTTCCTGACCATCTATATCTATGGTATTAAGATAAGAAAATTGTATTATAACTGCACTTCTAACGAATGAATGCGTTTACTACAAGTCCGAATAATAGTGAAGTCCAGTGCGCTCATCATAAAGAACCTGTAGACTGACTACCGTACTTATTGCTTTCAACTAGCGGTACTGAAGCAGGTGCATACCGACTTGCGGCATTTGCGTCATCCTGGTTAATGAACCGAGTGGGCCAGAAAAAGCAGTACGTCGTCATAACAATCCACAAAGGGAGAGCATCAAGCAAGAAAAAGTACCCTTCATGCGTTGCCAAGTAGCCGTTGTATCTGTAAATTGAATGAGTCAGCGCGCGGATTGACTGGTGTTATGCTGTTAGCGCTCACCCTCCAGCGAATTCAGCAATGCGAAAGGCCGATCGGGTCTAGGAGAAGCTTAATTATTTCGTTGGAGAAGAAACGTTAAACATACCAAAATGCCTGTGCATGTGAAACACATAGTGAAGTACAAAATTTTCCAGTTGGTAGTTGTAGACGTCTTAAAGGGGCCGGCAACTGATAGCACTGAAGATTGTACATCCCAAGCCTTTGGATACTTGGTGAGCCTTTCAAACAGAGCAGAATCAATATACCATTCGAATATTTGACGGAAAATCGGAACGTACACTCTGAATCCAAATGTGACCAAGAGAATAGTAAAGAGACCGAAGGAGACGAGTTGTAGGACCAGCCCTACCATTGAAACCTAATGGGACTTTAGTTGGAAATAGTGGAGATGATAAATTTGAAATGTACTTACTGTCGTTCCAATTGTTGCCATCTTTGCCGAAGCCGACATTCCTCCACCGAATGCTTGGACCCAAAAAGTGATAACATCGCTCCAGACAAAGATCTTAGTGATACGACGAGATGGAATCAACAAGCAGTCGTCCGCAATGTCGCGTCCCAAACTATTGGCTAATCGGGATAGAAGTATATAATCCGTGGCGAGAAAGGCACATGGCTGTATAAGTGTGCATTAATTTGAGTGAAACGTGAAGATGAGTGTACGATAGTACCGAAAGCAGAACAAGCTGTTCAAAAAATTCAAGTTGTCAGCAGTGCGTCAAAGCAGAATAAATAATATTCTGTACCATGTCTTCCAAGATGTAAAGTGCCAAAGAATACGGTGAATGGGAAACGGCAATTCGTAAAACCAACCCGATTGTCATACCTTTCAAATGGAAAGTCAGTCGAACTAGAGCTTAGCTGAGTGGGAAAAGAAACTGACATGTCATTCCAATCGTCAAGGTCAACATGTAGCGTTGGCCGACGCGGAAAAAATCTATGTATACGTAGTGGTAAGGCATATAGGCTCGATTTCGACCTGAACATTCAAAGCACTCACGGATCCAATGCAAGAGGCCGGAAACTCCGTACATGGCTGCCCCAATAACGGCGGGCCACACTTTCATTACAAAACCAGCACTGTTTTTCGTCAACCATAATATTAGTATTTTCGTCGAAGGAGTCAACTCCATGGACATACACTGGTCGCTCTGTGGTTGTGTCCCGTGTCTCAATGTCGTGAATACTCCGCTGACAGGCAAAATTATTAAGTGGGTTGAAAGGGCATACTCACGGTGAATGAGCCTACGGAATTTAGATTGGGGCTCTCAGAGCTCGCAACTACAAGGGCGACGCCATACAACATAGCTGATAGAAGGGAGATGCGGTTGAACATCGACATTATGAAAAAATGATGAAGGGGGAGAATTGGATTTTAGGCAAAGAAAATCTCAGTCGGTCGAAATATAATGCGTATATATCTATCTATCTATCTAATGAGCGAAAAGGAGCGAGGTTCTTGGATTAACATTGAACGCAGCATCATCCGAATAGCGAGGTGATTTGATCGAGATTTGGTTTGAATGTTGCCTCCGCATTGTAGGTTCTGGAATGAGGATAGAAATTCAAGGAGGCAGTGCTCAAGATCAAAATCCTGACATAATTTCGTCTTGGAAGCCATATTGATCGTTCGACGTTTCGTTCGCCATCATCTTAGGTAGGTCTTAGGATCCCGTCTCAGGATGCGTCTCAGACTATACCCATTACTGACCGGTACTGACCATGGTATCAAGGAATTAGACGTATTTCCCATTGTGGAGTCGATGGAGCAGCATCTTCAGTGTGGGTGGGTCAAGACTAAAGGCTGCCACTGAATGGTCAGGTACAGTCTCTACGTTAACAGCTTTTCTGCTTTTTGGGTAATATCCCAATACTGGAACTGTTGTGTCTCCTGTGCCCGGTGTAAAAAGCTGTCGAATCAATTAGGAGAACGATCAAGTTTACGCTCATCGTTGGAAATCCGCAGCTACGTCTGAAGAACCCAGAGGAACGTTGCACAGGATTTTGATCTTGCGCGTGTAGTACAGAGGTGTACAGCCCCTTATTTACCTTATTCCACCACGGATAGTAGGAATGCGTACGCGATGTTCAAACCACCTCGCTAACTTGCAGATCGCTGCGTCCATACGTTTCTCCAAAGACCTCGCTCTTTTTCTGCCATTATATTTTATTGAAAACTGGGATGCCTTTTACTACTAAACACCAATTCCCTCAATCGTCACTTGACATCAGAGAGATGTTCTGCAAGCAGGTTTCCCTTGTATTGGCGATGTTTTACGGTGCCGCACTTGTCGTCGCGAGCTCTGAGGGCTCAAATCTGAACTCTGTAAGTTCATCTATCGCTGCTCTTTCAGGAAACTCAATATTTTCCATGTGTGTAGCGGAGTATCAGCGACATCGAGACACGGGACTCGACCCGACCAATGTAAGTCCATGAACTTTGAGTTTTTGAGAATACATGGCCGACAAACTCGAAACAGTGCCGGTTTCATAATGAAAGTATGGCCTGCAGTTATTGGAGCAGCCTTGTATGGAATTTCTGGCCTCCTGCATTGGATCCGTGAGTGCTTCGATTTCCCAAGTCAAAATTGAGCTTAGTGTTTTGCCTTCATTCAACATAGATTTCTTTCGGGTTGGCCAGCGCTACATGTTGACTTTGACGATTGGAATGACATGTCAGTTCTTTTCGCCGACTTTGTACTACTCTAGTTGACTTTGAACCGAAAGTAATGACAATTGGGTTGGCTCTACGAATTGGTGTCTCCCATTCACCGTATTCTCTGACACTCTACATCGTGGAAGACCTGGTACATAATGTCATTTAATCTCTTCTCTAACGCGCTGCTCACAACCTCTTCTTGAATAGCTCGTCCTGCTTTCGGTACGATCGTGCATTCGTCTTTACGTTGCAGTCGCATTAAATCACAAATAGCCTTGCGCCTTCCTTGCCACAGATTATATACTTCTATCTCGATTGGCCAACAGTCTAGGACGCGACATTGCCGACGACTGTTTGTTAATACCTTCTCGTCGTATCACCAAAATATTCGTGTGGAGCGACGTTATCACCTTTTGGGTCCAGGCCTCTGGTGGAGGAATGTCAGCATCTGAAAGTCTGTCCTCGGCCGGAACGACAGTAAGCTGATTCCAAATTTATCATCTGTACTTTGTTTGGAACCCTAGTACCAATAGGTTGCAATGGTGGGACTAGTCCTACAACTCGTCTCTTTCGCCCTCTTTACTTGTCTATTGATCTCGTTCGGGTTCAGAGTGTACGTTCCAATGTTTTCCTTTGGGGTCTTAGAATGACGCACTGATTCTGCCCCCCTCATAAGACGCACAAAATATCCCGACGCTTGGGATGTACAATCTTCAGTGCTGTCAGTTGCTGGTCCCTTCAAGACGTCCACGACTACCAACTGGAAAATTCTGTACTACACCATGTGTCTCACATGCACAGGGATTTTGGTATGCTCAACGTTCCTTATACAAGCAAATAAGTAATACTTTTCCAGACCCGATGCGCCTTTCGTATTGCTGAATTTGCTGGCGGGTAAGCACTGACAGCAGTACCAGCCAATCCCGAGCTCACTCGTTTAATCTCCAGATACAATGGCTACTTGGCAACGCATGAAGGGTACTTTTTCTTGCTTGATACCCTGCCTTTGTGGATTGCTATGTCTCTCTACTGTTTCTTCTGGCCCTCCCGGTTCATCAATCAGGATGAAAAAAACGTCCAAGTCCGTGGTTCACCCTTTTCGTTGGTCGAAGCCAATAGAAACAATGATAATTATACGAGCTAGATACCTGCATAAAGGCTTTTTCTTTGTCGTTCTTTCTACTACTTTCCTTACTTCGTGACTTTTTTGAAATTGTGGACTCTATTGAGGACCACTTTTCGCCGTGGACTTTCGTTACTTACCTAGTACTTGCAAAAATACGAATCTACGTCCGACGTTTGTCAAGGAATCATCATATCGGCCGACAATTTCTCCCCAAACCTTCACAATGAGAATAGTGGGGGATCCATACATAAAGGCAATAGAAAAAATCAAAAAAAATAAAAATGAAAAAAGTATGGAAAGGAAACGATGTAATGTACTTGCTCTCTTTCTCTATCAATAGCACACTTTACGACAAAAACTGGATCGCAAGCAAAGAATGCGCACAGATAGCGGATACTATTGATAGATCTACAGGATGAATTTACAAAACATCAGATAACAGAGCAACAGTGATTAAGACTGTATGTAGAACGGCCGTAATGTAACCTCGGCCCTCAACCAGCACCCCATTCATGCAGTAACCGTCTGAGCATCGTTTGGCATCCGGAGTGATATCTCCTCAACTCTCTTTGCTACATCTTCTGCAGTTGGAGCCGTAGTTGTCAGTGATTCTACAGCAGTGGCCGGTGTTGAAGAAGTTGATTCTTTCTCCTCCTCCTCCTCCTCCCCGGTCTCTTTCCTTGGCTCCGAAGTAAGCTCATCCTCAAGTTCTTCACCATCGATCTCAGGTACTACCTCGTTTACACGGGTGCCGTCCGGAGCGATACCACAGGTTCTACATTATTCAACAATGGATAGATCAGTTGGGTAAAAAAGGTCACAACTAGGTATCCATTCGGAATGCCAACTCACTCGATTATTTGTTGCCAATAATGTTCATGCTCAAACTCGTACTCGTATTCGCCGCCGAATTCTGCTTCCAGTTGGGATGCTGGTATTAATTCGAGCAAGTTTGGATTGAATCGCATCTATGAGGGTGAGATGGATGAATAGTTCGATATAAAACGGAGCAGAATAGTTCCTTACTTTATCTCTGGTTACGGGGTCTAGGAAAGGAGATATACCCTTGTAGAAAAAATTCAAAAGCAGCGGAAGATTGGTAACGATTGCTCGACCAAGAGTCTCAACATAATGGTGCTGTAGGATTGTAAGAACCTATTGAGGATAAGTAAATCGGAAATTCAGGTCAAACTGGGTAACACAAACTTTGCTAGCAACCGAGATCGGAGGATTTGTTCGAAGGGTTGTGGTCTTATAGTCAACAATGATCACAAGAGATTCTTGCCCGGGAGGCATGAGGTCCTTGGCTCGCTCTCTAGTTGAAAAGATAGATAGTATGTTAAATTCGATAGCAATCAAGGAATAATTGCACTAACAGACACCACACTAAATGTTTTAGCTGTCTCGGACTCGTTTCCGTGTTCTGCCTTCCAGGACGCATGTAGATGATAGGCCGTCCGTTATTGTCAAAGCCATTGATGACACTGGTAATTTAATTTATGAAAAGTGGTTCAGCGCGTAGTACGACGCAAAAGCGGACAATTTCAATACGTACATCTTTCCGGATTCATCTTCAATCTTCACCTCGTCCGGAGTTATTAATTCTGGTTTGAATTCTCTTCGCCATTCCATTGTGTTTTTGATTCTTTTCTTTGCGTCATTTAAATGCCATTTTGAGGCTCTTGAATACCGAGGAATAGTGTCCGGCTTGTTCAACCATCTTCGTTCCCATTTGGCATAAGGATCCGAAGGGGCTAGAGATATTGACAATGCGTACTGTTATGGAAAGAAGTGAGTGTCTAACTCATGAGACGTTATGAGTTGCGGTACCTCTTTCACTTGCTTCATCATTTCGTTCTGCTTCTCATCATACTCGTGAATTGGTCCGATATCT
This sequence comes from Lentinula edodes, assembly GCF_021015755.1. Classification (NCBI taxonomy): domain Eukaryota; kingdom Fungi; phylum Basidiomycota; class Agaricomycetes; order Agaricales; family Omphalotaceae; genus Lentinula; species Lentinula edodes. The sequence goes on from NW_025764327.1 coordinate 395,611, forward strand.
GTTCCCGGCGCTGGCTTTGTGTGAATTTTCGTTGTTGTCTGGCTGAGAGTATCTTCTGAATGCGGCGATGCCGATCCCTTTATTACCTTAGAGCTTTTGGTGGAGAAGGTACTCTTTGTCGTGCCTGCAGTATTCGGCGGAGTTTCGTTGTTTTCTTTCTTGCTGTAACCAAAGAAACTCGACATGTTCCACACAAAAGCAGCCAGATATATTCAGCTAGGGGTAGCGAAGCTCTTTCGATAAAGCGCTCTCTAAAGACTAAGAAGCAAAAGTCTGAAAAGGACGACAGTGAAGGTTATTAACGAGTTCTTCGGTTCTGATGGTTAAACTTTAGTCAGCATCGGCGCTTGTTCACTAACAACATCTTGCCTTCAATCATCCGGGGCTCGATATGGACAATGAGTTTAAGCCTGCACTCATTATCGTGGATCTCCAAGAAGACTTTTGTCCACCTGCAAGTTTATTCATGCTTGCGCCATTCTTCAGGGTATCCTCTTATCGATTCGTAGAACGGCGCTCTAGCGGTGGCTGAAGGGCGGTCAATTGCACCCATAATCAACGATCTCCTTCGACTTCCTTTCGTCAAGAAGATAGCGACAAAAGACTTTCATCCACCAGACCATGTTTCATTTGCCTCCAATCATCCCGAACCACATAACAAACCTTTCACATCCTTCGTAACTATACCTAATCCCAATAATCCAAATGAAACTCACACCAGCCGATTGTGGCCCATACACTGTGTTCAGGGAACACCTGGTGCTGAACTAATACCTGAATTGGATACTTCCCTAGTCGACTTGGTAATAGAAAAGGGCCAAGATTCACGAGTGGAGATGTACTCTGCTTTTGAAGCACCGTTTCGGCACCCTATTGTCAAAGAAGCCAGTAGCAAACTGGCTCAGAGCTTGAGAGAGGCTGGTGTGACAGACGTATTCGTAGTCGGGTTAGCGATGGATTATTGTGTTCAAAGTACAGCGATAGACGCTGTCGCCGAGGGCTTCAAGACCTATGTTATCAGCGAGGCCACCAAAGCTGTTGATCCAACCGAACAGGGTTGGAAGAAGACCGAAAAAGAATGTGATAAGGCCGGGGTGAAATTCATAGCACTTGCTGGGGAGGAGCTTGCAAAGGTGAGATCGATGCAGGATGTATGAGGCGATGTAAGTAAGTACTAGACTACATTATAATGCATTCCTTCTTTTCCTTTTTCCCTCTACGTTGTTTGTAATCTTCTTTCTCCTGTTGCTTCTGTACTTCCTCTAACCGACGACGCTCCTTCTCGCGAGCATACCATTCACGTTCTCTCCGGGCACCTTCCTGTTCCTCAGCCTGAAGCTGTTGTGCCAACGCTAGACTAGGTAAGGATTAGTTGTTTCAATTGAAGAAAGGTAAATGGAGCCAGACATACTCCGCTGGATCTGATGGATAAAATTCTCCCTGCTCCATCTCCGCAGCTCTTAGTGCCTCCTCGGCTGTCTGTCCAGCAAAGTCCCCACCGGCAGGACTCGATTTGATGAACGAAGAATCAACAAAAGTCGACATGCTTCCCTGCACGTCTTCTATTCGTTCCCAGACGATTGACGGCTCGTTTAGAAAGATGTAGTCAGTAACCAGATTATATAATGAGGTGTCTTCCGGGGTATCGCGCTTGTATAAAACTGAAAGATGAAGGTTGCGGAAGAGCGCCATAAGAGCTCCGGGCTTGGTTGTAGAGGCTAGGTGAAAGAGACCATGATAGGTGAGCTGGGATTGTGTGCTGTCAAGAAAGCGACGTATGGAAGTAGCTATAGCACAGCTTAGGGAGCATTCGCAAATGGGGCAGCGCCATACACACCGTTTTCAATCTTCGCCCTCTCTTCATCTGAGTACACTGGTGATTTACTCGACTCGGCCTGTGGAATATCTGAATCATCCACGACAAACCGACCTTTCGTGACGTGATCTGCTTCTGCTATTAACATGACTGCACTGTCGTAGTCTTCTGTATGAGAAATGGCTTCCGCTTCTGGACTTTCTGGGTCGACAAGCCATCCGTGAATTAGGTCGATTCCGACTTGTTCAAAAAGTTTGAGTTCGCCACCAGTACCGTTTGGTCGAAAAGACTTGGCACCAGTGAATAGTGGATTTAAGTCCATACCCTCTTCATTCTAGAGCATCAGCCGCGTACGCAGGACCGGAGATCTTACTAACTTTGCGTACAGGGCATAATTTCAAGGGCGGCAGATATGTCCACGTCAGGACAGGTTATTAAGAGGTGTTCAGCTATTAATTGGGAAAGGAACTCGTATGACACAGTTTTCCGTTCAGGAGGCAGAATCTCTAAGGCGCCACGTAATATGAGGATATTGCCTGATTCCACGCGCGTCGTCAGCTGCGCGGTCTCTGAAAGGAAAGCCACGCACATATAGCAATGAATGAACACGGCCTATGATCAAAATTTAGCTAATTACCCAAATCAAAACGGAAATAAGAAACGGACCCATTGAAATTCTGCGTGATTATCTTGGTCGTCCTCCTCTTGTCGCCTTCTCCGAATTCTATCGTCTTGAGATACCAGACATCAGATACAGAGTTCTGGTAGTTGTCCACGGAAGCCTGAATTTGTTGTTGAGAAATTGTGTGTACGTTAGTTTCTTGCTGTGAGACAGGCTGGGATTGGGCGGTCATTGGATACAATGAGAGGCGTAATCCAGGACAATGCAAGAGTAGATAATGAAGACGAATATAATTATAAAAGGAGAAAAGGAATTGGGATGAGTGAAACTGCGCAACTTAGTGACTAGGAACCGGCCGGCATCTTACCTGGGTTTACTGACACTTAACTTGGTAAGATCTCATTCATTTTGGTCCACTGTTCCTACCTAATCTTTGAAACTGTGAAAGCAAGCTGTAACGCATCAATGATCCGGAGGAACCCTACACTAATTCCCATGAACGATAACGACGTTCAGGATATTCGGGACATCGTCAATAAAGGCAAGGTCGATCCTGAAGGAAACGAGGTCTTGGCAGCGAAGATGAAAAAACTGGCGGACAATCCAAACTTCACCAACGAGGACCAGAAAATGCTTGACAGTATGAGGATGTGGAAGGAAAGAGAAGATCATGAACGAACTGTCCTACCTGGTATGTTGCCGTTCTCTCCATCGCAGTGGCATGGAACTCATGCAAAACGAACAGCGGAAACGTCGGGCTCGGGCTCTGCGATGCGATTTTCATCTTAGATGAAACTGTATATTTTCGTGCTATTCCGAACTAAAAGAAGTTTTGAAACTTGATGTGGCACAGAATCGGAATTCGCAAAGCAGTCAAGCGACGTGCCCTAGTTTGACAATGACTAGAGTTTATCTAGCTAAGCTTTCATACCTTTGACCGTCAATTAAGATTTTACAGTCGATTGGATCCCTGAAAAGCTCGCACATTGGGTCGAATCGTCGTATGTATTCCCCATCTACTCCCGCACCATATACAACCTTCCCCTGTACGCCACTTACAGCGCGTCAGTCATGGTTAAGCAATTATTTATAATGCAGACAACTCTCGCTCTTTATTCTCCCTTCAAGTCATGCCTATATTTTCCTCTGCCAGCGACATCCAGTTCTACTACGCCGACAGCGGTGTACCTAGCATATCTGACTACACAACGTACTTTATCGTCCATGGTCATTCTTATCATGCAGGTCAGCAGTCCTTTACTGCCAATGCAAAATCTTATCGTTTGCTCGTAGGCATATTTCAAAGACTGCTTCCTGTTGCACGTCAACACTCCCACCGAATAATCGCAATCAATCGTCGCGAATACCCAAATTCTACTCCTTACACCTCAGCCGAGCTAAGTATCTTTGCTCAGGGGTCGAACGAAGAACGTTCTCGTCTACTACTCGGTGAAGGGACACACTTAGCCCTTCTTTTGGATGGACTCGTGCAGTCACTTTCCCTACCGCCTAACATAGTAATAATTGGTTGGTCGTTGGGGACTATATTCACCCTGTCTATGTTGGCCAGTATCACATCTCTCTCGCCATCTGTACAGGCAAGACTGAGAGGTTCCGTGAAAAAGATGATCATGTGGGGTCAGTGCTGCCTATCTTTCCTTAACTCATTCAAAGTAGTTGAAGTTTCGAAAAGAACCTCCTGCCCACTGTTTAGGCGTAAAGCTTCCACCGGCATATATCCCTTTGTTGGACGAGAACTTGGCACCTGATGTGAGACCTCTTGTATTCAGGAAGTGGGTTGCTTTGCACTTTCATCATGGGGACCTGTCACTTCGACATGACATGTCGCAAATTGACCAGGGAAATGACAATACCAGAAGGACAAGCCCATTTGATGCAACTTCCCCCGAAGAGCTGGCTACACTCACCGACTTGCGACCTGGAGCTCGATGCGATAACTATCTTATAGCGCCTACATTCATGGATGTCGAACGCAGTATCGTCTACAAGGCACTGTTCGATTCCACAACGCGTTCGACTTGGTCTGGTATGGATGTCTGGCATCTGGTTGGGGATAAGGCAACACATACCGTGCATATGGCAACTTGGTACTTAAAAGACCAGGTGGAGCTCGCTGGAACTCCCCATCCTGCTATTATATTTGCCGAAAATCCAGGAGCCAGTCATTTCGTACGTTTTGCAAAATCTCAACTGAGCTGCAACTCATTCATGTTGATTCTGCAGTATATGTGGGAGGACCCCGAAGGGGCCATGAAAAAACTAGAAGCACTCACTCGTCCGTTGACTTGTGATCCATAGCCGGAAATAATTACTCTCTTTGAAATGTTTGTTCTACACTTATCTCGTTTCCTGTCTCTGCGTGTTACGATAGATTTCATGCGGGAAAAGGTGCTTGAATTCCTGAAGACGTATACCAGAACTTGCGCCGGTCAAGATAATATGTTTCCGCCGTCAATCAGGCTTTAGGACATGAGGTTGGTGGCAATGGGGATAGCCAAATAATAATGAGAAAAGAGCCCTGCCCTCAAATATTCGAACGACGTTGGTACTTGAGCGAAAGAGGTACTGTGTGCAAAAAGGTGTCCGTACGCAGCCTTCACATATTTGGACAAAGTCCGGGGCAGGAAGTTCGTTTAATTAAACGGCCTAAAGGCCCCATCCGAAGGCGAGCGAGTATCCAAATGCAAAACGTTGTGGAGTGTTTATTAGTCGATTTTGCGAAACTTCGCGACGGATCCGATCGCTGCGTAAATATTTTCCGATATGCGATGAGTTTCTCCGATAACTCACTTGGAATATAAGTTTAAAAGGATAACGAACTTCATCATTCAACTGATTCCCATCCTAACTCATCTCTGAAGAATAATGTCTCCCACTCAACAAGCAATCGTGGTACGTTCGCTGCGCATAGGAAGTCTGAAACTTTGTCTTGAAATATTTTGATCTCAGGTAACCGGAGCCTCAGGATATGTTGGGTCCTACATCACATACCAGTTATTAGAAGACGGGTATAAGGTCAAAGGGTTAATAAGCCTTCTTCTCAATGGACGAACGACTAATTTCTCGATAGCGTCGCACGTGGAGAGAAAGTTTCGTTTTTGCAGAATGCGTTTGCGCGATATCCAGCATTTGAGGCAGTCGAGATTACAGATATTGCGTCTGGAGATTTCAGTTTTATGAAAGGTAGTAGGAATGATTCCCAAATAACTACATACAGATCGACTGACTTCAGGACAGGGATGGACGCAGTCATACATTGTGCCGCGCCGATGATATCTGATAAAGTTGACCAGGAGGCAGCGCTAAAGGTAATCCGGTCGGTCCAATTGCCAAACCATAAACTGACGTCTCAAACTTTCAAGGGGGCTATATGTGGCTCTTTGCACGTTTTGGAGCAAGCAAAAGACGCTGGGATACAGAAAGTTGTTGTAACTGGTTCCTTGGCTTCATTCCCAAGGTTCGGTCCTTATGGGCCAAATGGTAAGCCCAAAACGGAGCAAGAGCTCCATAAAAGCTTACTATTGAGAAATAGATTACTTCGCTGTCACTATTGAGGAAGCTAAGAGCTCGGGCAATCCCGGCGTGATTTACTCTGCAGAAAAAAAGTTTGCGGAAATCGCGGTTTTGGAATTCGCTGACAAGCACCCTGAAATGGACGTTACGATTAGTACGTTGCAGAATGCGAATGATATCTAAAAAGCTTCAGCTCACGAAATCCTAGTATGTCCTACATTTGTCGTCGGTCCAGTGGCCCCAGGCTTTGAGCATTTAGTCCCTACGGTCAACTTCCGTGCATTCAGCTCAACATTCTACCTTTATTCTTTGCTCAACGGGCCAAATCCACGTTTTCCAATGGCGGATAGTTTCATTGACATTCGAGACGTAGCTCGAGCTCACATACTTGCATTGAACAGCCAACCTAGCTCCGTTGTCGGCCGGAAGCGCTTTGCATTGAAGAATCCAAATCAGAGCGATTTTAGCCAAGCTATCGAGTTGCTCGCCGCAGAGCGTCCACTCTTGAAGGATCGTTTGTCCCCACTGCTTTCCGCTCCCAAATGGCCTGAAAGGAAGGCTGAGCCAATCGATTACGCCAGAATGGAAAGCGACCTAGGGCTCAAGCGGAAATCTTTGACGTCGTGGAAGGACACCGTACTGGACGGAATAGACAGCTTTATGGTAGTCGAGAATTCCTGGAAGGCGAAGGGCCTGGAGATAACTGCCCCCGTGGAAATGGTTTAATATGTAGAATAATTATAACGGACTAGTGATCAGTGATGACTCGTGACCGTTATGCCGTGGGAACTCCTCTACAGCTATAAAAGGAGCTATTTTTTCCTCTTCTTTCTTTACGAGATAATGCCACGCTGCTCGATGTTAGAACTCTCGACCGTCGATGACAGTGCCAGAGACTCATCTAGAGTCGCTGATATCTCAAGACCAACCAACAGTTTAGGAAGTGTCGTTTTGACAATCAGAGAAAACGGCATGTCGAAAATTTCGCTGATACATTACTTTTCCACTACACCTCGTATCATTTGTATTTTATCGTATTCTCAAATCAACTGCATGATACTATCTATTTATCTATCTATCTATCTAGTCTTACTCTCTCAGTCTCGCCGCGATCTATACCCATTGCTTGTAGACTCCAACTAGTTGCCTGAGTGAGCCCAGAGTGAGCCCATTCCAATATTTATTTTAAATCAGCTCAGTAACTAGAGACGGCACAGGGACAGTACTAACCTTCATGGGGATCTTTCTGTCCACAAGCTTCGGATGCCACAGGCAGGCCCTGTTCACTGAAAACTGCAAAGGACCCTAATGTAGCGTTAGAGGTACATCAAGCACACCGCACAAACTTTACTTGACATATTGCGTTGCCTAGCATTCAAGCCTATCATCCGCAGTACAATCTCAGAGCATGACTTTCGCAGCCGCACAAGCTCACAGGAGTTAATTGGCCATTCTGGTACGGTATAAAGACTTGCGCTTTTACAGGATTTTGTAACCATCCACCTCCAAGCCATACACCCAGCATCGAAATATTCATCAGATTCTAAAGCCATGTACGCTGTGAGTACACATTCATCTCATGAGTGGTCATCGTGCACTCACGCACCAATAGACCGAAACCATCACTCTCGTCAACAGTGCTTGTGGCTCAGAAGGCTGCAGCTGCTCGTCCACGTAAGCTCTGCTCTTGTCAAGTATGAACGTATGCTGACAATGAATCCTTATTAGTTGTGGATGCCAGCCTAACGCATGCAACTGCAAGAACTGAAGCACAACGATGGTGACTATCATCACACTCGTTCCGCACGGTGACAAACTTATCGAACAGTTGCAGGCACTAGCCCATTTATCACTTCCATGACCAATACACGTCGTCGAGGCCGAGTCTTTCATGTAGTTTTCAATGTAGTCTTCATCCCAGGAGCAATCTTGTTTTTCTTCAACCACTCAATATAAATTTACTGAACGTGATATGAACGACATGAAACCCAAGATAATTATGAAGATATGTATCCGCGTAAGATGAATGGCAAAGCAGTGAAAGCAAGTATATGTATATGTGAAGATAGCCTGGTGCAACCTGTAGGCTTGAGTAGTAAGGATAGCACGAATTGAAGATGTATGAGCCAAAGAATATTTGGTTTTAATATTAGAAATGTACTAAAAGCAATGTAGAAGAGATGCATGATATCGTGAATGAGTGTAGACATGGAAGAGATGGGGCAAGGGAAAGGAACTTGTGCGCAAAGTCAGATGGTTGCTCTTATCAGGCTTACAATCCCTTATAAGACTATAGATCACAAGTTCGTTCAGCCAATGAAGCGATCGACAGTAGACATAACCGACCTTGAGTGCTTTCTGGGACACCATTCTTTTCTGAATGTAATGCAGCATTCTTTTCAAGTCTGGCATCAAGAACATCGGGATAACGACTAGCATGACCGGTATAGCAATCTCCCAGAAACTGGTGAAATACATTACATTGAGCACGAGACGACGGAGAACTTGAAAACACATACAGGACATCGCTGTTTTCTTGTACGGACCACATAGCTTCGAAGTTCATACCCTGCGTAGATGTTATTATTACGATTTAGAAGCAGAACGAGACGACATACGAAATAACCAGTTAATAACGTCAACGGGAGGAAGACAATGGTGGCAAGAGTTAATCGTCGCCTGCACGAGGGGTCATTATCCAATATATCTATATCATCCGTATCAAGAAGATAACACCTACATGACTTCGTTCATTTCATACGATGACATCTAGAAATGGCAGAAGATGAAAACCAATGCAGTAAGGTAAAAAGGTGGGCGTACATTGAACGTATAGTTGATCAAGTTCTCCGTGATACCCGCAAACATTTCAATGCTGGTGAGGATGTACTCCATATGATCGTACACGTCGGCCTGAAGAGAATTAAAGACCAGAGATAAACATGAAACTGAGAGAGAGAGCTTACGAGGTAAATTTTTGACTTGTGGCTCATAAAACCAACGACTTTAGTATCTTTGTTGCCTGCGACGCTTGGATCCACTAACGCTGCAGCACGGTCGAGATCGTACCGCCTTAAGCCATAGACGACTGTCTTGATCGGCTCGAGCGTCCTTTTGTGCAGAATGAGATCTCCGGACAAGATGTGTACTAGGAAGAAACATTCATTGGATCAGCACAGGTAGGGAATGATACGACTAAATGAACTAAGAAGACACACAGTTGCGCACAGTCGTGACTTCGGGTTTAAGAAGGACCTGTCTCTCGAATTTCTTGATCTTAAGGTGATACTCGTCGATGACTTCCAAAGCTTTGTCGACGACTGAGAAAGAGGGGTAAGAAGATCAGGATACGAGCTATTAAGTCCAAAACGACAAAACCAGAACCCACTCAGATCAAGCAGACTCTGCACCAGTAAAGAGGGATCAGCAGATGTACGGAGCATCGTATCTCGTTGTTGAAGACGGCGAGTGATGGGTTGGGTAAGGCTAAGGTCGGAATTTGGATGCATCGAGATAACCGTGCCTACAGTGCATAAGAGGGTGAGTTGAGATTATGGATGCATCAGAGTAAACTTACCATCACGGAATAAGAAAATATGCATCGGTGAAACATCAACAGTAACCCGCGCGCCTTTCTTCAGGGCTGCAATACTGACTTCTTCCTCACGCCGTTGCTGCCGGGTCTCCGTCTACCAATGAGATTGGATATCAGGGCCAGATCATATCGATACAGGAGGAACTCACATTTTGGGTCAACGAAAACAACGAGGGGGCCTTCTTCAGAGATCCCTCCTCCAAATCCTTCTCCCTTTTCTTAATTCCCCCTCGTTGTCGGAGGGTCGACGATTTGCGTGATCCGAAGGGACTGCCGAACCATGCTTTGTCGTTTTTCTCCAACATTTCGTACCCTTCGCCATCTTCGAAAGGCAACGGTGATGATGAGCGTGGTGCATCCGTCAAAGTCGAGCCTAAAGCGGCAGAATCAACTGTTTTAGGTTCTGCATCAGGATCACCGAGTTCGTGACAGAGAATGCGAAGGAAAAGATGTTTGTTGTAGTAGTCTGCCTTTGAACGAGTCTGGCTACGCGTGTGGAAGACGTCCTCGAGAGCCAATGGGTGGATATCTGCATAAAATATTTAGTCATCATACAACCCAGGTAAAAGTAGACGGCACACCGTATTTCAAGGAGACAGCTTTGATAACATCCCAGCTCAACCCACCGATATTGATCCATCTGACCTTTGCCCAACTCTGGCGCGCGCTGGCATTCTTGTCGCCCAACATATTGACGAGCTCCTTGTTCGTCATACGACCGTAACTGATACTGGTGGACGAGTAGTCAATGAGCTCGATAACGCAATCCTGTTTGATTCCTCCATATTGAAGGTCTGCTGTTGCTCGACGAGGATCAACACCAGGCTCGGCCCCAATGTTGTTGTTCTGCAACAACGTGGTGCTCCGGCGCATGGCCATTACTTTTCGCACAGACGACCTGAATCGGTCTCGAGGGCCTAGCTCTGGACGGGTAGCCATTGGAAAAGAGGTAGTCGATGGTCCTGTGGCATCCTTCTTGCGAATTGAACTTGCTGAATGCGCAGAAATTTCTGTAGATTCCTTTGGTGCAGAGCTGAATGAAGGTTCTGCCAAAAGTTGGTCGCGAGGAATGGAATAGGTGGGTGAGGTTGGGGAAATGCCTCCTCCAGAGACCTCTTCGTCGAGGTCAGGGGTCAACGAGCGACCATCCGAGTCGCTGAAACTATTTTCTCGAGGCATTAGTTACCAGAAACAGCAAGCAGTGAATGACAATGGCGTTAAATGGTAGTGAAGGTTATTATTCTAGCTGCCGTGTCCTAGATGGTGTCTACCATGTAGTGTCTACGATATGTAAGAAGAGGAAACGTTCAGGGATATCGTACACAATATTATTATTGATGGAAACTGACAGCAAATATTTTCACTGGCTGATAATTTAGTAGCTGATTGGTTGCGCCTCGAGGCACTACTGAATTTATTCTTGAATACGATCGTTGTATTTACTTTTTTGTCTCGATGAATACCCCGTCCGGGCCAACCTTTCCAATGCATGGCTGCTTGGCAGTGCAAATCCCAACCCCTGAATAACTACAAGTGAATGTCTCATCCTGTGCAGCTCTAGATGTGCCTTTCCATTCATTTTGGAAAAAGATGCTGTCGAAACTATGGATACCCCACTTAGCAGCAAGCGCCTCTTCCATCCGTTCCATGATTGCGTTCGGCAAAGGGGTGCTCCCAAGCTTTGAGCTTGAGCCATAAATGTACGGTCGAGCCAATTTTGGACCTCCGAAAGTACCGGTGATCGTGACTTGCATTATTCTCGCTCGCCTTTCTAAATGGGACGTCGACCCAGGGTCCATATGGGGTTCAACGGAGGCAGCTTCAAAAGTAGTGGTCTATACACATCATTAGTAGTAGTGCTCATTTCATGAAATTAGGGACACACGTTCAAAGGTGCGGCATGCACAGCGGTAAGAAGAACTGCGAGGAGATAGATGGGGTCCACGAACATGTCGACGGATTGTCGGATAGTGAGTCGAGTGTATGATAACGTTGGCTAATGATAGAACAAGAACGCTGGATAGAACAACGATACGCGTAGTAGAGGGGACGGGCAGGAGGACTTTTTTTTTACAGCGGACGAAATGGAACAACTGGCCAGCAGTTTCTGGAAGATCGCCTCATTCATCGCTCTGGCTTTTATACGTCCATTTATAGTCAGTGATAAGCCTTGATAAGCCCCTCCAACCTCTCGGATGGCTGTGGACAAACCACGCGTTTACGCGCAACGCATGGTTGGTTCAGTCGGCAAACCTGCTTCGTTGCTATAAGTTCCCTGAGGGTTCCTTCTGTATGTTTCGTTAAAATTCGGCTGTGAAGTCTTGTAAATCAGTTCAATGTGTTCAAAATACCTCTCCTATATATATTACAGGAGCTCGGAGCATCACACAGTGCTACGAGGCAGTACGATGCCCTTCTTGATGGTGAAGAAATTCGTGCTTACACTTATCATCATGATGTTGCCAAGTAAATGTAGCGCGGCTACACGGCAGAGATTGGTTGCGAAGACCCCAGCAGACTGCAGACTCCAGCTGAGTTATTTCTGCACATCAAGAATGAATGGCCCTGGATCGATCACCACCAGTAGTAGCCAATACTGACGAGTGCTGGGTATCCTTTGGGCTGGATTTGTAGCAAAGCCATATAAGCTAGCAGTCCAGCGTCATTGAAGGCTGGTAGACTTGTAACCTGAAAATCATTTTGAATGGACAGTTCACTGCTGCGATTGCGGACAAGTCATGATAATCAGACATTCAGACTTGAAGAATTTATGCCGGCCGGCATTATTATCGATTTCCTCTCTTTTACCCAACCTTTGCCGCCATCTTCACTGATCCACCACTGATCCTTCGCAATGTCGTCGTACTCACTTTTCTGTATTGGGAATCCTCTGCTTGACATGCAGGTGACTAGTGGGGAGGAGCTCTTGAAAAAGTACGAGCTCAAGGCAAACGATGCCATCCTTGCGGAGGAAAAGCACGCCCCGATGTATGATTATCTTATAGCACGATTTTTCACCATCCTGATGATGTCCCAAGATATGAAGAGGTCGTCAAAAACTACCAAGTGACTTATGTTGCTGGAGGCGCGTCTCAGAACGCTGCCCGTGGTGCTGCAGTCAGTTTTTTCTTCACCTTAAATCAACATCGCTGAAATTTCACGGTTTCTGGTCCTAAAGTATGTCTTGCCGCCACATTCTGTCGTTTACACAGGATGTGTCGGCGACGATGAACTTGCCGAGCAGCTCAAAGCCGCCAACAAACGTGAGGGTTTACAGGACATGTACTATGTGAAAAAGGGCGAGCAGACGGGTGCTTGCGCCGTTGTCATTACTGGCCATAATCGGTATGGCCTTCCATTGGAATTTGTTTCTATATCACTTCCTAGGCTCAATCCCATCTTTCTCAAGGTCTCTCGTTACGACTCTCCGTGCTGCTGAGAAATTCGACAAGGCTCATTTGTCCTCGCCTGAGATTTCCGCTGTTCTTGAAAGCGCGAAGGCTTACTACATGGAAGGCTTTTTCCTCACCCACGGTCTAGAATCTGCCCTTGAATTAAGTCAGAAGGCATCCAAAGACGCAAAGGTGCGTGTGTGCCGATTGCTTTTGACTCACATTAATGTCCAGATTGATCCCAGGTTTTCGCAATTAACCTATCGGCACCTTTTATCCCACAATTCTTTGGCGCACAATTGCAGCAAATCATCCCTTTCACTGATATCGTTATCGCTAACGAATCCGAAGCCGAAGCATGGGCCACAGCTAATGGACACGCTACACCCACCGATTTGGCCGCCGTCGCCAAAGCTATCGCGATTCAGCCAAAGTCCAATGCTTCTCGTCCTCGCATCGTCGTCTTGACTCATGGTGCAGAGTCCACTGTCGTTGTCACGTCCGATGCCCCCGACGCACCCAAGATTTACTCTGTGCACGCATTGAAGTATGAGGATATCATCGATACGAATGGTGCGGGAGACGCGTTCGCAGGTGGATTCCTGGGTGCTTTCGTATCCGGTAAGAGTTTGGATGAGTGCGTCGAGGCTGGGCACAAGATGGGTGCAATGTGTGTTCAGCAGGTAAAATTTTTTTTCTGGACCCGCATGGCGCTGGTGACTGACCTGCTGAGTTTTAGGTCGGTCCTCAATTCAAGTGGCCCAAGATCGACATTTTGTAGATAATAAAGGATGAAAATGCTACTCCTGCTTTCATGGTGTTCTTTCCGATGTATTACTCACTCACATAAAACGTTCAACCTGTAGCTATATCTTCAGCCACTTTCAACAGTGGTTAACATACATACCGCATATCATCGCAATGTACTTCATATACTTGGCTATCCATACTTATCCATACATCGTTTCAGCAGATCAACGCGCAAAACATGAAACTTAAGTTGAGCGCTCGAGCGTCCGTTTCAGTGTGACTGCGCGGTCCTGCAAATAATAGCAACCTTCTGCAAACAGTCGGAAACTCGGAGCTTCCTGGAGTACTATCTCTCGACGTTTCGTACAATCTCGTTTACATACCGCTGTGAGGCTGAGGCATGCCAAATCACTGAATTCTTCTGATAAGAACAAGGGAAATGTCTCATTGTACTTTGTACTTTACACAATGTGATTATGATGCTCCGTATTCCATACAACTAGAACATGACGGAGATTCGAACTTGTCCGCTTCATCACTACATGCTTTATATCGATTAAGGACGAAGAGCTTTGGCATATGGTATCCTTTGCGTTTTAGCTGAAAATTTCAATAAAAACATGGGCTCTGATCCATCACCCTGTTGAGTAGGAAGCAAAGAGAAAGAATATCAGCAATATGGAGAGAGGATCAAACAGTTAGACTTACGATAAAGTCCGATGGGAAGCCAACATCGAATGGCAATACACTCTCGAGTTCCTTGATATGCTCGTCACTCAGAGAAATATCCAACGCTTCGAGGTTGGCAACGAGGTTCTCGACTTTTCGACCGCCGATGATAGGGAAAACGTATGGGGTTTTCTGCATGACATACGCGATGGCGACTAGAGCAATTTCCGATTAAAAAATATAGGTGAGGGCTAAAACGATTGAAAGACAGTTACCTGCAGTGATACTCTTCGCGCCAACGTCCTTGGCAACTTTCTCCAAAGCGCGAGACATCTTCACCTCGTTCTCGTTTCTCTCCCATCCGGCACCCATGTCACGTCCTTTTTCACCTGTCGCCTTACGTTGTTCTTCTTCAGCATCTGTGCGAAGTTTTCCGCTTCCGATGACTCCCCATGGGGCAAGAGCCATTCCTTGAGCACGAGCCATGGGGATAATATCCCGCTCAAAGGAACGGTCAAGTATGCTCCATTTGCCCTGTAAGCATGAACGCGGTGGATGATGAGTGTTCAGCGTTCGAAAAGAAATGGAGGGAGGGAAAGACGAACCTGGTAGACGACAAAAGGTGTCTTTCCGTGGTCTTTGGCATATTGATTGGCTTGCGAGACGATCCAAGCTGGGGTGTCAGAGACGCCCTATGATCGAATTCGAGATATGAGTTTATTGGTATTGAGACCATTGATTAAATGAAGTGCGTACCAAGTAAATTACTTTGCCAGATGCAACGAGATTGTGCAAGCTATCCATAACCTCCTCGATCGAGGTATCAAAGTCCCACCAGTGCAAATACAAGATATCGATGTAGCTCGTACGCAGTTTCTTCAAGCTAGCTTCAACACTGAGATGCAGAGATTTAGCATTGTTGCCAGTGTAGTTGACTCGCTGTTGAATGTTTTTGTCGGCAAGTTTGTAGTTTGTAGTGTACTAGATTGGGTATAATCAGAAAGTGGCGCATATAGTCATAGATGAAGGCGTACTTTGGTAGCGAGAACCAATTGATCACGGATCTGACGCTTTTCCATCCACTCTCCGATGAAGAGCTCTGAGGATTCATTTTGACTATCATTGACGATTGAGGTATAAGCTATGTGCAGGAGGATCAGAACGGGAAAGGACGCAACTAGTTGTTCGCGGTGTCGATGAAGTTTCCACCCATATCAAAATACGCGTCAAGCAGCTTGAAGCTGGCTTCTTTGTTCATCGAGCCCATGATCTGCGAAATGATCAGATAATGATTCATAAATTCAAAGAATATTTATTTACATCGTTCCACTGGTCTCCGATGCTCACTGAGATGAGGGACTGGTGTCAGCATATATTCTACACAAAATCGCAGACTCGATACTCACTTGCTCCAAGGCATATAGGACTGACCCTCACACCTGCGCGCGAGGAAAGAGTCCTGTAAACACCGAGCTTGGTAGGAGGATCAGGAGCTGGCTGCCAGATAGACATTGCGATTGTGCTTGTTCAGATACAACTGGAAGTGATAAAAGTGGGGAATAAAGGAAGACACTTTATCTGTGAAGATCTGAGGAACCTTTATATACGGGTTCTCGTGAAACTGGTCATTGTGATCGATTGCTGGGATTGAAGTATGAATAAGTTTTTTGTCATTGAATATTACTATGGCTGCCTCAGGAGTCAGGACGCGTTTGACTCTCCTCCGTTCTCCATCCGAGGCCAATTGATTCGGTCACGGTCAATGCTAATAGTTGTCAACGCGTCTTTGGCTATGAGATATAGCCATACCTACAGGAGAGTACCGGGCAATTATTAGCTTACTATGCAGAGAGAATCGCCGACACTGTCGGTTTTACACCAAGTTTTTCTTTACACAACCATATCGCCGATGTTTGTTCGTGTGGACAGTGGGCGCCTATTCCTTTCAATACCGAATTACGTCATTAGCCTATCTGGGCTTATCATCTCTCCCACTATCATTGATTCAATTTCCAGCAGGCTCCGGCTTACCGCTGCCCATTTACTCACAAATTCATCCGTTATGTCAAAGAAATCTCCTCGCTGGCAGTCCGCGATAAATAGTGCTTTAGAAAAGTACGAAAAATCTGTGGGTACGTTCGGTACAAGTATCACTTTCTTCGGTTCTTCTTTAATTTCACCGTGAAACTTACAAATTTATTCCAGTGATTCAACTCGCTTCTATAGATGCAACATCTCCCATACCACATGTTCGATCGCATATATTTCGTTCATTCCTTGATCCCAGATCGAACCCAGCTCTTCCTCTTATTCTCACTACAACCGACGTTCGTAGCCCAAAGACTGCTCAGATCATCGCCAATCCTCACGTGAACATTGCCTGGTGGATTGAAGGAACCCAAGAACAATTTCGCATCTCAGGCGTAGGCAGTATCATTCCTTCTCCCCAAGACCCTCTATACAAACAGTTTATCTACTCCACGACATCTTCTGCCATCTCATCGCCCAACACCGGTATGGCAGCTCTCAGTCGAGAGAACTTTGACTGGGAAGCGAAACGCAAAGAGGTTTTCAAAACCATGAGTGCGCATATGAAAGCAAGTTGGTGTCGACCTACGCCAGGTTCCCCTTTGATTGGTGGTCAGGAAGAAGCCAAGACGTGGCCGGAGAGGGTAGATGAGCCAAAGGACAGTGATGAATCAGACGAGTCCGAGGAGGAGAAGAAAAATCGGAAGAATTGGGATGTTGCTTTGCGGAACTTTGCACTCATATTGGTTGATCCAACGGAAGTGGATTATGTCGAATTGGGGGTGTTTCCAAATCGGCGTACGCTGTTTAATAAGTCTACGCAAGGTCTTTGGAAAGAGCAAGA
Organism: Lentinula edodes; assembly: GCF_021015755.1. Taxonomy (NCBI): domain Eukaryota; kingdom Fungi; phylum Basidiomycota; class Agaricomycetes; order Agaricales; family Omphalotaceae; genus Lentinula; species Lentinula edodes. The sequence continues at coordinate 412,861 of NW_025764327.1, forward strand.
ACTTGTTCCTTGATTACCTCGATATAGACACTCAACTACTTGTCGCCTCAACTTTTCTGTACATGTAACGCTACACTGTATTACATGAGTTTTGTATTTTCTATTTGGCGCAAATAGGATTGCTGATGGCTTTGATGACATGAAGAAAATATCACTTCCAGTCACGGTATTTAGCAATAGTCAGAGCAATCGAAGGAATGATAAAATGTGGAGGCTTGGGACGAAACGAGAAATACGAGAGGTTAAAATGAGATTTCAAACTTGCAATAATTCCAGAAATAATGATAGAAATGTGTCCGACAGAGCATACTACGTAAAAGGAAGGGAGGATCATTTTGATGGAACAACAAAGGTGGGTAGAAACCACCAAGAAAAGTGATGATAGTACAGATATACATCCAAAGGACCAAGCGAAAATGCAACGATGATTTAGCGGGCGGAGAGCAATGCGAAAATAAAAAATAAAAAAATATACAGCCTGAGCGGTTTTAGGAGGGTGCTGGGGAAAGAGATTCATGCGAGGGCGTAGGACGTACATCGTCGGACAACGAGTCCGAACCGTCATAGAGTGCAACCCAGCCGACCTGCGTCAGAAGTTCCGCTTTACATACTGAGTGAGCACGATCATATAAGTCAAAGGTGGTAGAGCAAGTCACACCTGGATCCAACATCGGCTCTCCATTCTCAGTCATGATGGGTTCCAAAGGTTCAGGGCGTATCAGACGTGAGCCGTACCCATGCTCGCGCATAATATGACTGCCCTTAGACGCTGAAGGAGACCCGCTACTTGCTACTGAGGAAGACGAACTTGACGTCGACGTCGACGAAAACAGACTAGATTCTCCTCCACTCATATCAGCTTCATCGGACATACTCCACGTTCGGGCATGCTTCATTAAAGGGTTATGGAAGTAACCTTCTTGGCTGCATGGAGGTTCTGAAGAACTTGATCTGGTTACTTGAGTAGTATCGGCGTCCACGAGTAAGGGCTCTAATAGCTGCACTGGAGGCGGCAGTGGCGGAATTGATGCTAGGATCGAAGCAGATTTATATGAGAGCAAAAAGGGAGAAGCTGGTTCTTCAGCATCATTTTGGTGTGAATGGGAGCTAGAGGTTGATGGTGAAGATGAAGTGCCTGAGTGAGTATTCGCAGTGTCTGTCTCTGAATGAGTAGAGGTTCGTCTGTAGTCAGAGAAAAGACGCACCAGCATTGTCGTGCCGATAGAACGGCGGAGGAACATACATGTAGGCTGTTTGACTGAAGGGATGTGGAGGATTTCCATGAGGCCATCTTGGAAGAGAAATTCAGTGTTGTCCCGGATAAAGACGAGCGCATGGTTCATACTCAGTCCCAAATACAGTGCGAGGGGGTGAAGCATAAGCTGCAAGTCGAAACATAATTGAGGATGACTGATTTCATCACGGATAAATACGTACAGCCGGTAGTGGTAGACTCTCGATAATAGCTTGAATGTCCAGTAGCAGGCCCAGTAGCGCTAGGGGTCCCTTGTATCGTCTCAGGTACCACCGCGTCTCTTCCATTCTCTTTGGATGTAGAAATAACTGCGCCACCGTTCGGTGGATGTTCACCTGAATCCTCTGTTTCCATTGGATCGCACACAGAGCCATTGTGCCTTTAGATTAGTTTAGTAGTGCGATTCAGACCTTCTACGAAAGAACGCACCTTGACTTCTGGTGCCTCCTTAAAGCGTCGGTCTATATAATTGTTACAAAATGGATTGCTGTGTATCAACAACACATTGCTTACTCTTGTGAAGTTGGCTTCACATTGAGGACAGGCACTGTGAAATACCGTATATATAACGAATCGTACGGCACGACTTGATATTACAACTCACAATCCGGCTATGGAGTGCAACTTTGTGGTCCTTTGGTGCCTTTTCAGATCCGCCTCTCTTGCGAACTGCTTGTTACACCCATTCATTTCACAAGGCCATACCCCATTGTTTTGGTTTTTTGCCTTGGCTGCGACTTTCTTTTTGGTAGTTGTCGTTTCCTTTCTGGCACTCGACTGCGAACATATCCAAAGAGCGATCAATATCCGACGTTGTTAATTAGAGGAATACATGGACTTACCTCGCCTTCTGCGTTCAATCTCGCCATCGTAAATGAGAGGAAGCGAGCCTCAAGGATACTTGTATGATGACCGCAAAGGTCGACAAGTTATGAGTTCAGAATTGAATGTGGAATTCGCTCCGGGCGCTTCCCGACGAAGACGATGTTCTAGGCCCTGGTCTTCGACTTCTGGTTTGAACTCATGGATTACAGAGAAGCAGAGTATGTATACAAATTATTGTAGATAAGTATCGACGATTAGTTACAGTGACAGTGTCCCTCGCGTACTAGTAGCTGAGTTTGAATCTCAAGCAAAATTGCAACCGATAATCCGAACTGAAAGTAGAGGATAACCACTTGAACAGACTTAATGAAGAGTGAGCAAAAAGGATACTCACTGGTACCATCGCCTTCTCCAACACCACACAGCATCTCCGTAGGGTGAAAAACAAAGGAGGTGGCACGCGGAATGTATGGCGAAGGGTTAATCTTGATTGGAGCGGTAATGAGCCCAGAAGCCACATTATATTGCGATAAAGGCTCGTTATGCCCAGGCGCTAATGATTGGAAACAAAGCCGTTGGGAGCGATATCTGTTATTAGTTATAGCCGAGGATCTACAAGAATTGTGAGCGCGAGTCCCTTTGAGCACCAACTAGCAAAAAGTTCGGACCCAGCAACGACCTCTGCAGTAGCATGAACATCAAAGGCGGAAAGACCAACGTCTTGCATAAGGTTCCACGTCGTCACAGCCTGGTCGCTTCGGCCACGTAGGTCCCATAACTTAACTTCACCCTCCACGCTGCAAAAGGAGTCAGTGGTCGGTTACAATTCGCACACAGAGGACACACCTAGCAGACAGGAACTGGTAAATCATAGTAGGATGAGGCTTGACGTTTTGAACCCATGCATTGTGACCCCGATGTGTCTGTACGATGGCCTCATCCTCTTCAAAGCGACGATCGAATACCTTGATCCAACCATCTCCGAATCCTGCAACGAAAATTTGCGAAGAACCAGGATCTGATGCAATGGAAGTCACAGGAGCATCAGATGCGGTATCCATATCCTGAGAAGCTCAATTAGCAAGTAAGATCAGAAATTCTAAGCAGGATATCCACCAATCCCTGTATCTCAGTTTGAGCGTCCCAGGTCTTGATCGCCTTCGAATCTCCGCCTACTAACAAGATACCCGCAGACTGCTTCCAGTCCATGACAACACCAGAACCGTGACGCATGGGCACAATTTCGTTTAACCCTCTGAACGAGCTGACCATTTGAACTGGACCAGGATCTAGCAGAGGATCGTAATTGCGATACAGGCGAACCACACCATCAGCTACGACGAAGATTCAGTCAGTACATTGAGCGTTCGAAGTCAAACGAAACATACCTGAGCCTGTGGTGATGATTCCACCTACGTTTTGGTTAATGATATGGAGAGACGTTATGCTGGTTCCTTTGGGATTACCGTTCCGGAACGATCGTAAGCGCTTATTACGAGTCCAGTCCCAAACACTGAATCCTACGTTAGTGACCAAAAAAAATACAAACAGTCGATAACTGACGTTATGATATCAGTATCGTTTGACGCTACCAGGTGCTGGTCATAGGAATGAAAAGCCAGATTGAGTGGATGGGGTAGTCCATGGAAATGTGCGACTGTCCTATCCCAACGACGATCCGCTACAAGAGATCTCAACACCAATATCAAATGAAAAAAGAGATAGCGTACAAGCAACCTCCGCCTGTGACCGAGTCTCGTTATCGACTTGTTCATTGCGCTGCTGCCTCCAAATCTGATAGTTGTATTGGATACTTCCAGGTTCGTCTGCCTCCGCTTGCTGAAAGAAATTGTCAGGGAGACACAAAACGTAAGTGGTAATAAGACTTTACCCTCATCTGAGGCTCGGTAAAGTACTCTGAGCACCAATCGAAAAACGTGCTCTTTAAAGGCAAAACATCACGAATACCCATACCCGTCCCCAGGCCCAAAATGACGCTGCTGCCCGCAGAATCGACAGAGAATGTACTATTACTCGGACTTGGCACTGTACCGTACCCATTATTGTGATACTGCTGAGTATAACCATTCATCCCTCTTTTTAGCCTCTTTCGCGCACGCAGACGCTCCATGTCTTCCTCCATCAAAGCCTCCATGACATCTGAGGGACGGAAATCATGCACCTGTTGCGTGAATTCTTGCAAGGACGGAGAACGTGAAGATGAGGATGGATATGGTGAATACACTGCGTCACTTTGAGTAGGAGTGACAGGTCTGGAATACGGCGAAGCATATTGTGCTACGTTAAATGTTGGCGAGGGAGGTCGTGAAGCCTCCATCTGCTCTAGCGCGTCACCATTGAGATGATGTGAAGTGCCGTTGAGGTGAAAGTTGTACACGGATGGTGTGGGCGATGCAGTCCGTGTGTCTTCCATAGGAGGGAAGTTAATCCCTCCAGCTAAATTCTTTAGAGCGTTAGCGATTGACGACGTTCGCTTTACGGTACTAGTGACAGTATTGGATATTGTGCTCGTCATGGTGTCCGCGCGTGACAGACTCGGCCGGACAGGAGGAGCATCGCTTCGGATAGAGCTGGCACTAGGGGAGGGGGGTGCAATAACAGGGTGAGCAGGATAAGAGAGTGACGGAGATGATTGTTGAGAACCAGAACTTATACGAGATCGTGCGTCACGATTTTCGGGTCGGGAATCTGGGTGATTTGGGTTGATGTAGTTGATGGGTGCTAGTGGAGGGCTCCCTAGACTTGCCTCATCGAGTTTGGTGAAAGGGGACTCCAATAACAAGGCCATTATATAATCCACCACTGTCTGTGCTTGTGTTGCAACTTCGTTGTAAGGGTCTACAGAGAGGTCCAACAGCACAACGAATATGGTGTAGAACGACGAAAGCAGAACTCGAGATTCCTCGCGTAAACCAGCGTCTGGTATGGAGTCAAGCCATTCTCGGACGGCTTGCTCAGATACCTCATCCGCATTGGCAGAAACGTAAGGATAAACTGTAGCATGCCGACGCTTCCTTTCTTCCTCCCAATAAATCCAGGCACACACCACAAAATACCCCCGCCATTCCTTTACAAGACAACTTACTAGGACCACTAGCTCTTTCCGACACATGGGACTGGCATCCTCCCGGACGACGAGGGTTGCACCCGTGACTACAGCAACTTCCATCCGAAAATGTGTTCGTTCGTCACGATCATACATTCCGCCAGAACCTCCACCTCCTTTAGTCCCCTCAGTCTCCACCTTGGAACCGCTAGAACCCATGAAGGTGCCCAGGGCGTAGAGCGCAGCGCATCTTACTTCTGCTGAATCATCGGACATCAGATTGACCAGCTTATCCTGTGTTCCTCTTGTGACACCGAGCATCTTCCCTTGTTCAGAACCACACCACATCTGAGCTATGCAGAGACAGCTCCACTGCCTCAGAAGAAAGTCTGCCTCGTCAAGCAAATTGAAGCAAGCATCAAAAACATTTTCCTCCCAACATGCTTGTTGACCTTTTGAAAAGTCACGAGCAAGCGATGCGAGAATAAAGGTGCACATCGCGAGATGTTCAGAGGTATTTGGTAATGTCTGCACGACGTCGCGTCCAGATGTAGACGGATGCATGGTGAGGATTTTGGAAAAGTATTTATACCCTTGCGCGTTGTTGTATAGGTCAACCTGTATGCTTGGGTCTACAGCTAAAATACGTGCCCATATAAATATCAGTACAGGTCTCAAATCAGGCCCGGGAGCTTGCAAAAGCTTGGAAATATACGGGAAGATTCCCACTGTAAGGACGAGATTGACAGCCCATGGGCCAAGGTCGACAAACTGAGAAAGCAGGATAAGAGCTCTCAGTCGATGTGGCTGAGAGAGAAGGACTTGGAGAACAATTGGAAGTTGTGTAGGGGGCTTTCGGGGCACAAGGTGGGGAGTAGAACTCCAGGAAGCAGCGAGATTGGGAGAAAGAGGTGTAGTTTGTGCGGCTGTCAGAGCGACTTCATACTCGGTGCCAGAAGGGAGTGCCAGAGGGCCCCTACGAGTAAGTGCGGAACCCCCCCTTGATATCCACACTTCGAACGCAGTCAACTGGTCGGCAAAAAAGCTATTAGGGATATATTGGTACGGAGGAGACTTTTGGCCGTCATAATTCTGCTGGGCTTCATTAGCAGCGAGTAAATCGGGAAGTTGTCTGATGCAAGAATCCAGGGCAAGATCCCATGTAGCCCATAACGGATGAGTATTTGTAGAGGGTAAAGGAGGAGATGTGTGAGGAGTACAGTTGTAGCCTTTCATCAGCCGTTCTGCAAGGAGAAAGTTTCGGAATAGTGAGGCGATGAGCAAGTCGCTTCTGTATAACCGAGCGAACATTTCTGGGGTAAAGGTGGTCCATGCGATGGTGTCTGTAATGGCAGTGAAGATCCAATTAAGTTCTCCCAGAGGTGTGCGGCGATCCTTCAAGTTGCCAGGCATGTGAGCGGCTCCGTCGATATTGAGATCGATTTTATTCGTCAACATATGATGCCGAATCGCAATGTCAATGGGGGAGGTTAAACATGAAGTAAACATATCAGCTGGAAGGTCAGGACATGTAGGTAGAGTTTCATGAGCTTCACAAGCTGCAAGTTGTAGGCTCTGCGCGAAAGGAAGCATCCCTTCAGGAAACTGTCCGCCATGTTTACGTTTGATATCTTCATCTCGCCTTTTAGCGAATTCGTTGAAGTTATGTAAAAGATGGCCAGCCGCAGAACAATCCCAGATGTACACTCCCGGAGAGCCCAGCCAGTTTTGTATTTCCTGCAATGAGACCGGCAAGTACTGAGTGTAGGTCCGATTGAAACACCACAGCTCTCCGCTTGAAGTAGGCTTGGGCACCCCATGTCCATTGTAATGAAAAAGGACAGCGTCATCTTTGGCCTGCTTTCGTAGCTGCTGGCAAGCCTTGCGCAAGTCTTCAAATGACGGATCCAAGATCGGCTTGTACTGGATTTTCTGACTGAGGTTTTCGAATTGAGATTTCAAATTGGCACCGATGTGCTCGAGTGCTTTGATTGATGGCATAGAGCGTGGATCGACCCAGCATTCGAGCACCGCGCACGGAGATGTCTTCACGACATCTGGAGGGTCGACATCGATATTCAAGCAGAGAACCAAAGCGGCATTTGCGGTTTTCAATTTTGTTGGAAGTGAGGATGTGTGACGCCATGATATGGGTTTCGCTGACCATGGAGGAGCAGGAGTAGGATTGCCGCAAGATGAGTGTCGTTTGGCAGACCAATAGGAGATTGGAGGAGCCGAATCCAGTGAACCTTCGAGTGCAGCTGCGCTACGGGCTACGTCTTCTGTTGCATTTGGACTGTGAGATCTGCCATTCATATGACCTCGCTCAGAACGAGTACGAGAACGGGAGCCAAATTCCCTTTCTGTATCTGTGTCCGATGAACGACCTCTGTGCCATGGGCCAGCGCCTGGTGGCAAGACATTCAAGCAAGATATCATCAGAAATTATTTCGCTGAGAGAGAGCTCATAGTACCTGTAGCAAACTTGGGGCCGGTCCTTATATTATGATGGTGCTGCTCGTACATTCCATGGGCCGTTGGCGGGAGAGTTGAACAAACTAGGCTTCTGGATTCGGAAGCACGTGTGTGCAACGATGGCGTCAACATATTTTCCGCATTCCTGAACTTGCATTTAATCTTCTCTCATCTTTTCCTTCGCTATGGCTCCTTCAAAAAAGTCTGGAGAGTCTAAGACTAGGTCTTCTACCTCTTCTGCAAATATCTCTCTCAAGAGAGTCAAAGGAGAAAATTTTTACCGGAATGCAAAGCAAGCATCTCGCCTTAAAATGCTCAATGGGGGCAAGCCCGTCCGGGATAAAGACGGAAAGATCATCCAAGCTGCTGCTTTCCAGAAGGGTGAAGATGAGACTAAACCTGGCAGAGTGCAGCCTGACCGAAGGTGGTTCGGTTAGTACTGCTTCGACATCTCGCAAGTTGCTTCTGAATTTCTCATTCAGGCAACACCAGAGTCATCTCCCAAACTGCTCTTGATCACTTTCGTACGAGTCTTGCAACAAAGAAAGATGATCCTTATTCTGTGCTTCTGCGGCGAAACAAACTTCCTATGGCTCTGCTAGATGACGCTGCTAATCCTCATACTCAGAAGGTATTTCGAACTGGAATTACCCGAAGAAATATATTCTGACGAAATCATAGCGCTCTCACATCGTGGAAACAGAACCATTCTCTGATACATTTGGTCCCAAGGCTCAACGTAAACGGGCAAGGGTAGACGCTGCTGACTTTGAGGAACTCAGCAAACTTGGCGCAACAGCGTTTGAGGACGCAGATGAGGCTGCTACAGCTACTGGGAATGTCATAGGTGTGTGTGTTTTGTTATATCTAAGATCGTGGTCGTCATTAACGATTTTAGAACCACTGGCGTCCTCCATTGTCGAGCCTCAGACCCATGCTGATTACAATGAACCTATCTACGCCAAAGGAACGTCTAGACGCATTTATGGCGAACTATACAAAGTCATAGATTCTTCTGATGTTATCCTACACATTCTGGATGCCAGAGATCCCATGGGTACTCTCTGTGAATCCGTACTAGAATACATCAAGAAAGAAAAGGCACACAAACAAGTAGTACTCGTCATCAACAAGTGCGATCTGGTGCCGAATTGGGTTACAGTCAGTATCAGTAATTGGATCTATGTTCCGTGCTCAGGTAGCTGATCGTGAACTCTAGGCAAGATACATTCAACATTTGACACCACGTTACCCTACTATCGCGTTCCATGCATCGCCAAATCATTCCTTTGGGAAAGGTTCACTCATACAGCTGCTTAGACAGTTTTCACAGCTGCATTCCGATAAGAAACAAATTTCTGTTGGATTCGTGGGATACCCAAATGTTGGAAAAAGTAGTGTGATCAACACACTGAAAAGTGGCAAAGTTTGCCGAGTTGCCCCAGTTCCTGGAGAGACAAAGGTTTGTACGATGATATACACAATTGTCAATGTAATCTGAATCTCGTCCCTCATCAAGGTCTGGCAATACATTACGTTAACGCGCCGAATATACCTTATCGATTGTCCCGGCATCGTTCCAACCTCTGCGCACGATTCGCAGACATCTACCGTGCTCAAAGGGGTTGTACGTGTCGAAGCACTAGCCACGCCTTCCGAACACATTCCCGCCCTCATGGAACGCGTAAAACCTCTTTATATCTCACGAACATACGGCGTTCCCCTCCCCAATCCCGAGGACCCAACTCAAAGTTGGGAGCCCGAAGTCCTACTTGATAAGCTTGCACGGATGAAAGGGCGTCTACTGAAACACGGAGAACCCGACATGGACTCCGTCGCGAAGATCATCCTTAGTGATTGGGTCCGTGGACGGATACCTTTCTTCGTTCCACCACCTGAGCGTCCGGAGGCCCTGAACAAGGCAGAGGAAAAAGCAAAGAAAATTAAGGCAAAGAATGATACTAAAGGCAAAAGTAAGGTTGTTGATGAGACAGGGGAGGCAGAGGAGAATCGTCCCGGAGTTAAGCAGAACCTTGGGTCCATCATGCAGAAGAATAAGTTCTTGGCGGAAGATATCCAACCTCTTGAGGAGGAATTTGCTGGAGTGAGCGTGGACGATGAGGAGAAAGAGAGTGAGGATGACTCAGGGGATGAGGCAGGAGGTGTTGACGATGGAGAAGAGGAGGACCTTACCTGGAACGATGTGTTCGAAGGAATACATCATGATGAAACGCCTGAGGGGGCACAAGGTAGGCAGATTGTTTGTTTTTGCTTCTATTGCACTGTAAACTCAACTATGTCTACAGGTTCTACCTCTGGGAATGACGCAGAAGAGGATGAGGAAGGGGAGGAGGCAGCACCGGGTAAAGAACCGCGTATGCGCACCAACAAGGTTCATAACCAATCAGTTTTTTTTCAAGACTCAAGTTGGTCTGACTGACTCTTCACACGCAGCGCAAAGCCACGAACTTTTATTCGACCGCCAACGTGAAAAACAAAAATCGAGGTAAGGCCGCACATATGAAGAATTTACCCACTGGCAAAAAACAGAGACGGAGATAAGCTGTGGTTGACATGTACTTGGTGTCTATGCATATGGCTTGGACTGAGCAAGTTCTTTTCTTCGTTGCGGGACGAGTAAACATATACCATAGATTGCTGTTAGTCAGTGGTAGTGGCTAAGGCCTTCATCCCGAAACAGAGCTAGACCTTCAAGCTGCTAGTTTCTCGGTGCTTGCTTACCCCTGTGCTACTCCGTATCGGACTGTAACAATCTCTCACGCCGGGAATCTTCCCTTCACCAAGTGAAAACATATGCCTGTAGAGATTCATCTGAACTCTAAGATTTGAGGCCTTGAGGCCCCAATCGAAACTGCCACTAGATTACATCGAGACCCAGGGTGAGGCTGGATTCCAGGATTCGATTCGGTGTTGATAGAGCGTGGGAAATATAGCCGAGCCTTTAAGCAAGCGCAAATCGATTTCTTCCTCCCGAACCACCATTTTTTCGCTCCAGAATGTCTATCACTAAAATCCACGCTCGTCAGGTATAACCAGCCTTTCAATCAACACGTTCTTTGAGCACTGACGCTGCCGATGATCGTCGATAGATCTTTGACTCTCGCGGTAACCCTACTGTTGAGGTCGATCTGCACACCGCAAAAGGTGCGTTCGCGTTATTCTTTGTTTTTTTTGTCGATTGACTGTCGATATAGGCCGCTTCCGCGCCGCAGTGCCCTCTGGTGCATCAACCGGTATTCATGAAGCAGTTGAACTTCGCGACGGAGACAAATCTTCATATGTCGGTAAAGGTACGCGTTTTTACTACTTGGAATCTACTTTCCGGTATCTACCACACTTTTACAGGTGTCCTCAAAGCCGTCGCAAACGTGAACGACACCATCGCGCCCGAATTGATCAAGGCCGGTTTGTCCGTCACCTCGCAAAAAGAAATAGACGACTTCCTGATCAAGCTCGATGGCACTCCGAACAAGGGCAAGCTCGGCGCCAACGCCATCCTTGGTGTATCGATTGCCGTCGCTGAGGCTGCTGCTGCTGAGAAGGGAGTTCCTCTATACCAGCACCTCGCTGAGCTTGCGGGCGTCAAGCCCCCTTACGTCCTTCCTTGCCCTGCTTTCAATGTGATCAACGGTGGATCGCATGCAGGAAACAAGCTCGCTTTTCAGGAGTTCATGCTCCTTCCTACTGGCGCTACTTCCTTCAGCGAAGCCATGAAGATCGGTACTGAAACGTATCACACCCTGAAGAAAGTCATCAGCGCAAAATACGGCATCGATGGTACGTTGTCATTGACATCATATTTACGCCTCAAATTCGCTGACTGGTGATACAATATTGTAGCTGTAAATGTTGGCGACGAAGGAGGATTCGCTCCCAACGTTTCCGGTGCCGATGAATCCCTCGAACTTTTGTCCGAGGCCATCAAAAAGGCTGGGTACGAGGGCAAGGTCAAAATTGCTCTTGATGTCGCTTCATCTGAGTTCTACAAGGAGGGTAAATACGATCTAGATTTCAAGAACCCCAACTCCGACCCGACCAAATGGATCTCTGGCGTCGAACTCGCTGACCTCTATCTCGGCTACGTTAAGAAGTACCCTATCATCTCTATTGAGGACCCCTTCGACCAGGATGATTGGGAAGCGTGGACCCACTTCACCAAGAACAGCGGCATTCAAATTGTCGGTGATGACTTGACTGTAACAAACCCCCTGCGTATTAAGACTGCCATTGAGAAGAAGGCTTGCAACGGTCTTCTGCTCAAGGTTAACCAAATCGGCACAGTCTCCGAGTCCATCCAGGCGTATGTCCATCCTCTTAATCCAGGGTACCTACTCACTCTGACACATTCATTATAGTGCCCAGCTCTCCCAATCTGATGGCTGGGGTGTCATGGTTTCTCACCGTAGCGGAGAAACTGAGAACACTTTCATTGCTGACCTTGTCGTAGCTCTGGGTGTTGGCCAAATCAAGACGGGGGCACCTGCACGAAGTGAGCGTGTTGCCAAATACAATGCTCTGCTCCGGATCGAGTGCGTTCTTTCTAATTATCTTGATATTCTGCCGAACTTATCTTGTTGATCTCTCTAGGGAGGAGACTGCTGGCTCTGGTGCATTCTTTGCTGGCGACAAGGGGCTCTCGGCTGGTCATAATGCACCTGCCTTACTCAAGAAGTGAACTGCCAATTCAAACAAGTTATTGATATCAAAACAAAGGACTGTTGTACCATTCACTGATCATATATAATACCTGCTGTAACTGATCACAATAGATTTCATTCTTTGCTATAAACACCTAAGTGCATCAAACCGGCGGCTTCTTTCTTGACAAATGATTTTGTTGAAAACTTGGGTGTCGATATCGGTACCACATTACATTCTTTCAATTTGGTTTTCATATCAAGGTATCAATTTTTAAGAGCACAATGGGATTATGTATAGCCCAGATATATTAGGCAATCCCAGCCTCCACATCCTTCTTAAAACTCTCAACAATTGGAATCATACCGCCTTTATCAAGCGTGAACCCCAAACTCAACGCATACGTGTTGTCAAACCTCTGCGGCCACGAATCCACCAATCTCTTCGTGGTCGGATCATCCTCAAACTTGATTAATTTCAACGCGTCCTCCCCACCTACTTGCCGCAATGCGTCGATCTCGTCGCGGATAGTGGCCGTGAACCCAGGTGCGCATACAACTCGACTGTGCCTCGGAAAGGCAGAGCTTGAAATATGTTTAGCGTGGATTAAGTTGCGAACGACGGTTTGGGGGCTAGAAAGCCAGACGGGAAGGTCAAGTTCTGGAGAAGATATGTTGGTTCCCATAGGACATGTAGCTTCAATGCCTTTCAGCGGTTCACGAATGATTCCTAGGTTAGAGGGGACAAAAAATGTTGATATTTTTTCTTGAATACTTGTTAATGAATGACTCTTACCTGACAAGAATGAAGAAGCCGCAGCTGCTGGAGGGCCTGGCCGAACAACGATGGTGGGAAGCCGAAGTATACGTCCATCCACCAGTCCTCGTCTTGAAAATTCATTAATGAAGAGTTCCGACGACAATTTGGCCAGTCCGTATGCACCTTCGGGGGTGGCGATGGTTTCTGGTGTTATGATATCAGGCTACATGGAACAGGTTTTGGCTGAGTTGATGGTTAAAGTCAGGAAGAAAACCTACTAGTGGACCTCCATATACCGCACAAGAAGACGTGAATACGAATTTAATGAGCCGTCCTAGCTGTGCTCCGTATCGACGTGCGCATTGTAACAAGTCTCGTACGGAGTCAGCGTTCACCTACACGGTACGGATGGGCGCCAGCAGAAAAGCTTTCAAGGGAGATGTTGTGCACACCTTCAACCCGAGATCAAAGTTATCCTCTGATCCCCGAGACATGATTCCATGCATGCAATACACTGTATCCGGAATACCAAACGGTGTATTGAAGAGTGCGTCAATTTCTTTAGGATCTGTCAGATCGGCTTTGATGGTCGATACGTGCTCGGAATCGGTGGTACCACGTCCGGAGGGAATTTTAGGCTGAATAACATCGGTGAGGATCAAGCGGATATTTGGAGTCTGAGGGTCTTCGAGGAGTGCGCGGGCTACCTGTCAATATGAGATCAAAAAAGTGATGAACGAAGAAGCGACAAGGGGGCAGTACCAAGCTAGCGAGGAAACCTCCAGCGCCGGTGACGAGGACTACGTTCGTAATTGTCATTATGGTTGGAAGGAAGGAAAGGTTTCAGGCCGTGTAATTGTACCGGTAATTATCGATCCCGAAACACCTGATCATCGCGAATCATGGCAATCACCAAGTTGCATGTTACCATCAAAGTGCTATTGGCAGGGGTACTCTATGGCCACTGGATACTGTACTTCCTTCATCTTTTTCATCAAGATTTTCCAAGGTTGTTGGGAGCGGATGGGCTTATACTGGCAGAACGGGGAAGGGTCTTCTGACGATGATGTTGCAACATATCACTATTCATAGGCCATTCTTTAACTATCTAGGTCGCATGATCCGTGTGGGATCTGAGCTCGTTGTCGGGGTTGGGGTAAATTTGAAGACTAATACAGAAGGTGAGAGAGATTATGACAATATATTTGAACCCACGACAATAGACCACGATGTACTACTGGCTAGGTCATAAGCGTACCTATTTCATGAGGGTCAGAAATGTTGACTTCGAAAAAACCTGTAGGATGGAGACCCATTGGGTAAATATACGAGGCTGACACAACTGTCAGTCTTGACATCGGGAAGTTCTAAGAGAGCATACCTCGGGAAACTTCCTCCTAATCTGCTCGTGGAATTTACGAGCGAATTTCAAGTGGGTTGGATCAGTATGCATGTAACACACTGCAAATGAAGTATTGATATATTTTCCTTTTTTCAGCCGTCTTGAATCAGAACGCACCATGGAGATCCATTCCCTTTGTTCAACAAATTCGTCATGAGCCTTGCTATGTTTGTATTCTTGGCCAGGAATGAAGTTATCCAATGACCTTTCGTCCGAGGTGAAACCCATTGGCAGCGGTGGCGCATCTTCATAGCCTTCGAGAGAAAAAGAGTGAGGAACTGAACGCATCTTCATGTCAGGAGACACTCGTGCAAGATATGGTCCAAATCATAGCAGAAAGTGTGAGGCAGAAGTACAGCCCGCAGCAGCTGGCTATAAGTGGCGGGTAAATAAGTAAAAATTATTTCGGAAGTGTATTTGACGGTTGGAATCAGTTTAGAATGCCTCAAAGCCCCATAACTTGAAGCAAATAATTGTTCTTTGTGCGCGCGGCTTCCGAGACCAATGAGGATCGACTGCTGACTATCTTGTCACTTGTGTCACGTCTCTCTTGGTTTTAAATCCTATCATTTTGAGCATCTTTAGATTCTTTACCTGATTTTCATCGCTCCCGGCCTAATACTAGTACATAGTATCCTGACATTCAGAATTGATGGCATATGAGGGCATATGCCAATCCATGCCTCAGGAAAGAACCCGCATCATGGTCGTTGCGGTGGCAGAAAGCAGTGTGTTGAGGGAAATAATTTACAATGAGGGTAAGTAGTCGGAATCCAGATGGGCGGGTGAGCGGGAAAGACGGAGCGAAAGACGTAGTGATCTTGATCTCCTCGGCAATTTTAAGTTCTCCCACATGCGCACCATCTACATGTGGAGTTTCTTCTCAATGCGGTCGTGATGGTGTTCATTAAACCAGCTTGCTTCTTGATGTGAGTCCTCATACCAAGACGCTGCAACCCGGAGGTACACATAATTATAAAGTGGTCCTCGTTTCTGAGTCGTCGACCCCAATCTTATTTCTTCTAGATTTTTCCCGGGCTTGCATTATGGCTGTAACGACTGTGAAGGCTGAGCTGGGAGGAACCGTTATAGATTGCTTAGTATACGGTAAGTCGACCAAGTGCTTGCCCAGTCGTCAAATTAATCCACAATCATAGGACTCTTTCTTTCTATCTTCGCTCGCGCTATGCAAGTTCTGCTCAATCGAAAAATCTACGACCGGACCTCTCTCTTCCTCATGTCCACGACCGTTGCCTTGTTCTGTCTGATCACCTCTGTATGAATAGACGACTTGTGAAATACACTTACCCCTTCTAATAACCCGTAGCACCTGGCTTTGGACGTCGATCGTGCATTCCGTGCATTCACCAGCAACATTGGAACCCCGAACTATCCGAAGGACTACTTCAATATCCTTTCCGGCGCTGAAGCACTGGCGAAAAACTCGGCCTATGTGACCATTACGCTCATTGCCGACGCATTTTTGGTATTCATAGCTAGTCTCCTTTAACGTTCGTGCTAAATGATACGTATCGATCAATAGACATTTCGTTGCTGGGCTGCATTCGGGCAAAATTATCTAGTGATCATCATCCCATCCGCTTTGTATATCGGAAACCTTGGTCAGTATTAGTCTTTGTTCATAGCTGTTCATAGGTTATCCAACCACTGTCTGAACTTTGGGTATTCTAGCAACTGCATGTTGGGCACTCGTAACATTCAAAGAGGCTGAAGATCCAACCACTGGTGTGGTCATCGTGGCCGAGGTAAGTCAGTTTAGCCCATTTGTTTGTCTTCTCTCTCAAAATTTCCAGGTCATTTCCAGAGTCAAGTACATGTACATCACAACCCTCTGCCTCAATTTATACTGCAGTTGTACGTGTTAGACTAACGACTTCGAAATCTATGTTAATATACACGTTCTGCACAGTGGCCATCGCGACTCGAATATGGCTCGTTCAGAGGCAATCTACCGGTACTAGCGGGCACCTTCTGAGAAACACTATGACCATTATCACTGAATCAGGTAGGTAGGATTTCTTTAGAATCCCCAGTGCGACTCTGATTGTGTCATGAGCAACAGCTGCACTGTATTCAGTGTTCTTGATTATCCTCATCACAAGTGCCGCTCTCGAAAATCCGCTCATGTATGCCGTTCTCAACCCGGTGCGTTTTAACGATCACTCTATTCGAACTGTCTTCTAACACTTGTTGTGCCATAGATGCCAAGCATCATTGTAAGTTTATGTTCTTGTGCATTTCTTGATTGTCCCGCTGACTGTGTTCTGGGAATCGATAGGGCTTTGTGGTAAGCACCCTTCATGCTATGCTATTTACATCCATTCAATTTCCCATTTCCAGTTCTCATCCATTATAGTCCGCGTAGGCTCAGGACGTTCGTTCTCCACACAAAAGCCTACTCACAGCATTGGTGTTGATCACAACGGAGGTCTCCAAACGCGTTCACTCATTGAATCAGCCATGCGATTCGGTCGCCCCAGACGGGCGTATCACGGGGAGGAAAGCACTTTTGGCCTGGACACCACCACTGCAGGTGGAGACAGAACCACTTCGATTTTTCCAACAACCAGTGTTCATTTTTCTCCGGATTTTTCTCGTCAAACTCCTACGACCGCTGAGCTTTCGAGTTCCTCGGGTTCGAATTCGATACCGCATCGAAAGGATGAGGAAAAATTGGATGACTGAGCGTCCTATTGCTGCTAACTCAGTCGCTATATATACAATATATGTATCATACATCTCATACCTTAATCGATAAATGATAAAATGCAGGAGGAGGTTGTACTCTCGAAGATGAATTTCTACCTGTCTTCGACATTGATGGATACTAAGAAAAAACTTTCCAAAATTGATATGTTCTATGCCACTGGCTAGCGCCGGACTGACGCATCTCATACACAGCTTGTTACTTGACACGAAGCTTATCCAATAATTTCTGCAACTTGAAGTTCCCTCCCAACGTCTTCATTTCCTCGTCTATCCTCGTTTGCAACGTGCGCAACACCGCTAACGTATACTCAAACGACTTGGTTTCCTTCTCCATGTACGATAGAGCCTGTCTCTTCAATGTAGGAGATTTAGGGCGTTGTTTAATGATATCTGTGACAAATGATGAGACTCGGTGGAAGCCACTTCCTGAAGACTTACCTAGAAGCTGTGTGTTTGATGTATCAGCGCGTATGGCATGAACCAAGGGGAAGGAGAATTTTCCCTCGGTGAGATCTTCTGCGAAGCCTTTCGTATCGCTATACTAAATGGATTCAAGTCATCAGTTTCGAGTTACCGGCCAACTGATGAAAATGAAGTCGCAAGGAACAACCAGTGGCAGGAATGACCGGAACGAAAAAAAAAATATAAAAACGACAATCACGAATTTCAAGGTTAACAGAACCCTGTTGATTCAAGAAGGGAATTTGGTACTCACGCTGGCGTCTTGAAGATTACTGTAATCGTCGCGGATCTGGTACATCACCCCAATCAAATCTATGAGGGGGATATAATTTCTGGTGACGGCGAGTTGAAGATCAGTTTGATAGGATCAATGAATTGTGAAACAACATATACACGTACACATCTTTTTGTTTCGTTGCGCAAGCCATCATCAATCTTATTAGAATCCTGAAAAGACTGGCTGTTTCTGGAGACAAGATGTCAATGCAACGTGAGAAGAAGGAGATTGTATCAGATCCGTGTTCAACAACAGACTGATGTACGAGCAACATAAAAAGTGCAATAAAGGGAAAACGTACTGTTCTTGATCATCTCGATATATTCATCTTCAGTGGGACATTTTACATGATCCCGCCACAGGATATCCATTCCTTGGCCTCGATGAGCATTCAGAAGCTCCTCTGCACAGAAATGAAATGATCAGCAGGAGGAACAATGATCTACTCCGACAAGCTGTGTAACCTGTTATGATCTCCTCTGGGGTCGAACCAGCTTTGATCGAAGTATCATCTTTCATAATGCCACGGAGCTCTAAAGCATCCTTGTATACCTTGATAACGATATACGATGCTGCGTTGACGGTTTGCGGTACACCGTAAACCTTATTGGCAACTGTCATCGTATCAAGTGAATGCTAGTCCCCATATATAGATCGCCGAAACGCGGGAAACGCGATAAAGTTTGCTCACCTGGCTGTCCTCGACGAAGCTCAGAGCCATCTTCGATATCATCGAACCTGTAACGAATGATGAACCAAAAACAATCACTCCGTCACACAAATCAGGTCACTCCCTCAACCGATCAGGCAGGGTGGGGAAGTATTCTTCAGTGATACTCACAGTAAAGAGTCATTTTGCAGTGCTTGAGCAATTTTGACGATGAGCTCCAGCTGTGTGGATTCAACGTCGAGCCAATCATTAAGAGCATTAGCCAGATATCGCAGGGTTTCTTTACTGGGTGCGGAAGTCAGGTAGGTGTATGGGGCAAGGATAGCCTAATAATGGTACGAAAAACGCGTCGACATTCCGATCGCGACGCGAAATGCATTGATTTAGTGAGCTACGATTCGAATATAGTGTCGATCACAGCTTACCGACTCGTTTTCCTCGGTCCATAGGGAAGCATTTAGCGTCCCGGAAATAAGTCTGGAGTGATCTGCCATCTCATGAGGGAGTAGAGCGTAAAGGTTGTTCGGTCTGATTGGCGCTGAGAATTCGAGCGCTTCAGTACATTCTACACTGATATATGTTCAACGTTCAACATTCAGTAGGCATTTAACGAGTGCAAGAAATGTATTCAACTACTACAACAACAGAGGATACGAGATAGAAGAGTAAGTAGAGATAAAGATACGGTTGAGAAGTTCGCAGTTGAATGACGATGTCATCCATACTTTTATATATATCTGTAGCCTGAGCTTCTCGAAGAGATAAGAAGGAACAACTTTCTAAGTGCCTAGGCTTTGACTTTCTTCGTCTGGGCTCCTTCACTGTCATCATCATGTTCGCGGAGATCGCCAATCGAGCGCTTTTTTCCATTGGTTGTACTTGTAGTGGATGCGGGGGCGCTGAAAGTTCCGTCTGCGTCCTCGTCCTCGTCCTCATCGCCTTCATGATAGTCTTCCCCCTCGTCTTCGTCTTCGTCCTCTTCTGCATTAACCTCGGGGATGCCATTAGTGACACCGGACTAACGACGAAGAGATTGACATGGCGTGATTGGTTCATGAATCAGACCATGGAATCATACTATAAAAGGAAAAAAAAGACGAACGTTCCCCAGTAAGAGGGCGGTCAAACTTGATTTGTTGGGAGGTGCTCCGTGGCCCTCGTCGTCTTCTTCTTCGTCTTCAGAGCCATCTTGGTACTCCTATGACGGCGAATGTCAGAATTGAGAGCATTTTCTACCGTAAGAATGAAAGAAAAAGCAATGCGAGTCTAGCAGCAACGACTGCTTTCACAGAGCCAATTTGAGGAGGTCAGTACTAACCTCCTGGTCAAAATCATCATACGTATCGCTTTCTTCGCCTTCATCATCATCGTATGCTACGACTGGTTTGGAGGCGACAGCTCTAGCTGTTATCGTAGGAGAAGGGTTGTTCCCGCTTGTTGCTTTCTCAACATCAGCGGTCTCTTTGGAAGACATTGGGATAAACGGGATGACTGATAATTTTCCGGATAGGTTTACGAGTGAGATGAGACTGAGAAGAGAGCTAAAGAGAGAAAGCTATACGTTCGACGTCAAATGTTTATACCTTGATTGTCGCTTGCCAGTGTTTCCAGATTCGTATTTCAATGAAGGTACGAGGGAGGATGCTCGAGGATGAGTCAGAGAGGCACTAAGTGCCAGAGTTGCAGTGAAGGCAGGTAAAAGTGGGGGGATGTGAGGATATATACCCTCCTAGACGCGGATGGGAAGTTGCAGGTCATTTTGTGTCCGGAGAAGGTTCGGAGCGGGTGTCTCCGCACATGTCATGTGATCGTGTTACGTACAAGCAAACCAAATCCGGAAATTCCGACCCGTTGGCACTCCCTCTCGTTGCATACCCGCTCCCCTACCTCAATCACCCATCACGATTATCTCAGAACAGTAGGGAAGAGCAGATATTACTTTTCCGCAATGGCACAAAGAATCGTTGCGTGCCTTGGTCCTCAAAAGTTGCTGCATAGATGATAGAGGGAACTACCGGGATGATACTCATCAGTGCATCAGCACTCAATGATTTAACATGAAACGATCATCAATCAGTGGACTGCTGGGGTGGCGAAAAAGTATATAAGGGACTCTGCCCCCGGATGTGGTCGTTCCAAACCTACAAAATTTCCTTGCTGGTCGAGGAAGCCAGTGCATTGAGCTTGTCGACACATCTTTAACGACCGCCAGATTCTCGGTGCAAATTAGCCTCAGCCCTGTAAGTTATCTCACATTCGAGAAAAACTTCCTGACCTCCATTCTCGCATGCGCATTCTCCAGCATTACCTCATTGCGAAATAGACAGCTGCGACAATGCGTCTGAACTTCGTCTGTCTTGTTCTTGTTCTTGCCTCTGCTGCATACGCGGGCCCAATTTCGAATGGTTTAGTAAGTGGTTTCCCAAAATCATCTTGAGTCCGGCTTTGGCCAATCTTTCTATGTATAGTGCGCCTGGTTTCGCTCAAAATCGATGCCATACTCTTTTGCAGCCCATTCAGGCCACCTAGACAGCGGGAATGCAAACTACCAGGTACTGCTAGCAAAAGACAAGATTGCCAAAGAGCTTGTTCAAAAGCTCTTCAAAATCGGCGCTCATGTTGATACTTTCACGGAGCAATCCTTCATTGGTGCGACAACGGACATAACACAAGGGTTCGATTTTGAGGTCGGCCAAAACGTAATCCGAAAGCAAGATTCCGGTCCATATTACGGACGGGTGAAAGCAAAC
The DNA here is from genome assembly GCF_021015755.1 of Lentinula edodes. Taxonomy (NCBI): domain Eukaryota; kingdom Fungi; phylum Basidiomycota; class Agaricomycetes; order Agaricales; family Omphalotaceae; genus Lentinula; species Lentinula edodes. The sequence goes on from NW_025764327.1 coordinate 434,192, forward strand.
ATCAATTTTGTGGGAGACAAAATGGTAATAGATGAGAATTCCATTGGGGGTTACCTGAAAGCAGCTGGAGGCAAATTTATATTTCAAGTCGGTAGTGGAAAGGCTACACAGGAAGTTGTTTTACGTTGCTCTTGACCAAAGTGAGTTGCTGCTTCTTTTCGAGGTGAGACCTAGTTATTAATGGTTACATACCAGCTCGGCTGGAATACATATCCGTATATCTCTCGTTTTCAAGTTGATCTTGTTGAATGATACAAATATCTTCCTCCATCATGCATCATGATTGGGCGAGTTGAGTGTTTACCGGTCATCAACAAATTTGGCCGCTCGAGTCTTTTTTCAAACCCTACAAGCTGGCAAGTCGTCTATTGAGTTTTGGCAGATATTTCCCTTCTGCCATGGAACAGGTTATACACAACTCCAGAATCGACACTATTCATGGCTACGACTAGCCGCCAACGGGCTTGAAGTTTGTCACATCCAAGATTTATCGCCTCCTCACTGGTTTCCGCATCCCGTCAGACTGTTCCGTGGCCGAGTCCGTTGCATACCGAGGCCTAAGAAGATTTACGATCAGATAAATCGTATAACAAGATATCCGCCGATCTGTTCGTAGAAACAAGTATATGCCCTCGTGCATTCTTACAGATTGTCCTATTCGGTATTGCCGTTTCTGCGTTCCTTACTCTGCATTTTGTGATGACTTGAGACTTGTTACTGAAAATCCGAATTTTCTTGTTGCTACTTTAGGTCCCTAACTTCTGTGATATCTTTTGTACAAATCTCTTTGTATTGTATAGTATGCAGGGAACAGTCTGGGGACAACCGAGGTTATCTCAGGCATTTAGGACATCATCGATCATCGACATCCTTCATCGACATCTTGTTGTGTTTCAACGGTATATTTGTCCTGAGTCACCGTTACGCGGTAAGTTCCGGATAAATTTCTGCTCACCAAAGTCTCAGCCCACCGGATGGAGGTGCGGGATGCCTCAGTGCTACAAGAAAAAGTTACAATTACATTGAATCCAAAAAATATTCACCGAACACTCACCGAACTGACTCGAGTGAGCCTCATATAGTAAAATAGACCATCCAAGGCATCTCCTGTCGATAGACTCTGTACAATTTCGATGTCGTCGTATGAATGGGACTAAATAAAGATTATCATTCCATACATCCGATTTGGGGGGCGTAGGAAAGTTCAGAACATTATTATCCCTAAAGTCACCGTCCAATATCTTTGCCTTTCACACCCACATTTCTTTTCTAATCATTCAAGTTTCTCAGTCTACACTCTTTTTTATCTCAACTTCAATTTGCTCAAGTAAATTGCTCGTGTGAGTCATGTTCCGTTGAACGCCTCGAGGCATCGGCGATCCCAGTTGGCTGACCCATTCCTCGTGGCTTTCCAGAAACAACGTCTCTTTCTCTACCAGACCGTCATATATCCTGCTTCACAAATATACCGGCAAGATAGCTCAAGTTCATGCCAAGTACTATCTTAGCCCGTCAATCAGGAAGCAGCAGTAGCCCGTTGCAGAAAGCTAACACACCTTTCGGCCGTCTTTCGACTGGCTCTCCAGGAGCATTGAACGCAGTTGCACCTCGTCGCACCTCTTCTCTGAAGAAAGTTAATAGTGGAAAGGGAAGAGGAAAAGGGAGGTCCAGTGGCTCAACATTGACTTTTGAAGAACCAGAGTCTACAGTTTTCATCGATCGAGAGATGCTCAAGAATCATCATATGGATACTGCACCGTCCCGGAGGGGTCCTGTGCGGATTGACCAGGATGGTCCATGGAGTGTCAGCATAGCAGAAAGTCCTCACGACTCTAGGTCGTATAGTCTTTACATAAAGAGTCAGTGGCGTGTTCTCGACTTTCTTCTTATTTCTTACATCTTCTCCAGCACCTACACACAATCTTACCCTCACCAGAACGGTCATGGAGATTGTCGAACTTGATCACAAGCTTCGCGACTCCATCGTTTCTACCTCCAAACTCCCTACTCTGCCTTTGGACCCAGCTTCGATTCCTGCTGTACCCAAACGCAAATCTGCGTTTCTAAACACTCTTTCTCGTTTAGCTTCACCGACATCTGCCAAGTCTGGTACTCGGCGGCCAGTCGTTAACGGCAATGTTTCTTCGACAACACCCTCCGGACTACCCACCCCAGCCGCGTCGCCATCTATTGAACAAAACGATCCCTTTGTTTCATTCACGGCCTCTAGTGCGTTGCTCAATGCTGCACTTCCCACTCCATCTGCCACCAGTACCGCCCTCGCTGCCTATTTCACTACGTTGTCCAACCTACAGCCAGTCCGCCAGGCCAGGGCCTGGAAACGCTTCGTCCGTGTAAGAACTGACGATCTTGAAAGTACCCGAGTCGAAAGGGCGATTAAGAGAGTCAGATCAGACTTAGCTGCGCATGTTGGTGGGACGAGAGATAAAACGGAGAGAGGCGGGAAGATGAACAAACTCATCGAAAGTCTAACCCTGGATTCCAAAACTGCCGAAAAGCGGGAGGAACTTGGTCACAATGAAGAGGAAAAGGCATTGCCAACGGAAAACCACGAGGTCAATGCCGAGGAAGAATCGGACGAGCTTAATAACGAGGAAGGTGGAGGGAAGGAATTACCTGACGTACCTGAAGCTAAACCCGAATCTGGATCCGGGTCCTCAGCTGAAGCTAGCAACAACCAAATTCTGACTTCGCCCGCTCCAGAGGATGCCGAACCTACCTCTCCAACTACCACAACCGAGCCAACATCTCCTACCGCCGCCACTTCCACCGCCGTCATAGACCTTAGCTCAACTCCTCGTGCTAGTGAAGAAGAGCCGCGCGCTCCAGTCACTTCTGCTCCCACTCCAGAACCTCCCTCTACTGCTACTAGTCGCGTGCCCCGCTCTCAATCGGCAGACCCTGACCGTCGAATATCGCGCGCCTATCACTCTTCAGTCCACGAAGGCAATCTTTCTTCTTCTCAGACCGAAACCGGCGACGAATCATCCAGCATCTCTACCGCTGCTCGGAGCATGAGCAAATCCGCGCGTAAGAAACGCAAGGAAATCAATTCTTCTGCTGCTGCTTCTCTAAGTGGAAGCCAGAAAGAGCTCACTAAGAAAAAGTCCCAACGAAAAGTGGTCGTGGATGATTTCGAAATGCTACGGGTCCTGGGTAAAGGCTGCGCTGGAAAAGTGTTGCTGGTGAGACACAAGGCCACCGCCGATTTATATGCGATGAAGGCAATCACCAAGAGGCATGTGCTAGCGCATCAAGAACTGCAGCATACCTTGACGGAACAGGCAGTTTTGAAGAGGATGGCTGCAGTTGATGGGAATGGGCAGCCTAATCCAAATGGAGTGGTGAAGGACCCATTCGTGGTGAAGTTATGGTGGAGTTTCCATGATAAGGAGAATCTTTTCCTGGTGATGGTAAGTTCGTTGATCTTTTGTATCTTCTTCGTTGCACTTATTCCTTTTTTCCAGGACTTCCACCCTGGTGGTGATTTAGCGACACAGTTGGCAAGATGGGGTCGTCTAGGCCGAGATCGTGCACGATTCTACGCTGCCGAAATCGTCGAGGGTGTTGAGGGCCTACATGCAGCTGGTGTAATCTACCGTGATTTGAAACCCGAAAATATCCTCATCGGTGCCGATGGTCACATCGTTCTCACCGATTTCGGTCTCTCAAAAGAGTTTCCCAGACGAAGAGATGCTGTCACTGCTCCGGCAACGCCGTCTGGCAAAGATTTTGTCGGCGCGCAACCCCCGTGGATGAAAGATACCGGCTCCGAGATTGGGAATGGTGTGCCAGTAGTAGACACAACCACCACCTTTTGTGGCACGGCAGAGTATCTCGCACCGGAAGTGATTCAAGCACTGCCATATAGCTATGAGATTGACTGGTGGAGCTTTGGGACGATGTTGTATGAGATGTTAACTGGAATAGTGAGTTTATTCTCTTTATCCTACATTCCCTTCTTCTTCGTCTATATCTAACATTCACTGCAGACACCGTTCTGGGCCAACAACCATTCGGACATGTATGTCCGGGTACTACAGGACGAATTACAGTTCCCAGATGAGAGATCTATGGATCAGGATACAAAGAGTCTGATTCGAGGAGTAAGTTCAGATAATAGTCAAACGTCGGTTGCTAACTGTCTATAGCTCCTTCAACGGAATCCCGCCCTCAGAATATGCGAGCCCCGAATAAAACGGCATCCATATTTTTCCATGATGTCAGCTGAACTGTCACTTCGCTCTTTCCTTTTCTACTTTCTGACAACCTACTTTGCAGAGACTGGTCTCATGTGTATTATAAACGCTACATCCGTAAGGAGCATCCTGGCTTTTGTACAGCGGATCCTAATCTCATAAATTCTCAGCTCCGTATATTCCACCCATCGATCCCTCGAACGCGAGCGATACCCAGAACTTCGATGACACTTTTCTAGATATGGAACCTGTTCTTGACGACTTCAATGACAACGAGAACGAGAATACCGATACTGATCTAGAGCATGAAAATACTGACACTGATCGCACAGACGGAGAGGAGACTAACACCACTCCCTCCCAATCCCGAAGCTCTTCCCTACATCCAATATCAAGGCAGAATGAGCAAGAGAATGATTCGGTTGATGTTTTTGATGGTTATTCATTCAAGGGCAGACATTCTGTCCTCATAGATGATGAGCAGGAGGATGGAGAAATATCCGAAGAGGAAGAGACTGACGAAGACGAGGACGAGGACGAGGATATCGCCAGTGGCTTGCTTGGCGATCTTGCACCTCCACTTTTGGGCGAGGCTACCACGGAGATACCCGAGGAAGAAGAAGAGGAGTCACCTGAGCCTAAAACACCCGAAGCTCGTCCTGTATCTCTTCCTGTCGACGAAGAGGGTGTCCCGCCGACTGCCACTCCTTCACGCGAACCTTCGAATGCATCTTTATCCGAGGTTCCGGCAGCCATCGTTGAGGCTAAGCCACGCAGAAGCAAGGAAGTGCCGGCAGAACCAGCACCTCCTCCTTCTCCACCCGCGGACAAACTCAAGCCTGCTCTCCCACCCAAAACACAGCCTCCGAAAGCCAGTCGTCCTGCTCGTCGCAAAGAGCGCTCAGGTGTGCACGCATTGGACCGTTATTTGTCCGACGGACCCGACGAAGCAGAGGCCACTTCGCGCGACGAGGATGACGATGAAGATTGGGACTTTATCGAAGCAGATGGTGGAGAAGATCGCAATGGAGCAAAAGGCGCCAGTTTGTTCGCCCGAGGGGTCGTCGATAGGTACCGCTTGGCTGTGTTCAGGAAAGCTTCGACTCCGAGTCGCAGTGGTACTATGTCCCGATCCGTATCTGGGCTATCGAAGACCTCAGATCTAGATGCAACTGCATCTCCAGAAGAGTCTCCTAGCCCCTCCATTCGTAGAGGTAGAAATCAAGGTCTTACATTCAGAAAGACTCCTCGACAGTTCCTCAGGCCTCGGTCCCCTCCGCCGTCGTCTTTCTCTTCAAAGTCTGCCAAAACGCTAAATCATTCCAATTCTGCTACAATGAGCTCATCATCGTCCAGTGGAGGGTTGTTCACACCTGCGCCCTCAGTTGGTGGGAGCACAGTACCGGTGTCGTCCCACTCATTAAAGTCGAAAGAGTCTGCAGCTTCAGTCGGTGCTCAAAGTTACTCTTCGGATACGTCTGCGACCGGCGATACACCGGCAGATCAAGTTGTGGAAGAGCCCGAGAAATATAAGAACAAGAAGCTCAAGAAATACAAAGAGAATGCGGAGAAAGTGTTTTCTATCTTCTCAAACTCACCTCGCCCCTCGAATCCTTCGTAAACGCAATAGACTGTGCGTGAAACGTGTTTCATCCGTAATAGTAATATGTCTTTCGCTTTCTTGCCATTATCCACCGCTCTGCTTTCTCCAGTCTTTGTTACGGAAATTCCTCAGAATAAAAAATGATCCTGTGTATGCATTCCTCTTTTCTTCCCTAAATTTTTATACCTTATGCACTTTCCAAATGGACTAGTCTCGTCTGCCCAATCTATAAACCGGTCGACATACCCACGTTCCCTTTTGAGTGATCCTCTCTTTCTCTTTGTGTTTCTCTTCAAGCTTTCAGGTCTCATGACAATATTAACTTCTAATGGAGATTGAAGAAGGCTTTGACTGCATTCACTGTGGTACTACTATCCACTCACACGTACTAAGCATTAATCCTTGACTAATAAAAGATATTCCTGCTCGACATTCTCTCTGCCGGAAGGTTGAGCTATATCAGTTCCATCTTAAAGCTTAAAGAGTTTGTTGCCTGTACGATAATAACTGGTTGACCTGTCCCAAAGTCGACATGGCATACAACAGTACTTCTCGAGCAGATTCTTCCACAGCGCACGTCACGGTTCCCGACTGATTTCTTGTCGTCCTTCGTCTCTCTTTCTAGGTACTTCCTGGTCGAAACATAACAAAAAAGGACTAAGTAATCATCGAGTGCTGGAGCCTCTAACTAGTTGACATCATTCGGAAGAGGAAGAGCAAATTCTTTGCCCAGCAAGTTTTTTTATCCTCCTTGGCATGACCGGTTCATTGGCATTCTGTGGCATATTTGCGATATTATTATGGAAGGAAGACTGTATCAATCAGATATGGAGAGAAACCTAGTCAAACAAGGTGATTGTGCAACAATTCCTTCACAACTCTTCATGAGTAACATTGAATTCTTCCCGATCAGAGTTCCTACAAGAACGGCAAAATCAGTATGGGTTTGCATGATCCCATGAATTGAAGACCAATCACCACCACCACTCTCGAGGCGTCTCTTTATTTAGCTCCTCTCCAATCTTCCACTCACCACCCCCTCCAAAAATATGCTCCTTGAAATTCAATATCGCTCTATCGAGCGGAAACACCCCGTCCCGTCCATATTTCACCCAATCACTTTGAACAGGCCAACTGAGATGAACATTGATATCTTGCATCGAGTCCAATCTGTGGAGGTCCTCATTATAGGCGACGCCGGACGTACCGCGAAACCCGGAATTCTCAAGCATGGGGGAAAAGCCCGGTTGGACTATCACAGTGAGGTCTTTTGGGAACGGCCTAGAACGATGTTGAGTAGTTTGCCACCGGTACCGCAATAAAAAAGGAAACATACCTGCACTTTTCTTCGTACGATACTCCCAAAAACTTACCCTTTATTTTTTTCCAGAGGGGACGTAACCACTCTTCTCCTAGTGAAACTCCCCTTATCAAAACTTCCACCATGCCCCGGAATCCCGCAGCATTGACATGACAAGGATTAAATTCATGGGGTAGGAGACGTTGATCAGTTAGTCGGAAATGAGAAAGATTCTCGAACTGGTCGCGATACGAAGACAGCGAACGCCTTTCGCAATCACAAGTGTCTTGGTTACCCATAATATGTAAATGAGTGACAGTGTCTAGCTGGGGAAACCCCTGCATCCTTCTCATCTGCCCATCCTCCAAATCATCGGGCACTTTCCGGCCGGCGTTGGCAGTATTACAAGTCCGCGCTAATGGTTTCCAAACACCACTAGCTTTCACTGTCAGATCCCTCAATCGTGGAAAATCACGATTGAAGAGGCGCAACTCCTTTGCAGCTTCCGGATTAAGTGGTCTTCTGCGGTTGTATCTGGGACAATTCTCAATGTACAGAAGATACGAAAATGTCTCCAGGGAAGTATGGGTGCGATTGAGGATCCGGTCCAGGACTGCTGGATGATCCCTCAGCGAACGCTTCCGTTTCCTCGACAGCTTCGTATTATGAGCGACCGCATCAGCTTCTTCATCCGGAATGTCCAAATCATCTTCGGGACCACCAAAAGCGGCCCAAACCGAATCTGTGAACACTGGTCGGCGAGGATAATATTTAGACGTGTTCAAGAATCCGTAATTGTTCTCAATATCCCAGACGCTAGAATCAGAAAGCAGGAGTTGCTTAACCACGATTTCTGGGTTTTCCTCTAGGTATTGCGCGAATTCAGTGGCCTGGATGAGTCCCGCCACTACGAATGCACCCGGAGGAAGAAAGTCAGTACTTTCGGGAGATAGACTCGATTTGAAGGGTTCTTCCGTGGCCATTGCATCACGGAAGTGATGAAATCCCAGGAGAGTGAGGTATATGGGTAGATGGAATGGTAACATTGATGAAGGTTTCTTTACGATTGCACCATTATAAGGCTACTACAGAAAGCTGTGAAGATGGAAGATGCGAATATAAAGGAGTACGCGTGAAAATATGTATTGGTCAACAGACATCAATTCATTGCCTGGCATATAACTACAAGCTGTAGATAGATAGATAGATAGATTGATACTCAGCTCCGTCCCTAGAGACGGGGTCCCGCATCGGAACAGCCGGTTACAGTACATGAACAATAGCGAGCTCAGTCTGCACAGAGGGAAGGGTAGACTACTGCTGATGTACTGCATACGAGTAAGAGTAATGTACGAGAAAGAGCGAGTGCGAGAGATTGAGAGTGCAAGAGATGTGAGAGTGCGAGAGAAATAGATGAGTAAGAGTAAATTAACGAGTACGAGCGACAAGAAGAGATACAAAAAGGTACGAGTGATGAAGATACAACGGCGCAAGAGAGTACGAAAGGAGGAATTGAAGGTATCGGAAGAAAGTCGTGTTGAGAGTGAAGTTGAACACAAGGAAGAAGAAAGAGGAAGAATGTCATTGCCTTGACAAGAAAGAGAGGAAAGGGTAGATGATGATCGATGATTGTCTAACCTTCGTCTTCCTCGCTCTCCTCTTCACAGGCTATGTGAAGTTGGCATAGTGAATTCCAACATACGACAGTAGCGTAGATGAAACGTGCTGTGCGAGTGATAAATGTGTTGTTGAAGATGAAGAGTTTGAGGTAGTGAAGAGCCTCGGCATTAGAAAATTGTTGGCTTCGAGGAAGGGGGATGAATGGCGATATGTCGAAGAGGAAGGTGGTTCGTAAGTCAGTGATGGTCTCGTCAGCTACACATTGAAGGAGGATATGCTGGGGAGATTCTGGATGAAATGGTGATTGGCATGACCGACATCCCTTTGTGTCTTGTTCTGCCTCGGATATGGGGTCCGTTCTTGCCGGAGAAGCGCGGAATATGAGAGGGACCATGTCACCACACAGCAATCTGGTGAGAGTCCACTGATGATCATGATTTCGGATTAGTATGAGGTAGTGGCGCAGCGTTCGAGTGACGTATTTGGCTGGTCCTTCTTTCTGTGGTTCCCGGCGGCTGTGTAACAATGCTAAGCGATGGCTGTTGTCAACTTCTGACTGGAGGTGGGCGTTCCGCTCGTGAGAGATAGATTTGATTAGTTGGAGGACGGATTGCTCCGAGAGCTAAGCCAGTGGGGGAAGGGAGAGTGTTGAGGATGGAAGGTGGGTGATGGCCCAATCGAGGTCCGAGAGCCAACATTTCTTGGCCTGAGTTCAAAGATTGTTGTTTTCCTGGAGTGCGAGATAGGCGTAATGGTCAGGTGGGAGTTTCAGAAGGTAAATGAGATATCGGAGAGCAAGAATGACTCGACGAACGCAGATGGGCATGATGCCAGTCTCAGTGAAGAGAGGAGCGACCATAGAGCGACGAGAGAGACCTAGCATCTACCGGAGGAAGAGAAGCTGCACCTGTTCAAGCATGGACAGCAGGTGTTTGTCGGTGTCGATCACAATTTCACAGCCATTGATGAGGTGACAGTCAATGAGTGCCGAGTAGAGTTGCTTTGCAATCAACGGGTCGAGACGACAGTGTCCAATGATGAGGTCGCAGCCGGCGATGCTGCCAGCAGCAGTGATTGCAGAGTCGCACTTCACCGTATAATGCGCAGCAAATAGATGTCGGTGTGTGAATTGGAGGTGGAGTCCGACATAGCATACAGAATCTCGGTAGGATAGTGCTTCGCCAGCAGGGTATAAGGTGGGCAGGGGTGAGGGTAGGCGGCCAAAGACCATAACCCAGGATTTCCCAGCGCTGATGGAGAGGTTATTTGCATGGCAGTAAGTTTCGAAGGCTTTTAGATGGGACTGCAAGCCATGTGATGAGCGTGAGATCAGGGCAATGTCATCAGCGTGTTCAAGATGAGATATGACAATGCTGAGTAGGTCGAGGTCGTTGGGGTCATGGATGAGATTGAAAGTGGACAAGAAGATGTTCCAGAGAGTTGGAGAGGAGGGGTTGCCCATCAAAACCCCACACATAGCTCGGAAACGATCAGAGATGTCACCATCATGGGCGATGATATAGGTCATCTGGTTGTAAAGGGAGCATAACCAGTCAAAGTATTTGCCTGTCAAATTGTAGTCAGCCAGCTTGTTCCATAAGCTGCTTTGGTTCGTTGAGGGAAAAGCATTTGAGATGTCTACAAAAGCCACGTAAAGAGTGTCATCCTGAGATTTAGCCTTTTCAATGAGGGTGCGGAGATGAGCGCATTGTTGTTTGTACGGTATCCCGCCCTAAATCCGTTCTGTGAGGCAGGTAGAATCTTAGCCTCTTCCAGTGCCTGGCTCAGCTTGAGGTGTAGTAGGAGTGAGGCGAATTTGAGGATACAGCTTTCCAAGGCAATCGCTCGGTAGTTGTTTGGGTCAGTTGCGTCCTTTCCTGGCTTAGGTACTGCCACAATCAGTGATGTGAGCCACGATGTAGGACATTCATTGTGCGTGAATGCGCGGTCAAAGAAGGAGGCCAACCGGTCGTTATCAATGTCCATGATAGTCGAATATGTGACAAGATCAACACCAGCCGAGTTTGAATGGGTGGTGCATTTAAGATAGCTCTTGATAGTGCCAATGTCGTCCTCGGATATTGAAGAGTTAAATGAGGGGATTGGTGAAGAAGGTGATGGGTTCGGGATAGCTTTAGCTCTGGAGCTTTCATGTTGGGGGATAGGGGATCAATGGAGGTAGTACGAGGATCGGGAGGGTTCATGCGAGGAATGAAACAGCTCGTTAGTTGCTCCAGTGTAACCTTAGGTAGGGGCTTGTCAGGATTGCGTAAGGATTTGTAAAACTTCCAGAAGGCAGCACCACCCGTGTCAGCAGCGAGCCGCAGGCGCGATAAGTTTGCATCCTCCATCTTCCGTCGGTGAGAGCGACCGCGATGGTCAACTGTAGAAGAGGTAGCAGGGATGCAGCGAGCCATAGGTGGTAGAGACTTTGGCAATGTTCGTATGTGATTGATGGATAAATGTAGTGTGCAATTAATTGAACAAAAGGCAATTCCGCCCGCAGCAGCCAGGCAAATGAAGATTTCTGGGGCAACAATTCAGAGAACTGGATTTACCAGGATTTACTGCTTACACATACGACACATGCGTTGAGCATGGACAAACCGGATAGCAATACCATGGCATTCTCATATTACTTCATGAACACAAGTGGGTTGTCTAATTTTTTATTCCTCCAATCAAAATACGGCTGATGATAAAGTAAAGATATAAAGAGCATAGCAATAAGTCTATGCAAGCGACATAACCCAGATGGTATAACCGTTGGCCTGGAGGAAAGCCACGTAAATCTATAACGTCTATCACATCCGACACCCTCACTCCCGAATTCAAAAAGCAGTTTAACCAGATCCTGGAAGAGAGAAAGACATGCCATAAGAAATGGGTGAAGAGGCCAAAGGCATAAGATAGACATACCACCAGAGTAGACCTTGCCGAACATGAGTTCCTGAGCCTTGTCGTAGAGCGAAAGGACACCAGCACCAGCGACAGCACCTAGACAGACAGTGAGACACACAATACAGCAACAAACCAAAAAAAGAACGTACGAAGGATGTTGGCACCAGCACCCTTGAACAATGAAGCAGTACCCTCCTTAGCAACAATCTGTCTTCCAGCGTCGAACATGGACGCGTATTTCTGACCAGTACCGGAGGTCATCATCATACGACGACGAATAGTGTCAAGAGGGTAGGAAGCAAGTCCAGCAGCGTTGGTGACAACCCATCCAAGAGCGAAAGCGGCGAGGAAAGAACCTTCGAAAGGACCGACGAGAACAACAGGCTCTGCGCAGAGGTGATTAAAAGGAAAACATGGCACGAAGTAAACAGGGGCATACTAAGAGAGTCGAAGAGACCAAAGTAAAGACCACGGTAGACAACGATACCGACGACTGAAGGAACGAATCCACGGTAGAGACCTGCAACACCATCAGAAGCAATGGTTTTGCGGTAAACATCCACCAGGCCGTTGAATTGACGTTCCCCTCCACCCTTGGCGGATTTTGCGTCGTTGGCGAGACGAGTACGGGCGTAGTCGAGGGAGTACACGAAAAGAAGGGATGAAGCACCAGCACCGGCACCGGAAGCAATGTTTCCAGCAAACCACTTCCAGTAACCCTCGTTCTTCTTGAAACCGAAGAGCGATTTGAAGTAGTCCTCTGCGAAAACGTCACGTCAATCACATGAAAACGCGGAAAGTTGATTCGAAACGCACTGAAAGCAAAGTTCAAGGCTTGGGTTGGGAAGTACCGAATGACATTGGCAGTGTTACCTCTCCATAGAGAAAGAACACCCTCGTCGGCGCTGGTACGTTTGAAGGCGTCGGAGATACCCTTATATGGGTGGGAGAGACGACCTTGCTTGATCTACAGAAGAAACTTAAGTCCAAAACTTGATCGGAAGTTGCCAGCAGAACGCACCATCTCATCCTGGTTCTGAATCAAGAGCTTTATACGCTCAATGGGAGCCGCAGCAGTCTTCGAGACAGCCTTTAAAGCAAATGTTCAACATACTAAACGTGAATAAAACGAGGAAAAACTCACAGCAGACACACCACCCATCATGAAGTCGACTATGAAAAATTTTCAACAAAATAGCTCATTGCCAATAAGCAAGCAAAAACTCACTGGCAAAATCCTGAGGAGTCTTTCCCTTCTTGACTGCAGCCATTTTTGAGGGAGAAAAGGAAGAATAAAAAGTGAGAGGGGAGTTTTGGGAAGGTGAACCGTAGAGGTAAAGAAACAAGTGTGTTGGCAAAAAAAATTCGCTTCTTATAGCCTCGCGATCAAAAATTCGGAAGACGCGGAACAATCCGGGTCAGTCTATGTCACGGCCCGGTCTTTGTTGTCGTCCGACGTCGTGTGCATCAACGACAAATCAACGAGGTACTAATGTTGCTGTGATATGCTGTGATATTGCTACCAGCGCAGAACTCTCTCAAAAAAGCATTAGCCTCATCAGATTTCAAATTATTTTCCTAATAGTGAAATGCCCTTTAGCCTCAACGGAAAGGCTCGAAAACATTTTTCAATATCTATGAAATTTGAACGTATGGCTCCCTACAGGCTCTTCAAAAAAGAACGATGTTCCTTCTGTATATCACCGATGATTCAACGATGGCCATTACACAAGCTTGGTCGATACGGTTAGGCCGAACAAACAAAACCGTACAAGAGCCATGTGCCTTCCCTCCCCGTTTCCACTATTATCTGTGTTATTTTTTAATTGTGGGTTCGACCGAGAAGATAAATGGGACTTTAGAGCGTTGGAACCTTCACGGTGTTGCATGTCCTCGGTGCTTTCGAAAACTGGGACCACAAATCATCTGCAATTGGCTACCGCTCGCAAACGTCTCTTGTTCCGGAGGAAGCCCGCGGTGCGTATCATTGGTTTGCTCGGATGTAATCTCACACATAAGTGAAATCATTTTACTAATACTGGTGGGACAGTTTCGAAATGGAATTCCGCCTTCTGGCGAAGATGAGGGTTCAAGTTATGGGCACGTAGAGTCTGGTCATTCTGGCCTGATTGTTGTCATCTGCGGTTCTTATTCGCGCTTCCGTCTGCAGATTTGATGACTTTGCATCTACTGCCTGACCAACCTCGATTGCGGATTGTGTGTAACCTTCAGCCCGAGCCTACGAATATCTTCTTTCATTACGCCTATTTATCTCTCGTTTATTCACGCATCGGATACCCATAATAATATCTGCTATCTTACATTTTTTAGTCGCGCAAACACGGTAGGAAGACTCGGTGGCCTCAGTCATGGGCGCTAATAAGTTGACCTCTTCTTTACTTTCGCTGCTTCAACTCGGCCTCAGCACTTCAATTATGCAAGGAATCAGGTATATTTGAATATCTTGGAATCCCGTTCTTGGGTTATATTTTGTGGAGGCTATCATTCATTGACCACAAACGATGAGCGCGGATAGCAATCTACAGCAACTAGTGCTGCATAAGGATATGGAAATCTGAAAGCCGACCAATCTAACGATCATTTTGCAGTTGCAAACCTTGGCAGACCTGTTGGTCGCGACTCAACTTGAACTTTTGCGTTACCTCAATGAGGGCTTCGATGAGAGTAAATGGCGGAGATTTTTCCTTGTGAGTCTTGTCCTCATCCAAAGGATCTCATTGTCACTTATGTAAATCTGAAAGGTCTTGTCTTTCTTCAAGTCGTTCTCTTTCATCGTCTACACACCGATGGGCATGTCATATCTCAGCTTTGCTCGAACAGTACTTGCTCAAGTACTCGTGAACGACGTGGTCTCTTGGCCCTTGGGTCTATTTCTCTTAGCCAGTATCCTGTACGCAGCGCTAGGAACCTCCCCTGACCGATTATGGGAAATAGATCTATCCTCTGGGATCTTCCGGGCAGGGAGTTTGCAAAAAGCTCTGAGTCTTTTATACTGTGTATTATGGGATATCAGAACGGAGACTGTTCGAGAATTGGAACTCGATACTGGGACCTGGGGGCTCTCACCGGAGCTCGGTCTATCTCACTAGTCAACTGGCATTCCTCCCAACGCCAAACCTCTTACATCTACCGCTATTGATTTCTCTTGGGAGATACTTCTATTCGCCGCTACGAATACCACTCAAAGTTCAACACCGGGTGGTTTACGCCATGAAAGACACATTTTCTCTGCGGCAGTGTTTGGTGAGATCTTTCAGTCTCAAACACGGGATTCTCTAGGATTCAGTCCATTCATTCCTACCCCCATCTAGGTCGTGTATACATAAGTAGCTCTATGCGTCGGGACAAGCGCTTTCACTATGCTGATGCTGGTCTTACAGTACGTCGCAAAACGGAGGATGTGATGTTTCCTACGAGGGTCATAATGTATACCACGCTATCAACTTGCTTAATTGTCGCTGCCCTTGCCATTTTCTTTAGAGTCAGAATTATGCAAGAGCTTTGGCCTATCCTTGATGCGTTGATGTGGATACCGGGTTTACCGTTGGGGACAATAGAGAACGGAAGAATACATGAATGGTAGATGATGGGTGGTGTGGCGAGTACTACTGGGAGTACCAGAAGGAGGCAATGATGAGTGTTCAATTTCTCTGTTCACTCCTTGCAAGCTATAGCAGTACCACGCAGTGTGTAAGTTTTTAGTCGAAGAAGAGGATACACACTGAGCGTTACTCGGTGTGCAATCCTATAATCGCTTTCATTTCGAGCAGCGGATTTCAAGAAACAGTATGTATGTTCACAGAATATACTCTAACTCGACGCAGGAAGGCTTTCTAGCATCCCGCAATAGCAAGTTACAGTATGAATGACTAGTGGATGACGGGAACATTTGGAACATTTACTCTCATTTTCTCCAGGGTGTCCTTCTCTGTCTGGCTAAACTTTGGTTTCACATTGTACTTCTTTGCCATCACGTCTAATGGTTTCTGCCAATACACATTGGCCGTCTGTCCTCCCGAAGTTTCTCTGAAGTCCTTCGCATATCCTAGCTCTCCGCTTGCCCAAGCTGCGTCTATGACACCTTGGAGATCCTTAGACCGAGGTGTCCTCGATCCCAACAGAGAGCCTACGGCATTATTGATTTTGTCGGTGACATGATCGTAGGGACCCTCGATAGTCAAATCAACATGGGCCTCTTCGTGGGCTGTCGAGAGATCCAAGGCAAAGTACAAGCCAAATCGTCTGGACAACATAGCTGTCCAATAAGCATGCCTGAGAGCATTCTTCCTCGGGAGATCAGTGCTTATAAGCTCCCTGTGGAAGTCCCTAGCCTTGTTGTTGAAATCCCTGATCTCGAAGGCCACAGAAACAAACATCATATTGTAGTAGTCAAAGAGAACACCGATCTCTTCTGGTGAGCAGGGAAGAAATGGGATGAAGAACCAGTAAGGTGCTTCATGAACAAATTTCCAAGCTGGAAGATCTTCTCGAGGGATCTTGTTAAGCTCTCCTATGTTTCTTCTGTGATGGAGAACCCAATCTTTGATATAAGTCTCAAAGTTTTTTTGAGTAACATCTGGGAGGAGTGAAACTACATCAAGGTTGATATCAGAGATGTAGTACTTCCCATTCTTTGGTCTGATGACCAACTCATTGCTCTTCTTCAAATCACTACTGTGGATATAGAAACTGGAGGTGCCAAATGAGTCAGTTGGTATGGTGTCATAGCCTGCCTCAATCTTATTTCCATTGAGGAATATGTCGATGGAGGTTCCAGACTCTCTTCTGTGTTGGATCTTCATTACACAGTTGCCTATTCCTAATAGCTCTTCCCTGACTGTGAAGGTGACCCTTGACCAAGAAGTGCTCCCTTCTATAGAAAGGTATGGATTCCCTTTCCTGAGACTATCCTCCAGGCTCCCACCATTATAGGACGAACCAGAAGAGAGTCCAATGGCATATACAGAATTCTCTTGTTTCACATATCCTTTGCTATCTTTGAAAACCAGAGCAGCATCAGAGAAGTAGTAATTCCCTAGATAGCCCTCAGCCAGGGAGATGGATAATGTGTTCTCTCCTGTCAATGAAGATAGTACCAATGAGCCCAAATTCTGTGCTTCGAATCTGGTCGTGGTGTGGGAATATCTCGGAAATAATGGTTGGTTGTTCAGATTGATGTCGATGATTCCTCCAGAAGCGTCCCTCATGTGATTTACAATCAACTCCACAGTTCCGTTCCTTTCCCCATCCATGGAGTAAGGAATAGAGAAGATAATATCAATAGTTCCGCTGTAATTCTTCAGAGCCAAGTAATTCCTTCCTGGCCTGTAGCGGTCCTCGACTGATACGTCGCTGTTGTAAGTAATGGCGGGGACAGACAACGACGTGCTGACATGGAAACTTTCGAATGATGTTGACTTTATGACCAAATGGGTAGCGGTATTGTTGGCCGTGATGGTATTGTTTTCAACAACATTACTGAGGTATTTTCCGCTATCCAGTTGGAAAGTGGTGTCAGAGACAATGAAGCCCGCTCCAGTGTAGATGCCATCACATCGGAATCTAATCCCGTGAAGGTCGACAAACCTCCCATTAGGGCCTTTCAAACAGGTCCTTCCAGCACCCCATGGAACCATGAAGAACTTGCATGAGGGATCAAGATCTAGTAGGTCAAACCCCAAGCTCCCGTCATTGGGCCTACATGAAAGGTACTTGTTGTTTGGACCCTTGATTGACACGGTTTGGATTATCATTATGTGTGGAGAGACTAGTCAAAATATTCAGTGTATGCACTAAGCCAATTGGATGTCTTCAAGATGTCTTACCTGGATATGAATTTTGAAAAATGAGAGAGCAAAGTGGGGCGTACTATTGAAGCTTTGAATATGTAGCTGATGAATGGTACTAGTCGATATATACTCCTTTTACCTATTCCTAGACCAGGCTTAGAGACAGAAATAAGTGCAACGTGCATGAGCACCGATGTTGTCTCTCAAGCTTTTGAAATTAAAATGTCAACCTGTTGTCAAGTAATAGAAGATGAGAGCTAAAGATCTTGTTACCTCTTACAATGCCCGAGGACAGAGCTACTACCAATATCTTGAGATTCCTTGTACTTGACACATAAATAGCATCCGCTCCCTTGCCTCCAACTCGTGGCCTACCATAAGTTATAATACAACTCCTTCTTTCTCTGAACACCCTAGGGTGACACAGAGAATAACTACTTTCCCCGAGAACCTTCATTCAAATTTCTGTAGTTATTAGTAGCACATGTCACGGTGCACAATATGCTCTGAAATTAGGTATGGGGATAAGTATTGTCCATCAAGGATGCCACTTTTCAAAAGTGGGGTGATATGATACTTTGACTTCTCGAAAAGCTTCATTCAAGTTCCGATACTTATTAGTAGCACATGTGCACAGTGTATCAGCAAAACGTGTATGGAGTGGAGGCAGTCAGGGCCTCCTGCCAGTGCTTGCTGGTACTAACAAGTGCCGAAGAAATAGTCAAGTGTCGAGGACTTTCAAGAATATTGTCTGTCAAGGATGACAGTTATGAAAAGCGGAGTAATAATTGCATTGGACATGTGTCCTTCTCTGTCGACTTCACTATTTTCCCCGAAGCCTGAGGATTTCATTCAAATATACTTATTAGTAGCGCATAGGCACAATGTACTGCGAAGTAGTTGGCGTATATTCAAGTTGTCTGTCAAGAATGCCGCTTCAGAAGTGGGGTGATGATTGTGTCTTACTGTTGAACGTTGAACTATTGAACATTGAACATGTGTCCTTCTCAGTCCTTCTGCATTGATACTTTGACTTCCTGTGAGCATACTGTTATCGAAAAACTTTCTTGAAAGCCAGTTGAACGTGCATCCTTACCTGCACTTACACTGTCGTACTAAAATTCATCATACAATGGGTCCGGGTTTTGCTATTTAAACATCGAAGTATATCTGTGTTCCCCCAAGGGTCTGTCTCTTATTTCTAGTGCTGCTGCTCTCATTGTATGCATTCTCGCACTTCAGGTTATGATTAAATTCAAACATTTGCTCACATTTGATCAGGTTCTAGGACTTCATACATTGCATCCTGACTCCATTGTCTACAAATTCTGAATTAACCAACTACTGGTAAGCATATTTGATCCTACAATGTGATGTACACATTGATAAAAATGCCCGATCTTGATTAGAAAGAAATGAGCACTCTCAGAGTAACAAACAATACCGCCCAGGATATCTATGTCAGTGTCACTGCAACTGGTGGAGACTTCGACAAAGGTGGGAATGAGAACTGGTTCACTCTCAAGGCTAATGGAGGGAGTGATACCTGGGGATCCCGAACTCAGTGGCAAGTGATACGCTTCACTAGAAGTCAAACCCCAGGTGCATTAGTTGAGACTATCCTTGGGGTTCCTGGTTCAACCGTGAACATATATTAGTCAGGATGGTAGGAAGTTTGGTATAAATGTAGTGATGCTTCCCTCTCATAAAGTGTTAGGTGTATCTGCACCTCGATAAATGATGATGAACTGGCAATAGCAGTTGATAAGATTACTTGATCAGATAGGCTGCAGCTGTAGCAGAAGGGTCAAACTTACTATTACTCATGGCGAATTGGAGATCTCTCAAGAGCGACCTACGAACAAATAAATGCGGATATTGGAGCAGATCGAGGACTAACATTTACTGACCGGCACCTGGTGAATACCAGCCAAATGTTATCTAGAATAGTATCTGCCTCGGTAAAGCCAGGGAGTCTTTCTTGCCTGGTTCCCTCTGAGTAGCAGACCGTCTACTGCTTACGGGATGCTCGATTTCTCCTCGACCAAAGGCTGTAAGAACTCAGTTTATATTCCTTCGTTACGCAAAAAGGGTACATTTCAAGACTCACCCGAGTACAGGCAATCTAAAAGTTTCTCATCTGTCAAATGATGGATTCGCTCGAGGTAGCTTCGTCTACAGCTCATGTCCTTCCCTCTCAACAACGTCGTGCCTTTGAACTTCCCCCCCTCCTGCACACCATAGCACTTGTCGCAGCTTATTCAGGGTCTGTAGAAGGTCTCAGAACCACATTGGATTCTCTGACGATGACCGACAAGCCAAACAGCCACACTTTCATGTTGGTCATGGCCGAAGGTATGGTCAAGGATGCAGGGAATGACATGATAACTCCGGATGCCTATCTGACGATGTTTGACGAGCGGATAACGACTTTCAAGCACAAGTTCTTCAATTCGAACATGATATGGCGAGCGACGGGAGTCAGTCCAAATCGATATGAGTTCGTCCTATGCCGATGTTTTCCCTGACTCGTTGACAAGAATGGTCAGTTGCATGGTAAAAGATGAAGAAATTATCGGCCTTTGTGGCGAACTTAACGAAAATTACGAACAAAGCACATTTTGTGTCCTCAAGCTATTCATAAAACTATCGTTCCCTGATACTTTCCGCGTGATCCTTTCTCAGCATCGTCGACTCTCGACCGTTCACAACCTAGCATGATTAATATTGGTTCGAGATCTATGTGGTACTTTCTGTTTCTCCATGCAGGTCGTCGACGGTCGTTGGTTTGGATTTGGCTGGTACGCTAGTGCTACCGGCTGCTATCCATTTCACATTGTACCTCATCGACATCATTGAGTCTATAATCCCAAATCACACGAACACCACGATACCTTCTAATTCTGCTGGCCATCATTCTTGGTCTACTAGGTCTTCTCATCGCCGTCACTTCGCGCAAGGTTGCGTATGTAAGTAGGATGTCTATCTCCTCGCATTGCCCCTCTGGAATGGTCTTCTTGAGTCTTCCTGCTTATGCGTTCTAGAACTTTGATTTCTTTTCATGAGGTCAAACTCGTACGGTTTTCGGCGACAAGGGTGGTAATCATGATCGTGGTGATAAAGAGAGAGTTTGATTCAATACATATCGTGATGAAAAATGTTTAATGGGCCGAATTTGAAACGTTGGTGGAAGAGTGGTACTCAATCGAGAATTCTTGTATGACTATATGGGTCCGGTATTCTATCTACAATTACATACTCAAAAACCTTGCGAGTCGTATGATTCTGAAGTGCTGCTTGGATGAGCGCCTAAGTGCCTATTTCCTCTTAATCAATGACCACCATCCGCTGAACAAGACGCAATGTCAGCTTCAAGCAGCAAACCCCGTACTTATAACGAGAAGTACATGGGAAGAAATGGATTCACAGAAAAGCCCACCACAAAGGCTCAGAAACTAGAAGTACATCAACATGCTCTCGATATCATCCGCCACTGCGGGGTACGACTACCAAGGCAAGTGCCCATTCTCATTCTCATTCTTCGGCCCCCTTCGTTCTTATTCCAACCTGTATCATCAAATATTTCCTCTGTGAGTAGCGTCGAAACAATAATGAACACTGATTGGACCAAACCCGCACCGGAGACATCGGCGAGTGTGCAGAAAGAGATTGACGAACTCCGGAAGAGGCATGGTGCTCTCCTTTCGAGACTATATGACTTGAATGCCTCAGCGTATCTTGATGATGTGGAAGATCGGTATCGAAGCCGCAATGAAGTGCTAGACGAGGATCCTAGAGAGTGGATGAAAAGAGAGTACAAGGATAACCCTAAAGCGTTAGACGTGAACTATAGCCAAGCCGAGGTCGATGTGATGATCCAGACATCGAATGCGCAAAAGGTATGTGCTGGATATGTCGTGCCAGGAATTCAAGAAAATCTCACCCTCGTCCCGGCAAATAGGAACTATACGCAAAAACTTTCCCGTACCCATTCTCCCCGACCGCGCCTACACCTGCCCACCTACCGTCCATCTCCCGACACAACTACGACTATTGCAAACAGCTCATCGACCTCCAACGGAAGCTTCTTAGTGTCAAGAAGGAAGAAGAAATCAAACTACAGCGTGAGCACGAGCGACTTCAGCAAGAAATGTACAACCGACAGCGCCGGGAGGAGGAAGCTCGGCGGCAAGCGCAGATTGAGAAGGACAGGCTCGAGAAAAAGTTTCCAACGACCGTCGAGGAATTTTATTCGAAGCCAATGGACTTTCGGAATCTTATTGCGAGGTTCTTGGATGCGGGGCCGTTGCAGGATAAACAACTCAGAGCGAATAACTGGACGCAAGAAGAAGTAGCGCCGCTGAAGAAGATTTACAATAAAGATGTATGGTGCTTGCTTGGTCGACTTGAGTCTCGTTCGCTCGTGCTGACATGTGTGGTGATTTCTAGGACAAGTTTCGTGGACAAATAATCGGAATGGTTATGACCATACCAAAGTCAATTAGCAGTGATCCTCGCCGAAAGCTCCCTTGAATATCAACAAAAATAAACCATTTCATTCTGGCAATATTATAATTGAATCCTTGTATTCATTCTACTCCTTTTTTTCAATCTCAGGTGAGTACACAGGCTCTATGTTACAAGAAGAGTGTTTGATTCGTGTGTTGTTTCTACAGTGTATATTACAGGTACATTATCGCATTAAATTCCCGATGTATATGAATCCAAGTAGATGAAATCATCAAATCAAGAGGTAACTTGTCCACGAAAATGACGGTGATGAGACTACTTGTTCAAGCCGAGAGTATCCTTGGTCTTGTCGAGTAGAGATTGCTGCAGGAAGTATCAGGATCAAGGAGCCATCACAAATAGAATAACTCACGTCGTTCTCATTCGAGTTGCTGCTGAACGTGTCACCAACCTTCTGCGTGGTGGATTTCTCGCTCTGGAAAAAGGATTAGCATAGGAATGCTCCAGCCTAAATGAAAGCCCTCGTACCTGGGGTTGAACAGTCGATGCTGCGGAGTCTGCCTTTCCCTTTACGGTGTCTTTAGCTTGCGTGGTACCACTCTTTTGGGAGTCAGGCTATAAATGTCGAAGTTAGAGCTTTCTGGTGTATATTTCCTGAACCGAAGAAGCAGTTACCACAATTGCAGCCTTGGTCTTGTCCTATAATAAACATCAGCACCGTCCATCGAACACGGGTAAGAACAGCAACTAACACCAAAAGATTCACGGGCTTTGTCAGACATGGTGTTCAAAAGAATTTACAGTAGTAGGAGTTGAAAGTGGGAATGTGTTTGTGTGGGTTGGTTAATGAAAAATTTAGAGCAAAGGACGTGTAGTTTATATATCTTTTCAAATCCACCCATTGGAATCGCGTTTGGCCTCTGACGCAGGTTCTGACGCGTCAAAGTGGTCACTGTGACGTTCACGTGCGGAGCTTGCAGGGAGCTTGGCGCGATTCGTCACAGTACATCGCCTCAACATGTCATATTGTGCCTGTCCATGCGGGTCTCCAGTACATTTTCTGAATTCTCTCGTTCAACTTGAAGTGAGCAGTTGGAATCTCTGGCTCTGACGCGTTCAATATTTTGAAGATATCATTGCTGCAAGTCGTAGCTCATGTATACTTACTACTTACTACAATCACCATCCAATCATGCGAATGTCATCAAGACAGGCGTTGGCATACCAGGTCTCTGCATGTTGAGCATCATTTGTCCTGTCATCCATCCTTGAGTGCGCTTTACACCTTCCCTAGTCAAGAGATTACGGTCCACATCCTTCACACGATCACTTGCCCTGCAATACGCGTCCAACTTGTGCGCGTACAGAAGCACCTTGTCGACATCGTGTAGAAAACAGTATATGTTGACTAACTGGTGTAAAGTCCTTCTGTATTCATCTGCTCTTTGAAGATTCTCCTCTTCTAGCTCTCGGAGCCTTGTGAGAGCAGGTTGAAACCATGCGTCGTCGCCAGGTTTAAACCCGCCGATAGGAGGAGTCAGAACGATGGGTTTCCTGAACCGTGCGCGACGCTCGTCAGAAATCTTGGATAGAGCTGGGTCA
The DNA here is from genome assembly GCF_021015755.1 of Lentinula edodes. Classification (NCBI taxonomy): domain Eukaryota; kingdom Fungi; phylum Basidiomycota; class Agaricomycetes; order Agaricales; family Omphalotaceae; genus Lentinula; species Lentinula edodes. Next base: position 457,718 of record NW_025764327.1, read on the forward strand.
CTGCAGGAAGGGCTGCAAGCGCATGATGAGATACCATAGGGAGCGAGACTCTGAGCTCGTTGGGCGGCAGAGTCAAGAACGGGGCAGTATTCGACTGTGATCTCTGCTCCGGCCGGGATATCGCGAACTGCACAGACGCGGATAGTAAACGTGTCGGTGTGCCAGTGGAAGATAGCGTTGGGGCAGCAGCTGTAGAACAAAAGTTGTATGTTAGTATAGGGTGCGTTGTCTCGAACAGCAAGATTTCACTTACCAATGATTGAGACGTGAAAATTCATTGCAGGTAGCGGAATATTGACCCAATTTACCGGTCGAACCTGACGAGTGACCAAAAAGACGCTGAATGTAGGGCGAAGAACATCTAGACGGCTTTTTAAAAGAACAAACCTTTGTCTCTCAATTTGTTAACATCGATTCCGGCTGCATTTGTCCTCGTTCGCCTGTAATGAACAACAATTTTTTCGAGCATCGCTAATTAGAGTGAATGCAAGGAAGTATTGAATGCGTACCCAATGTATTCACCGCTTCCGTCGTGGCTATGACTATTAAACAAATCCATAAACGCCTTTTGATTTTCGAGTGGCATCCGATCGAACGATTTCTTCACCCTCTTATCCATTTCGTGCAACGTGATCTGCCTTATTTGCTCGAGACTGTACTTTTGCAATTTTCGAATAAAGGCTTTATCGCGTAAGAACTCTGTGTTACTGTTCGGAGTCACGATAAGCGGTCTCTCGTCCATGATAAGCTCTCCAGCACGGATCATCCGCGTGGCGAAAACACCTAGTCCTTTATCACCAGCATCGGCAATGCGGTAGGGTTTTCCTCCCAAAGGTTGTAGAGGTAAAGAAGGGAACCCCGGTGTGTTTTCGATAACGCGTTTAACGTCACCGGAGACGCAACACTCTGTCCATCCTCCAGGATAATCCGCGAGAGTAGCACCTTTCTCCACTGGAGGCAAGGTGACGAAAAAGAATGCATCCGGATCGTTCGGATCAACAGGCTTGCTGTTGAAAGCCACTTTACTAGGGTCGTACCCTTTAGGAAGGCCTGCATCCGCAAATCAGAGGGTTGAGCGACTTGTGTAAGTTTGAGGACAACACGATTACTTACCGGCTTCATCAACAACACCATAACTAAAGTTTCTGGGTTCTGCGATTTCGTCAAGGTCACTGTACTTCACCAAGTTGGAGACTTGGGGTTGATTGGGAGAAAGGGCGGTTGGTTTCTGGGTGCTGTCCGACTTGGTACTCTTGTTATCGTTATCATCTTTGCCAAGTTGCTGCTTTGCTTTGGCGGTGGTGAGGAAACCTCGCTTCATGCTGGTGGTAAAACCTCTGAAAACTTTTGTGGGTCCCAGATCCTTCCACTGGTACATAGCATTCTTTTTTTAAATGAAACGCTAAACTAGGTATAAGCTTCTTTTGCCATTGTATCAGCGCAAATCAGTGCTGTAAAAGGAAAATCATTTTGACATGGCAACAAACGCCTTTGAAGTCTAGTTACTGCCATTTGCAGAACTTAGGGCGCCGTACACAAGGCTTCTCTTGGAGACAAAGGGAAACAAAGGACTTTTCAAAGAGACACCTCACACGCAAGACTAGGGCGGAAATCTAATGTCTATCTCAAATTCAACATTTTCCCTCTCTTCTGTCATATTTGGTGCACTGAAAGGGAATTGACCATCGTCAAATCGGAGAATAGAATAAAACTTACCGGATCCCCACTATCGGTTGAGGTAGGGTCAGGTGCCGAGGAAGATGTCGATGAACTTGCATCATGTTTCTCCGCATCCTCTGTTATGTGCTTCTTCCCCCAGTATCCAAGACCTATGGCTAAAGCTCCAACGGCAATTGCCCCAGCGCCGATTGCCATATTTTGGTTTATCCGCCGCTCCAGTGAGGACTGGACATTCGATTTCATGGGAGAGGTAGGACCTTCCGGTATAAAATGAGCTACAGACTAAGGTGCGGTGGAGAAATGGTCACCTTCATTACTCAATGCTGACGACCGCTCTTCAAGTGAGTTATCGTCGACGACGAAACCTCGGGCTTCGACAACGTCCGAGTCGAGTTCTCTGACGGATGCTTTACTGTTGTAAGTGTTTCCACTTGAAGAGTACGAGGTAGGAACAGCGTTCGCCGCGAATGTGAACGCAAGGGCGACGAACGGAATAAGAGTGCTGTAAGTTCGCATGGTCGATGGAATGTTCGAGTAGTACTAGAAATCGGATTAAGAAGGTTGACAGCACGAGCGAGTGTATGTGTTTGCCGGACCAGCCGGAAGACGACAAAAAGTGCGAGCGGGTGTTGGGTGAGAGCAGAAAGGATCTAACCACCAGGGATCAGACAAGTGAGGATGGGAGTATATATGTGATGTTCAACGAGATGGATGCATATCAGGATGATAACCATTGTGCAGAAGCGATTTAGCAGGATTTAGCCCTGAGATGGGTTCGGTTGACCCATCGGCTCCCGTCGGGCTATCAACTGTTATCGAAGGCTAAGGATAGGATAAAGTATCGACGAGAATTAGCAATGAGGATACTCTACATAGAACACATATTCACCTCATGACGCTCATCGAACTGCTCCCAGGGCCTCCCAGCACCAAGGGATGCTTCGAACAGCTTTGAACCTGGAGGGTGCCACATGATTAATGATTGCTCAATGCTGGACCTGCGCTGTCCTGCAGCTTCGGACAGCTTCCTACTTACATACACAGGGCTTCAAGTTCCTGGGGATGATAGAAATCTGGCGTCGGGACAGGGCCCATGGACGCTTCGAACAGATTCGAACCCGAAGAGTGCCACGGAAGATCGCAGGTCCTGCGCTACCCCCGCGACTTCCTGTGGATGATCATTACCTTGCTTGCAAGGTCTATTAGGGTCTATTTCACCTTGCTTGCAAGGTCTATTCCACCCCGGAATTGTACAGTTTTGATGTGCAGGCACATTTTGTGTCTGTCTGCCCCGCTTTGTATTTGCTTGTTTCGGCCTGCTTTTCACCCACTGCCCACGTCTGTACATACACCAAATATGTCATTCCCTTTGACGACTTATGTACTTAGATACCGAATATTCTATCTCTTCGATAATACTCTTTGATAATATATACACCACTGTCCCCTACAAACTCTGCCTTTTGCCTACATCCAATCTCCATTAACTCTTCCCACTAGGTGATCTATTCTCATCTGCAAAACATGGATGTTCGCCAGAGCAAGGATATTGGCTGGAGAGCGCTGTCCAGCACTGAAAGCACTCCCAGCAGTATTGATCAACTGCTGGGGGTGCTTTCCCAGCTGGACAGCGCTGTCAGCTGCTTTCCAGCTATTAGCCGAAAATCCAGGTTTTACAGATGCCTCTTGTCGGTTTGGAATGAATCATTTTCAAATGTTACTCACACAGTGTTCTTGTTTCTTGATACTTTGTTGGTCCTCTGGGGGCATCAATGAACACCATCATTAATCCAACACATCTATACCACAACACTCCTACACACACCTCCATGCTCTTCACCTCTTCTAACATGTTTTGACCTTCCTTCAGTTCAACAACAATCTGCCACTGCAGACAGAGCTGTCCTTTGTATGATGCCTCAAAATTCCATCATGTCTGTTGTATGTTCTTCTTAGTACCTCATACCTTTATGTCTCAACTAACTCACTGTTTGCACCTGTTCAAACCTTCCTCTCAATGCCACTAAGAACAAATCTCTTCTCCAAGTAATGTCAGGTTCCATATCTTTCCCAACTCCTGTGCCTACTCTTGTTCCAAAGATAGTGTTATGCCTCTCATTATTGTTGTATTCTCATCCTATAAGTGTTTCTGGACCCCCTCCTGAATGGTCTGTTTCCATATGTCAGCTTTTGTCCTTGATTCTCTCAACCATAACTTACAAACACTCCCAGTCCCTTGATGTCCACCCACCCCACGTGGTGCATCAATGAACATTATGAATAACACCACTCATCTTTCATACATTTGCCCCACACAGTCCTTCATCTTCTCAATCTCTGCTTGCAATTGATGCTTTTTACCCACTTCCACTTGCAAATTCCATTGAATCCACAATACCCCACTGCTTGTTGTAAAGTAGTTCCACACTACCTTCTCCATTTCATCAGCAACTTCCTCCAAATTCAACCACACACTTACTGTCTCAACTTTTGTGTACTTCCACTGAAGAGCAGCCAAAAAAAGTACTGCACTCTCGCCATCTTTTGCATGTGGGCTGTCCAGGTCTCCCATTCTAATATATTTTGTTTCTGAAATTGACGCAGGAGCCAATGTCCTCGTATCTTCACATTCTTGTTTGTGTAATGTATTTCACCACCACCATTGCCCATCCCAACATGGACCATATGAAAAGCAACTGTACCTTCATCGCACTGCTCCTGTTGTGTATTGCTGTCCAGTTCCATGGAATATGGCCTGTCCAATCCTGGTACAATATATTCTGTCTCTGCATTTGATGCTGCAGCCATTTCACCACCACCATTTCCCACGCCGACATGGAGCATATGAGGGGCAACTGTACCTTCACCGCAATGCTCCTGTGGTGTTTTTTTGCTGTCCAATTCGACACAAAAATTATGAAAATATCCCTATACGCCATCCATTGGCTCTACTGCCATGTCCATTGTTGTACTTTCAATGAAAGCATTTAGCTGCCCATGTACCTTTACATGGAGCATTATGTTCAATGTTTGTGTTTGTGTCAAAGGAGACTTACTCTTATTCATGGCATTATAGGCTAGGATATTGGACTTGGTGCGACAGAGTTTGCATCATCTGCAAAATCTCAGGTTGATCTACATACTGCACATTGATGCTTATGATTTAGATGTTGAACAGGCATTCAATGGCTTACATGACATTTGCCCGTCTTTGCGTGAAATTCAGTTCCATGATCAGAAATGGGTATTTGGCAGTGGAAGTTGGACCAAAACATACTTGTAGCATAATAGGTATAAATGTCAGCTAGTAAAATGAAGTGGTGTTGAGAACATGACCCAAGCAAGGTGTGGTCCACGGCAGTGGAGCCTAGTCTACCCTATTCTACCCCGGAATTGAACATTTTTGATGTGCAGGCACACTTTGAACTTGTTTTGTTTTGAAGCTTCCACAACAACTCGCCCATTGTCCATCTACATTAGGGTACCGTAACTAATTCTCAAACTATTACTTACATTTGTTTCTAACATTGAAGTTCTGAATCCATTAGTTACACGCGTAAGTAACAGTAACTAATTAGTGTAAGAAACAGTGTAACTAATATGATGTTACTATTTGTAACTTGAAGAATTCAAGTAACTAAGTGTAACTTATATTCCAAGGCTTTCCCAGTTGACTGGCACATCCCTTTGGTTCACCTCTTCACTGATCAGTAGTTGAGAAGAACCGGAGGCCATGGCTGACTCTGGGGTATCACAGAGAGTCTGCAACTCATCTGATGATATCATTGCCAGCAAAGCAGGAGATGCGAGGTTGATCTCATTTTCATCAACAATGATGCACGAAGCAGACAGAATGACTCGCTTTTTACAGCCTCGCTTCTTGGGCATCTGAGCCTCCTTCTCTCCTTCGGACTGTCCTTCTTCATCCTCTTCATTATCCTCGCTGTCATCAGAATTGTCACCAAGATTACATGTGGGATAAGGCTCGAACTGAAGCTTCTTCAAGTAAGTCTTGTCGAGGTTGGAAAACTTAACCACAGGATGTTTTCAAGGTGTTTCTTAGTGACATTCGTTACACTGAAAATCCTACACCCTCAACATGACATGTAAGTAAAATGTTAGTAACATGAATTAGTTACATTTGTAACTTGAATTTGAATAAGTTACGGAACCCTAAGATTCTACATGGCATTCAAAACATATGGAGGCCCTGTACCCACTCGCGGCGTGCCCTGTGCGCGCCGTGTTTTAGATCTACAATATTTACCAAGCAAGGTGTGGTCCACGACAGTGGAGCCTAGTGATATTTGCCGTCGGCGAATAAGGAATGCGAAATTGTGAATCTCCCTGGACACTCCCTGACACTCCCTGGACTCACCAGGAAAGACGGTTCTTAAAGCTTTCTCAGTATACATTCATCGATATCGGGCTTAACAGCGACGTATAACAGCGCCCAAAAATAAGTAGCAGATTATGGATGCACACACTTGCACACAGTGTCAGACATTATGATGTTTGGATAAGAGATCTAGCTATAGTAGCTAGAGATAAGTCTGCAAGAAATCATCGGCCCAGGTCTGCTTATAAAGTACGGGCTTTCGCCGCTTTGGCCGAAACGACGCACCATAGCTGGTCCGTGCGCTCTACTTCATATAACCTTGGACACAACATGCCCGACGACGGGCTAAGAAAACGCAAAACGGGCTCAAAGCCTGAGAAGGAGCCTCCGCAGAATGCCACTGTCAGCTCATCTCTTTCTTCCTTCGACCGTTTTTTGACCGTGATCCACGTATACAGGCCGACGAATCGGAATTTGACATAGACAGTGCTGCTTTACTGCAATATCTCAAAATTCTTTGGATACCTCTTCTTCTATGCTTTGGATTGTTCGTATACATTGTAAGCTTGCTTAAGCACTGGTTTGATTGAGTACTCACTAGCCGTTTAGAATCCTTCCACACTTTCGGATATAGCCAGCTTCTGGATTGAGTCGGACGACTGGCAAACTTCACCAGGATCGAGCACTAAAAGCTTTGTGGGACTCGGTGCAGATATAGAGAAAAGAGATGCGGTTGTAGAAGCTTTCAAAGTGCGCGTTCTGACGGGCCTTTTTGGACCGAAAGATATCTAATTTCCAAATCTAGCATGCGTGGCGCTCCTATGGTGTGTAAATTCCTTCAGACTTGTCGATGCACTTTTATACCTTTGAATTTGACATAGAAAGAGATGCAATGGGAGACGACGAGTATCATCCGATTAGCCACAAAGGCTCAAACTTGACTCAAGCCGGAGGCATTGGTTACACTGTTATCGACTCCATTGATACCATGTTGATCATGGGCCTTGAAGATGATTATGCCAGAGCGAGGAAATGGGTGGATACCAGACTATCATTTGACAGAGATGCAGAGTTCAATACTTTCGAAGTGAATTGAGAGTCTTTACTTCTAAATCGTATTCTAACAGCACACACAGACTACCATTCGTGTTCTTGGGGGTCTTCTCTCAGCTTACGAGCTGACTGACCACGATAAACTCTACCTGGACCGCGCAATTGAACTCGCAGACCGCATCTTGCCTGTTTTTGATACCCCTTCCGGGCTCCCGCTGCCCAACATTAATCTTGGTAAACGCGAAGGCGTTTCTGATCCATACCTCCCTCTACTCGTCAGCACCGCCGAAGTTGCTACGCTACAACTCGAATTCAGGTATCTCAGCTATCTGACAGACGAAGACATTTATTGGGAAAAAGTCGAATCTGTACGTTTTTAGTGGTTGGATTACTGTTTTGACAAACTGACGAGAACACGTAGGTTATGAGAACTATCAAGGAGAATCAAATGCCACACGGACTTGCTTCGATTTACATGCAGTATGATTTTTTCCTTGTTCGTTTACATTTTATTCGCTCATAGAAAATCAGTGTAGAGACAGGACAGTTTGTTCCTTCTGCTATTCGACTAGGGTCGCGCGGAGATTCGTACTATGAATATCTATTGTCAGTCTCATGCATTTCCTATATCCTGACCTTATTCATGTTTTCCCAGAAAGCAATACCTACAAACTGTAAGTTTTTCTGTATCTAAACCTCGAGCAACTTCTGACTATTATAATGGTCCTATCAGAACCAGACGGAAGATGTTTACCGACAGGTTAGTCGGAATAGTACCTCATGCGAAACAGAGGGAATTACTGTATTTTCACAGATGTACGATAACGCAATGTCCGCTGTCCACGAAAACCTCATCACGAAAAGTCCATACACGAGGATGACCTATACCTCAGAGCTCATTCCAGAGCGAAACTCTGGTGGACAACTGTTTGTATTCTCTCTATATTGGACCCGCGGATTTTAACTTTTTTCCTTAAAGCTCCTGGCGACTTACTCCAAAGCAAGACCACTTGGCGTGCTTCTTCGGGGGATCCCTCATGCTTGGTGCAACTATCACTGGCGCATCGACTCTTCCTGTGTCTATCCCACCTCGTCAGTCGGAATTCATGGATCACGGAAAGAGGGACTGGAAGGATGGGGTCGAGCTGATTAAGACTTGCGTGGATACACATGACACTCTGACGTATGTTTATCTCCTTGCTCAAAGGCTGACGAGGAATGTTCAATGAATTTGCAGCGGGCTTTCTCCTGAGATTGCACACTTTCGTATACCTTCAGATGGAATGATTGACGTATTGTCCAAATCTGGCGTTCCTGCTGATTGGTACATCAAAGGTGCAAGGTGGGTAACGGATTTCTAGACGACGTACAGACTTTAAGAACTCACTGTTTACACCGTAGCCCAGGTGCAGAAGCCCCATACGATGCCAGATACATGTTACGGTGTGTTTATTCCGTGCCCCGTTTATTTCTATGGGGTTATTTCTGAACATCACTGAACATCGCCGATGGGAACAGCCCAGAAACTGTCGAATCCTTATTTTTGGCTTTCCGTCTCACAGGAGATATTCGCTACCGTGACTGGGGCTGGGATATCTTCCAATCAATTGAGAAGCATTGCAAAGTTGAAACTGGTGGGTATGCGACTATCATGAATGTGGACGAAGTACCATCAAGGAAAGAGGATAAAATGGAGACGTTCCTCATGGTGAGATATGTGCTTCTTTGATTGTGACGTATACTCACGATTTTGCCTGTCACTTATTAGAGCGAGACGCTGAAGTACCTGTTCTTGCTATTTGAGGATGCGAGCGTGCTATCTTTGGACAGTTAGTATCATTCCAATGCTAGTCTATTCAATCAATGCTAACCGTCTTCCTTGGCAGAATATGTATTCAACACAGAGGTTCGTCCTCTTTGTTACACCTATGCCTCTCATCATACTAACACAACCTTCGTAGGCGCACCCTTTACCAATATTTTCCCCACACGTTCGGACAGGCTTTTCTTAATAGTACAATGTATGTGGTTCAGGTATCTAAATGCTGCATGTATGCTATCGTATCTATTCGACCATTCCTATTCTTCCTTCCCAGTGATTTCCCTTCTGGCAGCAGCAGCTATATCAGATAAGAATGCATTCGCATAAGGAGCCACTAGTATAGACACGAATATCGTCGGCAAAAGCACCCATAGGAAAGGTACAATTGAAGCCGGTATCAAACCAAAGTATAATGGTTCTAGAATGACCATGAAGGGTACTGGACGGACTTCAGTTACACCAGACAGAGGAGAAATGATGCCAGCGTCGACAACGCGGATACGGGCGAACTTGACACGCGTCCGGGCTGGTGGAGATATTGGTTTCCCTGCGAAGCGTGAAGCAGTTGTCTCTGGGTTGAAAATATTCATGCCGAAATCCGCAGGAGACTGTTATAATAAGAATTTAGGCTATATCTTTGTGACATTAGTATCAGAGACGCACTGAACCAGGCCATGATATTCGCAAAGTATACTTCGTATACGACTTCCAATCAGGATGATCCAAATCAAGCTTTATCCAAATTTCGTTCGAACAGTTGGGCGCTTTCGAGAGCAGCTCCTGCGGCGACGAGCAGACGACATTCATGCGCGTGCCAAATGGCGCAGGTTGAACATTGAAGGATTTTTCATTAGCTCCAGGGCTCAAGACATGCCTAGAAATTAAAATGTCAGCCAAGATATGTTTTGGCGAGACAGTAGGTGGCGCACCAGTTATGATCGTCAGATATGTGCACATCTATTTGATCTGAAGCTTCGAAGTTCACGATTTCTGTGTTGGCAAGGGCAAAAGACGCGAAACAAAGAAGGAAGAATAATTGTCGGTGGAAGAACAGCATCAAAATGCCGGCGGCAGACTTAAGCGCTTGCTTTCCTTTCCGCATTCCACACTATTCCACAGCGCGCAACGATTCCTTATTCATTTATCAAGATCTGCACACAGCATCTGAGTCGAGTCTAGTAGCGCCCGCCTCATGGCTGTAACGTATTTGTGTACGATTGCCGACATTCTTCACCTTCTCCCCTCAAGCTGGACAGCTTGCTTGGTACATACTTCTTCCAAAGAAGATCAGTTTACCTCAGACTAGTCCTTATAAACTAGCTTTGATAACCCACTCATTTATTGTGTCCCCATCCCCCCACTGATTTTGGACTCGTCATGTTCCTTCTCCTCGCCCTTTTCACGACGGTTTGGAGCACTTCACTGTGGTGGCATGTCAGATGTGAAGATCCGAGTCTCAACGTTCCTGCTTGTAGCTCGCAGTTTGATTACCAATGGGTAAGTGCCGACCAAATCTCTCATAGTTTGATTCGTCGATATGTCACTATAGTCGGTCAACTCCAAAGGGCAGAGTCCTTGCCAAGTCTCAGGCTATCTGGGTTCTGTATGTTTTGGTGGTGGTGAGTGTGCTACCTTCTCTGATATTTCTCGATAATTTATACGCCATCGTTGGGAAGCATTCAGCATACCGGCCGTCACACCCGGAGAATATTACTCTCTTGGCTCAGAGTTGCAGAATAATTGTACCTGCTCGACTGTATATTATAGTGCCCTGAGTGCCTGCGCGAGCTGTCAAGGAGTGAGCTATACAACGCAAGTCATTGTCAAAGTTGCATGTTTTCCCGCAAGGAACTTATCGACATTCCTCGACTAGATGGGCGGATTTTTCAACAAATTGCTCGACGGTCTTCCTCAGCGTGTATGACATAAACATTATGTCTCCCGAGCACACAATATAACGCTACTTGGATCTCACAGATATCCAGAAACAATTCCATCTGGTACGGCTGTCCCACATTGGGCATACCAGGCCATAACCGTACGTCTTTTTTTTAAGTCACATATACTGATGATGTCAGATCATCCATTTATAATACCCACAGGGCTCCGCTACATTTAACACCACCCTTGCTCAAGAAGCAGGAGGCAAGTTGGTCTATTTTTTCTTCTTTCAATCATATTTATCCAATTTAGATCTTCCCGAATCATCAACGGCTGCGACTTCTACCAGTTTAACCTCACCTTCAACAGCAATAATTTCCAGTACTCCCATAGCCACACCAAGCACCGCTTCATCCGACGACGCGCACAAGATCAATGCTGGCGCGATCGCTGGCGGCGTAGTCGGAGGACTGGCCTTCATTTGCATTGTAATCCTTGCATTTATATTCGGACATCCATGCCGCCGACGAAAGCCAGACGGATCTCGACCAGTGTCTCCCTTAGACGTTGATAATGATATGTCTTTGGCCATGCCTACACCATTTATGCTTCATCACACTAATACACCTTTGAAGCCATACGTGCGTTTCTATTATCATCTTCACAACGTATGCTTATGTATATCATCGCAGAACCCATCTGATCCGGAGACTTATTTCTCGGAAAATGCACGACCTGATTCACGAAATATACGCGAGCATTATCTGTCATGGTCTGGCACATCTGCGAGGTACTCTGGAATGGCAGAAATATAATGACCGGTCACGGTGTGTAGGATAGCCTGTTCATTCCCATACCTGTCAGTGTCTATGAGGGTGAGCTAGGAGGTCTAGGTGTCGGGAATGTAGAACATCACGATCAATTGCTTTGCGCTTCCAAAAGACTTCAAACGTCCTTGTATAGTATATGGTGCCTCACGATCATTATACTTAGACGCAAGTCGATCCAAGTTCAGAGCAAGTCGAGTTGGACCGTGGCCTGTTGCTCATTTCTCGAATTCAAATTGGTACATCTTAGAATTATTTCTTGTTCGCTATAGTATTAAATTACTACGACTCTACGAGATTACATTGAATATATATTTGCAGGTACACGAACATATCTGAACAGATCTGAACCTATTGGTTTTATAGACGCTGACTTTCTCTCTACTACGTTCATATTGTCTTCCCTCCAAGAGATTATATCGAGAGCAAAAATGACTGATCTCATTCGTTTCGTGACTTTGAATCCATGCAATAGCAGGTTGGGCACGGTGGGCCAAGGTAAACACAAATTAATGCACGTTCACGTTGAATGAACGCAATTTTCTCGCAATAACCGAAAGTCATGCGGGCTGCTCCCGAGCTTACATTGTATTCATTCGACCAAATGGTAATTCCCGAATCCTCGTCGATCGGACTTACTTCACAAACCTGTCTGAATGTACCTTGTCACGATCAAGAGCACGAGTATGAAGGGGCGAGGAGCTCACGAGGACCCCGGTCCTTACCTCAAGTACTTAAAACCATCTGGCGAGCGAGAGTTTTCACGACTGATCCTACCACCATGGTCCCTCAGGAAATATTCGACTTGTGCATTGACTGGCTCGAAGCATCCCAATGTTTTCTATCGCTGAAGACTTGCACCTTGGTCTGCAGCTCTTGGCTCCCTCGAGCTCGGTACCATATTTTTCGTCGTTTATCTATCGACTTTCGTTTTCGTTTTCGCGAATCACTGCCAGAGTTGATCTGCCAACTTCGAGCTGATATATTCGCGAAGCCTTCCATTGTATCTTATGTGCGGGTGATGTCTCTCCAACTTCAATACTCCTTGGACCACCAGGCAGGTCCTGAGAGTCCGTACGAGTGCCTGTCGGATATCCCATTCACCAATCTGGAGCAGCTTCATATCAACTTTGCCTACTCGCTTCTCACAGAAGATTATCCCTGGCGACTATCTCGTCTTATTCATCTCCTTCAAAACAATCCTCACTTGGAAAATCTATCCTTGCGGAATTTCGCCATCGATGCACAATCGATGCATACACTCCTTCTTAATCTGGCTACGTATTCACCGCACATCAAGACACTCGTCTTGGACGATATACGTAGCTTCAGGTGGTCCAAATCAGAAAGTGATTGGTCGCTTCCCCGACTCATCCCATTGGAGAGGTTATTGGTTTTTGAGGGACCAGGCTTTGATCTGATGGGTTTCATCTTTCGTCATGGTTTCTTCGATTGGAACACGCTAAAAACACTTGCACTTGTTGGAAGCCTCAACGAAGATGGGGTCAAAGCTCTGGTAGACTCGGGGTGTGGTCAAGTTACTTCTTTTCTAACGCTTGATCTCAGAAATTTGCGTGAGTATCCGGGTCTGGCTTTAACTTGTTACAACCACTAATATTAACCCCAATAGGCTCTGAAACCTTGTTAGAGACAGTCTTGGGTAATTTTCCCCAGCTTCGTCAGCTACAACTTCTTCCACCGGCTGTTGATAGCCACGGAATACTCTCACATACCCTCGAGCAGTTGGGGCGCCAGGCAAGCTTCAGCCGTCTAATGAGCCTGTACATATCGAATCCTATATTGGTCTTTCCACTGGATACACAACTAGTGGAGTTGACAAAAGCAATGCCGTCTTTGCGACATGTCAGTTTCAATTTTGGCAGCTGGCTTCAGGAGAATGCTATCGATTCGGAGGATATGAAGAATCGTCTGCCTCTAACGAGCAGGACAGGTGTTCTAGATTTCAAGTCAAATGAAATACATATATCGGCGTCCCAGGATACACCATACAATAGTGTACAATAGCAATAATGTGCATGTGTGCTGGAGACTGTCTTCACTGCTTCAAAACGAGAACTTCTCTTACTTTGTCAGTCGTCTCGGGCCCAACGTAACACCGAATTATCTAGGGATACAGCATGCATACTCCTCATGTGTATAAGAATACTAAAGAACCGGCATCACCAGCGGCGTGGGACCGGTCGGCGTGGGTGTCAAAGGGTCCTTCCCAGATATGAGCACGGGCAATGTCCTCTGAACATCAGCAATCAGCGGAGCACCAGAGGCTGGTGGATGAGGATTCTGCGTTCCGGGAGGCGTGATGTACTTATTGCCAGATTTTGCTTCCACAGCACGAGAGAGAGATGATTGGTTTGTCGAAGTTGAAGGTGTAGTTGTAGATGCCGCTTGTCCAGGCGCTCCCACAACTTCAGCATCTGCTGTAGAAGGTTCGGCTTCGTCGTGCAACTTTCCCTCTCGTGCCTCAATGGCACGGACGATCTCCTTGAAATCTTCTTCGCCAGTCCATCCACCAGCAATGCCAACCACTTCATCAAACGAACGCGATTTCACGATACTCTCCCTAACCCGCTTCTCGTCCGCCTTCCCATTTGGTTTCGTGTGTGAACTCTTGAATTGGGATAAACAGAATTTGGTCAAACTCCAATTATTGTCGAGATACTTGGACAAGCGGAGATACGCGGGAACGAGAGTTTCATGGATATCAGTGAGAGGAGTATTTGAGAAACAAGAAGGATTGCATTCAGCTGCTCGTGCAATCATCACAGAGTGTGCGCCTGTCGCTTCTCGAACGCGTTTTGCGTCCTCTGCACCAAGACAGTCTCCATTTTCGATAACGGCAACGTCCTTCCCCATTCCTTTGACGAACTCGACAATTTCCTTTAATCGTTCGATCATTGCTCTGTCCCTGTCCCTCATGTTTCTCGTCCGACAATGAACAGTCAAAGCGCTAACCCCAGTGTTTATTATTCGTTCAACGAGCTTTAGCGTGTCTTCTTGTGATGGTAAAAGACGAATTTTAGCCGTCACTGTGATTTCTGGTGGCATTGCTTCTCGGAGAGCGGTGAGGATGGAGCAGAGAAGGTCCGGATTAGTGAGCAAAGCTGCACCCATTCCTCCATGCGTAGAAAACGGTTTTGGGCATCCACAGTTAAGATCGAAACCAGATACATCCTGCATCACTGTCTTTGCAGCCTGTACAGCTAACTCAGGGTCTGCAGATCCAATTTGATAGATCAAGTAAGGCTTTTCGATAGGATGAGTTGTCCAGATAGCTCGGGATTTGCCATTATATGAAACGACGCCGGTAACCGCTGAAATTAGAGTTGAGCCTATGACAATAGCGACCATGAAAACTCACTTACGGTCAACAACTCGTTCGGAATGCAGAATCGCCTTGTCTATAGTTTCCGGAGCCCATACGAGGGACGCTCCGTGCTTTAAAGCGAACAACCGAGAAGGAACTAGTGGTTTACAGCAATTGAGAATCAGAAAGGATCACTGGATATTACACATACGAGCACCAGAACGAACCATAGGAGCGAGAACCACTCCATTCTTGAAGCTTTCCAATGTCAGTTGTTCCATCTTCGCTCTTTTGGCACTACGGGGAGGAGGAGATTCAGAGTGCACACGTCTGGACATAGTTTGTAGGAAATCAAAAAAGATTCTACGGCGAGATATGGCACATGAAATGTGCATAAGTTAGAAGGACAAGGTGATGAGTCAAAATTGCAAAGCGCGACAGTTGTTTGGCACATCCTTGTGATCTAAATAAAAATTCTGCAGCAGAAACGCGTCGCGTCTCGACTTCCTTATTCGCCACCATTATGCCAGACAATCGAAAGCCTGTCCCTCCAAATCCTCCAAGATGGCAACCAAATCCTGACCCATCCACCATTGAAATCCCAGGCCTCGATACGGCCGCTTCACCGCAGGACCAAATAGAACAGATCGAGCAATTGATTACTCTAAAGCTCCAGGTATCAGATTCGTGCCTTTTGCTCGAAATTACGCGTTGAAGATTCGATAGAACATTGATCAAAATTTCGCTAAAATCCATCATATCTTGTCTACCAGGATTCTTCCAGCTGTGAAAAGGTATTCGGTAGGAACTGAACCTGTGAGAGAAGCGGCGAAAGTGAGTGATGAATTCTTACCATCAGATACCTATAACCGGTGTGGATAGTTCTGGGTGTCTTTCTATGAGCAAGCTGCTCAAATTCGTATCCCAACTTACGAAGATTATGAGACTGTACATGAAGAGGGATCGTCGCAGCAGAAAGAATCCGAGCCATCGGAACCTAGTCCATCACAGGCTGCAACAAGTTCGATTTTATACGATGAGCAGGATGACAGTGGTCACAATCTAGCTTCCGCCGAGAGTTCCTTCGCTCCAGGTCAAGCAGCCTTCTCTTCGACACCTGCTGCCAATCGACTCGCGCATGCTGAATCCGATGATTCGTCCTGGTCTGCATCTTTAGAATCTCCGCTCGTCAGACTTGACAGAGAACTCAGAACCTTCTCCCAAGACGCCAACGAGACTGAGTCTAGCATCGTATCTAGTACGCCTACGCCTACGAAACCACCTTATGCACTCCGAGAACAGGAACGTAGCCAGCGTTCAATAAATAAAGGGAAATCTCGAGAGCAGTCAGAACCTCTTTTACGAAACCTCCTCCGTCAGAACATCCACAGTTCTGTCAATGCATCCGCTGTATCTGCTGAACCCGGGCCTTCTGTGTCTCCTCTCAGACCTAAAGGCAAAACACCTATTCTCAAGGATCTTAACCCATTCCTACCTCCAGGCTCGAATCCCTCAAAATGGAATGGTCTAGTTGATCTTCGCGATGCATCTGTAATGACACCGCAGCGTTCCAGACGATTCAGAGATCCACGTTCATCTCGAAAATCTCCTACTCCTGTAAAGGCGCCCGATTACGATTCGGACGACGATTCCTTCGATGGACTCCCACCTGGTATGTCACCACCAGTAATGATATCCCCTGCTCGACCAATGAGATCAAACGCGTCGATAAAACTTGGACAAACTCCCAGAAAGGACGCTGCTGCGCGCATCACAAAGGACATTGTCGCTGATGTTCAAGGTCATCTTGGAAAAAGCGGAAAACCTGGTCGAGGTCTTTTTCCGGATTCGAGTATGAGCACCATATCTTCGCCACCTTCGATGTCGAGGTATAACAACAGCACAAGTAGCGGAATGGTAACTCATGAAAGCTTGGAGAGTTTGATGAGACAGGTTGGGTTGAAGGACCCTATTCCAGGAAAATTACCTAGGCAGGATTCACGACAATACGAGTACTCAAGTGCCAACGAGTCTGATTCACCTCTGCAACTCCCGACGTCTGAGCCTAAGCCAGATCTCACTCAGATGGCTTCTAACCATCTCTACAACACCAACTTTGGCTTTCCAGCTCAGCAATTTAGCACGAACGATGATGAATTCTTGATGCCTCCGCCGCAACAATACCAGCACGATCCCTACTACGACGACGACGACGATGATGACGACGATATCGTCAACAATACTGCTCATCCATCCGCAGCTTTCCTCATGGCATCACAAAACAGGCATCCGATGGGCGATGACTCCTTTGACGACGACGACGACTCGATGGTTGATGGTGATGGTGATGGGTTTGGCCAAGACGCTCTTCTAACTGGCGAAGGCGATCCGAACATGATGATTCCTGTTCACCCCTTTGCAAGAGGCGTATCTATCGAGGACGACTCGTTTGACGATTCATTCGACAATGATCTAATGCAAGGTAATCCTATGTCAGAGGAGACATTGTTCGGTGTGCTTCCGGTACATAGGGAGCAACGTCTAGGGGGGGAGGGGCCTGGAGTTGGGGCTCTGATGATGCACGGGGGTGATTTGCTCGATACGGCACAGTTGACGGAAGAGCTTGCGAGGGCGGCAGACAGTCCGACACCAGCTGCATGGAATCGCCGATGATTTTTGAGATTGAGACGATAAACCTGCGGAACGTATGTACATATATATACATCAACCAGTATAGTATTCAAAAGTCCATATCATCTCTGTCGCTGCCACCAGTGTCTTTTCGTCCGTGTATCCTCTTCCAAGACTTTATTCTCTCTGATAACTTTCAAGAAAACACTCTCTAGACTGGCTTTCTCCACTGTATGCTCGGAAAAGTCCCTGCTACTTGAAAGAACATGGAAAAGCTGTGCTAACGATGTCCCATCTGCGGTCTGACTCGAACCATCATTTTGTGGACTTTGAATAGGCACTTCAAATCGTGTCGCGACGTCATCTGCTAAACGGGCACCAGGAATTTTTGACATTAATAGTTGGGCTTTTTCTACTTCTTCCCGGTTTCGGGTAGTGAAGTGGACTTCGTAGGTTGCATAGCGGGAAGAAAGGGATTCTGTCGTACCAACAGCTAGAGATGATGTTGGCAAGCGTGATACTATGTAACTGAGAAACCATTGCTCACCTAACATACGTCTGGCAAGGATTCCGACTTTAGTAGCAAGAGCTGATGCTTCTTCCATGGAGTCTGGGTATATTGGTGAGAAAAGTGAATTATACGGAAGAATGGTAATTGCGCACGAGTAGTTATGATCACTGATTTCCCGACGGCTACGTTCCTCAATGTCTTCCACATCTCTCGCTTCATTTTGGCGTCTATTCCAGTAGAGAATTCGTCGATGAGGACAACAGCAGGGTTTCCTGCGCAGCAGATATATTCGTCTAGATATTTCTCTGTATAAAAAGGCGAGTGTCTCACCGATCAATGCTATTGCCAACGAAAGTTTCCTCTGATTTCCACCGGAAAGTTTGCTCGCCAAACGATCAGCGTAAATCACGAGACCAGTGGCCTTGAGCAATACGGCTATGTCATTGGCTAAAACAGCACCTCTCGTTACACCCTTCAATTGTCCGTATATGAGCAGATGCTCTCGCACGGTCATTTGTGAATCGATAGCAGTAAATTGGGGGCAGACTCCTAGAGAGAATCGTGCTCTCTTGGGATTTCGGACGACACTAGCATCTGCGATGAAAATGTCCCCAGCGTCAGGAAGGATATCGCCCCCTACATAGCACATATGTGTTAATGACATTGTCAGCCAGAAATGATAAGGTAAGTACACTCACGAATCATATTGAACGTAGTAGTTTTCCCTGCACCATTCGGACCCAACAAAGCAAATATGGTGTCACGGGACACTCCAAGGCTGACGTTGTCCACAACTTTGTTTTTGCCAAACGTCTTCGAGACGTTCAAAACTCGTAGTAAATCATCCGAAGCCGAAGCATCCTTTGCCTCTTTCAACACGTCTTCTCCTGTATTCGGTGCCTCGACTTGCTTGCCTGATCCCCGGAAGAATCGCAACCATCCTTGAGTAGGTCGAAGAGACCCAGATGAATCGTACCAGACCAATATCGCCATAAGCACGAAGCAGTAGATGATAAGATATAGTATTGGTCCACCAAAGCGCAGAATGTCCCCAATTTGGGAAGTTGTGAAGTTATCTCCAAGACATAAAAGGGAGAACAGATTGACGGAAACGAAGGCGGCCCGAAGCTGTATCATTTGTTATGAGCAAGCAGATAGACAAAATTAGAGCAATACTTACAGTACTAGCAACAGGTGAGAGCACAGATAAGGTGAAATGTATGATAGTTATGATCGTGTTGGCGCTCGAAGTTTTGGCGTACGTCAAGGTGAGAAGATATCCAGCGAGATATAACTTGAAGTAGAAAGTGAGACGCTTCAAAAAAGTACACCAAGCATTTGTTTACTCACAACGAACATTATGACTTGGTAGCCGGCTACTGCCGCGAAAGCTGCTAATGGAGACGATACAAGCAGTGACATGGAGTATGCGAATAAGGTGCTGGCAATCCCATATAATACAAGGACGACCCACTATCGAGGAAGCGTCAATGGACTATAGCTAACAATTGGAAACAGATACTCACGAACAAGCCCAGCCCATGGAATTGATTGGATACAGCAGCAAAAATGATGATCGTGACGGTCGCAGAGATGATTGAGAATATCCAATCGAACATGAGATGTCCTAACCAAAGGCCAACAGTGTTAGATAACCCATTCGAGAATTGCATTGCCTGAACACCGGATCGCCGTTCTTTCGATACATAGATGGCAAAAAAGGCTGGATACACAGCCTGTAAGACAGATATCAGAATGAGTTCATATGAAATGTGGATATACTTACCATGGCTGCACCGAAAAACGCTACCCACTTCAAAGCAAACAGTGTTCCGGCTGCGACGGGGGGAAAATCTTCATAGTTTGCAAGTATTAGTGTCGGAGTGTCTGAGCTTTGACCTGAACTGTTCAAAGCCCTGTTATACAGAATGTTCGAGGCCAGGTTCAACATTGCAGGACCAGTAAGACCTGGCGCAGTTGCTTCCCAAGCTATCAAGGCTGCGTCCGAATCAACGTCTATGGACACACCGCCTAGGGATAAATTCCGGAAGTTCTGTTTGATATCGTCAACAAAGGTAGAGTTGTCCGGTACATCCCTAATTCGGAAAATAGTGGTTGTATTACCAAGAGTAGATGTGATCCCAGCTGGGGAATCGAGAACTCGAGAGGAGTCATCCAGGGAGAACGGATCGATAGACGATTCAGGTAGGTACAGGGGAATGTTGGTCGACGCAGCGAAAGTTTTAACGCAAGACGGTGACCTTCCGCGGATGAAGACCAAAGGGATAGTGGATGCTGCGACTGCTACCAACACTGCTAAGGCAAGTGCCAACCAGCTACGTCGGGCAATGAGTACTCGTTTATGGAAGATAGTCAACGCTTGCCGGAGTGGCGATATGGCACGACCACTGGTAAGCTTCAACGGAGCTGCGAATGAATCAGGTTGAACAGATTCCAATTCCGACGATACTTCACTAGCAGTGTTCTTCTCTGCCTCTCCAGAAATAATTGCTTTATTTGCTTCGTCTTTATGCATCAGGTCCAGGAATATATCTTCTATTGAAGTGCCAAGAACGTCATAAGAAGCTATCTTGAACGCATCTCTATTTTCGTTCAACATCGCCAATACACTCTCGACGACTACAGGGTCCTTGGACTTGAGGTGATATGATACTTGTCGAGGAGAAATAATGGAGAGTGACACATTTTCGGCATATCTGCGAATTTCCTGTAGAACCTCTCCTGATGCACCCAATCCCGAAGCAATCGGATTCTTTTCTGGCAGCATTTGAACGTCAAACGTTACTTGAACGGTGTAGCCTTCACCAAGATCATGTTTCAATGCTACCGGTGATCCACGAGCAGCCAGCCTTCCAGGTGCTGCAAGGATTGCGATGTGGTCGCCTAGAAGATCAGCTTCATCTAGAAACTAGCGACCGGATCATTAGGATTTGAAGTATCTAAAAAAAAGGAATAGCTCACATGGGTCGTGAAAACAATAGTCCGACTTTCCCTAAACGAAGTGAGAGTTCTCCATAAAGCTCGTCTTGACAGGGGATCGACACCCGAGGTACACTACACAGAAGTTCAGTACGAACGTGAGTAAGGAGGCCCGAGATCACGGTACCTCGTCAACGAGTACAACTGAGAAATGTACTATATCAGCATACAGGTCCGCGAGAGAATTCCGCGAGACATACTATTCGATCCCCCTACCAAACCTAGAATAGAGAAAGTTGAGTTTCGAGACGAAAGCTCGATGAAATAAGGCATACCGATAGCCAATTGCAGCTTCCTCTTCTGCCCTCCAGAAAGTGTATTCGCATTCGCATGAATCTTCGCGCCAAGATCACAATCTTTGAGGAGTTGATCGATGTCTTCATCGCCATCAGAGTACTTGGACCATTTGATTGCTTTCCAACTACAAGTGTGTTGTCAATATCAGCGAGAAGGTATACCTTTCTTTAGAACAGGACGCACACTCTCAGTGTCTGATAACAGCTAAGCTCTGGGAAGAGCACATTCTTTTGCGGAACAATTCCCATGGTTCCAGGCGGAGGCTTATCCGTCCAAACGCCATCGCCACCAGTGTTGAAACGAATGGAACCAGATGTCCGACCAGTCAAATTAGCTAGTACAGACAGTGTAGTGGATTTTCCTGCTCCATTAGAACCGAGAAGTACGAAGATGCCATATTTCGGGATTGTAAGCGTAAGATCTGCTACAGCGGTAACAAGGCCTTTCTTTGAGCGAAATAACGAAGTGTTGAATGTCTTGTTAAGGTTCTCGATGGAGATTGCCACATCTGATGGAAGGCGAGTCGTCGGTTCATTGGGGCTGTAATTTCGTCTGAATATCCGTGAGAACAATGTTCTTCGGTTGACTGGAGGGTTCCGAGCGTCATAAAGCCTATTTTCGAGTAAGACAGCGAGATAGGGCCACAGGAAGACGTCAATCTAAGAGTACATTAGTGAAACTGACTCGTTTTGGGATACCATCTCTTACAATTGCAGCAATCAACAACGGGAGCATCGCCAACCCCGAATCAGGATCACCCTTCAGCACGTTTGTGGCGAGCTGATGATTCTCCCATCCACATATTGCCCTGATTGCAAAAATATACCACCCGGGAGGGAAAATGATGGAAAAGATGAAAGCGGCTCCAGTGCTGGCACGAGAGAAGACCAGAGCGAGGAGGGCAAATACGATAGAAATAAATGTAGAAGCCACTGCCGCAAGCTGAGGACTCTTCCCAAATGGGGCGGCAACAAAGAAAGAGTAGCTTGCTAATATGAGTCCCAGGAGGATGTGAACGACAAAGATGAGACCGCCAGAGGTCTTGGTAAAGATACGGAAGTGCCAGATCAGGGAGACGATGGTCCATGCGGGGAGGTAAACCAAGCCAATGCTCGCGTACCAGGAGAGGACCTTGGCAGAGTCAAGGAGCCCCATTGCTTTCATGTGAGAGGTGACGAGATTAGCTCGTTCAGCAGTTACTGCACCTGGCAGTTGGTAGGCGATGCCGATATAACATATGAATCTATGGAAATGATTTAATCTTGTGAAAGATTGAGGGATGCAAGAGCTCACAAAGCCAATACCAGAAGCGTTCTCAAGCCACGTATGTAACTTAGACGTATATCAGTGCTTTGCTCTTCGTTTGTCTCTTGCGAAAACGGCCATTCCAGTGGAGTTGGTAATTGCACCCCAGTCTGTAACTCAACGATAGCCTAGTTTTTTTCTCAGTCAAAAATAGACTTCAAGACAGATCACCACATGCCTGATCTATAGCCCACTGCAAAGGAAGAATTCTCTCTTCAAAATCACTCGTATGCTTGACAACGTCTATATGCACCAGTCCCCCATCTGCTAGGATAGTATAGTTGATAGGCCCAGTGCCTGGCGAAGGGATATCATAGAATGCAACTGCTGCAAAACATTCCGAGAAAAGATTGAAGTTTTGAGGGCACTGTGACGGAATTTCGCTGGGACTTGCGACCTTGCGGATCGCATTTCGCTGTGCGTCGTTAAAGTCGCTGGAGATATGAGAGATGATAGCTGTGGGCGTTACTCCGCTCGTCGATGAGCTATTGGTTCCATCGGCCCACACAAGCGATATCGAGCCATCGAATCGATCTTGAAGCCGGTACACAGGAATTGGATTGCCAATGCCATACTAAAACCCGTTAGCATTCGATGTCAACTTCATCAAGCTGCCGTGAGCTCACGTTGTTAGGCTTGAACAAGAACAACTGGGCAACTGCAAGAAAAATTCCGTAGGCAACTGGGAGAACGAAGCATCTAATGATGTTAAGCTGTTGAAGGTTAGCCTGGAAATTTGAACAAGAGGTATGGACGCACGAAAGAATGCTTAGATAAAACTATCCAATTCTTCCAGAAAAGAGCCCTAAACTGGCGCCAAAAGGGCATTGTCAACTGTCAAGAGAGGATTTTTTGGCGTGAGCTGCGCATGAAACAGAGAAGAAAAGCCCGAGGACGACATGAGAATTGACAGCCTCAAGAAGAACTAAATGATAACGGCAAGGAGCGGCACTTCACTCGGTGACGGTCACTCGACACCGATTGACCTGCCCTCAACGACCATCATCCAACAGTTGGTTGACACCCGAGTTACACAGATCAATCGCTTCTACCACAACTGTTGCCATACAACTGCCAGCGGATACAGCTTTTCACTTTACACTTATGTATGCTGGGGTGATCTCTGCGTCTCTTTACTGTCCCTTTGATGGCCAGGTTTCAGCCTCGAGAACAACACACTGTGGGGATGAGCCAATGTCTTCGCGGTGAAAATCTAGAGAAAATGCAAGGATTTTTACCAAAATTCATCAAAAATCCTGGGCACGAATTTTAAAACTTTTCGTGTGGCGATTATTGTGAAGCTATCGTGAATTTGGCGGGGGGCCGTGCTTATTTTAAATTATCTTTTCATAATTTTACCATAACCTCAGCTCAATTCCTTCAAAATATCTGCTGCCATATTTTTGTACATAACCTCGAGATAAAACCCACATTTTCGCCTCGAGGAAATCGGCTCATCCCCACAGTGACAGCAAGAAAGGGTCAACAAAATTGAAGAGCGGCGTACTTTGAAGGACATGGCAAAAGATATATCCTGATGTACCATCCTTCGATCGCGTATCTCGGAGGGGGACACGGCAAGTAAGTTTTGAAGAATTCAAACAAAACAACACACTTCCTTAGTATGAAGGCCGGAATTTTCTGAATCAGATGTAGTTTAACAATCGATGTGGAGTACTAATATCCATTAAATTACATAAGATTCCTTTGAGATGCGATACTCTTATCGTTAAGTGAACTAATTGTCGTTCAAGAGTTCCTAAGAGGTACCAGCCAGATAAAATTGCCAGTGAGCGCCAAAGAAAAAGAAAAGAGTCAGGAAGGATGGATAATGTCTATGTACTTTTTTAAAAAAAAGTGTCGTGTCTTTATAATAATTATGGATAGGTGAAATAACTAACTTCTAGAAGACGTGGAGATGGGTGCAATTGCAGTAAATAGATGATAGATAAACGTTTGGATAGGTCATAGACGATAAGAAGCAGTGGAGACGTAAAGAGAACATTGTCCTCTATAAACAATGATAATGTACACTACATACACTAATACCCATTAAGCAGATCAGGTCTGAAGCAAGTAGGTGTAAGTAAAGTCTAAATGGGGACTAAATTAAAGCGATAGCCTTAGGCAGCCATAAGGGTTTGAGCAGTCGTCGTTGTTGATTTATCCATAGTGACACCAGGTGGAGCTTGTATAACGCGAGGAGGGATAGGGCTAGCATTAATAGTTTTCGCCTGAACCCCGGTGGAGGCTGAAGGAGGTGGTTGTATTGAAGGAAAAGATGTAACACCGATAGACGTGTCAATGTCTATTTCCTTCGAAGTTGTTTCCGATAGCAGTTCTGCGCCATCGACTTGCATCGCTGCCTCCTTCGTAGGCTCGGTCTGCGCATTATCCATATCGACATCGTCTACCACAGGAGTAGGAATAGACTTGGCAGGGATAACCTGTGGTCGTGAATCAACATCGGTCGCTTCATGTATACCGGGGATATTCCTATCACTAGGATCTCCAACGGCACTAGCAGGCAATCTCAGCGGTGCAAGCGTTATTGGGGGAGAACCAGGTCTGGACGTAGGCCTTGAGGGACCCCGACTTGTGAATCCAAACCCGAACCCGCCGCTGAGGATGGGAGGACTTCCTGGCCGAAGCGGGGGCGAATGGAGCGGAGAGGTATGCCGAGAATGCCCAGAGTGACTTGAGGGATGGGAACCAAGAGAGAGTTTACCAAGCACAGATGGGGAAGGAGATGTTACACTGGGTTTACTGGAGAAGGAACTACTAGAATGATGCGAGTTTGACGAAGAATGGAAGGCAGTTGCAGGGGGAGGATGAATTGGAGTCATTCCAAATGCCATTCTGACGGAGTGGGCTAGATGACTATGATGTTGAGACGGATGTGATTGATGTCTAAAAAAGAAACATTTGTCATCGTTACGCTGGATGAAATGTGTAAGCTTACCCATGATTATTGTAGGCAGCAGCACTTATGCTATTTCCAATAGGTGAAGCAGCTCTGGAGCTATCTCTGCTTCTTAATTCAGTTGAAGGCCGTGGATATGCGAGAGTTGGTCCGCCGTTCGTTCGATCCCGCTCTCTGTAATCCCGTACGTACTCTCGTTCCTTCGGTTCGTTCAAGCTGACTGCATCACGGTCCCATTCATGTAAAAGCGCCCCATGATGTCCGCGGGGGTCACGGTATGGGTGCCGACCATGGTTACTACTTCCACCTCCCCCTAACGACGAGAGTTCGTTATAACTCTTGTTCCGGGGACCCGTTGCACGATGTGAGGTAGGAGGGGAACTGGAAGGAGATAGAGCGACGACTTCGTCTCTGACACTAGAAATGGCGCTGGGCGGCATCAAAATGGGGCTTGGAGCTCTTGATGGATCGGTGGAATGCAGGTTCAATCCCCTCATGGGTCCGAGGAAGGGGGAACCACTGGGCGTGTAGGCAGGCGTATTAGTATTCGCCGCCATTGGACCCGATAGAAGATGAGATCCATGTTGTGCGTTGGAACCATGTATGTTCCCGTGGCTCGGATGTGTAATGTTCGATTGACCAAACTCAGCAACGTTTGAACGATATCTTTTTGGCGAGTGAGGCGCAGATAACGGTTCATGTTGAATCATCCTCTCTGCACTAACGACGTCCTGGTAGCTCTTTCTTCGCTTCATCTGTACCACGTCTCCGCCATCTTCGGAATCAGAAGACAACGGTGAATGTCTCTCGGATTCACGGTGAGCGTAGACATTATCTTGTGACTTTACGCGATTGAAACCGGAAAGACGCTTCTGAGATTGTAATTGGGAAGGGTGAGAGGCAGCCCTGAAATCGGGTGGCAGGGATGCGATAGACGCAGACGCCTTGAGCGTAGAGACGGAGGACGACGTGAATGGATAGTCACGATCTTGGCCTTCTGGAGCAATATACCACGCAGGTCCTGAAAGCCTTCTTTTGGATTTGATGTCCCGTGCATGTTGCGGTTCCCGGACGAGAGACTCTTTATCATCAAATTCGCGATTCAAATCATCATCCTCTGACGGATCGCCCCTCTCATTGCTCATGCCAAAATAACCTCTCTCCCCGTGCTTCTCCCAGGGCGTACCAACCGGACTGGTCGTAGCGCTCTTGCTCAAGCGAAACCCCGCGGCACCAGAATAAGGGTAGGGAGAAGTCGAGGTGGAGGTAGAGGTGGATGGAGACACAGTATAAGGAAAGGACGAAGAAGATTCAAAAGAAGACAATGAGCTGTGAGAGGAAGAGTGTGATGGAGGTTGAGGGTTAGTATACATCGAGTGAGGATGCGACGCAGAATGTAAAGAATGAGCAGAATAGGAGTCAAGGTATGGATGGTTGTGACGAAGGTGATGTTGGTCTCTGGGACGCGTGTGGTGAGAACCGCCACCATAATGTGCAGAACGAACACCGTGGAAGTCATAATATTCCTCATATCTATCCCGTTCACGTTCTCTTCGTTCCCATTCGCGTTCTTGATACTGTTGTCTTGTCTCCAGTTCCGCACGGCGGAGGGCCTCGGCGTGCCTGGCTTCGTATTCAGCTCTTCGGAGGGCTTCCTGCCGCTCAAGTGTATACAATTCATCCATAGCAACGGATGAAAGCGTGGTAAATGGGGTTTGAGGCTGTGATAGGGGAGCGTGGGGTAACGATAAGGAGTCTGGGGACAAAGAGGATGTAGACGTGGTCGGGACCGATGTTGACGTCTGGCTGCGCCGCGAGTGGGTCAGATCATATGAACCTATAGATGTAGGACGTGCATATGACGATGATTCATCCTGTACATAAAGAATAAAGAAGGAGTTATGAATTTCCGGAGAGACATGCGATAAGGAGCTCCGACGTACCTCATCATCACTATTAACTCTGCTCCTCGCCTTTTTCTTGATCCTGCCTGCGGCGACGATCTGTCTAACATCGCCGCCAGACATTTGATCATTGTAATCGGAGGGCGTGGAAGAGCCGGAACTATCCTTACTGGCCGCAGCAGCAGCAGCAGTAGACTTGACGGCCTTAGACTTTCCTCCACCTTTGACTACATTGGAAGAGTGGTCGTTATTGTGAATCCTGGAATGCCTTGTGAGCTCGTCCGAGCGAGAGAATTTCTTCTCGCAACCAGGAAAATTGCAGACAAAGGGTTTTTCTCCTGTATGGGTACGGATATGACGAGTCTATACGAAGCCACAGAAAGAAATCATGTCGTTAACCATAAATAATGAACTAACAGAAAGTCAATCGTACCTGGTGCTCAAGCCTGGAGAATGCGCGACCACAGAGAGGATAAGGACATTTGTACGGTCTTGGAATAGTCTTTTCAGCGGGGGTACTGCCGCACATCGCCAAAAGCGACGAGAGAGTTGGGGAAATTCACGACGCAGTTGATGAAGGTTAAGAAGTGAAAAAGTAAAAAAGGACCAAAGGACCAAAGGAGGTTTGGGTTTGTGATCGCCGAATTCGTTCCGGAGCAGGCAACAGCCCCTGCGTATGGGGTAATAGATCTAGAGCAAATTTCCCACGTGTAAAAAGTACATCTGTGAAATGCGCTCTTCACTGTGTGTGCCCCAAATAAATTTGGTCTTGCTTCTTTTGACCGAAGATCGTTGTGTACTTGAAACCGTGGCTTTCTGAAATCTTGGACTGGAGGTCTATTAAGGTCTAGCAAACCAATTTTTCTGAATTCAGGAACGGAAGATCGGTACCCCGCAGTATCTATCTACACTTCCCCGCATAACCATTTACTCGATTTCCGGTCCGGATTGCGTTATCAGATGTTTTCTCCCCCGTTACATACGTATGTCGAAGTTTATTCTTCAAGGCCTTCCGAGTCTCTCCGAATCTTAGCTTTCGACTTCGTTAAACTTTGAATGTTCGGCTATTACCAGGCAGCGACGCACAATGCAGCGGGTGGGCATAGCATAGCCTACATGGGCCTCCGTGTGTCATGCATGCAACTCGCGAGCATCGCCATTTGAATACAGCAAATTACACGCATGCCTATGTACATACGCGACGAGAATGGGGACCTGTCTGGACAATCGCTGGAAAAGGTTTGATATGGGGTCTGATGGTCCTATCTATTATGAGCACGTCAACTTGTGGTCGGGCCTTGTAAAAATGTTTTTGTAAACGTCTTATTCGGAAGTTGTTCCCTTGATATTACATCCAAAGCACAGAGCAGAATCTCCAGCTTTGATTATTACCCAGACTTACTTTTTGGGAAAGATGTACATAGCCGAACCAACGCAACATCCCGCTATCCCATTCAACGATCAGTGAAACGGACCCCACCCTATTCCAGAATATGTACCTCTTGACAATTTCGAGTCGATCCACCCAGGCAAAGGCTTTCGGACAGCTCGGGGCCACGATGCAGCTTACAAAGTTGCTATCACAGCGGTGCCAAGTGTGCCTCGAGGTTCTTCACAAGTTCGAGATTACGGAACCGAACACGCATCCGCTAAGCATTCTGCAGGTTTGAGTCGTCATGGGAGAACTGAGAACTTCCCCACCTCATCAGAAAAGGCCCCATGGGCAGCAGTATTCATAAATCATTCAATGCAGCTGTGATTAGCATTGCTCCGAGGTTAGAACGAAATGACTGCAACGGATGACACGCGTGAACTGACCACAAATACCGACGCATAGGATTTTACGCCTACTCCGCCAATGAGTTCGATCGATCCTAGGTGCCCGACGCGAGGATTTTCATCCAATCGAACTGAAATTAAGGGGAACTGCAAGAGTCATCCAACAAGATCAGTAAACTGATACTAGTAAGACCCATAGTGAAATCAAACCGAACAGGACGTGTGGAGAGGGCAGGGTTCAGGATGATGTCTTGTAAAACTTTGAGAGAGATCCCTGGTTCACTCCTGTTCACTCCTGGAACACCGGGTGGTTGAGGAGAACAAGTCAAGCGCTTAAATTAAGCGCTTGTCTAGCACTTCTCATGGAACCACGATCGGCAGAGCAATTCATCTCAGCCAACAAACATCACTTCGACTCCGAGCACGTTAGCCAAAAGCACGATGAACAGCCCTTGCACGCTGAAATGGCCAAAAGGTCAAAAAACCAACCGTATTCAATTCCATACCAATAATTACGACGCGTTTCTCCAAACAGAATTGGGAAAGCTTTACTAAAGGCATATCCATTTGATGATGAGAATACGACAGTGCTAGACTTTGCATGTGGAACAGGCCTGGATCTTTATTGTTTGATGAGAAAGGTGCTCAGTACTCATGATGTTTGGACCAGGCCTGAATTCCCGTGTTCTCGCCCCGTATGTTAAATCTATCGTTGGGGTCGACATCAGTCAGGAAATGGTCGACAGGTACAACAAGCGTGTAGAGAACCAGGGAATTCCCCGCGAGGAAATGCGCGCGATCTGCATTCCAGAGCAATTGCAGACCCACGCAAATGACCTTCGACTTGCGAAACTGCTTGGAGATATAGAATTCGATGTTGCTATAGTAAGATTTCTCTTCCTGCCCCTCCCTCGGCATCGTGTTCAAAATATATTCTAGTGCTGCATGTCTTATCACCACTTTCCCTCCATCTCTTCCATTACACGCACGCTCTCGTCACTTCTAAAACCTGGCGGACATCTATATATTGCGGATGTCGAATCTATCCCAATACAATCAACACCTCATGGACCCAGTAATAATAGTAAACAATCAGCAAGTGACCTCGAGGCCATCTTTCCGGATAGTGCTTGCGATGCAGGCGTTGTCATGCACAAATACGGATTTTCAAAACTGGAAATGAAGGATGTTTTTGTACAGGCAGGATTGGCTGACATAGACGCGGCTTCGGAAACGGGACATATTGGTAGTAGGTTCACTTATAGCATTGCGACTCGTGCCTTCAAGAAAGGGAAAGCAGTAAATATATTTCTCGCAAGGGGTGTGAAACCACAGAAACCAAAACCCTGAATTCAAAGTGGATAAATTCCATTCACAATACATGTGTTTCTTCACTGGATTCTGTAAACCTTGACTTCATGCCACGCATTGCGTCAACACCTCCTGAACATACTCAGCCATGATGGAGTGTGTCACTGCAGATGGGTTTCTAGACAGTCAAAGATGGGATGAGTGATGCTACAGAGGTAAGTTCTGTTGGAATGGCAATTACCCTGGAATCCAATAAAATGTATGTTCGGGGTCGTCACATTCCCCAGTCATTGACATGTCATTCGAAAGACATGCACCAGCATTGGTATATCCAAAGGCTTCGTATCTGCGCAAGTTAGGATCCCTATACTTACTCTGAAGTTAAAAGGTGACTAACCCCGGACTACCATTTAAGACTCCATCCCAAAGCGTTTTGAAATCAACAAATGCGAAACTAAAATCGTAATCCAGATCGTTAGATATCTCGTACAACTGCGTGAACAAGGACGTCTTGTATGCATCTCCGGCGTCAGATTCCGTTCCACGCCCATAGTTGTCTACTATTAAGAAATTTTTAGCGAACACGGGGTTCGAACTGAGCTCAAGGATGGAATAGATGATGTCGGAGGCGATAGTTGTGAGGCTTGTTGGTCCCTGGTATATTTCTAAGTGAAACATTAGAGAGGTAGGTCAGTTTGAATTCAGGGAAATTGCGAAAAAGTCCTACCGTTCCTTAATTCGTAGTCACTGAACGAGATAGTTAATTACATCGACTAGGACACTGTGACATGGAATGACTTACCCCATGCCCATGAAGATCACATATAATGTGTCGTCTACGACCGATGAAGGCCGCACCCCGATATAGTTTTGGACTATTTGTGCAATAAATCTGGGCGATGTAGTAGTCACCAAGGTCAAGAGCTCACCCTGCGTCATATAATCCGGTATACCCGTGAAATCGATGTCCAAATACATATTGTGGTCCACGACGGATCCATTCACCTATGCAAAATATTGATGAATTTGAATATGCTTCTTTACAGACGAACCCCCCGAAAAAACTCACTGCCCAATCCTGCAACGAAGCATTCGCCGCAGCAGCCAGATTCTCAACCCATAGTGCACCGTTCGTGATTCGACCCCCAGCATTGGGGTTTGGAGGAGATAAAACAGGTTGCACAAGGGCAGACCCATTGAACGTGCTTCCAGATGTATACGAATCCTAGATGAGTTATGTTTAGCATTCACAGTCGAAGATCTTGAAAGAGGCATACATACACCAAATGCCACAATCGTGTTGTAGCTGGTCAAAGGCTTCAGGCCATTGTTGACGTCTGCAGGAGGTCCTGAGAGACTCCCGCAATTGGGGGATACGGCCAAGTGAACATCTGTAGTAGCTTGTCGTCGGGAGACGGCGGCTGTTGCAGAAGCCCAAAGATGAGTGATTACGAATAGGGTAATGGCAAAGCAGACCATCGCAGTAGACTTGTCTTTGTGGCTCAAACCCTCGCCAGTAGCACCATTTATAGCTTCATAACTCGCTGAAGAACCACGAAGGTATTCAATCGTGCAAGGGGGCCAAAATGACACCCAAGTACCTTCCTAGTACCAGTCTAGTTCTCTATCGGATTATCCGTGGCCGCTAATTTACCGTTTCGATTCATTTCACGCATAAATTTGGGGCCAAAATCGTCATCATAAGATATCTATGGTGCGTACCGGCGTGGTTAGTTGTGATCTTTAGACGACCGTAAGACGCATGTGTTTGTCGTTGAGTGAAAACGTAGAACTTTAATCATGAGCTGTATGGCCTGAACGACGACGACGAATAATCTGGATTCAGGGAGCTGGTAGGCTGGCTGGCCGTAGAAAATATCTTTCTGTATCGGATGTGACTTCGCAAGGGGTTGTAATCCATCCCCGAAGTAATGGCAAAATATGCATGCACTTGTTTGTATTCGCCTATCGAATATGATACGAAAATAACTCTTACGACGGAACTTGCATTGAAGGTGGTGGTATCAGCTGTCTCTTGATAGTTCCTAAGGTACTGCAAGTCCAAAATCAAGAGAATCTTTGCATCAACCTCGGGTTATCGCAGATATCCAGCAGTTTCTGCACAAGATAGAGATGTTTTAGGTAAATTACTCACGAATGGAAGAACAATCATGCCAATGGCCGTGTAGAAAGCACTTGAAATTGGACCTGTCCGAGTCTCGAGTGTACCATACAAGTTCGAGACTAGAGGACCAGCACAATCTTTACTCCCTGGTTGTAATAAGTAACCCCATTTCGCGATGATCAACACATAAAAACTGGGTAGCTATATAATGACTTGTCAGTGAACGTCATTGACAGCTTTCAAGTTATTCTTCGATGCGTAAAGAAGCCACACACGAGTATTGGGTTTGGCATGCGCAATTGGAACAAAGTGAAAAAAAGGGAGGAAAGGGGGGCAGCTTTGAACCGAATTTCCATCGGAAACCAAAATCAATCCTGTACATATGTACTCATAGTTTATATTATAATTGTACCATCAGCGAGGCATTGGATGTCGAAGTTAGACTGTAGAGCGTAGAAGAATTAGAGAGGTTGCCCTTGCCCAGAATCTTTCGAAGGGCCGACATATTGGACAGGGCAGTGTACATACTAGCAAGCGTAATTCACCGAGTTATCGCAAGGAGAAGGATACAATGTATCGAATAAGTCTTAAGGCCGGTCATGTCCATCTTCAAAAAGTTTTGGAGGTTTTGCTGACGAAGGGCAAGGGCAGATGTTTGTTTACGGGCCGTCACGAAGCTGTTGCCAAGCTCGCTCAAAATCTTGTTTTCTTACAACGACTATCAGGCAATGACAAGTCGGTTTGAGGGCCAACCTCTTCCTTCCATCCGAGAGGCTACTCAACGTATACAGTTCACGTATGCTTGACGCCGTTAGTGCTTATCACGTCTGTCTCGACACTGAGTACTGAACGACGAGCTACAAATCAAAACCTGGAACTGGATGGAATTCGTGCGCGTGTCCTCCGATATCTCATCCTTGAAGCTTCTTCTATTCCTACTCCTGCCAAGATCGTCAAAGTAATTCACTCCTGTATGGTATCGTATGAGAAATCATGCAAACTGGGGCAATCCTTCATGGATTATTTCATTCTCGCTTGCAGGTTGTTTGTGTATGTAAAGTGCCCCTCTTATAATTCAAACTAAAGATCCTGCACATCTAGTTCGCAAATTCCAAGGTCAGACACCTCGTACCTCCTCCCAGTCCAGCCGCCCTTCCTTCGATAAAGACAATGAGAAGGTGAAGTCCGAGATAGAACAAGAACAAGCCCACGCAAGCTGGGTCACTACAAAACAAGCCGTCAGTGTCATTGCACTTATTCGAATATTGAATACCGAATATTTACACTTTGTGCTGGTCTTAGGCTTTAAGACGGGACAGCTATCGATGTATGGTGAAGAGTGTCATTGATTTCAATGCATTCACACTTTTTTGATACGGTGGTTCAGCACGAAGCGGGTGGTGGCTTTACGCATTGCGCCCATATTGTGCCGGACATTTCATATTTTTCTCCCGGCGATGGTAACGAGGTTCGTCACTGAAATCCAGTTCTGTTGCATTTGCGCTCACTTGAAAATTCCATGCTCTAGAAAGAGCATCGGTCCCTTGAAGTGTTGGTTTGAAGCTTCAATACGCATTTGCACACGGTCTGGAGTCTGCCGCAGCAAGTAACATTCAGGTCCTCTGACCCCGATAATCTTCCTCTCCCTTCTCCTGAACTTCTCGCACTCCATGCAGCCTGTGCGAAGGTTGCAAATTTATCTGGTGCAGCTGAACATGTTGACAATCTCAACCTGACAATCTCAGCCGAGAGACCGAAAGCTCAACTGTATTGGTCACTGATGGTGGATCAAGTGAACTGCTCAACTATGCAATAAAGCAGAGGATGCGTCTCATTCATATAGCTATCGCTTTAGTATCTCTACCTCTTCCTTCCCTTCCCTTCCCTTCCCTTCCCTTACGAATCCATCCTTCCATATGATGATTTTATAAAGAATTGCGTTCGTTCGACTCTTGCTCCTCTTCATTGCACAATGACTAGTAGGCCTACCAGAAAATTACAAAAGCTGTACGATAGACGACCCCACCGACAAAATTTTTCCTTCGGATGGATTTGGCTGGGTGTATGCTTACGTCCACGGGGGCAGCGAGTGGAAGATTAGCATGTCTAATGACATCGTGTAGTCTCAACGGGACTGGGACAAACAGTCTTCACGTTCAAAGTGGACGTAGGACGGGTACGTCCTCCTAACTCTCACTTCTAATCGAGCTTTTGACCGTTCACAGAATCAATTGCTCACATACCAGAGTGTATCGATACGGCCGCAGCTTTATATCGTCAGGCCAGCACTACAGAGGGTGGCAACTACTTGAAGGTACGCTTCACTTAGTGCATAACTTACGACCGACTTACGGGTAGTTTCATAGGAGGGAATTCGCGAATTCTTAGCTCTGATTCGTTGAATGTACCAAAATGTGCAATTTTATGGTGATCTTTCGATGACCGTATGACGCATGTGTTTGCCATTGAGCGAATGCATCACGAGCTGAACCCCGACGAATATAGGGAGTAAGTAGAATAGCTGGCCGTAGAACATATCTGTATCGGATGTGATTTCGCAGGAGTTGAGATCGATCCCCGAAGTAATGGCAAAATATACACGCGCTTGTTTGTATTCGCTATCGAACATGATACGAAAATAGGTCTTTCTTACGACGGAACTTGCATTGAAGTCAGCTGTCTCTTGATAGTTCCTAGCGTACTGGAAGTGAAAAATAAAGAAGGAGGGTCTTTATATCAAGGGACGGTTCTCGTTGAATTTGGAGGACTGACGATGGGCAAGGCAATCGAGATGTTCGTTGCCGGGCCGTGAAGTTGTTGGTTGAGTCTCGCTCGATAGTCAACGTTCAACTGTGGTCATGAGCAAGTCTTCAGCTTCTTTTGGGATGAAGCGCCAGGCATTGCCGCCGGCAATCTTGTTTCCTCTTCAAACTTGACGAAGCGCTAGGCTTTTCTCTTACCATTGCGTTCTTTTACAACAAAAAAAAAAACATCAGAAACTTCGAACGAGCATGCTTGAGGGTCATGGTTTTGCTCCTGAAGCGGCCCGCCGTTTTCTTTCGGTGCACGAGGACAGAAAAGATTGGTTCCTCACAAACTCTCCATCCTACAGCTCAAGCCCACCTGATTCTCGGAAGAATCATATCCTCATCAGTTTGTGAATTATGGACCATATGGATTTCATTATCCAGGATACGTGAGGTATATAAGAATTTAAGCGTTTTCAAAATTTTCAGTAGTCGCTCTCGAATTCGTATCGGACCACGTACGTCTTTTTCATTGTCAATGTTTTCCGCCTATCACTGATAAAATTCGCTTTGCAGAATGCCATCGACATTCCAACTCACATGTTGGCTGCTACTTCTTGCGCACTCCACTTTTGGGCAGAGCAACACTCTCGGTTTGAGTGATGGATTCCTTTCATTCAACACATCAACCTTTGCTGTCCAATTGGTCAAAGATTCTCAAACTTTGTACTCTCTGACGACCGTTGACGGAGGTTTCAACTTCATACCTTCTGACATGATGGCAGATCGCGCGAACAACGGGAACTACCATCTTGGGGATATCACCTTTCGCGCTCGAACTGTTGGATCAACTGCTTGGACCACCGGGGATACCTCTACGAGTCGTGTTAAACTTACGGCTTCGTCCGTATCGGGTAACACACGGGCAGCTGCCAATTTAGCCCCTACTCTACCTCGAGGTTCCCTGCTGAACATTACGCGTCGATGGGTTGTCGATGATAACGTACTCCAACTTCTTTTCGACGTCACCAACTCGCAGACTTCGGCGGTCGAAATTGGTTCATTGGGCGCACCTTTGGAGTTCAACAACGTGAGTAGAGGAAAACATATATGTATTGCTTTGATGGAAATACTCCGACAGATCTTCACGGACCGTACTGCAGCTCAAACAAATACCTTATGCAGTCTTTTCGATCCTTATATCGGGCAAGATGCGGGGTAAGGTTTTGATATTCTCAAAGCAGTATTGACGCTTACACGCTCGTTTCAGATACGTTCAAGTGACCCCACTTCTAGGAACCCTTCCTCCACTTGTAGTTCTTCCTGTAGGCCAATCGCCACTCGAAGGCTGGCGGTTCCTTCCTGAATCTACCGTCCTCACACCGTTCTATCAATCTCAAACCTTCGAAGGGTTGTATGAATGGGATTTCCACACCTTAGCGTATGCAGAGGACGAATGGGCTTCTACAACTCCCTGGAACGCTCCGACGTCTTTCGTGTTGCAGCCAGGCCAGACCCGAACTTACGGTCTTCAATTCCGAGTCGCACCGTCGATTCGAGAAATTGAATCGACAGTTGCATCTACTGGTCAACCCGTAGCCGTGACTATTCCTGGAACCATTCTTCCTGCTGATCAAATCGGGAAAGTCTTCCTAAATACGAACACCACTGTCGCAAATATCACTGTCAGTCCAGCTGGCGCATTGACCTGGGCTACTAACACTGATGCTCTAACGGCTGGCTGGCTTGGATACACTATCACCCCCCACACCTGGGGACGATCTCGTCTTTCCGTGACTTATTCAGACGGGAGGTTACAAACGATTCACTATTATGTCACTAAAGGTGCAACTGCGGCTCTCGACGATCTCGGTACTTTCCTTACTACGTCGCAGTGGTACACCAACACGTCGGACCCATTTCATCGTGCGCCGTCAGTCATTAGCTACGATCGTTCAGTTAATGCACAAGTGACCAACGATCCTAGGTAAGATGTCGCGTATTATTCCTTTTCTAAATCGGCAATCGATGCGATTTTCTCAGAGTTTGGATCGGTGGACTGGGAGATGAAGCAGGCTCTGGATCTTGGTTGGCTGCTGCCATGAAACAATTTGTACAACCCGATGCAGCTGAAGTCGCTAAATTGGAGCAGTTTGTCAACCAGACATTATGGGGAACTATACAGAACAGGAATAACGGTATGCTTTCACATTTTTCATCTCTAATTCCCATGTTAACACTACAATTTTTGTTTCGCAGCGACCGTTAAAATGGTAAGTGGGATCAAGAAAGATTTCATGTTCTGCTATCTCAATTTCATTTTATAGTCGGTATTCTTCTACCAACCTAATTTAGTTCCAAATTACGTGTATCCGTCGAACGAAGATTGGACTGTTTGGTGGTCCTGGAATCAAGCCTCTGCTTGGGCAACCGGAAGAGGATACGACTATGTACACGTCACAGCCGCATACTGGGCAATGTACCGCGTTGCTCGCAACTATCCCAGTCTCGTTTCAGTACACGATTGGCAATGGTATCTCAATCAAGCCGTCCTCACTGTCGCAACATTGACCGACGGACAGGTCGGGTATGCTGACGATGGGCTGATGGGGGAGACTGTCATCCACTATTTGCTGAATGATCTTCAGAGGGAGGGATTGACTGCGAACGCTACATTGGTTCAGAGTAAAATGAAATCTCGGTGGCAGATTTGGTCTACTGAAAGATATCCGTACGCGATTCTATTCAAGATTACCAACATTGCATTCTGCTTACTATGTCCAGATTCGGGTCTGAAATGGCTTGGGATTCTACCGGACAAGAAGGTGTCTACATATGGTCAACATTCTTTAATGATAGCGTCACCGCTCTCAACGCCCTCAACTCCATTATCGCATACCAGCCTGTGGTCGCACATTGGGGGTACAACGGCAATGCCCGTCGCTACTGGTGCGTCCTAGTAGGGTCATAGTCATATTTTTATAACAAAACCTGCAGGGACAATATCTACGGAGGAAAGCTTATGCGTATTGAGCGACAGATTCATCATTATGGTAGTGGCTTGAATGCGCTTCCCTTGATAGAATCATTTGAAGCCAATCCTACGGACTACTACCTTCTCCGAGCTGGATTCGGCGGTCTCAGCGGGCCTCTATCCAATATCGACGAAGAAGGATTCGCATCAGCCTCATTCCACTCCTTTGCAGATACCCTGGCCTGGGATGCTTACTCCGGAGATTATGGACCCAACTTCTCTGGTCATTCCATGGGCATGGGCACCTTCATCATCAACCACCCAGACTTTGGTTGGCAAGCATTCGGCGGTAACATAGTTGCTACATCCCCTGCTGTCCAAGTCCAGATCAAGGACTCCGTTCGCCGAAGAGTCTTCATTGCGCCTTTGGGTGCCCTGCTCTCTCTTGATTCCGGTGCCTTCTCTACGATCAGCTACAATCCAACTGCGAAGACGGTCACTGTGACGATTACACCGGTGGCAGATGGTACCACTGGTGCTGCCAGTGCTCCAGTGGGGAGATTAGTAATTGCTCAATCAGCGCCTGTTGCTGGTGTAGGACTTTTGAAGCCAACGAGTTCTTTGGCCACGGATGCGGGTGCATTTGTAATTCCCTTCACAAACGGTGTCGGCACGGTAACCCTTTCATAAACGAATCTGAAATAACAAAGTACAAGTATTTTCAAAAAAACAATTGATGGTCCGCATAAGTTACAAAGTACATCTTGCCATAGGCTGCTTTAAGGACAATAAAATTGCTGTGTTGAACCAAATGTATCGACGATTCAAATGTCAAATGAATTCATTGCGCTCCTTGGGCACTTGGCGACAACATTGTTGATGGGTTCAAGTCTCCTTATGGTTGGACAGCAACTTTGTACCTATTACTGAATACCTATTTGAACAAGGACACACCCCGCGTTTTTGTCTTTAAACAATGTGCATTATATTCTTTCTATGCTGCTTCTGTTCAGACAACGTTCATTTTATCCGCTAGCTCTATGTATAAAAAGTTCATACTTTGCTACCTCCCCTACACCGCTCAGTTGTTTTGCCACTCCCAGTATGTCCCTCACCGTCAAGTATTCCAAGTCTCTCGGTTGCTGAAATAAATTACAGACTGTTATGCTCACCATACAGAACCTCCCTGTCGAGCTGCTGACAAAAATTTTTCGCTCTAGTTGGCTGGAATCAGACTTCTCTGTGA
The DNA here is from genome assembly GCF_021015755.1 of Lentinula edodes. Lineage (NCBI taxonomy): Eukaryota > Fungi > Basidiomycota > Agaricomycetes > Agaricales > Omphalotaceae > Lentinula > Lentinula edodes. The sequence goes on from NW_025764327.1 coordinate 497,398, forward strand.
CTCTCAACAGTGTCAGAGGATTAGTTACTCAGACCAAAGAGATATCTGGTACATGCTCGACATGGCGCGCAATCGTATGCTCTGATCCGGTCTTTTGGTCTTCATTCGACTTGGACCTCTCATGTATGACAAGTGTTGAGCAGGCCATTCTTCTCAATTTGTTCCTTTCCCGCTCCGGTACCGCGGCAGGATTACGCCTGAATATTATCTATGCGTCTCCTAAATACCCCAACTCAAGTGAACTAGAGGGCGCACAACTCGCAGTGCTCGATCTCCTACTCGACCAGTCCAGTAGATGGCGAGATGTTCGTCTCGACATTGCACCCGAGGTGTTTGCTCATGTGGTCTCCCGACTGACTTTGCGTCCAAAACCTACTTATGGTTACTTTCCGAACCTTGAATTTCTGGATACCCAAGACCAAGAGAGCACTGCTGACGATTACGAAGAACCGGGCTCCAACGACAGCCTGTTCCACATCTTTCATCGCTGTCCTGCGTTGAAGCGCTTGTGTGCTCACGATGCATGGGCGGGAGATCCAATTGACTATTCCCACTTGACGAGCTTGGATCTTATCAGTTATCGGGGAAAGTCTCTTTCGTCACTTCTCTCGCGGTGCCCACACCTCCGACAATTTTCGATTGCATACTGTATCATACCGGATATAGGACATGAAGAGATTGGTCCATGGTCGGAGATCAACCCGTTTTATCACCTGAATCTCGTTTCGTTATCTCTTCCAATATATCACCAGTTCGGATGTGAGATATGGGAAGACGTGCGGTTCCCGTCTTTGCACACACTCAAGATCGACCAAGTTGAGCGGTCAGGGAACGAAATTCCAGAGCTTCTTGCGATGCTGAGAAAGTCAGGATGCTCCTTGCGGACGTTGGAACTGGGGGACATATCCTCGAATGTCTTTGAGAAACTCCTCTCAAATGCGCCCCACCTCCAATCTTTAACCTTGATGCCCCATTATACTACCTCCAACTTGCATATTCATCCGATGAAGTTTAAACCTTTGTTCGGAAAAGATTTTCGAGTTCCAGCCCCCATGCTTTCGTCCCTAACGCTGCAATTCAGGAATGCCAGTTTTACCACCATCGTTAAAATGGCTATGCATGTTCGTGATCTAGTAATCTCTCGACGTAAAAATCCGGAGACAACCTATGTCATTATCAAGGTCGAACTCATAAATAGAGGTCAAACTGAAATAATTGCAACGGTGGCTTCCTTTTATAAAGTCATTGTGTCTGTTTCAATTGTCTCTTCCTGGGATTGCTTTACTCTTGAACTAGACTTAGGAAAGGAAGACAAGAGAAGAGATACAATTAGAGACTGATTGGAGAAAGTGATAACTTGTTTTAACATTGTATTTGTGGTAGATGTGACAGTGAAACAATGCATCGTGAGTATAGAATTACATTCAAGAGTCATCCTTTTCTTTCTCGTTGCGTATTTCATGAGCTATGGCTTTTTCGTGTGCGCGCTGACCAAGAGTCGGGGTCCACGAGGTAGAATTCCAGGGCTTGACCCCAGATCTATACATCTCATCGACCTCCTCCAGAGTCAGACCTTTCGTTTCCGGAATAAAGAAAAACACGTAGATAAAGGCGACGACTAACATCCCGCAGAAAATGAGGAGGATGAGAGGGCCAATACTACAAGAATGAATGATAATAATCAGCAAGTTTCGTGGAAATTATGTCGTTCGACTCACTCCGCGGCGATCTTCGGTGCAAAGAAACTCAACAAGAAGTTCCAGACCCAGTTTGTTGCACTTCCAAGAGCGATGGCTTTTGGTCGAATACGCAGAGGGAAGGATTCACCGAGATAGACCCATCTGTTCAGGACGAAAGGTGTGAGTATAAAGATACGACCAATCCAAAGGGGAAGGCGTACGGAGTGGGTCCCCAGAACATGGAGAAACCGAACACATGCAGCACGGCAAATGCAATGAGCACATCTCCTCCTTGCTTATTGCGGGGAGTCAAATCGTTGAGGGGCGTATTTGCTGGGGCGAGCGTGAAGTGACCACTGAGTCCAGCCTAATGTGCCCGTAAATTGATTTGAGTTATGAGAGTTATAGGATATGCACTAACGATAAGGGCGCAAACAGCCTGCCATGCAGCGCCTATGAGCAGTAAGCGACGACGGCCGACCCTCTCGATAGCCCACTAATATGAAACTTCTGTGAATAAGATGTGAGAAGGCGAAGTCAAGCAACAGCTTACCAGTGCGGGAACTGTTCCTGCAACTGATACTGCACCGAGGATCACTTGAATCACATATGGAGACAGCTGCGTTCCAGCAGATTGGAAGAATGTATCACCATAGTAGTCTAAGAAAAGACAATAAATTACTGTCCATCTAAGCGTGACATTGATACTCACAGTAGAAATTTTGACCATTGAGCTGCTGTAGGAATTGAAGCATCATTCCATTCACGACTCGCTTCCACAATCCGTTCACGGGAGAGAAACACTCCAGCCACGTCGCCTTGCCGCCTTCATTCTCGGCACTGATAGCATATTGCAATTCATCAACAAGCTCGTCAACTAGGGGATCGTCAAGCGGGACACCGTTAAGTTGGGAGATGACCACGCAGGCTTCTTCCCGTTTTCCAATGCCGAGAAGATGTCGTCTAGTATCAAAATTAAGTATCCGTAGTGGAAGACGCTCTAATGCGACGTACGGTGATTCCGGGAGGAAGAAGATCCCAGAGAGAAGGATAGCACCCCAGACTAACTGAAGGCCCACCGGTATACGCCAAGAAGCAGCGCCTCCAAGCGCATGGGTACCAAGATCGAAAACATAACTCAAGAAGATACTAGTATAAGGATTAATGGAGGTTCGTTTATTTGAGCTGTCTTGAACATACCCCGTAATGATCTGGACCTGGTACAGCACGAGGAGCGTTCCTCTGAGAGCTTTGGGAGCAGTTTCTCCATTATAGAGTCTGGAACAAATTGATCTACAGCGTCAGATGAGACGCTCATGAGAATGAGTCCGGTTCACGCACGGCACAACAGCTAGTTGAATAAGACTATTATTAGCTTTCCTGGTCCAGATAACTGTAGAAAAGTCGACATACCGGACATCGCCCCAACCCCAAGACCAGCGATAAAACGACCGATTGTGATTTGCACTATGGAATCAATGGTGGCTGTTTGAATGGCGACGCCGATGGTGAAGATGGCTGCCCATATGAGGATAGTAGGTCGACGGCCGAAACGATCAGCTGTGAAAGCTTGTCCCAGGGCGCCACTACAATTATCTGAGCATTTACCCGTCGATCATACGGGATTCGAGGGGCTTACACGAAGGTACTAGGAGGTTATCAGGATATCAGAATCACCAATCCAGCTTTTTTAAAGTTATGACGTACCCAGCGGACAAAAGGGAGGTAATTATCGATTGACGAGAACTGGAAAGCGTAAATGATCCATCAGGATTCTCTTGACCGAATCGCTGTACGAAATCGGGCATGACCAGAAGTCCCTGGAAAACTGGTCAACAATATAGTTAATGTCACGAAAAACAGAAAACGTACTGATATGACACCAATATCATATCCGAAGAGAAAGCCTAAAGGGCATTGATCTCTCAGTATTCAACAAGATACTCATTATGGGGGATTATCTCACCGCCTGTGAACGCGACGACATTAGCTTAAGAAGTAGGACGAAAAATATTGAGTAAAATTCACCAAACGCGACGAAAAATGCGAGGACAATCGCCCTTCTGTTCGTTGGAACCGCCGCCATGGCTAGTTCAATTTCTCTTTGTCCCGAAAACGAAGGAGTGTTCTTGGGAAGAAGAATTGAGAACCACGAATGACGTGAGAAGTATCATAGTTGGGCTTTTAAAGGATTGCGAAGGGAGGCCGATTATTCATTCAATGCATCAACTCAGAAGCTGCAGGTGATGAAGAGTGGATTCCTGTAATCAATAGGCGGCCCGGGAAATATGAGAAGGAGTCGCTATGAGTATGATGCGACTGGGGAAAGAATACTATCAGATGTTACCTGGTGTTTAGTATGTTCAGGAACATTAAGGTGGAGAAGCTCGGAAGCCTCGCAGAATTTAGTAGAGAATTCTCAGCGGACCGGGCATTGATAAAAGAACACGATCCAGTTGCGATCCAGGCGAAATTGGAACAAGAATTGCGATTTCACACCAGAAGGAGAAAAAATTCCGCTCGACGGAATTACCAAAATTCAGTGTAACTGATATATCATGTGACCGGCGATATACCCGATATAGTTTATCCGCGGTCACATGATATATCAGTTACGCTGAATTGTTACGATTCCGTCGAGCGGAATTTTTTCTCTTTCCGGTGTGTTTTCCAGGATTCTCCCGTTAGTCGTTCGACAGGTCCGCTCGAAAGATAACTGGTGCAGTCCTGTCGCTTTCTATGTGAGTTGACCGATAACCACGTACAATGAAGCAAGCAGGCAGCAGAGGTAATTCTGATGGAGGTAGGTGTGAATGTGCGGGAAGAAAGGGAGCACATGGTTGTGCGCACCGTGTTTCCCGTTACTCCGCATTGGAAAGTGATTCCCCATACACTGTCTATATGGATTTTCATATTCCCCTCCTACGCTACAACGATCCTATCTAGCACAGCTTCTGCAACCTTCTACCATTCAGAACGAACCTACCTAAGTCAAAGCTGGTTATATCAAATCTAATTGATGAACAAAAATGACAGTGCATTTTCCGCATCGATCTTTCCCATACAGGCGCCTCAGTGTTGCCGCAGATTCAATGCTTGTGCAAGTCAGCGTGAAGCTTCGACAAAAGGTTGACTGTTTGGGAGCATGTCCGGGGCGGTAAGCCGGTTTTCTTCTGTCGCCGGCAGCGGTGACACTGACAGTGAGAAATTAAGCAATTGCGAGAACGATAAGGTGGTCCTGATTCATCGTGTTCATTCCTCTCAACAATGCCATTGTTAACGCTTATCAACCAAGCTAACCGACGGGCCTCCTATGTCAATGTCTGGACTGCGGTGTCGTCATGCTCTTATATAGGTCCAACGATTCCACACTGTTTTCGTTTATGACTCTGTCCTCTCTCACAGCTTTCTTCTTCGTTCTCGTATCCTGTTGTTTGGCAATCTCTCGTTTTCTGGGGCTTTTGTCCATACACCTTTGGCCATTGTGCATCGTCGTATCACCATTCAGGATATCCATTGGCAGCTTGCGACACTTGGCTGTTGGAGAAACACAGATTTCTTTCCACATTCCTCATCGAAAACGCCGAACATGGGCTTCTATATCGATGAAAAAGATCAATTATCGATCGGACGCTAGCCAACACTTTACTATTGCAGAGCTTGTACTCACATTCGTCTTTCCATTCTCCATTCTTGACGACACGATAGCTCGCCCCGCACCAATTTCATTATCGCTTCATGATTTCTGCTTGCGAATTCCCTCTTCGAAAAACACTCCATCGTGGATCGTGGCCTTGCGGCGGAACATTCTCTACACCATCCTGAATGAAGAGACTCAGCGGCTTGACGAGTTTCGGATGAAGACAATCTTCAGCACGTTGAAGTTGCGACAGCGTAACGCGGATGAAGGAGATAGTTTGGAGGACATCAAGGACGAGTCGCGGATCACTCATCACAGCTCTCAATGGCACATTTATAATCATACCACCTTTCGGCTTTACCGATTCGGCCGGCTTGCTGCTCAACTTCGTCGAATTTGGGAAGATGATACTGGTACCTTCACTCTAGTTGCGGAGGATAGTCATTGGGTCCATCAATCTCATTCCCAGGAGAATGATTTCCAGCCGCGTCGATTTAACCGTCTTTTTGTCAATACGTGCTCTACAATCTCTTTCATTATGCGAATCCCCACTACGCTCTACACGCTCTACAAATTTCCCTCATCCATCTACTGCCTCTCCTACCTCGTGGACATCCACATATCTCAGACAGACATTACATTCGATTCTTTTCATATTTCCGATGCGGAGCCTCTCCGTCATGGTGCTGAGCTTTTGCGTCATAATTTCGAGGATGGTATTGCGATAGGGACTGCATTACTGTCAAATCATTGGGTTTTAAATCTAATATCGGCCGCTATAATTTCATAGAGACCAATGCCACGCTATGTACACAATCAGGCTGTCTTTACAACTTACTCAACGACTACTGTTAATCCTGCTAATATCAAGATCCATCAGGCTCAGTCGTAGGCTCTGCAATGTGAAACATCCTCCCCTACTAGAAAACATTAATCTATGTCAGTATGTAACTTAGGGGATCGCAGGAGCTTCGACGATAGGATGCAACTGACTGAATGCACTGCCATGCAATGCCGATTTTAAATGTGTAATCTTTGAGTGGATACCATCGTACGAGTAGCGAGAAAAAAAAGTCGAAGTATTTGTACTGTCAGTGATATATGACTCTTCAAGCTTCATGACAGCCAGGGCTGTTTAGGAGTTCGGTCAGCGCTGTCAGCCTTGAGCTTGAGCTCAAGTACTAGCTTTGGTAGCCTGGAGTCCATCGGAATTCAAGTTGCAGAGTATAGAAATTGTTCAGGCTCTGCATCACCAGGACAGTCAAAACGCCATCCGAGCTAATCCGAGCCATTCGTTCTCATCGGGCGCCTGCCCATGACCAATATGTACCTGAAGTATTTATGCAGAAAGCCATCGTCCTCTAATCACACGAAGCGATAGTAGTCTTCATGAAAAATTACTTTCTGTTGCATCCACATCGAATGATCACCGTGACACGAGACGGTCAAAGCTGGTTTTCTTGAAGGGCCTGAATTTGAGTACCATTATGAAATTAGGTTAGTTTTTAAAGACTTCAAATCTCAGCTCCATATCCCAGGAGTTTCCGGAATCACGACATAGCATACATAGCCATACTCGCACTGACAGACGTACCACGATACCAGAGCCAGCTGCCAGCCTGAGATTCATTCAATAGGGAAATGTGTATAGCGAACTGCATTCCCAGAAATCGCCACAGCAATGTTAAACAGCGAATCCAAGGAATACTCGAAAGTCGAAAGTTGACAGCAAGACCAACCATGATGCTCATGGCCACGACGAAGAGATGTTGTGAATCATGTTGTTTGAACGCGTTCGTTTCCCTGGTAGCTTATCCGTCAGCGATGCCGCATCGCATCTTGTGCACACATACCTGTGCTGGTTCCTCTTGAAAGTAGTAAGATTTTATTTCCTTGCCAATTGGTGGTGATCAAGAGCGGAACTCTTTGCACTTAGACTAAGTACCACGGTACAGCGCCGATGGAAAAAATGAATGGCACGTCGGAGGAGGATCTGAGCATGAGATGATTCCAGCATTTCAAACAGAGATGAGATGATAGCGAGCAGGTCTTGAAGGGTCACTTTAAGCTCAGAGAACATTCAACGCTGTAAGGTGCATCGACCTGCGTCGACTCGTTTCAGCTTCTAAGGCACCGTTGCAACTTTGGGCGGGATGTAGGAATCGGATCAGAGGAAATATTGGGGCACGTGTCTTTCTTCATGTAAGTATAAACGCGACCGTGGAAGCTTTTTACTTCTTACTCTCATCTCCCTAATCGTCCCTTGGCCCTTCCCCCGCTTCCTTTACATTACGCTTGCCTCGAAGGTTCGACGCAATCAGCAACGCTAATGGTCAAAAGCCGGAGCGAGGATCTTGGCCGTCGTCGATCGCTCTCTGACTTTGACCCACTTGCTGCTGCTCTTCTCCCCCCGTCAAACGAGACCCCCGAAGAGAAGGAGCTACGCATAAGAGCAGAGAATGAAGCTAAAAAGATCAGTGATGGTATCGATGAAATGCTTAGGCAGGAACGGATAGAACGCAAGAAGACGCGCGCGGAGGTCCATGTCCTTCTACTTGGGCAATCAGAATCTGGGAAGAGTACAACCTTAAAACGTCAGTCTATCTTAATTCTGTGCTTTGAGGGATCATACTAGCTGCTGTGTGGCATTGTATGGGTGAGTGGGAACCGTATCTTTGAAAATCAGTGAACTAACCTCTAGTTAGAGTTCCTTTCCTTGTCGTCCTGTTTCCAATTGTGGTGACAATTAACTCACTGATTTCTCCCATTCTCAACAGAATTCCAATTGCTTCATACCCCCTCCGCTTTCCACGCAGAGCGTATCGCTTGGAGAGCTGTAATTTATTTAAATTTAGTGAGATCAGTCAGACGGTATGTATTTCTCATTCTAATACCCTGCATACGTTTGTAACTTTGTTCCCAGAATTCTTGATGCATTGTCACCGGAAGCAGACGTCGACGATCACGACGAGGACTCCAACGAAACAGCCAGCATCATTATTTCCTCCAATGGTCGTCCACCCTCTGCTTTATCAGCCACGAGGGTGCCAATGTACGATATGTACAAACAACGCCTGGAACCTCTTATAGAGTTGGAGGCGAAATTGACCCGTCTTCTCACTGCTCCGGACGAAGAAGAACCAACTCGTCTGTCACTTTCCTGGCAACACAGTGATGTTAATGGTTTTGCGACTACGTCTAACGGTCGACCAGCTCCTACAATCATGATACCTCAGAGCAGTTTATCATCACATTCACAATCACTCCCTGTTTCTCCAACCTCCCATCCATCTCCAACGCGTTCTAACGGTAACTCGGGTTCCTGGAAGAGTAAAGAGGTTGCGGTTCACACTTCAATGAATTGGAGGAAGGCCTTTGCTCTCGGAGGTAAATCCAAGAGTCCGAAGAGTGCGCATTCCGGCGAAATTGAAGGCTGGTGGGAAGATCCTGACGATCCCGTTCACGCTTTAAATGCTTGTGCCCCTGCTATCCAAGAACTTTGGAAGGACCACTACGTACGTCAACGACTACAAGAAAAGGGTATCAGATTAGAAGAAAGCGCGGGATTGTGTGCCTCTCTCTTCTTGGCCTTGCGGCGCTACTAACATTCTATACCTACATAGTTATCTCAACGAGATTCCTCGTATTACGGCTAAAAAATACATCCCAACAAATGGTACGTCCGAACCACGGAGTCATGATATTCATACTGACATGTGTGATAGATGACGTACTGAAAGCGAGACTCAAGACAGTGGGCGTAGTCGAACACTCCTTCATTATTCCTTCGGGAGCAAATCGTGGCGTACAGTGGAAAATTTACGACGTTGGAGGTGCTCGGAATCAACGTCATGCCTGGGCGCCGTATTTTTCAGATGGTGAGATTCCTGTTTCCGTACCTATCCGCGAGGTCCAACTACATAATTTGACAACCTTTATTTTTCCAAAAGTGAACGCTATCATATTTTTAGCACCGATATCGGCTTTTGATCAGGTATTGACTGAAGTAAGCAGTATATTGCAGGAGCAACCAAGTCTTTCTTTTTTACACTGTTCTCTAATACAATCGTAATTTTTCTCAGGACCACCGTGTTAACAGACTAGAGGACTCTTTTCTCCTTTGGAAAGGCGTAATATCAAACAAACTACTGGCAAATGTGAACGTCGTACTCTTTTTAAACAAATGTGACCTTCTACAGGTATGTATATAACTACCACAAACGTAAAGTTTGACACGCTATGATTTTGTCTTTAGGCTAAGCTCAGTGCCGGAGTACGGTTGAATGACCATATGGTATCATATGGAGACAGGCCCAATGATTATGATTCTGTGTCGAAGTGTACGTGAAGCTCATATCTCGTCATAAGTTTTGATATGGACATGCCCTTCGTGAAGATTTCCGCAACAGATTTGGTGCAATACACCAGGCAGCAACACCCAACAAAGAGCGGGAGTTGTACAGTAAGCTTTGCGCTCACTCTTTATTCAATGACCACAATTCATGATCTCCTCTAGTTCACTTAACCGCTGTCACGGATACCAGACGTACAGGAACCATAATTGCAGACGGTGTGTTCATCTTCTTAAATACTGTTAGCAGAACTCATGATTGTGTTTGCAGTACGGGACATTATCATCAGGGGCAATTTACGAACCCTCAAATTGGTATAGAATACCTTCGATTACGACCTTTTCCTTTCGCAGGTCTTATTTGCATTGGACTACTTCACTTATACACTAAGTATTATTACTTTCGTGCTTTAACTTATACAACGATATCTTCTGCTAATTCCTGATGTTTTTGCTCTATTCGGATGCTGTCTGTATCAATGCCGGTGTATACCCATTTCCGTTTTGCTTTCCTTGTGTAATAAACAAACCTTCCCTTCAACTTTCCCGATGTTTCTACTACATACTAGCATGCTTTCGTGTACAAAATACACCATTGTCCGGATAATGACCTCCTTGACAACTACTAAACGACACGTGGGTATGTTCTCGCGACGCGTTACTTATGATCAGGACGACCATTTCTTTAACCACCAGAACTAATCCTTGGATTTCGACCAACCATACGAGACGATTCGTCCCTCGCAGAATGTCCACTCATCCATCCCTGACTATTGTTTCAACCTCTGGTAAGCTAATGCTTTGAGTTGATAGGATTGCATATCTCAGAATATCGATTAGATGCACCCGGTGCGATTGGACCTTACTCTCAGGCGATCAAGGCCGGAGATTTGCTCTTCGTGTCTGGCTGCATCCCCATAGATCCTAAGTCTGGTGAAATTGTCGAAGGCATCGAGGAGCAGACAGCTCAAGCTTTGAAAAACCTGATTGCTGTCGTTAATGCTGGTGGATCAGAGCTGGGAAAAGTAGTGAAAACCACAGTACGTGCTCTCGTACAGACTCTCCGAGAGGTGCTAAATGTTACCACATGATAGGTCTTCTTGAAAAACATGAATGATTTTGTCACAGTGAACGGAATTTATGCGGCCGCGTTTGGTTCACATAAACCTGCGAGATCTGCAGTCGAGGTTGCTCGCCTTCCGAAGGATGTTTTGGTCGAGGTCGAGTGCATTGCAAGGTGTGTTTCCTCGAAGTCACTGCATAATAATGAATATAGTCTAATGCGTCTTTCTGCTTCGAGTAGCTTGAAATAAACCGGGCTTGACTGAGTTACAAAATGAGTCGATTAGTACTATGCCTGCCACGTACAATATCCAAGGCGTTCAAAAATGAAATCAATCAGGACACTCATGAAGCCTTGGGCCCCGTTGTTCCTAATTGGAACCATGCCGGTACCTCCTCCTCCTCCTCCTCCTTGAGGTTTGACGGGGGTTAATATTTATCTGAATTTGCGCACTTCCTACATCGCATGAATCGGAATTATCGACTTGACGACCATTGGACGACGATGACTTCCCGTATTTAAGGATTATTGGAGTCCATTTTTTCAGATCTTTTCTAACGTCCTCGAGCACGTCCGATTAACGGATTCTGATCAAAACTCGAGCAGAACCGTCTATCAGGGAGTGCTAAGGAGGCTCTCTGAGCCTCCCTATGTGGGTGGTTCTGCATTCGCTTACTAAGCTAAGCGAGCAGCGTACGTCTGTCGCATCAGACCGGCTGAAGCTGGCTCAAGAATTGTTTACTCAGATTGAGTATTCCACCCGCAGGCCCTCAAGTATCTAAATCTCGTGCTCGTTTGCTTCGTCCAAGTTTAGACTGAACCAGAAATGACCGTTTCATTATAATTTAGAACATGGATTGAAAAATCCAGTCCGAAAATCGACCGAGCAGATTTGTGGATCTTTCCCATACGTGGCATATTTTGTGCCACGAGGTACCAAAACTAACCTTAGGATTACCAGGCATACATATCACACAACTTGTTTCTCGCAGAATGTCCACTCATCCATCCTTGACTTCCATTTCTACCAGCGGTGAGCTAATAATCTGGGTGCGATTTGGATGACATATCTCAGAATATCGATTAGATGCATCCGGTGCGATTGGACCTTACTCTCAAGCGATCAAGGCCGGAGATTTGCTCTTCGTGTCTGGCTGTATCCCCATGGATCCTAAGACTGGTGAAATTGTCAAAGGTATCGAGGCGCAGACAACGCAAACTTTGAAGAACCTGATTGCCGTCGTTAATGCTGGTGGATCAGAGCTCGGAAAAGTAGTGAAAACTACAGTACGTATTGAGCGCTCTTGTGATACTATCGGATCTACTGAGAGGCGCTCGATGCTACCAACAGGTCTTCCTGAAAAACATGAACGATTTTGTCACAGTAAACGGGATTTACGCGGCCGCTTTTGGTTCACACAAACCTGCGAGATCTACAGTTGAGGTTGCCCGTCTTCCGAGGGATGTTTTGGTCGATATTGAGTGCATTGCAAGGTGTGTTCGTTTGAAACGACTCACAGTGAGTCTCATCTGATGCGTCTTTTTGCTATGAGTAGCTTGAAATGAAGTGTGCTTGACTAAGTTGCAAAATGATTCAATGTAGTATGCGTACGAGGGTTTACAGACTCACTTGAATTCAAGTTTGCATCACATCGCATGAATAGCCACACTAATAATACCCGGACTGTGCGGTGTTCAGATCTTGGACCAAGCCGTTCAATATTCCTTTCTTCCTTCCAGCATAAATCTGATGAAGCTATTGGCACTGCATTCGGTATACCATATCAATCTCCGAGTCTTACATTCACAAAAATCGATAGCGTAAGACGCTCACTCGCCATCTGGGCTCACTAGCATTATTTGAAGTTTGCACATGCCTCATAGATAGCACCCGAGTCTCCCCGCCCAAGTCAATCTGCATTATATACTATATCTCGTTCCCATCTTTCTCGTTCTCATCTTGTTTTTTGTTTGCTTTCCCTCCCTCGACTTTTTCCTGCCTCTATCTTCTATCACATCGCTGGCCGAGTCACAATTCTTTGCCGGTCAAACAACAAAATAGTACGTCGCTTGATTCGCCGCCTCTCGTGTAATGGTAATGACATTAGAATGACCCGTTTTTCAATTTTTGTGCTCGCCAAATCCCGCTAGCCTTTATTAGCTTTATTCGTCGTCTAGCATGCGCTTCAACTATTTCTTTGGAGTTCTTGGAGTTGCATCTGCTGTATGTGCTGCCCCGTCTCCGACTCGTGTAAGTTCAAATTCATTGCATCCTGTATATGTTTCTAATTAAGGACGTCTATCCAGCCAGATTCTCACACTGCTCGAGAACTTTTGAACGACTTGAGCGCACTGAGTACAACAGCAACAGCTTGGACTCCCGATTACACCACAGTCAAAAATTTTCCTCGCGAGGAGAAGCTCCAAATCGAAGTATTCTATGATTCCAATATAGATGAAGAGCATACATTAAAAAATCTGGATGAGAAAGTGAAAACAACCATTCAAGCTCTCGAAGCGGAGTCTAGGCTGTCGAAATATTCTCAAGTCGAATATAAGTTCAAAGGCAATCCACATTTTGGAGACAGACGATGCGGCTTCGTTTATCGTTTCGTGGGGGAAAAGAATTATTATCATGCACGTATACCGCTTGGACATATAAAGAAAGGAAAAAAAGACCAAGAAAGAGTTGTGCGTGTTTTGGTTGAGCGACCAGGCTGGGCGAAGCCTGAATGTGAGTGACATTTCGGAATTCTGCTTCATATTTCTGATGCATGAATATTAGGATGCTCCTGATGCTTGGGCTATGAATTCATCAAAAAAGTTGTTTAGTAGTCATAACTGTCTTAAAATTCCCCAATCTCCACAGTTCTGTTTTGCATTGTACTTCTTTCCAATGTCCCCATATCTTTGGGGGGGCAAAACCTGGCGAAGCCAGAGACAGATCTTACTGATCATGAGTCAAGCGTCAAATCAATGCACCACGTGGTTCTAACACCGTTCTTTTTTCCGTCAAGCTTCAGAAAATTCGAAGAACAATTGACGGTAGAAAGAAGGTTCAGCTTCGGTTTCGAGGATCCTTTTAGCCTGAAGAATATCTCATATTTCCCTTTGTTTCGTCCTTGTGGTCGAGGAGAGACGTGGTACCGGACGGCAATCATAGTTGTACGTCTCTTCCAAGAGCTTCTTTGACTTTCTTTGGAGTGATAGCAGTAATACGCTTCCTCAAAGCGCCACTATTAGGCGCTTTGTCTTGGTCTTGTGGCCTGTGTTTGCCTCGTTGCTCCGCAGTACACCTTCCTGCAGACAAAGCAACTGTGTTTCTAAACTTTGCCTCTACCACCATGAACATTCTACCCACCCAGATTCTTCCTGAGGCTCTTTTTTTGAGCTCTCGTATGACCTCCTTAGCAGCAGTGGAAGCAGCTTTGACTCAATTCGAAGCTCTTGTAAACGTCAATCATCAGCGACTAGGTATTCTCATCGCAGAGCTTTTACAAACTCAACAAAGTGCTTTGCCACTTGTCATCTCCTGTAGGTTCCCTGCAGTTTCAGACTTCTTGAGTTGACGTACCTCAGGTGTCCACGATGATGCTTTCAATCTTCTTCGAGCCCACATCTCCGACCTCTTTCAAGAACCAAAACTGTTTGGTGAATCTGTAGCACTTGAGTTGCTCCTGAATTTATCACATTTCTTGTATTTTCATGACATGCCACCTTCCATTCTGCAATCGCAGGATCTGATCAGGACCTATTATCCAACCGTTCAAAATGCTCCGGTTGTGCTGAAGTCACTTTCCATAGCAGAGTTCTCTGAAGAAAGTTCGATCCCTGAGGACGAGCAAGTCAGTTCCTTCGGTATCCGCGTTCGTCGTAAGCAAAAAGGCCAAAAACACACCCGAACAAAATCCAAAGCATTAGATCCGAAACCGTTCAAAAGTCTCGGCCTCGAAGTACCTTCGACTCGATTCGACGCGGAAAAGCTGACTCTCCAAGTCCTCAAAACATTGGAGAACATTTTCAATGTATGTCTCTTGACTTCAATTCCAAGTCAATCCTACTAAAGTCCACTCACCAGTTTTATCTGGACCTTGTTCGTGACACCAACATAGGGACTGCGATTAAAACAAGCTTCATCTCCCAGACTGCGGTTGATCCGACTACGTACCAAAACCTAACGTCAAGTGCCCGTCAGGAAGATCAAGCTCCTACAGAGGATGTTACTCAGCTAGCTTTTCCTAAAGTACAACCAATGAAATCGTGAGTTGTGCACGCCACAACTCAATTTGCCTCACACTCTCTTTAGAGCCCTTCATTTCGACAGCATCGATGGATTCGGAGAATGGTCTATCTTTATAAGCCAAAATGCTGATACTGAGTTGCGAATTAGACACAGAAGGGACAAGACTTCCTTTGATATCATAGTTAAAAAGATCAAGTACGTCCAGACATCCATAATCCATGCCTCGGTTCTAAATTCTGTTTTCTGTACTGAAGGGAACTTTCTAACGGGCATTTTTCTGCTGATAATCAGAAGCGGCTCAGCGGTCCTAACTCTGAGGTACCGGTTTTTGAAGCAAAAATGACTTCGGACCTCCGTTTGATCGTATGTCTAGTCAGCTTGGTTCCTTTTAATCGTTCTTACATGTACATGACCTCAGTATCAAATTGACATTGTCGTCAATGATGATGAGGTTCGAATGGGTTGCTATCTTGCTTCAATTTGTTCTTACCATATCGAATGGCATCATCCTCAGAGAGAACGACAAGGTAATTTGTGAAACATATTCCTTTGTCACGGCACGACCTAAGCAATCATTGTTCTTTCAGCTATCAAGATATTCGGTATATACACCCACGCGCAAATGGACAATCGGATGTGGGAATCAATCAGCAGGCAACTCGATCGAAAAGGGAAGGAGTATAGGGACCGGTATGTGTGTATCAATTCACCGTTGTACGCCTGTTCTGATTTTTTGTGCACATAAGATGTGCTATACGCATCAAAGCTGAACACGCTGCTGACAGAACCTTTGTTCCTGCTTTTTTTCCACCATTACCTGAGACAGAGGAAGATGAACCCTTTAATTGGTTAGCGGATGAAAACCCGGTGAGTTTGTGCCTCGTAGCTCTGCGCTTGATCTATCCGGTTGCTAATAATGTTGAGTGTTTATAGGTACATTCACGCTTTCTGTAAGGTTTTGTTGTACCGTATGCGGATCAATAACAGCTGAGGAATCACTTCAAAGGATGGATAAATATGTCGTCTTCTCGCAGGTTAGTCGCGTTCGGATTAATAAATACTATGACATAAGATTTCTGATCTATTCACACTGTAGCCTTTGCTTAACAGTGAGTCCTTATGCAACGCGATCCAACTATTATTAACATTACGTCCAGCTATGTTGGCCGATTTGGATGCCACTTTTCCTCATCTAGTATCGTGAGTGCATCAATGTTCAAATCCCCATTGCATGCTTATTGAGGTTTCATAGTGCGAAAGAAAAGCAAATCATCGAACATCCACAGTCATGTTATGTTATTGGACGGAGCGGGACTGGGTGCGCTACCGGGACGCCTTTCCCAGCGGTGCAGGACTGACTGCGTTATCACTTAGCAAAACAACAACTTTACTATTCAAAATGCTTCTAGTCGAAAGAACTCATCAAATGACAGGTGCCGATGCTCCCAAGCCACGCCAAATCTTCGTCACGCAATCCCGAATTCTGGCGAAGAAAGTAGAACAGTATTTTGTGACTCTTGGTCGTTCTTTGATTGCCAGCTCCCAATCACTGAGTAACTTGTGTGAAATTCGTGCTAGTCAGAGAGGCAATGTGCTAGATGACGAGGACGACATGATTCATGTAGATGATA
Organism: Lentinula edodes; assembly: GCF_021015755.1. Classification (NCBI taxonomy): domain Eukaryota; kingdom Fungi; phylum Basidiomycota; class Agaricomycetes; order Agaricales; family Omphalotaceae; genus Lentinula; species Lentinula edodes. Next base: position 514,005 of record NW_025764327.1, read on the forward strand.
TTGTTGATTGGAGTGGTGATCTCCCCTCGAAATTCAGTGATCTTCGTGACGAGCACTTTCCTCTGTTCACGACGTTCAATGGTGTTTGTATATTTTCTCGACTGTGGTTTGATCAAAACTCATATTACTTAGCTTTGTGCCATGTTAGAAGCCGATATCGCCAATGCTGAGTCTAAAACCAAGAAACATCCTAAAGCTAGTATCCCTCTCAATGCGTCGGAGCGGGGTAGCCTTGCCGTGACATATGAAGTATTCTTGCGGGATTATTGGCCTCACTTTTCGCAGTCTATTGCGGGAAAGCTAGGTGAATTATTAGCATAATTGCCTGAATATGTGCCAAAGACTGACTTTCCTCCTAAGACCCTTCCCTTGTCTTCAGCGAATTGATAGGTAAATCTTATAGACATTCCTGGCTGCTCATCATTGAAGTATGGGCATGTCATAGGTGTTATAAAGGCATCAGAGGAAACACTCGAAGGCACCAAACACTTTCTGGATCGCGCTGCCTATCATAATCTTAGCACACGAAGCCAGTCAACCTTTGCGGAAAATCGGGAAGACCTTTACGAGCTCTTCATGGCATATCTTGCGAAAAAGAAAAGGTTGGGAGATGTCGATGGCGCAGATAGGTTTGTTTTCTACACAATGAGCTACCGACATAGGTTCAGTTCTATTTAGGGCCCACAAAATTCTAGACTTCTTCAAACTTCAAGGAATACCGGGGCAAAAGCTCGATCACCTGTAAAGTCAACTCTACTTGGTGACACATATCGACTCTAAATGTCCTCTCTCGATTCATTCCTTTTAGATATGTGGACGAAGTCCAAGATAACCTGCTAATCGACACGCTTAGTATATATCTTTCTTACATTGTCCACGCTAATATCTGATAGTGCCCCGTAGTTCTACGCTTGCTATGCCATGATGAGAATGGGTTGTTCTGGGCAGGCGATACAGCACAGACGATATCCGTGGGAAGCTCTTTCAGGTTCAATTCGCTGAAAGCTTTTCAATGGAGACTTGAGGTAAATTATGGATGCTTTCCATCTTCCACCATTTCAAATCACTCCCAAAGGAAAACCGCCGGTCAACTTCATCAAACTCGCAAGCAGCTATTGAGCCGCAGACATTCCAATTATCAGTTAATTATCGCTCCCATTCTGGAATCGTCGATTGCGCGCACTCTATCATTGAGCTTATAACACGTTTTTGGAAAGATTCAATTGATAGACTTGCGCCTGAAAAGGGAGTCGTCGCCGGACTGAAGCCGTTGTTTTTTGTTGGGTGGGACGAGGATACTGCAGGCCTTGACCATTTCGTCTTTGGGGATTCGGGAAACCGAATTGAATTTGGTGCACAACAATGTGAATATATCTCAAGTTAAAATTCTGTGTTTATCGTCTTATTGCTATTTAGGTATCCTGGTTCGAAATGAAGCTGCTCGAGATCGCCTCAAACTGAAATTAGGCGACGGTGTTGGTCTCATCATGTAAGGATGGCCATTTGGTTTTACTATCTGAAATCACGTCGAAATCATATATAGGACGATCTATGACAGCAAGGGTTTGGAATTCAACGACGTTGGTCCTATTCCTTGATCCTCGTTTTTTCGCTGATACCTATATTGTGAAGGTTCTACTCTACGACTTTTTTGGTGATTCACCTGCCAAGCTAGCGCAGTGGAGGCTCATCCTAAGTGCTCTCAACGATCGTTCGGTAGTGACTGCTCCTGAATTTGAGAGAAACAAGCAGCGTTATGCTAGTATTTGCACTGAAGTATGTCTGTCGCGAGCTTCACGTTACTTTGATTAATTACTGCCCAGCTTAAATTTCTCTATGTTGCGATCACAAGGGCCCGGGAGAATGTTTGGATCGTCGATTCTTCGGAGAGTAGCGAACCCATGAGGGTAGGCCGCCGACATGACCTGCCACCACTTCCTCACATTTGCTCTAGATGTACTGGACCGAACGAGACCTAGTTAGGAATATTGAACCTGGGACAAATGCTCCTAAACTTGCCACCTCCTCCTCGCCCGAGGATTGGGCACGACAAGGTGATCTTCTTTTTGAAAGGAAAAAATGGGCCGAAGCCAAACACTGCTTTGAGCGCGCTCTTCAGCCTAAGAAGGTTGCAATTGCCGAAGCTTATCGTCTTCGAGAAAAGGCTGAACGATCAAGTTTAGACAAGTCTAATGCCAAGTTACGGAACGCCCAATTCCATGAAGCTGCAGAAGCATTCTATCAATGCTCTCGATCTGCCAGGCGTAAAAGAATTTCAGATTTTGTCAGATTATCAGGGACTTGCTACGAGAAGGCCGGTGAATTTTTACTTGCAGCTAGAAATTACAATCTCGCTCGCCGGTTCAACGACTCCGTTCGATGCTACAGAAAAGCGGACCGGTACGACGAGGCAGTCAAGATTGTTCAAACGGAGACAGATGTAGAACCATCCCTTGTTGCTGATACTATTCGTGTTGCAAAGATGTTCTACTTCAATCAAGTGCAATCATTGCCCTCCTGTCTCGACCGCGACAAAAAGCTTCAGTGAGTTTGTTAATATATTCGTCCGAGTCGACAATCAACGTTCTGCAGGCAGGCGGGCTCCTTGTTCGATACAGTGGACGCTCAACTGGAATATCTTGAAGATAGAGACATGGATATAGCACGAGCCGTTTTGCTTGTTGCTCATGGCAGAACTCGCGAGGCTGCGGAGCTCCACTTGGCAGAAGGAAGAACTTTGGAAGCGATTGACTATTTCCTCCAAGATACTGACATCGATCATGAAAACTCTGCACGCAGAGCTACTGAGTGTATCCTGGATGGACTGTGGCGCAAATTAACATTCTCCGTGCCTCCAGACCAAATGACCGAAGATTTTGATTTTGTCAAGCTCTTTCAACTTGCCAAGAAAATTAACCAGTCATCATTAACACCAAATTCTCGCGACGAGGTGAGTATTGATAGGTTTCTCGTTCTAAAAACCTGTCTAATCCTTGTTAGTTGGCTATGTTTCAGGCTATTGTTAACAAGGATCAAAATACGCTTCGAAAACTTGGAATTATTTTTCTCAAAGCAAATAGTCTTCCCTCTGCACTCCTCTGCCTTGATCATTATTATAATCCTCCTTTACCTTTTGATAATCTTACAGTTTACCAGATGGCAGACGAGTTGGATCTCTTTCGCCGATATGCTCAACTTCTACTCGATCTCTTTACCAATCCTAGGCCGGCAGATCAGCTTGGATTGTGCAAACTGTTTGGAGTTCTCAAACTTTCGGACAGCCATATTCTCCTCTCTAGCGGAAGCTTCCTTCATAGGAACTATCCTAATGTCTCATCTGGTCACGATTTACAGCTGGACATGATGACTTTTATGCGTTATTTTCGATCACGTGTTTCCAATCGACTCCGCGAACTCGTCTTTGAACAGAACAGTATATGCAGAGGTTGTAGCACATTCACACCTTGCCTAACATATGCAGTCTTCGAGTATTGTCACCGGCAAACATCTTGTCACAATGCGCATCTCTCAGCAGCATCCTTCTCCAGCACCTTTTACAATACAAGGCTAAGAATTCATCTGCAACAAGTTTTGATTGTGCGGATTCTTCATCAAGTATATCAATACAGCTCTATTGCAATGGTCACCCAACGCAGGTTAGTCCGATGCATTTCCAATATGCCGTTACTCATTTCAAGACTGCAGTTTCTGGTTAAGTCGTCTCTATGACGCGTTGTTCCCGTCTAGTCATATAATCGGGACATTGGCAATAGCCCAATTCGAATCTATCGTGGAATACCCAGAAGCCCTGCAGACGTTACAGCAATGGATCCACAGTTTCATCTACTCACGCCCTTATCTTCCGGTAAATACTTTTCTATCTGACCTCACCCGTATCGGCACGCTTGCAATGGTTTTCGATAAACCGCATGCATTATCGACATCGCTACTCCGTCGAGGAAACTATACTCGCCTTCATCCCCCTCCGCTATTCCTTCGACGAGGTGGTGGTCATATTGTTTACGAACTGATTGGTTTCATTGAGGATCATCCTCAACCGAATCCGCAGTGTTTGGACGCCGCGGTTCTCACTCTGTGGTAAGCTCTGTTGCTTATACCTTGCGGTATATCCTAAAATTGTGTATATCATCTGCAGGCATATAATGGCAAATTCAGTTCCTATTGAGATTGGTCTTCTTTGTGACATATTGGAGAGACTTTGTCGGTCGTTGGTTTTGGCTAGCAGCTCTTCCCGGGACCTCAAACTCCACAACGTCACTCTACCACGCAGTTGGTTGATGAAACCTATTTGTGTTGAGGAAGAGAGAAGGAAACACTTTTCCCAGCTTCCCAATCTAATCATACCTATTGGGGACCTTCTTGCTCAGGTCTACACTGGCCGCTTTGCAGGTGCGGACAATATCATTGTTTCAGCTGCTCGCTCTCCTGAAATACCACTTTGCAGACCATCTAATGTATGAGAATCGAAACCTCACTTCGAATGTTCCGATCAGAGTTCGCACAATTTTCATATCCAGAATGTGAGTTACGTATTGCATTAGAGCTATCCTTGTTGACCTTTTGTTTTAGTTGCAGGGCAATATCTCTTCGTGGGTGTCAAAGTTTTTTAAATCCCTTATCTTACTTTTGACCTTCGTATCAGTTGGCTATAATTTCGGGGACAACGATTTTAGGTTGAGGATCTTAAACGAGATAACTTCACTTCGAACAGTGCGGCAAGCTGAAACACCGTTTCCATTTACATATCGATTGTATGTCAGCTATCAACTCCTTCACTGTGTTTTGCTTGAATATGCTCTAGCTACGTTGAAGCACGCCAATGGAGCGACATTGCACATGCAGTGCGGCACTCCACGAGAGGTTCGACAATGGACGAGATGATCAATGTCGTACACAAAGACAGATATAACAACACCCGATTTGCTCCATCTGGAGTTCGTATCGTAGTGTATGACAAGATTGAGTCTCTTCCTCAGCTGCTTGTTGAGGGAGTTCCGCCTGCAGCACCCTCCATCAATGACAATGCTCCGCGGGATGTTAGACTTAGAGCAACTGCAGCTCCATTCGAGTCGTCTCTCACGCAATTTACATCGGCGACAGTGCAAGCTGAGGCCACACCAGGACAAGGTGATTCCGATGATGTAACAATGGATCTAAATACAGAGCCGATCGAGCAAGTGGAGGATGTGGCTCAACAGACAATTCCTTCCTCAATAGATAATACACTCGACAATCCACTTGTTCAGGAACCCGAGATCCTTGAAGCGACAGAGGATGAGCATCAGAACGCTACGATTATTCAACAAGCATATAGACGGTATTCAACTCGAAAAGCGAAGGAAAGGACACAGCTTTCGGTATCTCGAGACAAATGGTTTGATGAATATTTGAAGATGAAAGGGGTTCCAGATGGTCGATATCGCAAGATGATGCTTGGACCTCTACCACATATCTTGGTCTTTATTGACCTTCTCCACATTGGCACCCAGGAATTGAAGAACAGCACGAAAAAGCGTCTTCGTTTACCCCTAAAATCAGAAGAGGCAGATTCATTAGACAAGCAGCTTACCCGAACGAAGTATGTATTTTTGTCCGACAATCGTCCACTGCAAAGTTTCTAATAATGTTTCCCCTGTAAAGTAATGTTATCAAGAAGAGTTTGAAGTGGAAGAAAACACTGGAGCCGCAATCAGATTTCCATTCCTGCCGCGATTGCCTCCAGCTCAGGGCTTTTGTCAAGGAGATAGAGGAATTGATTCAAAATGAGTTACCTGAACTGCCTATCAAGATGTCCCTCGATACAAGGTCAGAATTCGACTTGGGATATAAAGGTATTGCTCAAGAACCAGTTCCGCGTAAGGCTGTACCATCGAAGCCTCCGAAACCCGAGCTTAACACGGAGGATGTGCTCTGATCGACTGTGATCGATTTTCTGGTAGTTTATCTATATGACTAGGCTCCACTATTGTGTTCCACACCTCCTTGGTGGTGGCTGTATGTACTGGAACTGTAGATTAAAAATGCGGCGCGCATAGACGCCTCCATATGCTAAGTGAGGGATGTGAGTCGGGAATCTCGGAACAAAACAGGTTCAAAGTGTGGCATCAAAAAAATTGTCGAATTACATACGGGTAGAATAGACCTTGCAAGGTGACGAAACTTTTCAAGCTTCAAACTCCATTTCATTCTAAGGCTGGAGACTGGTCTTTGGCAACAAGACATTGAAACTCACAAACGATGAAGATGCTTGAATTGTCCGTCTGCGAATTGAGAAGTTACTCTTAGTATGCATAGCCTATGCGTCTATGTAAGGAGTTCCTACATAGATCGAGCTTGACCTGCGATGTCCGTCGCACGCGAAAGGCATCAAAATCTGGACAAATAAAAGCGCAAGAAATTGATTTCTTGAAAATCGGTTTGCGCAGAATCTTCTAAGCATGGTTTAGATGTGGTGCTCGCTTGGAAATTCTGGTTTTGAATGGTTATTTATACGCTCGCAATTTTGGAGAATCCGCGGAGGAACTGTTTACATTTGTTAGATCTACAAGTTTATCTCAGCGTCTTCGACCAACGCAGGATCCAGTGACCGGCAGTGACCACGAACATTGGTCCTTGAGGCGTCCTCGTTTAAGAGTCGTTGAAGAGTCTCCTTGCATTGGGATGTGAGCTCTGTGATACCGCATTCCACCATGATGAGCACTGAATTCAGTTACTATTCACAGTACCCAAGGACACTTTCTCGAAGATTGGCTTCAGCTTCCTTTGGCTTTTGGTCTCGGACAAGATCAAACAACTCAAACAAGAGCTCTACTTCCATCAATCTGGTCCGTGACCAGTCTCACGAGCGCGTCAAAATGGATTCCTCTTTACAACCTCCAACAACTAATGGTCATTCAGAAACCCCACCAGCTGAACCCACAGCTCCCTTCTTCGATCCAGAAATATTTCGCTCGTATCTCCTAGCACTTCTGCCACCAGTAATCGGTGCTCGGCCATCAGACCTTGAGAGAATTTTTGACACCGATTTTGACGAGCGCGTTTCGCGATTTTCCGGAGAAGGAGGCGATGTATTATATGTCGTGAAAGCCAAGGATGAGGTTGAAGGTAACCAGGTTTTTTATTGCACTACATTGTTTACTGAATAATTGACAGATGATTCCGAACAGACGTTCCATTACCAGCTCACTCAACATCTAACATATCACCCCTCACACGTCCTTACCCTCGCCCTCATCAAGCGTGGTGCCACTCTCGATCCCACAACTCCGCTAGCAACCCAGCTTCACTTTCTCAACCTATTCGGAGGCGAGGAAACTCCGTACGAAAGCTTACATGCTGTGGTGAGCTGCGGTGTCAAGCCCTGGTTTGATGCCTTCGTTGGCGCAAGAGGCGGCGGAAAGGATGGTGGAGATACGAAGATGGGGATTCCCATGACGAAGAAAAAGTTTGCGGAGCTGGAACTATCGCTTCTGCACTTGCAGCAAAATGTTGAAATACCGGAGACACATCTTACTATCCATCCGATTATCCAACGGGCGGTTGAACAGGTGTGTTGTTGAGTTGAACTTATTTTTTCATTCTAACGTTTAGTCACAGGCGCAAGCAGCAGGGACCCGGCCAAACTTATCGTATATACCTACCAAGACTCTAAACGATAGTACATTCCTCAACTCTCTCCACGCACAAGTCAATTCGTGGATCAAATCTATCCAAGCCGTCACTAAACTCACTCGAGATGTCGCTTCAGGGACAGCCTCGCAGGAGATCAACTTTTGGCTCAGTTTAGAACGAGCCCTCGAAGGTATCGAGGCTCAACTCCGGAGCGACGAAGTAACTATGGTCATGGACTGCCTACGGAATGCCAAACGATTCCATGCAACTGTCAGTTTCATTGCCGATACAGGTCTGAAAGATGCCACGGATCTTGTACATAAGTACAATCAACTCATGAAAGACTTCCCTCTCAATGAACTCCTCTCCGCTACCGACCTCGACAAGATCCAGGAATCATTAATATTGATATTTAGTCATATCAACCGAAAACTCCGACTTTCGCCGTACCCGATTCGACGTGCGCTTCCTCTAGTGGAAGCCATTTCACGAGACTTTAACGACCAATTACTCCGTATCCTCACCTCCCATCGACTTCCTTATACCCCTTACGACACCTTCGACCGTCTTCTCTCCCAGACCACGAGCATTTTCCGAACATGGGATGATCAAATCAAAGAATTCTACAATGTCGCTCGAGATGTGACGAGGAAACGTTCAGAACGATTTATACCCATCAAAGTAGTCCCGGCCCATGCCAAACTCCAAGAACGAACCCGCTATCTTCGAGATTGGAGAAAACAGCACGAGCAGCTAGCAATAATGACTGGTCCGACCAAGGGTCTTGGTTCGGTAGGGATGGAAGTCGGTGGAATGGATATGGAGGAGGAAGTCAAAGAGGCATATGAAGTCGTTAAGCGGATAGATGTGTTGGATGTTTCTGTGGAGGGTACGGAGATTTGGGTCGCAGCGGAAAACGCATACAACGAGCGGGTGTCGAGAGTCGAAAACCAGATTATTGCACGGTTAAGGGATCGGCTGGGCACTGCAAGAAACGCGAACGAGATGTTCAGGGTGTTCTCAAAGTTCAATGCGTTATTTGTCAGGCCGAAGGCAAGTACCTATGACTGAGAGTTTTTTCTTTGAATGAATTTTGCACAGATCCGTGGGGCTATCCAAGAATACCAGACACAATTGATCGACTCTGTCAAGGAAGATATCAAACATCTACATGACAAAGTATGGTCATTCCTACAGCTACATTCTCTTCATCTTGATCCTCATATTGCTCCAGTTCAAAACTCAATACCGCTACTCTGAAGCTTACCATATGTCGCAAATGCGGGACTTACCCCCCATCGCAGGCGCCATAATCTGGGCCCGCCAAATCGAACGCCAACTCCTCACTTACATGAAACGTGTTGAAGATGTCCTCGGAAAAGGCTGGGAACTTTATGCCGAAGGCCAAAAACTCCAATCTGAATCCAGCGCTTTCCGCAAAAAACTGGACACCCGTCCCGTTTACGAAGCATGGCTGCATGACATCAACCGCCGAAACATGGGCGTAGATGGACGACTATTCGAGATCGTGCGCTTACGTGGAGGTGGATTCCAACTTGCAGTGAACTTCGACCCGCAGATTATCACCTTGTTCAAGGAAGTGAGGAATTTGCTGTGGTTGGGCTTTCAAGTCCCGCATGCGATTACGAACATGGCGAAGGATGCGAAGAGGGTGTATCCGCATGCGGTTAGCTTGATGGAGACTGTAAGGACCTATGGGCAGACGTTGGATTTGGTAGAGAATAATAGGGGGATTGAGTGGTTAGTAGCGGAGTATAGGAATGAAAGCCAGAGGATGATTTCAAAAGGTAAGTGAAGTGATGCACAATTGACGAGGCTTATCCATACGCCTGTTAGGTGTTAACATTCGATGGGATCATTTCGTCAATCAATACGATACCGGAAGGTTTGTTTCTAGTGCGGACGGGAGAGATAACCGCCACATTCAGTTCGTTCGGGAATTTGCCAGTGTAGTATCTGTACTACAGGTGCGTTGTGTTATCCTGTTCTGAATCATTCTCTCAAGCCCCCGATATTTCTGAATATAGGACAAAACAAACAGTGTCATTGATTTGTATAAAGACATCCTCCGAGCGGTAGATGACCTCGCTACTTGTTCATACACGTCAGAGGCGTTTTCAGAACTTCTAGGAAAGATTCAGGCTGCCGTGCGTTGTTCTGCTCCTTTTCCTGTGGTATCTGTATTGACTGATGAGTTGTAGATTGACAGACTGAACTTGGAAGGTTACGCTAACCTTGATCACTGGGTAGCTGAATTGGACAAACGAATAGAGGTCATTTTACTTCAGCGGCTAACGCAAATCATCCAAGCATGGTGTACCGAGTTTGATCGAACAGACGATGAATCAAGGAGAGATACTGTACGAGAGAACAAGCGGAGAGGCGATAAGCGAATGAAAGAGGAGAAGGTGTGTTGTGTTCCTTTGGGTAGTATGTCTCACCGAGCTCCTGTTCAGTTCATGGAATCACATATGACAATCAAGCCTTTCGTCCATGAAATACGGATACAGAATCAGGTCATATTCTTGGACCCACCAATAGAGCATGCGAGAGCGGCTTGGATCAAACAGCTACACGACTGGATCGGTATTTTGTTTTCTGTTATTCCTTGGATACAGTTCTCTGACCTTTTACGTAAGGTGTGGTGTGTCGACTACGGCGTATTCAAAGCTCCCGGTATGAGATTGGGCTACAGATGCAAGGAGCTATCACCACTGAGACTACATATACCTCACTGGTGCATTCATATCTTTTCTCTATCTTGCCGTAACTGAAGCACCTTTCATCTCCCAGCTCACCCATTTCTCTGATGACACCCTCCGACGACCTTTCGCACTCATTGAGACCAAAGTCCAACAACTTCGCGAATACGTCGCGAAATGGTTTCAATTTCAATCATTATGGGATCTCGAAGCCGAATACGTCTTCAACCGTCTCGGTGACTCGCTCGCTCACTGGCAACAGTTACTCACCGAAATCAAGAAAGCCAGGGCGACCTTTGATACGTCTGAAACGCAGAAGTCTTTCGGTGTTTGCGCCATCGACTATGAGCAGGTTCAAGCACGGGTGAATGCCAAGTACGACGCGTGGCAGAGAGATATTCTTAGTCGGTTTGGGGTAAAACTGGGTAATGCAATGAAGGAGATGCATGCGAGTATCCTGAAAGCTAGGAATGATCTCGAGCACCAGTCCATCGAAGGGTTGGTTGGTGGATCTAGACGGTTTTGAAGTTCTGCCTGCCTTTTCTTTTCTTATACCTTGAATACATTCTTTTTTCATCTACTATATACCGCTGTAAGTTCCTTCAACGTTTTGTGCATTCCGATCTTCACTCTCATTATGTTTATGTTGTCGCAATCTTCTGCTCTTTGTCTTATGCATGCACTATAGTGGATTTTTACAATAATGAATTAATCGACATTACGAGATCTATCCAGAAAGATGGGGATCCGACAAGGGTAGTCGTCTTTATGTACAGACGAAGGGCGGGGCGGAGCGTAACGTGCATCGCTATACTGTTACAATGAATATGGCAACTGTCTTGACCATGATATGATATAAACTCTGAGTCACTCTTCTACCTCAAGGCCTTCACTTTTGGTTGGGATTCTGTTCGTCCAGCGTCTCGATTTATTAACGAGGCATTCACCCTGTGGAAGCATTTCACAAAGCAGGATTTAGATGGTGAGGAGGAGGAGGATGTAACTAGTGACGAGGAGGCCTGAGGGGGCGACCAATGTCGTATCTGGGCAGTTATTGATCTGTTGTACTAGGTTGTACTATTACTCTCACTCTACACTCTCATCTTTGTACCACATACCTCTGCCTTGTTGACCTGGCGGTAGTCTACCTTCTCCTTGCGGGTCAAGCTCGCTGCCGCCAGTGCCTCGAGACCGGCTGTTCCGCTTTTGGGACCACATCTTCGGATGGCGCCGCCGTGTATATATCTATCTATCTAAGCTGTATATAATGTGATATCATTTGCATAAAGATTCTCAGAGAATATAACCAGCTCCATGTCTGAGGCATTCAACTTACCCAGGATACCTTCAGCGGAGCCCTCGGTGTCCTATATCGACTTTGCTTCAACACCACTTGCTAAGTGGTATTCTGGCTCTTATGCACTCATCGTGGACAATCTCTTCTCTCACGATGAGTGCAAGAATCTTATTGCCCTAGCAGAATCTACCGAAACTGACGACGGGAAAGGCTGGCAGCCCGCAAAACTAAATATCGGTCCTCTACCCACCGACCAGATTCTGGATACCCGTTACAGATACAACGATAGAATCCTCCGATTTGACCATGATGTTGCGAGCCAAATTTATGATAGGGTGTTGCCACTCGTAGAAAAGGATATTGGTACGATAACAAATGGAAGTAGGTGGGGTAGGATTGTGAGTGGAGGAAACAGTGAACAGGTGCAAGGGACATGGAATCTGGTCGGGTTGGTTTTTCATCTCTATCCACAAGCTTTCTTCAGTTGAGCTACTTTATTCAGCCTTAACGAACGCCTCAGCTTCTTGCGTTATGGACCAGGTCATTTTTTCAAAGGTCACTTGGACGGTCGACTGGACCTTCCAGATGGACGAAAGTCTCGAGTCACCATTCAAATCTATCTCAATGGCTCAGATACAGGCATCCTTGAAGGTGGTGCCACACGTTTCTGCGGTCCAGGATATTGGAATCCAAAGGATTTGGGCGGCGACGTTCAATTTCAGCCCAAGATTCTGGATGTAGAGCCAAAAACAGGAAGGGCTCTGATATTTCAACAAAGGGGACTATACCATAGTGGTGAAACTGTGCATCGAGGGCTCAAGTACACTGTGCGAACAGATTTTATGTTCGAGCAGATACATACATGAAATCGTTCGCATAACTAATAATACACGACTCTGCTTGTAAATACCCTAAACGCGACTGTACATCGGTGTTATATTCATGCACGCGAACGGAAGTTCAGTTTACAGCTCAGGCCTACGGGAAACATTCCCTACAAGAAGATTTATGAGGCTGCGTCAACTAACACGATGGTGGTCACTCACGAAGAGCTCCATCATTTCCATCGACTCATCGTTTGTCTCTGGGAAAGGAAGAACGTCGAAATTGCGGAGGAGAGCAGCGAGAACAGTTTTGATAGCACCACGAGCCAGATGCTGCCCGATACAGATCCTAGTTCCCAGTCCGTAAGGTGCCCAGGCTTGAAGCATGGCGTCCTGGGGTTGGTCCGAGTCAAGCCATCGGAAGACATCAAATTCCTCAGGATCCTTGAATATCCCTCTATTTCTGTGCATTGACCATGACTGCGTACCAATGACGGTGCCTGCTGGAAGCTGGTAACCCAGCAGATCAAGAGGCCCACCTTTAGGTGCAAGACGTTCGAGGAAAGTAGGGATTGGACCGTGAAGCCGCAATCCTTCTTTGAAAAGCGCATCTAGAATTGGAAGATTGTGCAAAGTCTTCCAATCGGGAATCACTCCTGCATCAGGCATAGCACTATCAAGTTCGGCTTGGATCTTCTGCTTGACGCTGAGAGGTTGGCTTGCGAAGCGCCATAGAATGTAGGCAACTGCGACGGCACTAGCATCCACTCCTGCTAATCTGAAATTCAATCTGAGTATTAAAACAGTACGACGATGTATAATCAGCTGCCTTACAAGTGTGTCATTGACTCAGAAGTCATATCTTCGAATGACAATCGGTCCGCGGGCGCGCAAGTGGCGTTGTGAGCAAAGAATCGTTCAATCAGGGTAGGTTTATCACGCTCGTCCATACGTCCTGCATCTTTCTCCTTCTGCTGCTCCCGGACAAATTCAGCCATTGTCTACATAAAGTTCTAGCGATCAGCGGGTCAGCAGAGGTATGATAAAAAGTATGCTCACGTTGAAAAGCGTATCGCCGCTCGAACAAAATGTTTGCCACCTTTTGTTCGGGAATCTTCGCACAACGCCGAATAACCAATCTGGCACAATTCCTTGCTGGTATATGGTTGAGGAATAGACATGTCAAAGAAGGTAGTCAGAACTTACAATCAGGATGAGCCGTCCGTAGTCTTCAATAGCGGACATGATGATATCGTGGCTATGTTCCGACCAAGCTTCGAGCGCACCCTGGTCATGGCCAAAGGTGCTTTTTAGGATTAAATCGATCATCACAAGATGGATGCCAGGAAATATATCGAGAGGTCGATCCTTTGCTTCCAAAACTTTCTGAATTGGATGGAATACTAAGCAAAGTTGCGACATAGAAGTTTCATACGATTACCTGAACTAGGAGCTCTGCTGACGCTTTCATATCGGGGTGAAGCAAGGCAATGTTTCCGGGTGAGTAATGCGAGGAAAAGATCCGCCTATATTTCGCATGGACACTATGTTCAATTATAGCGACACTATGAGACTAGTCAGTAATCTGTCCACGTATAAGTCGAAATTTTTTGAAAGCATACGAGTGAAGATGGCCATTCCTAGCTTGGTAACCAAGCCCTCTACGAAAAATCAAAAGATTTGATTAAAGTTCGCCCGTGGGGCGGAACCTCGTTAGAGGGCTTGGAATATCTGAGTTTAAATTGGCGGGAACTGCGTTATCATTTGTAGAATCTTCTAGAATGCTTATTAATAGCCTTTTTTGGTAACTTACTTTCGGAGATATTCCATTCGGGGGAACGGCCACGTGATTACGCTGTAATGAGGTATTCGCACGTAAACTTCGGGCTATGAATCCGGTCAAGCGGTTTAACGAACGAAGAGAATTCTGAGTTGTCCGAGTATCTACTACTACTTTAAGTACAACTGTTCTTATCTATAGAATAACCAATTGACTACGGCGAAGTAATGTCCGGAGTCTTCTATCTAAAATATACACTGAGGATAAGTAATACGGAACCAGATAAGATACTACGGCAAGTAATCTGTGAACAGTAATGAGTCCGAAATCACTCCGGCTGACGAGAACCGGCTGATACAACACAACCCCCTCGTTAAACCTTTTTGCTCCTGCAAAACAGTCATATCGGCTCAGAGGAAGCTGGTGATAAATATATGAGAACTGAACAATCAGAAAGTAGGGATTTCGGAATATAAGTACAAGTCCGTTGAAATTGTTCGGGGATCAGCTTCTATGTTGATTGATGCCGAGTGCCGGTGATTACTAACGACACGTCAGCTGTTTGTTGATTTCTTTCCGCTGTTGCTCCTCAATCTTCTTCGTTCCTTCGCATCTCGTCGTTGTAAGTCAGCAGAGGCATACCAAAGGGTTGGATCAGAGGGTAGGGAGGAGGAGGAGGAATGAGAGTTGAGGTTGTAAGGCCGGAGCCGGAGGCCATTGTAGAGATGTCGTAGGACATATCCATTCCTGGTCATTAATTGGTAAGTATTTTTGTCCGTTGTATCGCGAATAATGAAAGGTCCATCCCAACGAGGATGAATCTTTGACTGACGTTCATTCTTTCGCAGAACCAAGTCTCCAATACCAAGTCCTCTTTCTGTATACCCATCTTCTCGCCTCGCCGCTTCTTCTTCAAGTCGTGCCAATGCTTGTGAGTTGGATTCCTTTCGGAATCGTTCCAAGTTTTTGACATGTTCAAGGCGTTTTTCTTGGAGGACTTGAATTTCGGTATCGGATGGGGGAACTCGCACAGTATCGAAGACTGTATCCTGAGGGAGTCGAGGTTCAAATCCATACATCATGTAAGCTGGAGAAGCTCCCGTACTAGGATTTCTGTGAGCTCGATAAGCAAGCAGTACATCAGGTACGTACTCATCCCATTGATCCTGTCGGTCAGGAGCACAGAAACGCGCTAACATTTGAACCAAGGTGTCATTGAATTTTTCAAGTCGTCCATTTGTTTGAGGGTGATATGGGGTAGTGTGTAGGTGTTTAATAGTCATTCGTTGAAGTAAGTTCTGGAATGCATATGACATGAATTCCTCACCGTTATCTGTTAGTACTGCCTTGGATTTGCCAAACATTGCGATAATGGACCGAAAGAGGTGAATTACAGCGTCAGCGGAACGTTGAACCAGAGGCTTGGCAAAGGTATAGTTTGTTCCCAACTCCATCGCTGTAAGTATATATTGATTTCCTCGTTTCGTCTTAGGTAACGGTCCTATAAAATCGAAGGCATATACGTCTCCTGCGCTGGTACGGGGTAACGGAAACAAGGGCTGTGATGGGGTTATGTCTCGTTTGGTGAATTGGCATTCATTGCAAGTACGTACAATATGTTCCACCATTTCTGAACCATAGGGGATCCAAACTCGACTTCGCAGTGCCTCAAGTACCGAATTCATACCAAGATGACCCAAGTCGATGTGGAGTGACTTGACAACCATTAGTGCTTCAGTGACCGAGGTCGGTACCAGTACGATTTGTGAATCTTCGTTATTGTTGGTGCTGATATCCTTGAATAGTTTTTGTCCATGTACTGAATATCTTTCTGTGTCTCCCGATACTTTCCCAGCGAGTAAGTCCTTCCGATATTTTTCCAAAGTATTGAAAATAGCTGAACGATCGTTTGGGTCCATATCAAGAGGGAAGCTGTAAAGTGGTTCGTAATCTTTATCGGGCACATCGGCATGACCTTCGCGTCGGGATAGGGCATCGGCAGCGATTTGAGATGTTCCAGGACGGTACAAGATCTTTACATCGAAGTGGGCAACATCATCATGGAACCGAGCAAGACGGCGACCGAGGTGCTTTTGCGTTAGGAAGTATTTTAATGATTCATGGTCAGTACGTACCAGCACTGGTGAACCTTCTGTGTATGCACGCCATTTCTTCAAGGCATGTACTACCGCTAGCATTTCTCGTTCCTGGGCTGAATATTTCTGTTCCGTAGGTGTCATCTTCCGAGATTCATATGCTATTGGCCGTAAGTCTTTTTCTTTGAACTCGAAACGACTTTCGGACTTACTATCATCCCTCCCTTTGTCAAGATCCTTGAATGGTGTGAGAGACTGTTGAAGAACAGCACCGAGGCAATTTCCCGATGCATCAGAGTCAATAACAAACACATGCCAAGGTGTTGGGTGAATTAAGATGTGAGTGTTAGTAAGTGCCCGTTTGAGATGTTTGAAGGCCGCGTCGCAATCGGTTGACCAGTTTATAGCAGATCCCTTTTTCGGAGAACCAGCAAGTAGATTAGTCAATGGTAAAGCAGTTTTTGCGAAACCACGTACAAAACGTCGATAATATCCAGCAAGGTTTAGGAAGCCACGAAGTTCAGTTATGTTTGACGGAGTAGGCCATTCAAGAACTGCACGAACCTTATCTGGGTTAACCTGTATACCATTTCCAGATACAATATGGCCTAGATACAGAAGTTCGTCTTCTGCCCATGTACACTTATCGAGGTTCAGCACAAGTTTTTCCTTATCCAAAGCTGTAAGTACCTGTTCCACATGATGTCCATGGTCCTCTTGATTCCTGGAGTAGATGACAATGTCATCAAGATAAACCATAACAAAGATGTCGATAAATTCGCGGAGAATATCGTTCATCATATGTTGAAATGTTGCAGGAGCATTGGTAAGTCCAAATGGCATGACTCGAAATTGGTAGTGACCATACCTGCAGGTGAAAGCTGTTTTCGGTTTCGCATCTTCGGAAAGTCGTACTTGCCAATAACCCGATTTCAGGTCTAAGGTTGTAAAGATAGTTGCATCGTGGAGGTTGACATAGCATTCATCAATGCGAGGTAAGGGGTAAGCATTTTTCCGAGTCAGATTATTAAGTGCTCGTAGATCAACACAAGGGCGCAACGTACCATCCTTCTTAGGGATAAGCAGAATTGGAGCTGACCATGGAGAATCGGAAGGCTCAATTACACCGTCCGCTTCTGCATTATCGAGAAATTTCTTGATTTCTTCATTCTCGCGGGGGGAATGTGGTCGACCGCGCACTTGGACAGGTTGTGCAGGGCCTGTATCGATTTCGTGTACCCATTTTCGAGCAGGTGGGTACCCAACCTTCTTCCGGAACAAACCCGGAAATTTATTAAGTGCAAAGTCTTTAAGTTTCTTACCAAATGTGGTTCTTGACTTCACCTCAGACTTACGTTCTTCTTGCTTCTCTTCAATTGTGTTATGCAGGTCCAAGTTCGAATTGGTAAGAGCGGGCGTAGAGGATATGGGAGATTTGATGGAAAGGGCTTGCATGGATTCCTGTTCGTCGATTACGGCTTCGATTGAGGCAACATCCTCGTCTTCGGTGTAAGTAAATTCTTCTGCAGGAAGAGGAGTATATCCAGCTGATCTACTTTCCGTATGGTATAACTCCCGTTTCTTTAGACCCGAAATTTGCTTAGGTTTGATGCGAACTGCCACACCAGTATTGGGAGCTACAATGGTCATGGAGTTGTCATCCCAGTTAAAAATGACATTGTGACTGGCGAGGAAACTTCGACCGAGAAGGAAGTCATGTCGAAATCCACTATCTGCCTCCAAGATGTACGCGCAAATTTCTTCTTTGATAGGTCCTATCCAGATCCAGAAACGACAGAAAGATTTCGTGACTGTATGGCCAGCACCGGCAATTGTCCGAGGTTCCACAAGATCAAAGATTTTTGCACGTACAAGTTCGGCACTCTTTCGAGTGATATAGTTCCAGTGAGCACCCGTGTCGCTTATACCAAAGGCCCTGAGAATAGCTTCATGTTTCCAAGGCTTATTAGGCAATCGAGGACCATAGAGCATTGCGAGATAGACAGGTAAGCCTATGTTCTGATCGTCGTCGAATGAGAAAGTGAAAACTTCATTCTGTGCAGGCTTTGAAATCAAGGGTTTCGACTCGGGCTTACAAGCTTGAAGGAATGAATCGACTTCCTGCAACGATGCCTTAGCTGGAGTTGCAGATTTCTCTGCAGTCCGTCGGATAAGCAGGGGCAGTTGGTAGGGATGAGTTTTCCTTGCAGCGCGATGAATTCCAGGTCGGAGGGGAAGTGATTCTCCCATAAAAAACATTGATTGGGGGGTTCGTCGGATCGGGCCTTGACTGTTGCCATTAAATCGCTCTTTCCGTCGATCCGGAAGCCGGCAGTCCTTGGAATAGTGACCAGGTTTGTTACAATTATAGCAACGGAACTTAAACTTATCATTCTTTGGCGCCATAGGACGAAGCGAGAATGTATCCAAGTCCATTGGAGTAGGATCGTTCGAGGACACATGAGATCTCGCAGGGGTTAATGTTGCTGATGAAGGATGATTCGAAGAGTTGGAAGTATGTGATGGATGATTACGGCGAGGGTCTGATGTTCGACCAGAGATACGATGATGACGCTCCCAAATACGAGCAGCCTCATACACCTCAGCCATAGAGGCTGGTTGGCTGTTTGCAATATGGAAGCAGAGATCATAGGGAATGGAACGAAAGAAGTTGAATTTCCGATCACCAAAGGTCATTTCGGTGGGTGGAAGCTGCATTTCTAACTTCTGGAATTGAGTGATAAAGTCGGATACGTTGTTCTTGTAGTTACACTTCACAAGCTTTGTTCGAATGTCATCCGTCCTTGACGGATTGTCGAATTGAGCTAAGAGGTCCTTCTCGAGCTTATCCCAGGTAAGTGGTTTGTCTCCGTTTTCCTGTTTCTTCGCCAAGTACCAGGTTAAGGCAGCATCACGGAAGCACCCACTAATGATTACGCCCCAGTCATCCAGTGAGATGTGGGTTGCTTGCAGAAGATCCTTCGCAATCGATGTAAAAGCACGGGCATTATCCTCAGGTCGGCCCCGAAAGATTGGTAATTCCGTACGAAGAGGTGCTCGAGCTGTCGCAGGGTGCACTTGCGGAGGAGGAACTGGTTGAACAGGAGGAGATGGATTGTGAGATAAGGCCTCACGGAATGATGCTGACAGCTGTTCCATAGAGATATGTCCCTGTTGGAGTTCAGCAACTCGGTTCTCAGATTCGGTGAGACGATGAGCAAGTCCTGTGAAGATAGGGGTGATAACTTCGAACATTTCTGGAGGGAGTACCGCTCGAAGCTGTTCTATAACTTCAGCCATCCTGACTGAGTAAGACGTGATAGTCCGGGAGTTTGGTCAAATTGAATTCGAAGTCGACTAGTTAATAGGTTTGTTCTCTATACAGAGAACAGTGAGCTCCTGTGTCCGTGAAAGATCTTTGAGTAAAACTTACAGTCGAGATCCCAGTCTCGAAGACGCGTAGAAAGAGTCCCGCACTTTCGAAAGTGAGGTATTCGCACGTAAACTTCGGGCTATGAATCCGGTCAAGCGGTTTAACGAACGAAGAGAATTCTGAGTTGTCCGAGTATCTACTACTACTTTAAGTACAACTGTTCTTATCTATAGAATAACCAATTGACTACGGCGAAGTAATGTCCGGAGTCTTCTATCTAAAATATACACTGAGGATAAGTAATACGGAACCAGATAAGATACTACGGCAAGTAATCTGTGAACAGTAATGAGTCCGAAATCACTCCGGCTGACGAGAACCGGCTGATACAACAGTAAACGAACGACGTTGCTTATTTTTGATCTCTTGCTAAAATACCTCCATGTTCTTGCATCCTCTACCCTAATGGTGTCTAATATTGCACTTACAGTCTTTACTCCTGAACTCTCTGTTCCAGAACTCTCTTTTTGGTTTGCCTACCAGACAGATTCAGCTGTCAAATCCTGGCTTAATTCTGCCTCCTTCTCGCAACTTAACTACCTTTTAAAACAGTTTCCACACATCTATCCGAGCCTTCCCCTCATTTTTCTTGATACTTTGGATGCAGGAGCTCATGCACAGTGCCTCCGATACATTTTTATGTGCTGGAAAGTGACAAACTGCAAACAAATTCCACATGAACTCCAGTTGAAGATTGCTCTTGCTGGTTCAAAGGGTAATGATGCTTTTGTTGTAGCTGGTACTGGCAGTGGTAAAACACTAGCTTCAGTCCTAAACCAACTACTTGTGGAATCAGATGAAGTCACTGTGATGCTCTCTCCATTGAAGAGGTTACAGCTATCTCATGTAGGTTGTAACTTCAATATACATAATATCTATTCTGCGCTTAAATTATTCAAGGTTGAAAGCATTCAAGCTCTGTATTCCATTGAAACAGTTGCTATTAATGAAGATACCACTAATGACAATATATTCTGGGAGGTAAGTCATTTTTTGGTGAGTTTCACAATCCTGTTATACCAATTTTTGTTCTTATAGGAGAAGGTTCATGATTTCCTGAACAAGCAACCAGGATCTGCACGACTATTTTTGGTAACACCTGAGCAGTGTTGGCGGAATTCTGCAGGTCATTTAACTAGATGGGGACATATGATTCGTCAACATCAGTTCAAGAAGCGTGTACGCTACCTGATTATTGATGAATCACATTCGATCCCTACCCAAGGCATTGCACAGTATGGACTTCCTGCATTCCGCCCTGCTTATGGGCGCCTTGATGAGCTACGTGTTCTCCTTGGTCCACATATAGTGTCTGTGGCACTTACTGCAACTGCTCCACCTCATATGTGTAAAGTCATTTGTGCAAAAGCACTCCGTCCTAATCATACTTCCATAATCACATCATCCAATCGGGCCAACACTATTTATGCCACTCATACAGTCATTGGTAGCATTGACAACCTCGAAAACTACAAATGTTTCATTCAGCAGCCTTTCGATCTTTCACTTCAGCCTCGTATTCTCATATTTCGAGAGCATATGGCTGCAACAGTTGACCTTGCTCAATATCTCACAAGCTGTCTTCCTCCTGAGTATCACCATCTTGGCATTATCAAGCATTACCATAGTGGGATGTCACCTACCTATCTCAAAGAGACTCATTATGAGTTTGCTAGAGCAGGTGGATCATGTCGTATCCTTGTAGCAACTTCTGCTGAGTCAACAGTTAGTTATTCTTTTTATTATTGTCCTTATAACTTATGCTAAACTCATTGGACAAGGGGATTGATCATAGGGGAATAAATATAGTCTGTGTTGCAGGCTTGTCAAAGACTACTGCTCTGTTATTACAGGAATATGGCCGTGTCATGAGGCAGCTTGGATGTTTTGGTCTTGCTGTTTTATTCTCAGAACAGTGGGTGCTTGATCTAGATCCTGAAGACTTCACTACCTGGGATTGTGAGGATCTTGACCGTCCCTGTGGCTATTTGAAACAGAATGCATCTGCCAAAGATCGTGCTCCCTTTTCACTTGTTGTTCTGGTTCAAACATCCATGTGTTTACGATTATTTTTTGCCACTTATCTTGGTGATGCATCTCCTGAAGGTAAGTTCTATATTCTCAAACTTTTACTTATACTTATTTCTAGTAGCATGTAACTATTCTGGTCCATTCTGTTGTGACCGACATCCTGGCAGTGGATTCACCTTACAGGCTTTTCTTCCTGGTCCACTGCTTACTGTTTCCGAGTCTGATGTTCCTTCAGCCGAAACTTCAGAAAAGCGAAAACACAAATCGGTTCGACCCTTGGCACAACGCAAAGCTCTCTATAGGACACTTCAGGAATGGCTGGAGAATGCTCATTGCAATGATCGATTATCAGCAATACGTCCCCGCTATTACATTCTGTCAGATGCAAATATCAAAACTCTTGCTAATGCAAAGGTTGGTGAACTCCAGTGTCACTCTGATGTCACCAATCGGATTGCGCAAACAGCAGAATGGGGTGTTAAATGGGCCACCAGCATTTCTCAAGTTATTGTGGACTTCGATAGTGCTATATTAGCCTCTCAGCACAGTGCTGCAAAGCGTGCTCACAAAAAGGCAAAAATTGGGGAGTCTTCATATCCTTCTGCTGAATTCATTGTTGACAGTGATGTTGATGATGATATAATGGAAGCATTTCTCCAAGATGAAAAGAGTAGTCGAAAAACCCAAGCTGATCTTCGCCGGGTTTTGCAAATCAAAACAAATTTTATTTAATTCTTCTAGTATATATTACATATGGTACTAAAAAGTTAGTTATCAAAACCTTCATCTAATTCATTATTGAATTCCATTACTGGCAGCATATCTTTTTCTTCCTCAAATGGCATACCTTCAATGAATGCCTTTATACGTTTATTGAATGTAGAAAGTGAAGAGGAAGCCAGCTGAGCATGTCCTTTAGCATGAAGGTCAGTTAATGGTTTGCAATTCAGATTTCCTTCACGATCAGGATTGATAGTTAGGATATCATACTCTGCTGCATGTTCCACTATTCTCCATACAAGCATTGTTGTATTTATTTTCTTTGATGTTTTGTTCTTGTATGATGTTTCCAAACTCCTTCCCACTTGATCTTTCAAAATCTGAATCTCCTTCAAACATGCAGACAGATGCCCAAATTTTTCCCAATCAGAATGTATTCCTTTGGCTGTAGCCAGTCTCTTGATTTCCTTGATTAAGTGTTCAATATTTGTATCAATTCCCATAAAATGACCATCTATTCCAGAAACATTGATAAGCATGTTGTCACGCATAATATTGGCAAATGCAGGAGTCCACATATTTTTGACTCGGTGTATCCAATGTAGTATTTCAGTAGAGTAGTTATTTGATCCAGCCCCTCTAAATATCCGGAGCATATCAGGAAACAAATCTTCAATCCGACCAAAATCTCCTGCCGATGTTGCCTGCACAATTTCTCGTACATATAGGAGATCACGGATAAGGAGTTGTACATTGCGCAACACTGGGTCAAATTCAGGTGAAACACTATCAGAGTCATTACTATCCTCACTGCCCTCATCCATTTCTTGCAATGGCTCCTCCATTGGACTTGCATATGCCTGAAGAATTCTTGCTGCAATTTTTAATAAACATTCTGGAGATGGTTGGGAAGTTGCAAATTGTGTCAAATTTGGAAACCCACACTGTTTTTGCCAAGCATGCAGCAGCAAGCCATCAAGAATCTGATCAAAAGCAGATAAAAGTGTGTAATAATCAGGTTTATCACCATCTAAACGTTTTTTTTCTAGCTTCACAAAGAAGTTTCTCAAACTCCCAATTTGCTGAACTTCACCTCTATATGTGTGTAGCACTACCCATACAAGATTCATAAGAAAATGTAGTATTCCCATTCCATTTTGATAGATCTCTCTCCTTGTCCATGGATTAGTGTCTAGTCGCCGTACATGCACACAACCTCGAGTTCGAACTAGAGTAAGCAAGTCTGCATACAAAGGCTTAGCATACAGGGCTAGTTTTGAATTGTCACCATCTTCTTGCTTCAATTGATTCAAATGAATATCATCCTGTACAAGCAAATTCCCATTGACTGAAGCCTCCTCATGTTGATTCAACCGGAGTGGATAAAAATCAGTTTTCAAACCACGTGGAAGAGGCCTTCTTTCCTTGTGTTGAAGGGTAGAGCTCCTTTTATATTTATCATTGTTGAAGCCCTCAATATACTTGGTAAGTGGCTCTATGATATTAATGCAGGCTTGATGCATATATGATTCAAGCTGATCTTCAGTAGGTGCAATATCTGCCTCCATGAGATTTGAAGAAGCTTTGAGCTTATCAGTCATTGGTTTCAATAGCATATCTTCCCAAGCAGCATTGTGCAACTTATATATCACTGGAAGTGTACCAGATTGCACTCTAGAGGGTGCATCTGGCCTTTGCTCAACAAATCCGGATGTTGACAAGTTCACATTATCCCAAGCATCTGCAGTAGGATATTCATTGGCAACTAGGATTGCTGTTTGTATTGATGTATTCCCTACATGTTCCCAGGTTTTCCCAATAGTTGTATATGATGGTGTCAAACTTGCACGGTGCATAACCTCTAAGAGAGACTTTGAAGCTCCAGTGGCCCATGCATACATGCCTAGACCTAGCTGAATTTTTGCACAAGCTTGTGAACGTGTATGTGCAACTTGAGCTGTAATTAATTGTCTGCTCTAAAATATAGTTATGGATTATTACAGTATAAAGAAGCAAAGGTTAATAGACCTACCATATTCCTCTGGTGAGATTTCAGTCCACCTGAATCCTGACTCTCCTTGGTTTCTGAGGCTGATCTCAAGATATGGGACCATACAGGTAAATGTGTCATTAACAATGGTTCCACTATTCTCTCCAAGCTCCAAGACTGCATATAGTTTGCTGAAACACTCTGAGAGTACATCTGCAAATGTGGCTTAACAGCTTCAAACTCTCTAGACACACATGCAGCACTATACTCTATAGCTGGTGTATGCATCCAACTTTTAAGAATGTTTTGGCCTCTAGGATCAGCCCATAAACTATCTAATAATTGATGCAAGTGCTTGTGGTTTCCATCTTCAAACAGCTTCTGTTTGTAGAAATCAAATTCCTGATACTTGGAATTGTAAAGGTTTGAAATAAACTCTGTTGGGGATAAATGTGCATCACGCAGAGAATGTAAGACAAGCTTGACTTTGTCTACCATTGAACGTTTTGGCCTGCGTTGTCTTGTGTCAAGATCAACAGTGTGATCATACTCGATACCTGACATTGTATCTGATCCATCAAATGCCTTGAAGCTGGATGCTTCCATAGAGGAGATTGTTGAAATATCTACAAGCACATAGCAATTGAGCAATGAGGAAGGAAATATACCATTCTGATAAGTACTTGAATACCTTGTATTGAAACAGCTTGGAAATCATCATGATCACTGATTTCCTCATTTATGAGAGCTGAAAACAGAGCAATATATCAATATTCATGCAATAAAACAAAACTTTGACTGGAAACAGATACCATTGACAGAGTGATTATGAATATTATCTGGAATTTCAGGTATTGTTGCTGAGGAGGATGTAATATGAGTGGTGGGAAGTTCACCAGGCCAAGCAATGCGGGGAGTGTACTGAGAAACTCTGGTGGCTGGTGTGTTAGCATTGAGATCAAATGTGTGGACATTTTCATCCCATTCATGTTGCTGAGGGTGCCGCCGTTGACTCGATGTTGATTGCTGTGTGGTTGTTTCCAATATTGGATCAGCAGATAATGAAGAATCTACAAATACTCTGAAGCTTCCTGAGCCTGGAAGAGTCCTCGCATATCCTCTGCGCCGTAATCCACTCATTGAACGAACGAAGAGTTGATTGTAGAAGAATAATGGCGATTTAATCGATGAATATATGTACTCGATATAGCACATGGCTATTCCCCAAATGGAATATCCCCGAAAGTCAGTTTCCAAAAAAGGCTATTAATAAGCATTCTCGAACATTCTAAGAATGATAACGCAGTTCCTGCCAATTTAAACTCAGATATTCCGGTCCCTCTATCGAGGTTTCGCCCTCATAGAGGGGCGGTTTCCGGTCTAGGCCATTCCTATATGAAAAGTAAAGGTCAGTCGTATATCATGCATCATGGTTTTAAAAGAACAGACGTACATATGGACCATGTCATACAGGGGACCCTTATCCAGCTTGAGAGCATTATATACCAGTCTGGTAGTTTGTTGCTCGTGATCTTTGTCGAGGAACGCGATAGTTGTCGGTGCAATCCTGACCACTGGTCCATAAGCCTTGAACAAATCGTCTATAGCTCGAACCTTTCGACATCGTAAAGTATGGACCAGGATCCATATTTCCGAGACAGCAGCATACCAAGGCCCAGGGATCGAGCTCAGAGGTGAGAAATACACATGGTAAATTCCCCGGAGAATGAGTAGAAAAAGAGGTACGATGATTGTTGAAGCTAGGATCGTAGGCACGGTAGCTGGGACCGCAATGGGCAGAAAGCTGCTCATGGTAGACAAGCCAGCTGACGTTTTACTATGTAAAAAAACTGCGTGAAAAACATCTTTTAACGGGTCCTTCTTGAATGCTTCGCGGCGGTCAGTGCAGTTGTCAAAGTCGATTGAATTCCAACGGTTCGGTTTTTGCCGAACGGCCGCAACGGCCGTACATACACTTCAACTATACTTCATCCACAATACATAGTAGTTACGGGCGGTGGATTCCCTTTATTTAGGATGAAACCGGTGGACGCGAAAGTTTCTGCCACTGGGCTACGACGACCTCAGCTATGGACATTCTATTCAGCCTGCTATCTCGTTTTTCTTTTCAAGCTTGGGCGGTCGTCGGTCTCGCTACATTTGCCTTGTTAAGCTTATCAAAAGCTTTCAGTAAAGGCCACTTAGGAAAACTACCCCCAGGTCCGCGTGGATGGCCTATCATAGGGAACGTTTTCGACATCCCAGACGAGTATCCATGGAAGGTTTATAGACGGTGGGGTCAAGAATTTGGTAGGTTCATCATTTCAACAGAATATCGTCAATTTAACAAGTGATCAGATTCAGAAATCATTACCTTGAAACTTCCTGGGCCCCCTCTACTTGTCTTGAACTCTGCCAAAGCCGCTGACGAACTTCTGATCAAGCGGTCTGCAATATATTCGGATAGGTGATCGCTCGGTTCTTATCTGAATTTTGATTCTGGGACGCTTATCTTGAATATAGGCCCAGGCTTGTTATGCTCAATGAGCTGTAGGTGGTTGAAAGTGATGAATCAATCTGGAGCTAAACAATATTTGTTATGATCATTCCAGTATTCGTGCCGACTGGAATATAGCGCTGATGCCCTACGGAGAGCGCTTCAAGGGTTCGCATCCCTATTGTGGCATAACGAAATAAATAAATAGTCAACGTTCATTCTTTTAGCTGCTCGCAAATTATTCAACAAACACATCGATATCCCTTACTGTCGCCCTCAAGCTGTTGTTGCTGTTCGTAAATGCCTCAAAGATCTTCTCGCTGCCACCAAACATCACGACCCAATCATTCGACTGTGAGTGGACGGTTTGTTTAGTATATATAGTTCAACGTGCGGTAGCTGACCTTCCTAGTATGACTGGACGATTCATCCTTGCCTCGGGATATGGTATCGACGTTGATTCTGCCAATGACCCATACATCGAAATTTCAGAGACTTTCATCAAGTCCATATCCCATGCTACGCAGCGTGGGGCGTTCCTCGGTAACTCAATTTTAGTAACGATTTTTAAGAGAGATTGATTGTTGGATAGTGGACGTGTTCCCCATTCTCAAATATTGGCCAAGCTCTTTTCCTGGAGCGGGATTCAAACATTTCGCTGCGAGACTCAGAAAATTAGCAGACGATGCCCGAACACTTCCATTCAAATTTACCCAGGATGAACTGGTGAGTCTTAGTCTGCTACTGTCACTGACTTTGCATTGTTTACGTTGGGGAGTTTGTCAGGCGAAAGGGACCGCAAAACGATCGTTCGCGGCGCGTTTCCTGGAGACTATGCGTGAAGACACACCTAGCAGTGAGATCAACGATGTAGAAGCTATAATCGGGAATATGTACATCGGTATGTTAGTATCTAATTGGATTATAAAGTGCTAATCATCGATCCACATTACAGCCGGCGCAGATACCGTACGTCAAGCGCACTCTCTTGATCGTTTCTATCCAAGAAACTTATCACTGATTAATTTAGACTGTTTTGGCAATGCGAACTTTTGTACTCGCCATGGCCCTTAACCCGACAATTCAGAAAAAGGCCCAACAAATAGTAGATGCCGCTCTAGGTGGCCGACTTCCAGATTTCAACGACTTTGGAAAGATCCCGTATATTGATGCTATAGTCAATGAAACCCTCCGCTGGAAACCCCCTCTCCCGATTTCCATCCCTCATGGTGCCACGGAAGACGATCATTACAATGGCTTCTATATCCCCAAAGGTTCCATTGTCGTTGCCAATATTTGTGCTATTCTCCAAGACGAGGAAGTGTATGGTCCAAATACAGATTTATTCAACCCGGAACGTTTCTTGAATGAGGCCGGAGAGTTCAACAAAAATCTGAGTACTGAAGCTGCATTTGGATATGGACGAAGGCAATGTCCGGGAAAAGGTACATAATGCATTCTTCATGATTCTCGTCTGTTGGTTGAAATTTCTTGGAAATCAGTCATGGCAAAAGAATTAATGTGGATGGCGATAACCTCAATCCTAGCTACGTTTGACATACATTCAGCCATAGACGAGCATGGTCAACCTTTGAAGCCTAATGTTGATTACGGACCAATAGGAAATCTCAAGTACGGTCTTTTTTGCTTGTCTTGAGTCTTATTTTCCATTGACGACTTTGTTATAATCACAAGCTATCCGCCACACTTTGAGTGTTCATTTGTGCCTCGCTCGAGCCGAACTCGTACATGGATAGAAGATTTCACAGAGGGAGACTTGTAAATAGGTTTATGTAGATACAATTGAAATCATAGCTTTTCCATGAGCCTACGGTGACGAACGAGTAAAACCAAAGAGTATATTGAACCTACCGATCTCGACGGCAACAGCACTCGACTTCTCTTCCCCAGCTTAAGGCTTACATGATCTTTCACGAGCACATCCCGGTTCTGAAGGTCGGATCCGTTCAGGACCCACTAGCCCTCCGCATCGAAGTTACCAACTTGAATAAAGGTTAGTCACTGCATTCCGATTGCTATATGGACTCGGAGTAAAAACGTGCAATCAGTCGGAGTGCTACGCATCGTTGTAGATATCGATCCCCCTTGGACTCCGTTACAATTTAAGCTACCAATTATCCCTGATAATCCATGTGTACTATAGCATGGGCCCCGGTTGTTCCTCAATGGGACCGTACCGGTCATCCTTTCCTTTCAATATTTTGAATGCAGACTCCGATTGACTCAAAGATCAACCTGAGTTGCAGTGCCACAGCGCTGATTAAGAACAAGCGGTGAAAACACCGTGTGGTAATTTGCTCGTTCCTGTGTATTCGCGAATCCCCAGGTAGTATAGACTACTATAGAGTAGGACAGACGGCCGCTACGGCCGCCAAGAATCAAGACCTAAAGCAACCAAAACGGGTGCCAATCCGGGCAAGGCATTCATCGCGGTATGTCAACAACTCGATTACATGCACATTAGTCTTCTGTATATCAAGCGTGAAACAAGAAGCAGAGCTGCTATTTTTCCTTTGCGATTGATACGATATGGTTGCGCTCAGTGCAGGTAAATCCCTTGATGTAGCAGCTGTAGAGAAGGTACTACATTTTTTCCGCTTCGTCTCCCGGTTTTTTTTTGTGCCCACCCCCTGACGACGATCATCGATAATAGTGCAGGAATGCGGTTCTGGAAACCATGCGGGTCTTGGAAATCGACCCGTTGACCATTGTTCCCTTCGAACAGACACCAACTTTCAAACCGTTCGTCGCAGAGTGTGTTGAAGCTGCTCGCCAACGCGGGTACCTCGTCGATGAACTCGCTTTCCAAGAAAAGCATGTTCATATCGGAGCAGCAGTCGGGCATTACACATACCTTCACCATAGAGGCACCAAGAGCCACGACATCGCCGTACTTTCCTCATTGCTAATGGCTTTCTACTACTGCATTGACGACTACTGCTTCAAAGCTCGGTCCCTCGCGGAGTACGGGGCCCGCGTTGCTTCAGGACGACCCCAGCTTGAAAAAGGACTAGACGATCTGGTATCGTTGAGCGCAGAGATTTCCGAAATGTACGATCCTATTACAGGCGACCTGCTTCGCATTTCTACCCAAGCATATGTCATGGGCAACCATTTAGAACGAGAAATGTGTGGTACCCGTTCACAGGTCAGTGACATACTGAATCCTGTGTTACGCTTGTGGAACTTACCATCCCATCGTTTTCAATAGTGGGAAGTAAACAAAGACGCACCATTTTTCCCTACGCTCATGAAAACCATTACATCTGCTGCCACATCGCTTTTCCTGTTATCTTTTCCTTGCGACGTACCAGGAATCGATTATATCCAGGCACTCCCCGACGGAATTTGGGTTCATGATATCACAGCGTAAGTCCACGGGTTGCCTAAGTTTCTCAATTATGGCCGACGTACTTACAACTCCTGTTGCAACAGAGACGTCATGTCATACTACAAAGAGGCTATCGAAGGCGAGTTCAATCGAGTAGAGCAGGCCGCCCAGTTGCATGGCTTATCAGGACCAGACATGCTTGGGGTGTTCGTTAAGCAGATGACACAAAGTCACGAAAGGGTTTCTCGCGTCCTCTCAACTTCTGACCCGTCAGGAAAACTCTTGTCGTGTTATATGAGCACCATTGTGGGCTTCATAATTTTCCAAGCGTTGCATCCTCGGTATAAAATGACGGACTTGTTGGGAGTGTCGACCTCGCCATCATTTGCATTTGGATTGCGAGCAAACTCAGCGAAGTCAAAACCACAGTTAATCACGCACCTTGCATCTGTTCCGGGGCGAAACCGAATATCAATCAATCATTTCATTTATCTATTTTTCATTATCTTATCGTCTTATCTTTCTGTGATCTGGTATCCAACTCTTCTTTCAAACATCCTTGTAAAATAGGTTTAGATAAATTTCTCTGTATGCCCAAGGACATTTTCAATTACAACTGCCAAGCCTAGTAGGTTAAGGCATTATGTCGTGATATAACGGGAAGAACCAGCTTCTGTTACAACAAGTCCTTGACTTCGAAGTATTTTCCAGAAAGGGGTTGCTTCATACCTCAATCAACAGAAGTTTATGCTTCTACATTCATAATATAAATACTCCTGACCTACATCGAAAGATAGCTGAAATCACAGTAGAATAACTATACAACACACGCATTAGCAAATTAATCGTAACGCAAGCATAAATAGTGGTCCTGTCCATAGGTGTCATTTAATAATCCTCTTCTTCTTCTTTAACCCCTCCAAACCCATTAACAGCCCACTTGCCTAACCTATGGTCATCAGTCCCGTCTATACTCGGGCGAGGTCTAAAGCTCTCCCTGTGTGCTCGCGAAGCCTTCTTCTCAGCTGCTCTGCTGCCGCTCGTATGGCGGGTGTCTGCGGTATAACCGGTCAATGTCGATGAAGCACTTCTAATACCCTTGGGGAATAACCCGTTCCCACTGTTTCCTCCACTGTAGGTGAAGACACCACTAGTAGGTACTCTCCCATGTCCGAGGGCATGATGTTGTGTTCCGGGTTTTGGCATCGGCATTGCTATTGGTCGCGGTAGCGACGTAGATGAGTGGAGTGAGGAAGGCAAACGACTCGATCGACTTCCAGGTATTTTCGCTGGCGATACATCCCTGGGCTTCTGTGATAACGAAGATGCTAGCGTGTTTCCACCCCTATGGGCACCGAGCGGCGCTCTCTGCCCACTACGAGAGGCTGAATCGTCTCCATATTTCATACGTTTATTTGGTGCTGAGTTGGCACCACCCGGAGCGGGACGTACAGCGGGAGTGACAGTACCTTTTGGCATGTAGCTGTGTCCAGCATGGTTGACGGGAGTAGTTGCACGCGGTGGCACCGAGCCTGCTCGCGGTGGTCGACGTTTGTTCTCTTGGTCGGCGGCGCTGACCAGTTCTTGTAGTATTCGAAGGATACTCTCACCGTGAATAAGAAACGTCCGACCCGTTTCTTGTTCCCACATAGGTATAGAAGCAAGTAGATCTTGCTCAAGCTAGGTTCATGAAGAAGGATAAGTCTTGAACACCGGAGAGATCAAAACACTTACCCTAGGCTTCTCCTTGCTGACTCTCTTTCTCATCTTCTCTTCTCGCAATAGTCTTCCCGGATCTCTAGCTCCTCTGCCAAGGAGTCGGGTCTGATCACTCGCTGCAACCGCAAGCTCCTTCTCCTCTTCGCAAATGTCGAAATACTTCTTGATGCTTGCCAAAAAAGGGGCCTTGATTCGTTTCTCTTCCTTCAGTTTACGAACTTCCTCTTCGTGTATCAAAAGAAGTTCTTCTGTATGTTCATCTACACAAGGAATCTCAAATTTCGGCCCAAGGGAAGGTATATATTCGTAGCACGTACCATCTACGAAAGGGCCAAATGCGCCTCGTTCCTCCTCACCTGTCATGAGTTCGTCCCAAAGATTTTGAATTTCCTCTCTGGCACTCCCGATAAACGCACCCATCCTCTCTCTCTTCAACTCTAACATCCTTTCGAGCTCTTCTTCATATGCTTGCACACATTCTTCTGTGCTCCCTCTATTCACATCGACGAACGCATCCATGTCTTCTTTGGCAACACCTAGTCTCCACCAAAGACCCTCCAATTGATCGTACATTGCTTGAATATGAGCCTCCCTACGGCGTTTCGTATCTTCCAGCGAGCTGCATAGAGCAGCTGCCCACGCAAGTAGAGAAGGTGTCGGATCCACAGAATTTAGACCTAATGGGGTCGACGAAGTAGGCAACACGGAACGACCTTCAGCATTTGCTTCTTCGACGCGAGCAACGAAGATAGCAAATATACGTTGATAAGCAACGTCTGATTGCTGTTCTTCGTCATCCGATAGTAAAAGTGGTGAATATGATTTCGAATGTCGAGGTGGGGGAGTGGGCGTTGAGATAGACACAGTAAACGGATCGGAAGGTGGATGGAGTTGCGAAGAGGATGCATAGAGAGAAGATGGAACAGAGTCAAGGTCCTCTAAGCTAGGGGAACAGATTCCTAGTTCGTTATACAGAAAGTCGATCTGCATAAATATTTCTGAAAGGTGATTTAGACGTTTGGTCTAGAGAAAAAATCAGTCACAGGAAGCTGTTCAAAGGTATTATAAACGTACAACTTCGGCTTTGCCTCTAGCAAGCTCTTTCTCGAGCTTAGAGAACCTTTCCGGAGTCACATCTCGGTGTACATTGGTGTCCGGACCTCCTTCAAACGCAGGAGTGGGATCAAGTATGTCTTGGGAATAAAAGTCAGAGCTGAGCGAACGAGCCATAGCATTCAGCCGGTGAGTAATATTTGTGAGCTGTTCGAGCTTTGTGTGGTAGAGCTGGAGGTCATTGAAGTTAGTTTTCTCTATCAACATATACAGACTACATCTGCTGCACTCACTTGTCGCAACTTCTCTTGATGTTCTCCGATCATCTCGAATCTCTTTGGAAGTTGTTGCACTTTCCTCAATTCTCCTATACTGCTCCCTGTCGCCTTCGTATTTCCTCCCAGTGCCTTTGCGTATTTCAGGCACTCGACTTCTGCCTCATTACAATTCTCTAACCATCGTTCAACCTCTTTGCGCCGCGAGTCGATCTGAGTTTCAACTCCTTCCATCAATGTACTCTGCAGTTTCTTCAAATCATCTTCCAGCGCTGTAGGTGGAAGCCCCAATTGAGCATGTAAAGTGGGTAGAAGTTCGGTCTGGGTTTGTAGGTGGGTATGGAGATTGTTGAGTAAGGCGGTGAGCAAAGATGTGGATGACATCTTCCCCAGAGCTGCAGAGGTGTCGTTATAATCGTTTAGGTGTCGTCGAAGATAGCGGAAAATAAACTCAAACGTTTGAGCTCAACAGTCTGATACAAAGTCAACAGGATACAACTTGAACCGAGTGGCACGCGATTCGTTACCATCATGTGATCGTCGAGTGTGATGAGTCACATTCTGCTTCTTACACGCGCTTGACCTCGTCAAAATTAATGCTGGTTCAGAATGGTCCTTTGCTCAAAATTCTATGAATACAGCAAGCAGATATGATATGTTCTTTTGTATCTATGTTAACTTTTTTGGATCACCAAATGTTCTAGAATTTGTACACCTGGAATAAGAGCCAAATTTGAACAAATGAAATATAAGGAAGCTGTGGAATTCAAGTACCTGGTCTTCAGTGTATCCGAGCTCTTTCAGGATCCCGCCCAATTCTCCTTGTTTCATACCCGCCTTCTTTCCAGCTACAGCGGCAACCTGGCCGGGAGGGCCTTCATACTCCAAGATAAGCTTTATTAATTCAAAGAATGCGTAGATACATACCGCAAACAAAGACTTTGACCCTCTCATTCAAGCTTGCGGGAGCGACATGCTGTTGAAGCACCTCTTTCGAGATATATCCCGATGGCCCAGTCCATCCCGCTGGAGGCTTATCTAACATATATACCAGATTGAACTTGGTCGGATATTTTTTCTGGAGTGCTTCCAGCTCAGATTTGAGGAGGATATCAACTTCCGTGACGTTGGAAAACAGCAGGGTGAATTTAGTGCGGTTGGATGCATTGGATAGGGCGTGGGTAACAATTTGGTAGAGGGGCGTGCTATCCGAATCCGTGAGATAAAACAGTTAGCCTTATGACAGAGGCTTACATTCCACTCCCACCGCCAATAAGTGCGACTTCCTCAAATTCATTCACTAAGGGAAAACGGCATTAGCTTCTAGTTCGCGGGAAATTAACTCACTCTACCTTTGTAGGGGAATTTTGGAATCGGACCTTTGATGGCGAGTGTGTCGCCCTCCTTTCATCAGTGTAAACAGACACAAATTACACAGAAAAACGGTCAGACCTTCAATCCGTGGATATGTTTGGAGGCATTCCCGTTATCATACTTCTTGATGAGCAGTGTGAGTTCACCTTGCTTCTCTGGAGGCGATATTGGCGTGTAAGGGCGGATTATAGGTTTGCCTTTCTCATCTTTAAGCGCTTCTGGGTCAGATGATTTGACGACAAGACATGAGGCAACTGGGAGCAATGAAGCCTCATTATTAGGTAGCTCAAAGATGAACCTAGCAAGATATGAAAAAATGGCAGCAAGGTGGACGCGAATTTGGACATACTCGGATGTATTGTGGTTGTATGGAACGATTTTCTTAAGTTTGAAGTCTTTGAAGTTTTCTGGGTCAAGAGGACTCTTCTCTTGCGTAATGACAGATTTCCCAGTCGAATTAAGATAAAAGTAACTTCCTAAACCTGCCACACCGGCACCCATGAGATATAGAGGCAGATTGCTGGGCTTTTTTGAAGTAGTTTCTGTGGCATAGCTGCGGCGAGTGGCACGAAGCAGCTGAGAGCGACCCTATATATTGGATGGTATTATTTAGTTAGCGAGAACGGAAGAAAGATGAAGGAAAACATACAACATGACGCGCTGAAGCAGCGAAAGACAACATGACAGTTCAGCAGAAAGGTACAACAGATTACAATTATCCATAACGTAAACTGTACAAATTGGGCGATGACGTTTATCATAAGCTCCAAACTGATGGACGCTTTTTGAAAAGATCGTTTATTCTTTTGAACTCCAACCACAATCACTGCTGACTGCTTTCAGTTGACTTTGCAAAAAGATCTTCTGCTGTAGTTGCCATCGTCAAATTTTCCTGCCAAATCGTATCATCGGGCTCGAGTCTTTGATCCAAACAATAATAAACCCCCGCCGTCTAGGCCGCCGCCGCTTCAATCGCCCTCTTTTCTCCTAATCACAACGACTAAGATCAACGAACACAAATGTCCTTCGTAAAGCTCTCAATTTTTGGTACCTCTTTTGAGGTGAGTCACGTCGCTTTACATGGAAGAAGACGATGCTGACGGATTATTCTTCAGGTTACGACTCGATACCTCGATCTACAACCTGTAGGAATGGGTGTGTATCTTTTCGGAACGATTTTCGTTTGGATTCTGATTGTTGTACTTACAAAGGTGCTTTCGGTCTCGTATGGTGCGTTTCTGTCGATGTTACAATCTCAAAATGTTCGACTCAAAGAGCAACTTTCGACTAGTTCTGCCAAAGATCAACTGACTGGATCCTCTGTGGCGATCAAAAAAATCATGAAACCGTTCAGCACCCCAGTGCTGAGCAAACGAACATACCGAGAGTTGAAATTGTTGAAGCATATACAACACGAAAATGTGCGTTTGCGGACATTTAATCTTCGATTAAAAAAACTTATGCTCCTACCTTCCTCCAACAGATCATTAGTCTTAGCGACGTTTTCATTTCGCCTCTAGAAGATTTGTACGGATGACCTTACTTGTGTAAATGGTCTCCTTTTTGACCTTATCGGCAGATACTTCGTCACGGAACTCCTGGGTACCGATTTACATCGATTGCTCACTTCGCGTCCGTTGGAGAAGCAATTCATCCAGTATTTCCTTTATCAAATCTTGGTACGTTGATCTGAAGATCGTCAGTTTGCATCGCACCTTCTTACACAAGCTCGACTTTAGCGAGGACTGAAATATGTGCACTCAGCGGGTGTCGTCCATCGTGACTTGGTACGTCGAATGCTAAGATCTTCTCTCCAGACCTCTTAAAACTTGCACGTTATAGAAACCCAGCAACATTCTCGTCAACGAGAATTGTGATTTGAAGGCATTACGATCTCACTCTGCTGAGAGTCATTGACTGATACAACCTTTCAGATTTGCGATTTTGGTCTTGCTCGAATACAAGATCCCCAAATGACTGGCTATGTATCAACACGTTACTATCGAGCACCGGAAATCATGCTCACCTGGCAGAAGTACGACGTCGCCGTGGATATATGGAGCACAGGATGTATTTTCGCTGAGATGTTGGAAGGAAAGCCTCTCTTTCCCGGAAAAGACCGTGCGTCTCACGCCTTCATATACTGTCGCTCATGCTCACTATCTGCTTCTATTGTAGACGTGGACCAGTTTTCTATCATCACCCAACTCCTCGGTACGCCTCCGGATGATGTCATCGAGACAATTGCTAGCGAAAATGTGCGTTTTTCTTGATATTCATCACATCGACCGTTGTTCACATCTGTCAACATAGACCCTCCGATTTGTACAGAGCTTGCCTAAGCGGGAACGAGTTCCATTCAGCCAGAAATTAAGGACGAACGATCCTCATGGTAAGTTTAGTGTCTAGAACGCCTATCGTTGCCGACTGACATTTATTTTTGCAGCACTTGACTTGCTCGAAAAGATGTTGGTTTTTGATCCTCGCAAACGGATAGATGCTACTCAATCGCTCGCACATGAGTATGTTGCACCCTATCACGACCCCACCGATGAGCCAGAGGCTGCGGAGAAGTTCGATTGGAGTTTCAACGATGCCGATTTGCCTGTTGATACGTGGAAGGTCATGATGTACAGTGAAATCTTAGGTGGGTTTATCAAGCGGAAGACTGTTCGCCACTCATTTGACGTCCCTTTTCAAAGACTTCCACCAAACTGGCGAGGCGGCTACTTCCTCCGTAGGCCTAACCGAAGGACCACTAGCAGGCGCAGACACGGTCGAGGCAGCACAAGTTCCCCAGCCTGTTGCTCCTTCCGCCGCCTAAATCCTGCCCCTTGCGACTGCGACATCATGATTAATCTTCTTCTGTGATTTTATCTTTGGTCCTCACCCAATTGCATCGGAACCGGCTCTTAGACAGCGTTTCCTGTTGTTCTTGTTGCCTGCTATGATCAGTCGTTCCACTCCTCATTCCAGTTCTTGTTCCACAGTTCAGTAATACACGGACTTCGAAACTCAAACATGCACACTTGTTTCTTTCTCCTCGACAAAACAATGCCTCTTATCTCATTAACGTTATCAAATCTCTCAATTCGATGTGTATTGCTATTCTCAGGCGTGCGTCCTTCTCGGCGTCCGCTAGTATCTGTTTCTTCCATCGTCAATGACTATTCTAACATACCTTTCTTCACATACTCCTCTATCTGTGCGTAACAGTGAATAGCAAAGTAAAAAAATCAGAACAAATTTCTATGTAAGGTTAGGCGTTGACTGAACAGTGGACATACACATTGTGATTGCACGTTGCTTGAGTAAAATGAGGGTCCGTGCGCGCACCGCGCGCTACCATGACATTGATTACTATTAGGTGACTGAGCTAGCTGCAGGGTCCCATCTCAACTTTTTTCTCTACCACAATTATCCACAAACATGCTTCATACATATTTCCATTAGGTTCACTCGCTTTCGCACTCTTAGTCGCAAACACGTCATTCGCAAGCTGTTGGTTTTCATTGGGTCTATCTGTGGCGGTTTCTTGTGGATTCCCTGACCTCTGATTCCGTATTTTTATTCTGACGAACGAGCTGCTCGGATCTCAAGAGGAACCCCTCGAACACGGATGGATCTTGAACATATCGTGGGCCGAGATTTTCAAAGTTCCACAGTGTGTTTTTACCTTGGATATAAGATCCTTCCGGTTACGAACAACTCGAGCTTGAACATTGGTTATTCCTCTGAAGAAATTGGACACCATAGATAAGGCCAGCTAGTACGTACGGCGATATCTATCAATGAAGATTAACCGAACTCTAGTATTTTTTCAGGTTGTTTTGGTTTAGTTGAACTCAAGAATTGCCGATTGCGTCCTATCGTGTCGTGCGTGTATATACATGACTTAACTGGGGTTCAAGAAGATTCTGAAGTTGACGGCCCCTAAAACCGGTTACTCGAGATGATGAAATGTAACGAAGTGTCGATCGGATCTAGTTAAACTTACCCCTGCTTTATATCGACCACTTTTTTATTTTAGACGTTTGATAATTTAGTTATCCTCTTTCCACCCGCAACTCATGGCCTCTCTGTTATCTTGGATTTTCTCTAGAGCAAGCGCAACGAGCCTCGCTGTTCACGACAATGAACCTTCTATCCTCTACAACCAGATTATTCGCGAAGGGAGCGAACATCACTTCGCAGGCCGTCTAGCTGAATTACTCACAAACAGTGGAAACGCCTGGCCCCCAAAAGCTACTCATGCGGAGACTTGGCCTTCCCCGTTACGAAAATACAACATCGTCTATCAGAGGATTGCTCCTTTCCTCCCTGTCCGCGAATCGTCTCTGGACGACGCTGAAAATCGCCGACTCATTGACAAGACCCGCGCGTTAATCAGAGCGCTCCTCGAGGAAGAAATTCCAATTCCCGCTGTATGTGAGACGTTGGAGGAATGCTCGAGGTATGACAATGACACTATGCCCATGAGTGGTTGGCTAGGATTCTACTCTTGTTTAGCATCATTGAGGCATGCTTATCGGTACGTCCACGAGTAGTTCTGAATATCGCCCTGCTAATTTTATGCAGATGGGGCGTATTACCTGTTGTACGTGAAGCACAGAATGAGAAATCACTTCAGTTCCCTCGCGAGCTCGATATACCTTGGCCGTATATCCAACGTCGAGTAGGAATCACTTCGCCTGGTGGCAGTCTATCCTCAAACTCTTACTACAACCTCGATGCCCGACGTGAGATAGTGTATAGTATAACCTCGGGCATGGGTGAAGAACACAACAGAACGGAACTTTGGAACGGACTCTTATTCGTCGAAGTGGAAGATAAAGTATTTCATTCCGTTTTCAACCGCCATAACGCTGCCGACTTACCGACGATTACTCTATGTAGGCTCTTCCAATGTATCGACACATATCCCAAGCCGCGCATTTTCTTGAAATTGAAGATTACCCGTCTACCATATCCACATTGGAGATTGCAAACGAGGAACTCAAAGTGGCGTTCAAACATTTTTACGACAACATGAATGATTACAACCTCGTGCCCTCCCTTTGGCTTCCATACTGTCAAGGGTTTCAAGGGTGGACCTTGGAAGGGATCAATGGAGTATCTGGTGGTCAGAATATTTTGATACGAACCCTTGACAGTTTTCTTGGTATTCGGCCATGGCCAACTGAGGAAGAAGAAGCCCTGCATCTACCATTAGCGCAACGAAATTGGCTCAATTGCCTACGGAATTTCGACATCCGCGCTGTAGCACAGAAAAAAGGAAATGAAGAGGTTATCAAACAACTGGATCATATGGTTACTCAACTTCGAGTAAGATTGACTCTTTCCTCTTACTACTGCATCACTAATCATTACCCCCATAAGCTATGGCGGATGGGGCATATGCGTCGGATGCAGCGATATCAAGTGCATCGACCGGAACGAAACAAAATGACCGCAGGCAAATCTCTTGTTCAAGACGACTCAGTTCAAACTTCGGACGAGAGCGTCATGGTCAACCATCTTAAGCAGATGCTTTCGGTGCGTCTGAAAGAGACAAAATGAGGCATTTGCTTTCCCCGTGTCTCCAAACATTGTCAGCGGATCGTCCACACTTAGATCTTCAACCTACCTCGAATTGTAAACACCTACTACTAGACATCATTCCTTATTTACCTTGATCTTGTGTCGCACGTACATACCAAAAATCGCAACGATCTTTCTCCAAATTCTTTTCTGAAAGGCAATGGGAATGGAACGTGTTTAAGCTAGCCAAAGGCGGCAAATATAAGCATTACATAAGCAGACAGGCCGCTTTTGCGAGCT
Source organism: Lentinula edodes (assembly GCF_021015755.1). Classification (NCBI taxonomy): domain Eukaryota; kingdom Fungi; phylum Basidiomycota; class Agaricomycetes; order Agaricales; family Omphalotaceae; genus Lentinula; species Lentinula edodes. The sequence continues at coordinate 554,621 of NW_025764327.1, forward strand.
GCTTAAGCCAATATATATATATAACTATCTATCTGTCCCTTTCTTGGAAATGTCGATCTTCATTTCATGGTACGCCACAAAAATGAAGGGCAAACTCGTAACATGTGTACCCTATGGCTTCAACTTGGTGTGCTCCAGGTGTGCTTTACTAACTAGAGAACAGTATAATCCCGGGCCGGCCATACATTGACGTGTCACCATCTACCACAACTTGATCAAGTACTTTAACATCAACCCTCATCTCCCGACACGTTCTTTTCTTCAACCTCGTCAAAATGGTGTGATTACTCCTCCAATAATGATTTAATTACTCATGATAGATTCCGTTTACAGCCCAGCGAATATGAAATGAGGAAAAGGAGCGAAAAGTTCGTTCAGGATGCGCGAGAGGGCAAAAAGCCAACACATATGTCGCGGCAAGAGAAACTTGCTAAACGGAGTCCGATAGGCTCGTGGGCATTAGGTGTTGTCTTATTTGTTGTACTAGGAGGAGGTACGTTTTCGGTGGATTACAGTTTGAATGCATATTGACTGGTAGTGGTGAATGGGTGACAGTGTTATTCGAATTGGCACGACTAGTATTCCTATAGTCGCCTCCACCTAGGAAGGGTCTTTGGATTTATCTTTTGTTCTCGGTCATTCCCCTTCTGTTATACCTACCTACACAGAGCGGAAAACTATTTGCGACTGGCATTGTACTACCACGTTTACCTTGCTTCCTAATTTATCTGCTTCCGAACTTCGATGTACCGACGTCCAAACGGCAAAACACGATGAAAAGAACTAACATTAAAGCAGGACGGATACAATTTCAGTCATCTGCACCTGAAGCGCTGACACTTGAGTTTGATTTAGAACCACTAGCGCCTGGCTCATTCGTAGCCTCAACACCTTCCATAGCATCGTCCTCCAACTCCTTTACGTCGATTTTGACTTGTTCTCCAGCCCATACACGCATAGTGGGCTGCCACACCATGACGACGTTGTCCTCCGACGCGCTGGCAGCTGTCCAGTTCTCCATTTCTTCTGGTGCCCAGCAAAAGTCGGTTGGTCGAGCGGTGTGTCCTACGCACACATTGGGGATTAGAGGGATGAGTAAAAAGGAGAAAACATCACACACCTCCGTGAACGAAAAGCAATTCCGGTGGTCCATCCTCTTGATCATCTGGTGTTTGTTCCTGTCCGATGAGCGACAAATCCCAAATGTTTATCCGGCGGTCACTCGATGCGGAGGCAAAGATGGTAGGATTGTGTGGTGACCAGGCAAGGTGGAGAACCTCGTCCGTATGTGATTCAAAAGAGTGCAGTTTTCTGTTGGGAGACCTCAGGTCGTGCAGTATTGCGGTCTGGACAAAGTCGTTTATGTCAGTATATGACTCGCGGCAGAGATTTACAGAGAACGAATCGACCTTGTCTGCGCTTCCTGTGACTAGAAGGTCTTCGCTTGCAGGACTGAATGCAACTGCAAGAATTTCTCGGTCATGGGCTTGCACCTTTGTCACTGGGCCTCCAGGAGATCTTGTATCCCAGCTTTGATAGAAACTCCATTAGTGTCTATGTCTGACAGTCTAAATAAATATTCAGCAGCGTACAGCATGAGCATCTTGTCGTCTCCAACACTTGCAAAAAAATAATCCTTCTTCGAGTGCCAATCAACATCACCCACAACCGAAGTATGTCCTATGAAGGTGTTTGTTGGTTGAATGGTTGAATTCTCTTTGCTGTAAGCTTGACAATCCCTGTGGCGGGTATTTCAGTGAGAAGAAAGAGAAGGCTACACACGGACGGACCAATGGCAAACAGTCATGTCTTCCGACGCGCCCAGTATGTGTCCAGCCTTGTTAGGGTTCCAAGCCAAGCCATAACTTGCAAATGTGTCAATATTGAACGCGAAAAACAACCATTATACAGGAAAAGAGGCGTACCCTTCTTTGCTTTGCCCAATCAATCTAATATTAGGCTTAGACCCACCACCCTGATCCGGCTCGCTGGGGTGCTTTGTTCTATCGAACACAAGCACCTCTCCAGATACCGCCTTGGTTGCGAGTAACTCGATATTTTGAGGCATGTATCGCGCACGATTGACTTCGCCAGGATGGGCAATTTTCTGGGTAATTTGAATCCGTGGCGAAGGCGGAATGGTATGCCCGCCTAGTTCTCCACGTTCTCCATCGTAGTTTTCCCGGTCAAGTTTATCGGAGTGAGGTGTGTTATCGCGGTTCGGAATAGAGACAGTGGCGATTTGAAGATAGTCTTGGGCTTGCCCGGAAGTGTGTGTACCGAGTAGAAGACGGTGGACGGTATAGTTTTTGCCGGGAGGTCTGGGAATATGTTTCAGTAGAGCAAAGTACACCTTTGTTCAGGGAAAACGAGCTGTACGTTTCTTTGTCCGGGAACCACTGACAGGTTAAACTTGGCCAGTCCAACGCATGAGTGATCACAAGATCGTAAAGGTATGGAGCATTTTTCTTCCTGTTACCGGAGTTGCAGGGTGAATTCGATGACGAAAAACGCGTACGAACCAAACTTTGTATTCCTAGAGATCAGTTGAAAATGAACAGCGCTTCAACCGCGTTTTGAATATTGAAGCGGTACCTCATTTATCAGCTTATTCTCCTCCTCAGCAGCGTAGTCGTCTTCGACTTCTTCAACTTGTGGCTTCATGTAATTCAAGATGGTGGTACGATGGAAAGGCGCGACAGACGCGACCAACGGTTCTCACGATTAGCGCATGACAGTAAAACTTCGGCCATTCATTTTGAGACTGTACTGTATACTGTATATAAGTATTCTACACCCAGCCTCATAAATAATGCAGTCTGTGAGCATAAGCGTAGGTGACAATCCGAAAGGCCGAATAGAATATGACAGGTCGTCGGAGTCTAATTTTCTTTTGCATGAGAGGTCCAATCATCTCTAGAGCCACAACGAAGGAAATGGGAGTGTGTATATTATGTTGCCTTTTCCCATTTAGCAATGAGTTTCTCTAGGTCGAATCGAGGGTCTTCTGGATCTGTGATAACTGAATGAAGGTAGAATATGAGGTCAAGAGAGCAGGGAGAAGGTATCAAGTACTCGCCGTCATCCGAAGGCCTCTCGGGAGCTTGCTTCTTTTTCCATGCCTCCTTCGCCTCAGCAATTAGGTGTTCTCTGTCGTGAGCGGCGTGCTGCACTTTATTCTCGTTGTGTGCTGCTTGTAATGTCCGGCGATGATAAAAACCATAGAGAACACCAGCGAAGAGAGCAGAGTAGCGGGCGACCTGCAAGAAGTGAATGATACGCCCAGTTCAATACCAGTTGGCGACCTATAGAGGCACAAAACAGCTCACGTTTACAGTCGGTGAAACCATGGCCGCAAGAAATCGTGAATTCAGCGGCGCGGTGATGATGGGGAGGATAGACCTCTAAAAGAAGACTATGGAGTTCGAGACATGCATTAGGTGATAAATGCTTTGCGCGACAGTGTACAGGAGTTACTTGCCAGACTTTACTGAGAAAAGTTATTAGTTAGTTGGAGGGAGGTTGTCCTGGGTCCGGAGAAATTCGGGCCTCGGCTACTTCCACATTCGGCTCTCGGAAGCCTTCGGCCCCCTCAGATCTCGGACGGCTCACAGGCTGGGCTCACATTTCGTTCGAAATTTTAGCTGCTCTAAGGTTTGAGTTGGTGCTGGCGCACCTCCATAATCGTGAGACACACGGCTTAACCATATTTTTTGTATCCCAATTACACCCTCTATGCGGTTACTATTGCTTGTAATACCTACTTTTATACCAAGTACCACTAGGTACCACTGTCAGTCATGAGGGGACACAGAAGGAATTCTGAGCATCTTTATGATATAGTCCGAGTAATGATTGAGGGAATGTCGACTGAGGTATGAGAGAAGATCCAGAACATACAAGTCAGAGTTCTTGCAGATTTTTTGACTGGTCGGATGACGCGATAAGGACCCAGTTTGTGGTGATTGAGTTTGTGGGATTGAAGAGGTTATGTTTTCAACCTCGTACAGTTATCAGTTTTTATTGATTATTTACTTTTACTTTGGTTTCGGTTCAACACCTTGTAGTCAGGCTGTAATTTGTTAGAACAGCTTTGATAATATATGTACAACTGCTCCGTAACAGTATTGTCGATAGTGAAACCTCAATCAGGTGAGTGTCCCTCAACGCCTCAAGCAAGGTTTGTGTCCCCGACGGGGGCGACTAGTGAAAGATTAGGCAGCTTTGGGGTTCGAACCCGAAAGGTAGGGACTTTGTGCGGGTTTCGCCCTTGCGAAGGGGCTCATCAGAGGGCTTAACCGCTGCCCTAACCCGCCGGTTCTACTTTGCAATGATAGATCATGACTCCCTATTCACGGGGTGGAGTATGCCATGTGGTGCCGTCCACATGGTTACCCGATCCGATTTGCAACATCGGCATAGCATCGGGGACCACGGCATATGTGTAGGTGTTTTTGGTGTGGGTGATGGATCTGGGGGGCACCCTCCCCATTAAGCCAATATCAGAGTGCCTGCCGCACAGCTCTGATGAGAGGCCGGTCCATGGCCAGCTGACGTAAGCCAGGTGGACTTCTGTGTCCGTCTATCTGTATATAGCCCAAATATAGCCGCCTGCCTATATTTGTCAACTAGTCCGGCCGTCTCCGAAGATAAGGCGGAATAAGTCATACAAAGTCTAGAAGTTGTATGCGAAACCCGGCATGAAACCCGGCATGCATAGAAGTGGTTGAAAACACATGATATACACGTGCACGACGCGATCAGGCTTTGTGCCAATTTGCGTTGCAGCGTTTTGGATTGTTTCATGACATCTCCTTCTCGCTCAACAACTCACCGACTACTCTACCGCGGCTCTCTGTCTCTTCCTGACTCGGACCTGTCGCTAGATGGTCTCACATTTTCCGCCAAGATCAATGCTGAACACAACTTGCTCGAAAATCCTTTGGCTTTGGCTTTGGAAAGTATGCGTGGAAGGCCAACATTACGATTTATGGGCGTCACAAGCTTGAAAGAGATACACATGGATGACAGTGGTGACATTGCACTGTGAGTTTCCCGGCATTCAGATAAACACTCGTGAATCATTTGAACCTCAGTGATATCCACCCTGACGCTGTACTTTCACGAATCTACTTTGAAAACATGTTCTGTTTACCGTCGACATCCGATGATACGTTGGGCATTAGGATAGCGCTAGGAGATAGTGGTGGTGCGTTCCTCTACATCTCGAACACAAGGATGATTTACTCTCGTCACAGCTGATCCAGATACAACCCAAATCATTGTCTTTCCCAAATCAATACTAGGCGAATATGATTCAGCAGGATCACTCCGTGTATTATCAGTCGCTCGAATTACTCCCATGCCTGTAATCAAATCACGGCTTCCACGACCTGATGATCCTACACCGCGTAAACCGCCATCAGCGCCTTTTGGGAAAGCTCTCGACCTACGTAGAGTCGCGAGCTTCAATGCCTCCAGTGACTTGGCCCGGAAGCGACAGAAAGTAGAAGGATCTATCGCTAACCTTGGTAGCGACGTCCGTCTGGCGCACAAACTCACACCAGAAGGAACGTTCAAAATACCTCCCCTACCCGATAAAAACGCCAAGCTCAATGGTAGTAAAGCGAAGGAGAAGGACAAAGGAAAGGGGAAGGCTACGACTTTAGACGATGTTTTCGGGTCTGAGAGTTTAGTGGAGGGTAGTTCTGGTGGTGCTAAGCGAAAAGCTGAGAACAAGGGAAAGAGGAAGCGGGAAAATGAAGGTGGTACGATTGATGAGACACTGCAGGAAACGGAAAACAAAAATGTACGCGTTTCTATCTTCCGTCAACCCAATTATGCTTATTTTTCATCAGCGTATCAAACGATCTGTTGTTCATCATCTGGCTAAGTGTCTTATACCGAAAACACATCCGGAGTTCAGGGATATCTACCACTACGCCTATCATGGATCCGCCTTTGCTCTGGTGCGTTTAATGCTCCACCGGATCAGCGTCATATTGACCTGTCGCTCAGCGTTCCGATATGAAAACGCGTCCAATCGAAGAGAATTTGATGGAACGTCTAGTGTTGAATCACCTAGGAATGTACACAAGGCAAGTGCCACAAGTGTCCTATCCTGACGAACCTGGCCACAATTTACGACCATAATTTGACGCATAATCACGAGTACTTCTCTCGATCACCCTATCCGCTTCGACTGGCCTTCATACCCTTCCCACTTCGGTAGCTCGTCGTTGAAGTCCAACATCCTTGTCGCATAAAACATATGCGCCGTCGGCTTGATCAAATCCCAATTTCTAATCTTTCCTTCTTCATCTCGCTCGAGTTGTCCCGCCCACACACTATATTTGAACTTGGTGGTTGAATAAGACGCTACACAAGCACCGCAGCCTTTACATCGGAATCGATTCTGTTGCGCGAAAGACATGAATAACAACAATGACGGAAATGAACATGAGGATGTCGAATACCTTCCAAGGTTTAGTGGCTACAGAGTATACGTCGAAAGCAGCTTCGTGTGGCTCGGCGTGTGTCCAGTTAAATGCAGCGGCAGGAAAATGGATGGTAGCGACGCACGGGGAGGCTATAATAGGCATTGGGAAACTTCAGCAAAGTTTGGGGAGATGGCGTACCTGCGAGTCGCTGACAGAGCGTACAATGGCAATATGCGCTCAAAATCGGCTTTCCTTTTGCTACATAAGTTACATCACCACAGTAACAACTCCCTTTGAATTCTACCTCGCTCTCCGCCGTCAGTGACATGCTCGTAAGGGTATATCCGTCGTTGAATAAGGGTGGAAAGCTTGGTAGGTACAGCAACAGTACTACTCGTACCGAAGAATCACGATACGGGTTCACGGGACGCCGTCTACGCTGATTATTTGAATAGAATGTGTGCGAAAAACACAACTAAACGGCTCGCCAAAGGCTTCTCAAAGCGAAATATAATAACCACCATATAAACCTGAAATGAATGCAGTTTTGCACAATCTAGCACAAAGAAATATGAATCCCAACTGTCCGTACAACATAATGAGAGTGAGTCTCGAACAACACCATATAGAAAGCAAGACCTTTTCTGTCTGAACACTAATAATGATACCAATCCTGTTTAATTTATAGGAACGAGCTGTGCGTTGCACGAACTCAGCTCTGGCCAGCGAAATCATTCGCGGAGCGTGGCCAGCTGTTCCCGATATTCACCAGGTACATATTCTTCAAACAACAACAAAGAGGTGGACGTTCGAGGATCTGAATCTGGGGTATAATCTTCTGATTGTGGACGGCCTGCGTTTTCGAAGGGAAGAGCTTTGAATTCGACCTAAAATGTGGACGTACGATTCGACGATCGGAAATTTGAGCAAAAAAAGACAATTACACACCAGAGCCCAATTACACGGTCTATTATCCGAAGCAAGCGAATGTAGTCCTTCGTTCCACCCACTGCCTTGTAGTAAGTCACAGTAAACGTCCAAGAAAGCTTCCTCGATAATCTGTTCGGGTCCAAGAACAGGTTCGGTGTCCCAACTGAAGGTAGGTGCGCCGTTCTGGATTATACACATCAAAAGATTTGTGAGCAAGGTTCATGATTAGCGTTCGGCTTACCTTGGCCTTTTTCCTGAGCTTCTTGCTCTCAGAGGGCGTTAAAGGCGGGGAGGTTTTTGGAGAGCTAGGGGAGCTGAGAGGGGTAAGAGAGGTACTCAGGTTTAGCTGAGGTGGTACAGAGAGCTGCAGGGCGGTGTTCAACGGTTGGTCTGAACGTGAAAATCCAGACGAGGTAAAAGAAGACCAATCGAGGGTTTCGCGTTTGATTGAACGTGCCTAGAAGAAAAACAATTTAACTCGAGCCAACGTTTCGGAAACTAATACATACCGCTCTGGCACTCTCTGTGAGATCAAACTGCAACTTCTTTGCCGTCGTCTCATCCCCTCCGAATCCCGCACACTCAAACGTACCCCACTTCTCATCTGTCAAAGACTTATAATCTCTTTCTCCTGTGCCTATTCTTCCACTCAGGCCACCACTTGAACTTCCGCTGGAGGAAAAAAAGTCGCCTTGGGAGTCGGAAGCAAAGGAAAATACAGTTCTGGTTGTAAGTGCAGAAAGCGGTGGGGAATTTAAATCAATCGGAGGAGTCAGTGTTTGTTTGTGGCTTGTTTCGGGACTTGCGTTCGGCAGATTCAACCGCTTCCTATACGCGTCCGAGTACTTTGGCGGTAATCTGAATGTATCGTAACCATAGCTTTGTGGAGATATTCTGAGCCATTCATAGGAAGCAGCAAAGCCATCATTTGGGTTCGACGAGGGTGTGGCAGTCCCTGATGTGTGCTGATCACCCCAGGACGCAGAAGTCCTCACCAAATCCTTTTGATACACTTTCACGTTTCTTCTGGCGCTCGTGACACGCACCGTCCTGGCGCCTTTGCGGGGACGATGTCGTCGCTCAGGGGAGGAAACGGGGGAGAGTCGGTAATTAGAAATAGTATCAAGCATGGCTGGATATCCTTTGATCCATTCTTTCAGACGAGGAGGCACTCCAAGCGCGGATGCAGTACCTCCGGTGAGGATGTTTGAGTAACTCCCGGTGGCGTCTGGCGTGTTCTGCCAGCGGATAAAAGCTAATAGGATATGCTCCATGGCATTGACGGAGCGAAGATACAATGTGTACGTGTGGTTGAATGGCAACCCAGAAGGACCAAGACCAAAGATGAGTGGACCAAAAAGTGGAGAAAGGGTAGGAGGAGTGTGTCCTGACGTGGAACTGTGAGCTGTAAGCCGTGCCAAAAGCGAAAGTACTGTCAAAAGGATGAGTCTGAGGGGAGTTTGCAGAGTGGGAAGAAAGGCCCGAAAGTGTTCTGGAGGATATCCGAGGGCTGTACCAAGATTAATATCGACAATTTTAACTACAGAGAAAAACGCTGACCTTGTTCCTGCTCTGCCCATTGAATGTAATGTTCCCAATTAAGCATTCCCCTAGTTTCGACACCATTGATGAGCCTGGTTATTCTCGCAAGTCCCCAACGAAGACACATCCCAAGTTCATGCATATTCGCAAACTTGGCTTCTTCTCTCCATTTTTTCTCTGCCACGTCCTTTTCTCTGCCGACCAGCACGACACATGTACCGAGAAAAGATTTGACTAGTCGTTTGACGGCACTAGCATTGATATCGAGTGCCAAAGTTGTGAAAATGAAGGGCGTATCGAGGCCACCACGCGAACAGAGCTCTTCACAGGCAATATCGACCAGTCGATTGACCTGCTCTAAGCCGAGGACGACGTGCTTTTCAAAGGAAAGATAACCATAGTCTTGGTCACTGTCAGAGCTCCAGAACGGTCGTTCAAGGGTAAGAGGCAGAAATCTCTCTTCTGGCTGCTGCAGTTCGCCATCGAACAGTGATCCTTCATCAGAAGGTATCCTTGATAGTTGTTGTTCCTTGGCCGCTTTTTTCTTCTCCTTTCTGGACAAAGTCCGAACACTGCTCGGAGAGGCGTCACTGGATACGGTGTTCTGATCTACAGAGTTGTTGTTGGTATCTGAGCTGCGAGAACGAGAGAAGAAGCCCATGGCCGTTGAGAATCAATCCCAGAATTCAGCACGACAAGTCATCAAATACTTGCTTCGCGCACGTAAAGTGGATCAATCTTCGACCAAATTGGAACTGGAATAAGCTGCCAAACCTGCAATTACGCAACTCAAAAAAGGTCAAAGCGAGTGGTCCCACCAGGCCGTTACATACTGTACATAGGCAATAACTTGGTTCGTGGTTAAATTTCACGAGCGATACTGATACATTACGGTAAATAAAATACAGCTGCATAGTTAACATGAGTGGGTGGTAGGTATCAAAGTGACGCGTCCAAATAGACGAAGGTATATCGTATTCACTATCCAAAAAAAGATGAAGCGTCCGGACCACGATCTCATCGTCCATCAAACATATCATCCATAATCCCCTTTTCTATCGCATCCCAATCTATGCTGCCGTTACTTGCATATACGCTTTCGTACGTCGTGATGCTGACGCTGCTGAAGAACGGTACCAGATCCCGAATACTATCAATCTGACGAATAGAAGTCAACATTGGTCGACGCATCGGCCGATGCGGAGTGAATGTCGGGACATTTGGCGCGGGACTGGTTCCTCCATTGGTTGTTGTTGAAGTCTGTTCGTATATTGGGAGTTCATCAGACCAAGTTTACATCATAGCAACACACTTGGGGTACTTACTCTAGGAAGACTTGCAGCAATCTCCGCGAGTTGGTCCATCATCGCCTCAGGGGACCATTCGTTCGGTCGATATATCGCATCGACAGTATCCGTCACAAACATCCACTGGTGTCTATACATTTCAATGAACACAACAATTAATGAACCGAGATCGACGGATTTGACGACTTACATCTGGAATTCCGCCGTTTGTATTGCAATCAGTAGATCGAGGCATTTACAAGCAGCCAAAACGAGTGGAAGATCTTCAGATCCATCTGACGGAAGGTTCAGCATGACTTGTTCAAAGATGCGGTACTGACCAAGAAAGTCAGTATCCAAACGCCACGTAGATCCAGAGATAAGGCTTACAAGTTCAGTTAACAGCACAGGCCAGAAACTGGTCAAGTTATGCGGCGAGAGTCTGCAGAGGAGGACCCGGATACAAAGATACACCTCACTCTGGACTATAGGAGCTGTTACGTTGCGCAAAACGTCAACAAGCTTCTCTTGTATAGAGGGTAAAACGGTTAAATAATGGTTCTTGTCACCCGCCATCAACACGAAAGATAATCTTCGAAGATTCAATGATCGAACAAGCATCTCGTACTCGCGATTTGTAAAGATATTCGCCGAGGGTGCGGTGGAGATTTTATCTTCAAAAAATGCTGTGATGAGCACCATTATGAAAGAGCCTACCATCACTTACTCAGCAACTCAGGAAAAGAAGTTTTGTCAGTATCGAAGACGGTCTTGACTATAGGCTTCCAGGACTCCGCAGCGCCTGGTGCTCCATTAAAGACTTTGTTATCATTCAGAAGCTCTGTCACAGGCGATTTCCATGTTTTGAATGCAGAAGGAATCTTCGACATCTCATAAATGATAGTCACGACAATTTGATCGACCTCCAGAGGTTTCGTCTTTCCCTTCAGCGCTGGACTGACGATATAATAAACAATATTAGCGCATGCACTGGAAACCTTGTCGTTGTCCATTAGTATGCCCCGCATGAGCGGTAACGCGACTGTGGCAATGAACTCATTGATCTGGATGGCGACCTCGTTCGTTGCACCAGGTCTGGGTGTGTCAGGTGCAAATGAGGTTGTACTTGCGTTCATTTTCTCATCTACTTTCGTATCTGAAACATGTTGTCAGTTGTGCTCAAAATGAATGTTACTACAGTGTGTACCTCGAGAGACAGGAGCAGGGGAGTCTCTTCCGTTACTTGATAGAGCTTCATTGGCGGAACGACGAATCCATGAACTAGAACCATAAGTCCGTCCAACATAGCCGACAGATGAATCAAGCAATTTGGTGAAGATGTCCTAAATGACAGTTGGTTGATATTCACCAAAAGTAGACTGCGGCCCATACCTGTAGTTCTTTGCGTATACGTTTGTCCTCCATCGCTGTTGTCTGTGTTATTTTCTCAGCCAGCACAGTCGCACATCTAGCAGTGTGAAACAGATCACCCATTTGGCTTAATACTTAATATATACCCACTTACCGGAGAGTAGGGAAGGTCTGTGGTTTGAAGTCCCGGGTACTACCAGCTATCTCCTTGGCGAGTTGTAAGAACCTTCCCCATACCTGTATTGCAAGAGGTCCTTCCAATCGTTTGAGATATAGCTCAAGATACTTGAACAATACCCCATCAGTCCTTCAGGAGAACAGATTCATCAGCATCGAAGCCAACTGTGGTTTTGAAAAAAGTGACTCACAAGTCAAGATTTATGGACTGCTTTCGTTTCTCAGAAGATGACATACGTAAGGATATGCTTTCGCAAATCATATGCACAACGTTCTGCGCACTTGACACAAGCACGTCAACGAGTTCGAAAGGTGCGTTGGCAGACACTGGGTATTCCTACATCAAAAACAGGGTTGAACTAGTATGAAACCGACAAGATGAATAGACTCACAAACATATCTCGGTTCCAGCAGTCCACTATAGACTCAAAGACTTCCACTGATTGAACACGGAATATATGTTCGAGTACTCGGCGACAGCGCGTCCGTGTACGGTTGTATATGAGGGCCAATGATTCATCTCGTGATGTGGTTTCTTCCGGCTCTGTCCATTCCAGTGTACCCCATATGAGGTACAAGACACGAACACCTTCGTTCAATGCATGATACGCGAATGATCGAACCTTGGAACGGGGTTATAAAGAAAGAAATGATGAACTGGATGAGTTTCTTACCGTTAACTGATCATCGCTCGACTGCTGAGTAGTATCCGAACTGAAAACATTTGACACATAACCTAGAAGGCCACTACCCTCTACGGCCTTTTCCGCATTAATCGACGCATCATCCTCCATCAGGTTTACTTCTGAAGTGTAGGTCAAGCTCAGCAAGATTAATCGTTCCAGACCATTGAGCAGCATAGTAAACTCCGCATCAGACGTGGAAGAATGTATGTCGGACGAAAATTCCTCTTCCCTTTTCGATGCCTTCAGGAGGTCCTTTAAGGACATTAGGAGCTTTCTACCCACGCATTCGTTGAGGGGTGCGACGACCGCTTGTAACATAGGTTGAAATTGTGGTATAGCCATTAACACAAAGTCCAACCAGTGTTGAAGAACCGATTGATTCGTTGGAGTTATGATTCCATCGACGAGGGTCTGTGTCAGTAACGGATTCATTGAATATCCGCGAGCGTGCTCATCAACATCTCCACTAGTCAGAGACTCCTCCGGGCGCTGATTTCCCACCGTTATTCGCCTAGCGGGTTCATCCGTAGCGATGGAGGCAGATATAACCGAATGAAGGAGATGGAGGAGTTTATTTTGGAGAGCTGGTCGATCTGTGTGGATGCAAAAGTAGAGTTTGCCGATGACGGCTGCTTCGACGACGTCAATTGAAACGCCGCTGATTTCTCCGCGGGCGATGATGGCTTGGAGGAGATCTACAACAGTTGATTGTATGACAAGATTTTGAGGATGCATGGTGGGTGCCCAGGATGCCTTTGGTTCGGCTTGAAGGTAACTGCACGAGATGCTTCGTCAATCTGGTACGGGACAAGGACCGGGAAGCTCACTGCAATAGAAGCTCAACTAAGACCTCTAGATAGCTGACATCGGGGTCTGGGAAACCAGCTGGTAACGTTAACAAGTAAGCCAAAGCACCTCACTAGCAGAATATACGCAGCAATGACGCACCTGCTTCCACTCTAGTCACAAGCCCAGAATGATGAGATCGTTTGATTCCAGACATCCGTGCAGTCTTCACAAAGCCCTGCCCGCCAATCCGTATTACGGATGCCAGCATATCGAGAAGGTGATTGATGTACCGTTGGTCGAACGGACGTTCATATGTGAACCCGGGAATCTCTTTACCCTTCACTTTCATGGTCGATGTTGACCGGCGGATCGAAGGGTCCATGAGTTCGAACAGAATAGGATCGAGTACGCTGAAAATCGCTAATCCATGGAGAGCACGATCCCGGATGAGTGATAAGGGCGTACCGAAGATATGATTTCAAACTACATCTCATCCAGGTCTCGCCAATTCGTCGAAGGTTCGGTTCCTCGTTCTTCAAGGTGTCCAGTACGATCATCATCGGGACCTTGAACCGGAAGCCAGGAAGCATATTATCCTCTAAGAATAACGATTGATCACATTTCCGCTATGGCCACAGTTAATACATAACTCACCAGTAAGCCTCCAAAGTACACCAAAAGCCTCATAGGACTCTTGGACGTTCCTCGACTCCGATGAATTCATAGCTTGGGCCAAGATGCTCTCGACGTGGGATCTAGTTGTAGCGGCGTCGAGACTCCAGATGAGATTGACAGCACGAACATGATATACTGCATAGTCCGGTCGAAGATACGATAACAAACAATTAATCATTTTGGACATAGTGGATCGATCGTCGACGGAAAAGTTGGGTGTGAGATCAGATGTTTGCTGGAGGAGGACGATCAGAGAGATCGTTTTGTCTACGACGGTGAAGTTGGTCTTCTGAAGAAATAAGAATCAAAAGATTAAACACTTTCGTCAGAGGAGCAAGAACACCTCGGCTTACTTCTTGCAGACTATCCAAAACCACAGACAGCCACCTCTTAGGCTCCCAAAACAACTTGATAGACGAACTGAGTCTACTGACCAAGCGGTCGATCAACGTCAGCGACGACGAGAAAATCTCACGTAGCTGCGCAAAATCGGCAGTACCAGTCCCCGTTGCTTTCGTCAAAGTCTGACTGAAAACCATACTCATAGTGATTAAGCTCTCGAATGCAGAGCAAAAAGGTACTGTGTACGTTCCGGAGGGGACAGGAGGATCAAGGAGTGGTTTGATGTCGTAGAAAATGCATGCAAAGATGTAAGGTCGTTCGGTATCGCTGGCTGTTTGTAGGTCGGACTTGACTTCGGGGCGTGATAGTAATGTGATGTGTGGTATGTGGAACAGTATTGCTTCGAGGAGGATCAAGCTCGCTTTCATGGAGGGAGATGAGGCTTTCGAAGGTTCTCGTTGGACTTGAATCTATGGTGTAAATGATATTGATTGAATGACGTCAACGTCTAGCAAAGACAGAATTACCTCAAGAAGATCCACAATAGCAGCGAAAATAAGTGGAAAATGTATGGTTTGAACTTCTTCATCTTGGGAGAATGTATTGAGTATGAAAATGATCATGTCGATAGCCTGTACGCAGAAGCTTTCAGCAAGGAGTCATACATTAATATATGGAACCCACCTCAAATTGTTGATCGCCACTAACAATTTCTTGGAATACAACACTCAGAAGTCGTCTCCAAATGATATGCGGTTCCACAGCTTCGTACAGAGTATTGGCAGTCATAGATATATCTTCCTGTCCTCTTGATGTACCATTCACCAGAACCTTAACAGCCTTGAACGAATCATAAATCAACACCTCCGACAGTGCAGCTCCAATCTCCCACTTGTCCAGCAATGAGATGAAGATCTTGAACGGCCTAGACTCTGAGTACTCCCCAGAAGGCGAAAGCATATCCTCCTTTAGCGTACTCCGAAGCAATTCCAGCGAGTTATCCTTCAAGTACTCGATCTGCTGCTCGCTTTTATCGCCTGGTCCCAGCAACCAAGAATATAACCGCCGATTTAGTGACAAATCACGTCGAAGTACAACACTAATAGCTGCGCGCATCAAAATTGACCTGTCTTCTGCTTGCGCCCGTTTGACAGCACTACTATCGACGCGCATAGATTGTAGAAGTAGATCCAGCGCACTCCTCCGAACAAGCAAGTTTTCATCTTCTAAAGCAGCCGCAAACGCACGAATCATCAGACCTATATCAGAACCCACAATGGAAGTGATGTCTTCCAACCCATGAAGTTGTGGTAGTCTCCGGGAAAGAAGGTTCAATGCAGTTCCTCGGGCGGAGGGAGTTGTCAACATGACGAGCCAAATGTTTTGGAAGAAGAAGGAGGGAGAGACTGTTCCGGATAGTCGATCTAGTAGACTGATGACCTTTTCAAAGAATTCTCCTGTCTCCTCCTCTAGACCTGGTAATAGTGCGAGAATGAATGATTTCATGACGGGTCGAAGTCCAGCTTGCAGGGGAAGATAGTGTGTGTCGTAGAGATTGAGTAGAGTCGGCTGCAGATAATCAGTGCAAGTCAAGCTCATATTATTCGAGCGACGTACCTTTACCGATGTTGCAGCGTACTCGAAAAAGGGAAACAGGCCCGAGGACCATATTGGTAAATCACGCTTCAAACCTTCCGACTGTTGAAGCATCAGATATTGAGATGACTCTCTAAGCTCCAACTTACTCCGAGGACGGCTAAGATATGAGAATATACATCTAACGCTCTCTGGTGAACTCCAGTTGGTAAAGCGGGGTTTAGACATTGCGAGAGCCGTTTGGCAACTATCAACTTGCGTGGGATCTCCTTAAATTGCATGTATGCTTGAAACGTCTACTCCAGCATCGAAATCAGCATGTAGCATCTCCTATGAACAATTTGACACGTACCTTTAGCAATTGCTTGAGAAACGCTATACAGTCCGCCCATTCATGGACATTATCAAACGAATTCAAACACTTCTCGACTTGTTGAGTGTACTTCTTGTATTTAGGATCTGAAGCAAAAGTCTGCTGGGCCACTACTGCTTGCGCGACGACACCATTAGGATTTGCCATTCAACGTCCAAGATCGCGACGGAAAGAAGTTGATGGGTGGGAAACTTACCACGTTCACTAATTCGGGATGCTTTCTTCGAACGGACTATTTCATGCATAACAGTCAGGCAGGGAAGTTCTCAAGTAGACTAAGGAAAAGATCTGGTGGTCGACCAGTGACTACGTGGACTTACCGCAGTCACTTATCAATCTGAATGATCAGCTTTCCAGCTGCACAGCAAAGAAATTAATACAGAGTATATATACGATACCATTAGATACATCCTAGTTTAATTTGCACACGACAAGATTGGCCTCAGGTCCTAAGAGTCTAGGGGTCCCATCATATCCGAATCTCCGGCCTCCGAAGATGGACCTATCGGAATCGGCACCTGCGAGATTCGCATTTTGGAAGGTGCATGAACACTGATACTACCTCCCATTCCAGCTTCCGGAGCCTGTGACTCTGACCTTGACGGAGCAGCGGAAGTGGACAAGGATGATCCCTTCCCTTTGCCCTTTCCCCTCACAGCGACTGGTGCCGATACCGAAGACATCTTCAAAGGCCCAACATGCGAAGGCGAATCACCGATGGACTTCCTCAGCTCTGGATGCGCCTCCGCCTGACTGGCAAACGCCGAATCCTTCTCGCCTACCCAACCTTGAGCAAACCACCTTCCACCTCCGATACCACGGATTTCGCGTTTCGCGACGCGCCAATGTCGGACTTTAGTACCACTTCGATCAAGAATGATGTTGGGTGCGAAGCCTGAACCGACTTTGGGTGGAGGAAGGACAGGGAATGGTTTTGTTGGGAGAGGGTAAACGGGAATCGGAACGCCTTCTAAATTCATCTCTTCTGTTACAGAATTTTGGACGGCGGGAGGTATGGGTGCTAGTGGTTCGGGATCTGGTGTCTCCTCTACATCGTCGAAGTGTCCGGCTACCGGGGAAGAGGCCGCTGTCCCAGTCATTCCTGAAGGGTGTCCAATGAGTTACCAATAGATGTAAAGAATGTCATGGATAACTACCTTCGGATAATATACCTGTATCTTCAGGCATAGGCGGAGGTAGAAGCTTGATTTTCGTTGTTCTGATATTCATTGAATCCTTCCGTCAATCTTATCACAAAAGAAGACATACTTTATGGTAGCAGGGGGAGCAGAAGCAGACGTCGAAGCCACCGCCGCACTAGACGTCTTGGTCTGCTGCTTCTTCTGAGTAGATGCCTTCTTCGCCGGTGCCTTTTTCTTTCCGCTAATCTTTAACGACAGCGGCTGGTCAGGGCCTAGCATTGTAATCTGCCCTCCTTCAGAAGAAGGTAATCCTGCATCGTGTGATTCCGAATTATTCAAATTGGAAGGGTTGGCCTCAAACCATAACAATGTAGGCGCAAGATTCGGCGCACCGGGTTGCTGCATGACTTTCTCTTTCAATCTTCCCTCTTCCGGTGGGCGTTTATCATTTTTCCTGGGTTTTCTCTTTGGAGGTGCTTTTTTCTTTGGAGGTGACCCCGATGAAGACTCGACAGCTGGACGAGGCGGTGGAGGAAGATCTGAGGGTCGAATGGGGTCGTCATCATCAATGAGCTGATCCTCCTGATCGTCCTCTTCGTCCTCTTCGTCGTCGTCACCAAGGATAGACCGTTGAACCTGCGGCTGTTGTTGGCGTGCCGGCGGAGCGGTCGAAGGAGTACTGGGCTTGCTAATCAACAGCTTTATTCGCCTGGTGGTATTGACTTTAGGAGGTGGTGGAGTGGCTTCTTCACGGAGGGTAGAGATTTGAGGAGCATCCATGTCAATATCTTCGTCCATGGCGACGTCAAAGTAGTAAGTGATCCACGAATAGATGTTTTTAGCGCTAGCGCTCCTGGGAAATTTCCTTTCTTCTACTAATACTATCCCAGACTTGCTTCAGCCATTCGCCGAAGCATCACTGATTCCCTGATATCACTCATAGACTTTCTTGTTACAGACAATGTCATCGAAAAAGCGGCTCAAAAACAGGAAATCAACCCAGTCAAGACCTTTGCAGTGGCTTCATTGCAATTCTAGAACCTACCCTAGTAAACTACAAGAGCCAATGCCGACTTGACTCTGTAGGGGCCCATCCAACTTGATTCCATCAAATTTCCAAGCGTAGTCGGGTATGTAGCTCAGGCTTCAAGCTTCAAGGCCCTTAAATCCATGGCGTACCTGTTTGGTGAATCCACCACTAGACCTCCCAAATAAACTTCTGCCACCCTCCTGCATGACCCTGTTTCCCAAGCCTCCTTAAAAACAATTCACAAAACATCCCCAAGAGCAGCATACATCTGGGGCAGAAAAAGCGGCGGTGAGTCCCAGGAAACCCGGCTCTTAACGAGTGATGAGTCTTGACTCTTGACCAAGGTTATACATTTCGGATTCGTAATGTTGCACCATTCAGCGTGATGAAATGGCTTTTGCGGAAACGAATTCCCCTTAAAAGACGAAGAAATTCGGTGATCTGCTCAGCAAGCTTTACAGTCATGACTTTCGTCATCTCAGACCAGACAAATCGTAAACCGGGGTTTCTGATCTAAGCCTTTTCACGGTACGTGTGAATCTCGAGATGGGAGGAGGTTGCATGGTTCATACAATCATATGGGCTTGCAGCAACATATCGGCGCCTATGCCATTACTACGGACTCAAAGTAAATGGAAAACAAGATAGCTAAATGGCGCAAATCCGGAACGTTGAAATGTTTTTCCGCATTTTTCATTAGGCTCCAAGAAAGGCACCGACACTAATCAGATTATCAAGCGAACCCATCGTTATGTGAGATGAACAACTGCCAAG
The DNA here is from genome assembly GCF_021015755.1 of Lentinula edodes. NCBI lineage: Eukaryota > Fungi > Basidiomycota > Agaricomycetes > Agaricales > Omphalotaceae > Lentinula > Lentinula edodes. The sequence continues at coordinate 573,774 of NW_025764327.1, forward strand.
AAAGGATAGTCCGGGGCAGACGGAAAAAAGGTCTAAGCGGTTGGAGAACATGAACCAAAAGGTTAGAGTGGTGAGTTCATGCGCAGTCGAGCGACAAAACAGAAACGCCGCGTTGGCCCGGGTAAATAGACTTCCTTTATTAGAGTACAGTCCACAGATGCTTCAACATATGTCGAATTGGACACAGGTTCGTTCTTGTCTGGCTGGTTGAGCACGGGGTTCCCTCTAAAAGCAGGAACTTGATCTACAAAATCTCGGACTACTTACATGAACGGAAGCTTTTTCCGTCTTTCCGACCTTCGGATTTGCCTCCGTTCTAATAGCAGGAGGAGTTTCCATCTGAATACGTGTTATATAACACGGGGCTTGCATGCCCATCCTCCTCGGTCTTACAGAATGCCTCATTGATTTGCGCTCACAGTTTATCAAATTTCATCCCTGGTGGGCGACGCTCCAACACAGTGCAACACTGAATAAAATGTTTCCCGTCTCCAGGTATTACATACAGCTCACAGAAACGTTCCTCATTGTTCTTCAATGTCTACAGCCACTGCCAGCCGACCCTCAAACTAAAGCTTCGGTAGTCTCCACTATACCTATCCAGATTGAGCGGAGATCAGCCCAGCTAAGTAATTAACAACTTATCCGTGATAATGTTTGCGCCGGATACTACATCCTTATCGTGACCACCTCAGTGTGTAACCTAGACACATTACTACACAGCCAAAAAATTTGATCACTTCCATCTTCAAACGCCTTCCCACCCACATGTAGATGCATACAAGGAAGAAAACTCTGGAAATAATGGTAAGACCCAGTGGATGGGATTGGAACTTGTACAAGGTCATAATCTCTAATTGTGGCTATACGCATATAGCTAATCCAATACCTACTCCGTATTCTATGATCTCAGTGATAAGTAGTCCGTCAAGTCCGTCTAGAACAGTTAATCAGATCAATGAGCCAAGTTCAGTGGGTACTACTACCCGATATACCCCCCTCCAATTCTAGATAGACATAAAGCTATCTCCGTCCTGGCCGGTCGAAGTAGTCCAACGGATATCGCTATTCACGCTGCATTTATGTTTTGCAAGGGTCTTTTCGGAGGCAAAGAATTTTCGGCATCTATCGCAAACCCATTGACATTTCAAACCGTGTTGTGCGACTTCGTGACGCATACGATCATGTTTCCGCGAAAATACTTCCGGGCATGGATCAAAAGTACAAGGGAAGGATGATTTTGTGGGAACCCCACGGCGACTCAAATGGTTAGGATGAGAGCTAGACCGTCGCGATCTGGAATGAGCACGATGCCGTGGTGCTAGTGATGAGGACGACGCCGCTTGTCTGTGTGCTTCGGAGGGATGATGGGGAGTACATCCGTAAACAGCTTCCGGCGAGGAAATGCTTCCTAGATCATCCATAGATATTTCCGACAAATTTGAAGCTGGAGAGGTAGTGCCGCTCGGAGTGGTTGGAAGTGAGACGGATGATGTTGAGCTTGTACGATGTTTGGGGAATGACATGGCAAAAGGGTCTGTCCAATATTGAAAATTATTTACCATCGCATCAACGCTGTCTTCGTAGTCAGGAAAAGCTGGGATATAACACTGGTTCGTTCTCCGATGAGATATTGAGCTGGGAGATGGAGCAAGAGACACATCTGGTCCGGGAGTGCCTTGTGGAAGTGGTGATGTGTGAAGTTGTCCAAACAATGGATTCAGGTTCGACATTTCTCCCGCCCATTGCGAGAATGAAGAGCCCAATGTCTCTTGAAAATCTGATCCTGGTAAGGAATTCAATGGCTCATCCGTGCGATCTAATCGTGTCTTCAGCTACGCATGTACTATCATGAGTATTGACCATACCTTGATTTCTAGAAGTAGACGTCGAGACCACAGGACTAACGTAGACGGTTAATGTGTTAATCCCATTACACAGACTACTCTCAAAGTGGAAGAGCACATTGGGGTCAAAACCGTCTTCGACTACAGGTGCGGGTGAGGGCTCGAATTTCATCATAGTGTTCCCTTCCGAGGTCACGCTTGCTACAAGCTTCAATCTAGCGAATTCTCGGAAGGGCATCGAGAGAGACATGAGTATCTTGGCCGTTTACGGGTTTGGAAGATAACTTTATATCGTATGTAGCTATCCTAAGTTGTCTATGTGGTAATAGTATGTATGTTTTAATATGTTCAGGCGTAATCACGCCCGGTCGCTCCTCCCAGAAAGGATACGTAGACTTGGCACATCATATATTATCAAGAATTCCTTTCAAGGAACATTTGGGTTTGTGTGGAAAGCTTTTCTCCTGCTAGGGCATACCCCTAGATATCTAACACTTGAACATAGCTAAACGTGCAATTTTTTATCGAGGAAAAATTATCAGTTTAACCTGGCTGTACGTAGAACTTCGAGAATCAAGGATGATCTCACTCGTGGCTTTGCATCCAGCGGATCGAGATTTTAGCCTTTCGCATCTATTCATTTTACCGACTAGTTAGGAATTGAAATGAAGTTGGAGACCGATATCCCTGATTATATATATTTGTGATCCCAGACAAGACACCCTCCCCCCTCCCATATTTGGTTGCTAGCCATAGGATTGAAGTTCGGACAAAAGACCGCCGTAGGCGGAAGCCAGCATGAAAATTTCCCGATATCCCCAGGATATCCCTTTCTTTTCGTTTCTTTGTTTCGCTTTCCTCCTTGTCGTAAGTCCAGTATAAAATTCCCTCATCATCTTGCATCACTCATCTGCATTCTGCCCTACCCTGCTGCTTAGTGCTGATCAATGATCATGAGGCTCCTGTCAAACCTTTTGAACCCTCGCCTACCCTCGCAACAGGGCACTAACAGTAAGTTAGTACTTGTTAGGTTTGGTAGAATTCCCTTATTATCCTCGCATTATCTGCATTTCACCATGCGACGGGATGAATATGTTGTAACATGGATAAGCGGAACGAAGTTATACAGTAGAGCCAAATTGGTGGGGAGGGGAATTGAAATGGAATGATGAGGATTGTCAACAATATTGCGATGATAGAGATGGATAACGATTGCAATTTGTAGCGCAATGAAGATGGAAAAGATGGTGACGGTGAATGGCGGCTCAGTGACAATGCTGGGGAGAGAGAGCATCTGCCGACTCTACAAAAATCGAGGATTATTATTCTCACTGGGAGCTGGAGCGCGCTTCCGTCTGCTTCCGTTTACGAGTAAAAAGACCAACATATTAGGGATCCTGTTTCAACAACGGTGAAATGGTCGATTTGAATTTTGAGTGCAATTGCTGGGGCGTCAATATCAATTTCCATGTCTTCGAGATCGATTTTTTTTCTTTGGTCTGACAGTCTTCGAAATCAGTGCTCTCATTCTCTTGAGCAGCACGATGAATGATGCTAGCCTTAGTCCTTTTGCTTGTCTACGAGCATCACACTCCATCGCCTGAATCCTTCCGTCCCTTGAAATGACCATGCGAGCCAATTTATGGAGTCGCTTCGATGCATCCTTACTGTTTTCGTTTTAGGAGCTGTTCAGTCCGAGTTCAGATGCTAGATGATGCTTGTTCAGACCAGAGCGCTAGCACCCAATAGTTACTAGGATGTCAACTGCGTGCCCACATTTCTGTCATGTGAATGAGAGTGAACGATAGCAAGTTGAACGAAGCAGAATTTGTCTCATCAGATCATTCTGACTAAGCAGTGTCACGGTAATCAGAATCACTGCCTCTTTCGTCTTCTCTCCTCAAATGCTTCTCAATCAAATTTAGTGACGGAGGAAAGGGCGTCTGGTCCATGAGGAAGTCGGATGGGATAAGCAATGCTAGGTGCAAAGGAGTCTGTTTCAGAAAAAAATATCTGGACGCAAAGGGTCGATTCCAGAACTTTTCAAGCGTTCTTGGATGGCTGACGCCTTTGTGCACTTGGTCAAAACCAAACTCTGAGATCAGCCAACTCTTGCCCGAATTGAATTGCTCACTAGCCATCGCCGGCGCACATGAAGATATTTGTGACTGCCGGAATGGTTTGAGCGCCGGCTGTGACTGGCACGAGCGGCACGGTCCCATTGAGGAATAGCCGAGGAATAGCCAGGGTCCACGCTACCATGGTACCGCCTCTGATGTGTGCCATGGATGTACAAAACCAACAACATTGTGATAGAAGAACAAAGCTGAACAAAACCCTCTGACACGAAAAGGGGACATTGGCACCAAGGCCTCACCTGGCCTCACTCGATTCGAAAGTAGATCACAGTCCGGACTCGTTGAAGTCCATGAACAGAGGATTTTTTGTCTTTCCGTCCTAGTGGCTTGCAGGAGCAGTTTATATGCTTTTATACGCCTGCTCCACTTGAAGCTGTGCTATACGTATGCATGAAGACCCCAAAAGAGTGTCCGGTCCAAGGCCAATATCATTAATGCTTCCTGTATATGATGCCGACACCATTCGCGCTCGCGGCTTATCAAACTCTATTACGGGTGGGCGACGCTTCAACACTGGATGAAACGTCTTACAGCTATTACATACAGTTTCCACACTCCAATCACTGCCAACCCTATACTACAATTCCTCAACTAAAGAAATAGCTCCACTATGGCTATCCAGATTGAGTGGGGATCGATTCCAGGAAGGTCAACCTTATCCATGATGCTGTTTGTGCCGGGTGTTACAAGGTACCATAGTATCGTGAGCTCCGAATTGGACTATGATGCTCCATTGCTTGGATATTTCCGGTGTTTGAAGATCACCTGCATGTAAGTACATACCGTGCGCATAATTGGCATGTATGTAAAAACAATATTGATAACACTTGAATACTAGCTGAATATCAAGGTCATGGCTATTGATAGTGACTATGTATATGCATACAACCACCTTTCAATATTGTACAAATGTCTGTAAGTAACCTCCTACGAACTCTATTTATGGTGTCTATAACTCGAGTGTCTAGTGATATAACGTCTATCGCAAGTCCATGAATAGTTAATTTAATTTAATAAATCGTCAAGCTCACTCCTGAGTGCTACACGATATCATCGTTCCTAGATCGGGACAGTGCCAACTCCGTCTTGACCTGAATTGGATTGAGCCGGAGTGGTCCAGCGTACGTCGCTGTTTACGCTACATCTATGTTTTGCCAGGGTTTTTTCAGAGGCAAAGAATTTTCGACATCTATTGCAAACCCATTGGCATTTCAAACCGTGTTGTGCGACTTCGTGACGCATACGATCGTGTTTCCGCGAAAACACTTCTGGACATGGTTCGAAAGTACAAGGAAAGGATGATTTTGAGGGAACTCCACGACTCAAGTGGTCGGGATAAGAACCCGACCGTCGTGATCTGGAATGAGGTCGATGTCGCGGTGCTAGTGATGAAGACGATGTCGTTTGTCTGGGTACCTCCGAGTCGGAGAGATGATGGGGGGAACATTGATGAACAGCTTCTGGCGAAGAAACACTGGCTAGATCATCTGTAGATGATTCCGAAAAATTAGAAGCCGGAGAAGTAGTGCCACTCGGAGAGGTTGGAAGTGAGGACATCGAGCTCGGATAATTGGGGAACGGCATGGCAAAAATGGTAGGGTCTGTCCAATATTGTAAATTATTCCTCAACGCGTCAACGCTGTCTCCGTAGTCCTGGAGAAACGGACTATAGCACTTATTTATTTCAGGATGGGATATTAAGTTGGGAGGAGCATGAGACACATCTGGTGAGTCTCGTTGAAGTGAAGATGTTTGGAACTGGGGAAACAAGGGGTTCAAGCTCGACATCTCTCCTGCCCATTGCTTGAATGAAGAGTCCGGTGTCTCCAGAAATTCTGATCCTGGTAAGGAAGTCAATGGCTCCCCCGAGCGATCTAAATATCGCGTGCTTAGCTTCGAGTACGCGTATATCAAAGATCAACCTTACCATCATTCGTAGAGGTAGGCGTCGGGCCTACAGGGCTGACGTAAACGGTTAATGTGTTAATTCCGTTACAGAAACTACTTTGGAAGTGGAAGAGCACATTGGATCCGACGTTATCTTCGACCAAGGGTGCCGGTAGAGGCTCGAATTTCATCGTAGTGTTGCCTTCCGAATTCACGCTTGCCACAAGCTTCAACCTGGCAAATTCGCGGAAGGGCATCGAGAGGGACATATTTTGACCAGTACGTCTCTCGTGGGTTTTGAAGACACATCTATATATATCTACTTTATCTACATACTATATACTCACCATCCCACGCCTAATCACTCCCAAAAATATGTAGACTGGGCGGTACAGTGTTACATATTATGTATCAATTCCTTTCAAAGAGCATTCGAATATAACCAGAGTACAACACACATTTCTATTGCCGGTGTATGGGAGGACCCCCGACAACCCCCGATTAAATCCCCGCTCTTTAATTTTCAAGGCGATCTTTACAGACGATAAAACCCATTTCGGTTTTGTCCTACAGATCCAAGTTTTTGATCATAAGTATACTGCGGATCAGGTCTCAGGCCTCGAAGGGGTTGTAGTATGGGGAAATACAAGCGGGCCTTAGGTAGAAATCGGGATACAAGTCAGGGTCTTGAATCAGGGAAGGACCTGGAAGGACGGAAGATACTTAAGGAAGGTCAAATTTATTACACGGCCGGCTGGCCAAACAAAGGCGCCATTTGGACAACATAAGATCAAAGATCAGCGACACTACTACAGTACGACCCGAAAAACAACGTCACTGGTCCATCGCGAGAAGCTGTTACAGGTTGTTACAGCATTCAGGATTTATCATCAACTTGTATAGTTTATCGGTAGCTCTATGCTTCACCATGCCGCTGAACGAAGGTACGTTTCAAAGGGGCTCTTGAAAGCGTAAAAATACTGTTTGTAATTTTCCGCGACCTAATTCACCGTGGCTAGCAAAATTTCCAAGCAGAAATGACTACATATATGTATACGGTCTGTGTGCCTAAAAGGTCGGAACAGATGGAGGGCTTATCTGCGAGACTGTAGTACTGTAGTACTGTTACAGAAACCTTTCAATTATCCTGGAACTTGTTTAAATCTTAGATTTTCAACATTCTGCCAGTGTTTTATTTGTTGGCTATCTCCCAGTGTGGTCTAGTACTTAACGTGCCCATTCCTCGAGCAGCTTCCCTATAGTTTATTGTGTCCGACCATGTAGGAATGTGGTCTACTGAATAACTGACAGCGTGATTGCTGCCCCGAACGCACAATCATTACAACTGCGGTCGGTTGTGTATGTGTTCACTTCATACCTTCCAACAAATTCATGGAAAGTCACCTACGTGTATAGTACGCACTCGACGTTCATCCTCAATCCTCAACCAATCAATGAACCAACGTTGGCGCGGTCGTCGATATCGATAATCAGGAACATGGATCACGGATCACGGCCCACGGGCCTAAATCAATTTTATACTTGAATTACATATTGAATTTCGAATCGATTGCTTCAGTTCGATTCCAGTACGAATATAATGTTCACGGATTATTTCGTTGAAATGCTAGATATCACATACATGCTGCGATAACTGACTAGGAATTATCTGCTTTGATGATATCGGCCACACGCTCGGCGATCATATATGCAGCAGCTTGGGGATGACCTGCGGGTGCGAAAGGCTGATTCATCCACAGTCAGATTAAATATCATCTCGTAAAACCACCTGAAGGTACACTCACCATGATCGACGCGTCGATAATCCTCAGTCCCACGACTCCTTTCACATGGAAATCGGGGTCGACAACACCCCATTCTGCTCCCTCAGGAGACATAGAGCAGCTACCAGTAGCATGGAAACTTATGCTGGTGGATGCTCGAATATAAGCATCCATTGTTGTTGTGCTAACGTTAGGATATTCATTGACGACAGCGGCAAGAAGTGGAGATACTGGCTCGGCGAGGAACTCTTGCCAGGCAGGAGTAGATACAAATGCCAGTGCACTAAGAACGGCTTGCCGCATAACTTGAATATCCTGCGGTGCACTGTAGAAGCTGTAATCAATCAAAGGAGGGCCCGATGGATTGATGGGGTCGAGGGTAATAGAGCCACCTAAAAATACCACGTATTTAAATGTCGTGCTGGAAAAGGATGCGCAGGACTTACGGGAGTAGGGGACAAGGTTGACAGAATCCAATATGAACTGTGCGTTTGCAAAATTAACTTCGGCATCAAAGGCATTCTTTAAAAGATCATTGGAAATTTTGCTGAAGAACCAGCGCGGACGAGCTTACCACAGTAGGTAACAATTCAATATGAGGAGAAGCGGGCCCAGGTGCTAGTTCGCCATATTGTTCAACTAGAGCCTCTACGTCGGGATCTGACGTGTTCATTCGGGTAAATCCCACAGTATTGCTGATGGCTAAAACCATACGTCCAGTACGTGTGTTATTCCATTGCGTGAGGGCTTGTTCGTATGCTGCCTCGGCCTCTACGGTAGTAACAGGGTTGGTAGTGTTCCATAAATTCGAGATCGCGGGCTGTTCAGTCAAGTTTTTTCCGACGCTAGGTAAGTTGTTGACGACAGGGATGTTCATGGCGGAAAGCTCCGTAGCATTTCCGATTCCAGAATTAAGAAGGATGTGAGGATCATTAAAAACACCGGCGGCAAGCAGAACCTCGACCCGTGCTGTGGCATTCATCAAGAGGCCTGCCGATAATCCGATATTCGTGAGCTAGACAATGTTACATTGTAAATATACTTACCATTGTTGGTGAAGGTGACAGTGTCGATACGACTCCCATTCGAGGCAATAACTCGTGCAACCAGACTGTTTAATGCAATGTCGAGATTTGTTCTATTGAGATATTTATCAAGGTAAGCTGTTGCAGCGCTACTCCGTGTCCCATTGCCTATTGTTGTCTGCGTCCACCCTAAGTCGTGATATCAGTGTTAAATTTCGTCACTGAATTTGAGTCACCATACCGAAGCCGAGAGGCTTTCCATTGTCATAGTCTTCAATGAACGGGAATTGCTCATCCAGCCTTCCCATGACGAGTTGGTCCAACGATTGACTGTATCCTCCAACCGTAACCTTTAATGGCCCCTGAGTTCCGTGTAAACTTGGGTCATACTGGCCAGAAGTATTATGATTGTCTGCCGGAGAAACAAAGCTTTCACTCTGGTGAGAAGGTAAGGATCAGGTATTGAACATTGAATGATCAGAAAAGCACCGACTTTTTCGAAATAACTTTGTAACTCGTCCCACAACCACCCTTGATCACCGGTGATATTGGCCCAACGGTCATAATCTGCTGACGACCCGCGAGTGTACCACATTCCATCTGTGAGTTTGATCAATAACAAGGCACTCAAAAGAAACAGAGAGTCGGACTTATTGAGCTCGATCCTCCAAGGACATGTCCTCGAGGTGCAGGAATCGTGTTATTCAGTAAATTGATTTGACTGGAAAGCACCAGACAATGTACACATGAGAGAAAGATTGCATTATTTTTTTTCGTCAAACATACGGCACCGACGTGTAATTCCAGTTATAAACCGTCCCGGGTCCCGTGAAGCTTTGTAGGCCTGGTACTTCCAGGTAATATGCCCCTTGGTGACTGGTTTAAAGTGAATGAGAGATGGACGAATCATTGAAGGAATGAAAGCACATACGATCCACCTGCTTCAAGTAGCAGAACTGACGTGTTACTGTTTTCTGTCAGACGACTTGCTACTACGCTCCCTGTGAGTCCACCTAAATTTGGCCATTGTAAGAACTTGAACATGTAGTTTGGAAGGCGTCAAATGTAAGCCTGACCTCCGACAATAACATAGTCGTAGTTATTCAGAGAAGGAATGATACTTGGATCCTCATAAATCCGCCCATTGCATAATGAGGCCGACGCGGTCAAAATGCCCAGTAACACGAATACAGGCGACATGAAGGCTGAAGCAGTGAAGGCAATCCAAAGCACACAAAGTATAAGTACTGTGCTTGTCGAACAATTGCAACGGATGGGACACCGCCATCATTCGGGTCAAGACTGCAGTAACGCTGTTACGGCCGCCCATTCGGTACTGTCCATTGCGACGATGGGTCCGACGACGCCCAGTGTGACTGCATGCAAAATGTTTTGAATTATTGACGCTCACTGAAATCTCGTGCTCACATTGACTTTTGCGGCCGTAACGGCCGTAGTCAATACCTTGTCAATGACGGTCATATAATCCCTTCTCTATTCGGCATCGGCATCTTTGTCGTCTAAACGTAACTTCGTTTCTAATCGATCGCAATGAGGAAGTCCTCGAAGCGAGCCTCATATATCGGGAGGTCAAGAGTATCTTCTTTTGCGTTCTCCCATATTCCATACCAATGTCTTTTCCTCTTCGCAAAATCGGTGACACAAAGGTTTCTGCCATTGGCTTTGGGGCCATGGGTCTTTCTGGATTCTACGGTGAAGCGGTAACCTCTGACGAGGAAAGGTTCAAGGTCTCAGTTGTCCCAATATGTGAGAGGTTCTAAAGCTAATCTTTATCCAAGGTTCTCGACGCAGCTTTTGAAAAAGGATGCACCCTCTGGGACACAGCGGACATCTATAATGTTTGTGATTCAAAAAATCGGTCCCATCGTCTGACCAGATGTCCGAATTTCATGTGCTATAGGATAACGAAGCGCTTATTGGAAAGTGGTTGAAACGTACCGGTAATCGCGATAAGGTCTTCATCGCGACGAAAGTCGGCTACTACCACAAGCCCGAAGTTCGTCTCGTCAACGGGGACGCCGATTATATTGTTGAGGCTGCAAATAAGTCTTTGAAAGCACTTGATATATCCACTATAGACTTATTATACCTTCACGTACGTTTGTTTCTTACTAGGAAGAAACTATTCATTTCATGTGACTGACCGTTCTACTCGAATAGCGTGCAGATGTGACTGTACCCATTGAAGTATGACCATCTTTAACTGTACATAGCCCCGAAACTGACAGATTTGTAGGTTACAGTGGGTGCGATGGCGCAACTCGTCAAGTGCGTGTTTTTAGTAATTTGCCTACCCAGACTCAGGCTCTAATCTACAATGGGCTTTCAGGGAAGGCAAAGTCAAGTACATTGGGCTCTCAGAAGTTTCAGTCGCCACAATCCGAAGAGCACATGCGGTGCATCCCATTTCTGCCGTTCAAGTGGAATATTCTCCATTCAACTTGGAGATCGAAGATGAAAAGATCGGTGTTCTTAAAGTCTGCAGGGAACTCGGTATCACTATCGTCGCATACTCCCCTCTAGGACGTGGCATTCTGACGGGCCAGGTGGTAGGTACCAGATATTCTCTCCGCGCTCCTCGCAACTGATACTTTTCTCATTTCCTTTCAGAAATCCGCTGCCGACTTTCCAGAAGGAGACTTCCGCAAAATCTTCCCCAAATATAGCCAGGAAAATTTCCCAAACATCTTGAAACTTGCTGACGGACTGAAGGAGATTGGAAAGAAGCACGGTGCCACTGGGGGTCAAGTTGCATTGGCTTGGCTTTTGGCACAGGGTGACGATATCATCCCGATTCCGGGCACAAAGAAGGTTCGAGAAATCCCGTTTATTTTCGCCAGCTCAAATGGAAGAGGTGTTTTCGCTTAGGTCAAATATCTCGAAGAAAACCTCGGGGCTGTAAACGTCAAGCTTTCGGACGAAGATCTCAAACTCGTACGCGAATACATCGAGAAATCGGACGCTACCAAGGGAGCTAGATACCCAGAATGGGGTATGCACCTTGCGTATGCCGATACTCCGGAGCTTCGTGAGTACTATCTTCTATAGTAGCAGTATCCATTAAATGTTTTATAGCCAAATGATTATCTGCAGAGACGACCATCTCCACTGGTCAAACTCCTGCAGCAGACAACGCAAATGACACGGAAATGAGACCAAAGAAGAATCTTCGTCAAATTTTTTGCAATTGTACAATAGCATGATAACATGAACCTTGTTTGTATAGTCGCTAGTCACTGATTCATTCAAAATTTTCTGAAATACCCTCTAAACTTTGACTAGCAAATGCCCAAAACTGCTACTCAATTAAAACCACCTGTCGAAAGCGATGGAGGTAAAGCATCAGCTCCGTTTCCACAACCTAGGCTGTCATCGTCCGACAGAGTGAGCTCTATCACCACGTCTGTTTTAAACAAGTCCCACTCAAGATAGCAGTTTGATTTGTACTGCTCTCCGTTGATCATGACATTCTGATGGAAAGCTTTGCTCAAATGCAAACCCTACACAAAAAAACAGGATATAAAAATAGGCTCACCGCGATATAGACCGTGCCAACGCCATCCGCGGGATTACCGGCCCAATTGTTAGCTTTGATGGTTGTGGTAGTGTTGAAAAGAGGGTTCGAAAACGATATTGAGGGGAAGAACGGGGAAGAAAGTAGATACTGGGTTGTTGCCGGAACGGGATACAACCCTGCTAAAAGGAACACCGCGTAGCTTCCCATTGCACCTATTTGAACATAAACATACTACAAATGATGAAAGAGATAGAAATTAACCTGAATCATCGTTCCCTGGCAGCCCAGAAACACTAGTGTTGTAAGATTCGGATATGACTTGTCTAGTTTGTTTCGTAGTCAAGCCTGGACGATTAGCATAATGGTACATGAATGGAATTTGCTGGGATGGCTCGTCAGTGGGGTCGAAGTAGCTTTGGTTGAAGATGATGTTCAGCCTTTCAATAAAACTCTCATTCCCTCCTTGCAGCGTTATGAGTTGAGCAGTGTCGTGTGGAACAAACTAGGATGCGAAATTTCAACCTCGGGAAAGAGAAGTTTGCAACGATAAGGACAAACTTGGGAGTACTGAAAACATGCGAAGATCAGTGAGGCACAAGAAATATCGAAAAAATCACACTCACCACCATCGGAGAGGATTCATAGAAACCATCGTGGTTGTTGCCGTCTAAATAGCAAGTTGAATGTGTGGGATCGTTCACACTACAATGTCGAGGATCGGTATACGTATCGAAAGCTCCGGTACTGGATTTTTGCTATGGATGGTTCGTTCAATTTGGCAGCTATTCGAAATGACCACCGACAAACCTGCATCATACCGATCACACCAGGGAATCCCGGAAGAGTGACGTTTGGATTCCACATATTGAATGCACCATTCGATCTTTTCGCAAACTATGTGTGTGTGATAGTCGGTGACGATGTTGTCCCAACAAAGCTAACAAACCTTTGCAGCGTCGGCATCATTGCCAATCAACTTTGCTACCTGCGATATCGCGAAATCTCCGAACGCGTACTGTCAAAGGCCAAGAAGATGAAAACAAGCCAGTGTCGGTTGCTCTGATGTAACTTACCTCCAGCGTCCTCGAAACCTGTCTGGTATTGGTACCCCCAAAATCTGAATCAAACTCGTCCGGAACATAATCTGAAGTGGAATCGTCCATCGTTTAAGCGAAGGAAAAATCGGAATGAACTCACTGAGATTATCCCATGCAACAGCCTGACGACCTTGTAAATCCCAGTCTCCAGGCTCGTTTTGGGAATCCGTAAGAAGAGAAGAATACAAGTCCGAAATGGAAATGTTCAGAGCGGCGGCATGGTCATTATATCTGGAAGACCAATTAGATCTAGGCTCGGACAGGTTAAGAAAGCGGGAGACATACTTAACGAAGAATTCTCCAAGAATGGGATCCGCGTCTACAAGACATGAACAAGCGTTGGGTAAATAATGACTGTTCTAGTTGACGCCGCTTACTACTTCCCCCTTGCACCCACTGCTGAATCGTGGCGCCACGACATTCCGGAAGCCAACCTATGATGCTTTAGCTCGAAAGATTAACTACCAGTAAAATGCCGACCTTCAAACCTCCAAATATCTATCATTGCTCTGGTAATAAGAGCAAACCTTTCCGGATCATGGAGAGAGAACAAGGGATACAAGGTGCGGAAAGTGTCCCAATTACAGTAGTAGGAATCATAGTAAGGCTCTGATGATTGCCATCTCGGATTCTCTCCTGAATCTATGGGCAAAATAGTGAGCGAGAGTAGAATCTATTAAATATTGCGTTTGCGTACAATCAGCTGGTACGATATGCGTCCTATATAACTACAAAAATCTGTTCAGCACAAGGGTAAGAACAAGACGTCAGATTGTGATTTTACGTACTGATGAATAGAATAGTTGAATTTTCTCTTCTTCAACACCAGCGGGATCTACTTGAACTCTGCCCAGGAGTTCATTCCATTGCGCCAATGCATCAGAGTGTACACGCTCAAAGTCCCAGTCCGAAATTTCTTCCTCCGCGTTCGAGCATGCCTGTGCACTGGATATAAAGGAAACACCAACGCGAACCAGAATTGAGGTTGTTCCATTCGTTGCAGGCTGGAATGTTAGTAGGGCTCCAGAAGAGCCACTGTAGATACCACTCAAATTCGTTTTGTTCTGTGTCACTGTATTGAATGACCATGAACCGTATTCGGACGGGCTGCCGATTTCGTAGTTTTCTCCCTTAAAATCTACACAGGTAAAAAGGTGGTAAGCTCCAGGTCCAAAGCTACCCTCGAACCAAGCGTCGCCTGTTACACGAGCGGTGGTAGGATCGATGAGCAATGTGACATCATAACCGCTTTGCAGACCATCGTCTGTCAGATCCACGACTATCCGCGGCTCGGCGGAGCTGGACGGGAATGTATACCGATGCAGAGCTGTGCGTCGTGTAGTTGTGAGCTCCGCACGGATGTCAGTAGACAGATTGGAAGCAAAGTATCCAGGTGAAGCGGCATCATCGGGGGAACCTCCAGAAGATATGAATACTCCGCGTTGAATGGCGATGTTTGTGTGACCCCACTTACCATCTGATAATAATTTCCTCGGAACGGCTCTACTGGTAGGAGAAGTGGGACATTCGGTAAAGGAAGGGCAGGATGCAAATGGCCAGATCTTGAAATTAGAAAGGGACGCTGACTATCTCCAATGTTATGATTTCACTTAAGAAAAAACTTGGGTCAGAACGTACACCACCTGTTCCAGAATCATGCAACTGCGAAAAGCCGATGGCGTCGTACTGGGGATCTGCGTCATATCCCGCTTGCTAAGGTTGGGGATGAGTTTGTCGGCCATTGAGCTTTGATAAGTAACATACGTTTCCTGGAGAGTTAGTATCTAATCCTGCCTTGACCATGCCGTGAGGAAGAGTCGCACCTGTACATAACGCAGCACATCAGTACCGCATCTAGATATGTACTTATGGTCAAGTTCATACCAGGGAAGACATGTCCTCCATTTGTTGTGCCAATGAAAGGCAACACATAATCGGCAGGATTGGGTATAAGTGGATCTGCGGTACACAAAAGAACAGTCGAAGACAGCAGAGCAAGAACACCCGAAAGCTGCATCTCCTGAGATCGTCGCCTACAAGGATGTAATTAAGATAATCAGCAAAGTCAGAAACGTTCATAACTTGCGAGGTTCACTTTGATCGATATTCGGATGCTTGAAGGGGGGATGCAAAGCGTTCAGGGCATTTATAACCGTACCGTGTAGAGCTGCACACATTCAGAAGCAAAGTATGGTGAAATAATGGGGAATCTCGAAGGCTTAGCCGATTATGGACCGCTTCCTACAGGAAGACAACTCCTTTCAGGTTTATGAATGAGTAAATCAAGGCCCAAATTTAAGGCAAGACCGCCTCGAATACTGGTCTTGGCAGTCAACGTGACTGATAGCAGGGGATTGTAAGGGCATTCCGGAAGTTCCATGAATACAGCAAGTAATCCTGAGGCAAGGAACAAGCAATGACAAGCATGGCTTCGTGCCTTGCCAGCGCGGTCCTCATTATACTTCAAGGACACTGGACAGACTGCACATGAATAATCGGTGTAATTTTTCCGAACGTATTCAAGGAATCAGTCCCGATATTCAACTTAGGAGAAACGCTAAGCCATGAACTTGTCAATCATATGAATGATGTACAAACGTAGGATAGACATACTGGCAAAGCCAGTCGGGTGGTAGTGCACATTCCGGTTCTCTTGGAAAGTCCCAATTTCAAAAGAGGTAGTCGACTGAAGAGTCATTCCGTCATGAGCGCGCAGACAATATATCGGAAGGTTGAATGTATAGTAGAATAGGTTTTGAACCTTCAGATTTAACAAATATACTGTAATAGACTCGAGATACAGGGATATTCATGATCATCTAATGACTATGGTGGAGTCAATATCATTAGCCTCGATACGCAATAGCACTCACAGTGGCAAAAATGATTGAAGAAGAATGTTGCGGCGACAGACGGATGAACCAAATAATCTAGAATACCCAATTGAGATGACCCAAAGCCATTTGAGGGCGCTGAGCCAGATTTGACGACAACTCGCCCAATGCCCATGGCATAAAGAAAAAGTGGAAGACCAAAGTTCAGAGCGAGGATTGCGTTAAGACGTGGATGGTTCAAATGAGAGGACAAGGAACGCTAAAACGGTCCGAGTCAAAGCTGATTATCTCATTCCTCCTCGAGCTCAGCTCGGTTATGATCCTACCCGGCCGGATCCGAGTCCGAACTAGAGTCCTAAATCAACAGCTCTGATTGCACCATCTCCCATCTATCATGACTGCAGCTACTGCGGCTTCTACCTCTACAGCCACCTCTAACGAAACAGTGCGAAACGGGTCCTGCCTATGTGGCGCAGTACGTTTTACAATCAAAGGAGACCCATTCCACTACCTCGTCTGTCATTGTAAAAACTGTCAAAAAGCGAGCGGGTCTGCATTCATGACGAATGTCTGGTTCAAGAATGAGGTGTGTGTTATTCCTCTTCAACATAACGTTGTTTCTTATTCATCTCGTTAGGCTTTCACGCTGAATGCGGGCCAGGACGCGCTCAAGTTCTTCCAAGACACTGATACTAATACTGGCAAGCCTCTAAGCAGATATTTTTGCTCCAATTGCGGCTCGAATGTATTTTTCCGCATGTCTCCGGACCTTCCGAGGAGTGACATTTACATCGTGCAAGGTCCGGCAATTGAAGGGAGTGAAATCTGGGGTGAGCCCATTCCAATTAGATTGGCGGTACAAATGCAAACAAAGTGATTTTCCTCATTTCTCAGCTCCACGTAAAGAGTCGTTCTTGGCCAACAAACTGCCTTGGGTCAAACACCTTGAGACGAAACCGAAAGAGAAGAAAAGTAAACTGTAGATAGTATTGATTTGCATGGTATTCTGCATGGTTACCTGTTAAGAGAGAACCTGGATTCCGTTCGACACATACACTGTAATATACACATCTCATTTCGGATTGAGACGCGACGAGAAGCTGTCGGTACATAAACTGCTTGTAAAAGCGACTGTTGCTCTTTAAACGCCAGTAAACTCTGCGAGGTATTCTAATTAAGGAGGAGAGTTAGCATGGTCAGGAGAACGGTACCAGAAAAAAACCCACCCCGTGTAATTTCAAAAGCAGCAAATGTACTCGCAGCAGCAGGTATACTACGGTATGTCCAGGTCAGAAATTATAAAAGATATGAAAATGAAAAGGGCCTACCTTCGTATTACTGGAGAATGACGTCGACATGGTCAATTCCAACAGGAGTATACAAAGTTTCAACTCGGTGACTTACAAGAAGGCGTCAATCCACTGAAAAGTCCTTTTCTAGATATCAGACGAACAGGTTGTGTCAGATTGCCAGTAGTAACAAATCAAGATGAGTGTACTTACAATCCGGATTCCGCTAAGACGGTCTTGGCTTCATGAGCGATATACTGCACCGGAGTGCCTATGGGCGGCGTTTGTCGAAGCTGGACGCGAGATTTTATGACATCTGATGAGGGAGAGAGCAGGAATCAATAAAGAGTAATCCCGGTACAGCAGACCGCCAAGCGATGCGCACCTAATGGATAGCAAGATAACCAATACGCGATCTACTTCAAGTTCAACCATTGTGTTGCTCTCAAAATCACCCAATGCAACTCACCCCGCCAGTGGACCCACTAGCCAACAACGCCCAGACAGGTAATTCGGAGCCGTATATTGATGCGAATTTGCGCTTGGAAAACTCGTATGCTAGAGAGGCGATGAGTCGCGCTCAATCCATATCCGAATTCGAGTGTGCTACGTACCAGTGTAGAATCTGTTGGATAGTCAAGAGAGGTAAAGTGGAGGTAGAAAGAACCATACCCTGCATAAGCTGGTATTTCTCGAGCCATAGTCACCTAATGATAAAGGAGCCGAGTGAGCTTTTTGAGTACCATGTTTAGAGTGGAGACTCGCCCAATAGCCACGCATAACTCCTTTTCTAAATCCCCACTGACTCCACATTTCCCTAGCTACTGCACTCAACCGTTTATCTTGCGCACCACCGTACTGTCCCTGCATACGGACCTTGAACATTTCCACTGGAACAGAAGGTAGATATGAGGAAAACGATAGCATTCCAAAGTGTATGCGTACCCGGACTAGCAAGAATAGTATTCGCTGCTCCGGCCATGGCGCCAGCCAGAGAAGTTTCTGGTAGCGATAGCTGTGGATAGGGTGATACGATCCTTTTTGAAACGCCGTAAGCCGCGAAGAGTAACGAGTTGACGCCTGCTATACCGAGAAGGGGACTGGCCATTCCTGCGATATCACGACGTGTTACGGGACTCCAGCGTAGTTTGAGTACGTCGATTTACCTTTATATAACGCGAAGAATCCTTCCTTTCTAACGGTTTGAGCTATTATATCCATTGGTCCTTTCTAAAACAAGTAAGCAGGATATCTTAGAGATACCTGATGTCGATATTGCTCACAAACATGCCTTCTGAATTGAGGGTCAGAGCCAAATGGTATTAAATTAAATTTGAGGAAACTACTTACTAGGAGCGATCTGTGCTCGAGTCTTGACTGTATCCAAAGGATGCCCCACGAGAACCTGAGCTGCTCCTCCGACGCTACCAGCAATCAACTCATTCAGTGTCGCCTTCCAACTCGATTTCGTGGCCATCCTGGATATAAGGGAAAAGAAACGACGTGAATTGAGCCATCAGAAACCAAGTAACAGACGCGAGAATGACGCGAAATCATCTTGACTCAGAGAACGTGATCATCCTGGTCCGTGCGCAGCTGAGAAACTATATAAACCAGGTCAAATTTTCTGAGCAACTCATACTTACCTTGATGGCACAAGCCCCTTCATGTACCCGGGTTTGTGGGCCGTGGAGACACTTCATAGCACGGCGACCTTGTCCATACAAAGGGTTTCTGCGGCTTGTATAGGCTCAGGCTTATGCACCGTCTCAATATTTTCCTGTCCTGCATCGGCCACTCTGGCTGGGCAGGCTCTTTTTTTTTTGGCCTCTCGGCAGCTCTAACCCTAACCATAACAATGCCTAAAATGTATAATCGCTATCATTATCAGTCTACTATCATTTGTTCTGGACAAAGTTCGAACATTCCAGCCTACTCAACTTTAACGCTGTTCATCTTTTAGTGTGCTGTCAACGCTGGTAATGCGCCCCCGAAACGGTTCAGCCGCTTTGTTGCCTGAAGACATTGGCAGGGCTTTAGTGTATACAGTATGTTCAGTTCGTGCATTCATGTCCGCCATTAGTGCTAGCTAGCACCGAACAACTTAAGCATGTCATTACCCGTATGCAGAGTATTGATCATGTATGTCTGATTTAGCAAGCCATCTCAGCCTCAAGTTGATCTTGTACGTGGATTCAAGTCACTTTATCAAGCTCATCACAAATTTTCCCGGCATTTTCCACAACTTTTCTCAAAATGCAATGTCGGAGATCTATGTAATAAGGAATAAGAACCGTACTGTAGGTAAGGCCTCAATGAGAATGAGTCAGGATATGGGTTGAAGATTTGAACAACGACTCGGAGGGACTTGGGGCTGAATGATCCTTCATGTATCTCTACATACCTCATTCCCATCAAGCTAATATATATCTCCAACCCCAGGCTTCATCATAGTACATTTCTTGTCACTTAGTATTTTGGAAATTGATTACATCCATTTGTTTGTTCTGCCATTCCACATGAGATAGCTTTGAATGGAGTTACTCCTGGACCGCATATCTGTCAATCGGATGAATGTGGGGCAGATCCTACCATACACTTGTGGTCATCTTGGAATCGGAGTTTGAGGTTCATGCGCGAACAATGTCATAGCTCTAGAGTGTTGATGCGTTGAATATTTGGGACCTAAGAATAAATGGAAATACGAGAAGACGAAGCTAGCTAATCCTTCATCATAGATCATGTAGAAAAGTATGTATCTCGGCTATACCTGGCTACTCCTTATGTCCTTTTTTATGGAGCGGTTAGTACCATCACTCAGATACACATCGTCGCCCCCTCTGGCCGTTTATATGCAAGGGCCTGCCGAGCTATGAACTGGAAGTCTGGAAGATAGTAGAACTCAATCACCACAGTGATATCGTCGTCTGAGGCCGTACTGTGCCGCGCATTTCAGTTCAAAAAGTTTCGAGGACCTCGGTCCCAGATACATCCTCATTTGTACTGCTTGGATCGATTGAAGAGTGCCAACCGTGATTTATGTTCATGATCCCCAATTAATCACAATGGGAATAATAATTGATTTGAGACGGAGAAGAGAAATATTCAAAGTTCAAATGTCCCGCCGCAAAGATGCATTGAGGGGAAAATATCAACAAAGATAGTGGGCCGCCTAGGCTCACTGCTAATCCTGGGTATCACGGTCCATTCAAGTACAGATACAGTGGAAAAATCCAAGCAGGTAGAGCCTTTCATCCACGCGGTAATGGGTCATTGAGAGTGGAACCCACCTACCACCGCCGGTGTTACAATACAGTTTACCCATACTTTGGCTGAAGTTGAATGTCGCGACCAGATTCATGAATCCGTACTCCATTTGCTTGAAATGACTCGGACGTTCAACACTCCCACCTGTTGCAGCGTTCAGTTGAAGGTTATACCACACGTGCCCAACAAGGCGAAATATTAAAATGCGTGTAAATTGGAGTCTTGCGAAACGGTTGCCCATGCAGCGTTGCATACTTCGAGACCTGGTCCATCATATTTAAGGCTGAGGTATTTCCTTTTGATTCCCATGAACCTAAGGATCGCTGTCTCACATTCTAAAAAAAACACATACACAACGATCAAAAGAACACAAAAAAGGTGAAATCGACATCCATTGAAGGAACTAATTTGGAAAACCTCGAAACGAGTTGCGGAATCAGTCCACGGTGAACTATTTATGTTGCCACCGATGTGATGAGAAAATTCTGGGTCCTGCCATCTTGTTTAACATGTATTGAAGTAGCCCCACATTACAGACACCGGGCTAGTGTGAGTTCAATGCGGGGCAGAAGTAGGTTATGACTTGCGAATAAGCCCATAGATGACATGTTCATAAGAGCAAACTTACTCGTTAAGGTATTTTTGAACATAGATTGAATTACCGAGAGGCTCAGTCGCTGAGGCAATAGGACGATACTACAAGCTTCAATCAGTGTGCCGGTTTGCGGTTACCTGGGACGGGAAAGCCAGTAACGAGGTAACGTACCAGCAACATACAAACGCTGAAAATTTTGCAGCACTTCCTGAAGGAAAAAGATTTTTTGACAGATCCTCTATTATGGTTTAAAGGAATTAGGTATGAGCGCTTCCTGGTAAGTACAGACCGAAATAGAAAGCGCCACGTATGAACGGGTATTGTTGAGCATGATAAAAAGGGTTGAAGCTATTCATCCATCTCGCTTTATACCAGAAGTTTGAATAAGATATAGCCTATATGGCCGAGTGCACCGTGGAGGAATAGCGTTCTAAGTTCAGGCCGTGGATGCCTCTCCTCAAAAGCGTTAGAAGAGATTTGCGTCGCCGGAAGTTAGGTAAGTCCTAAATTCTGAGACTATCATATATACCACTCTCACGACATATTCATAGTTCCGCAGTGTTGACGGCCATATAGACTGGTATTCACCTACGACGATGATGTCGGGGACCGACTATCCAATGAAAGCAATAAAACTGTGTCGTAAACAATAGGAAGATCTTAGCAAGAGTTCGGAAAGTGCAAGAATATAGATGGTGTCGATTTTTTTTTTGAGTGACTTCAATGAGCTTCAATGCTGGATTGAGATAAGGCGGATTAACCCCCTTTTCTAGGACGATTGAAGGTATACACGGCTTCGGGATCGATAAATGCTAGGCACTGTAGAAGGTGGACTATTCTCTTGGAAAACTGGCCAACGTACGATCTAAGGTGACGCATTCGGGGGCGTCGTGACATGAAGCCATTCCAATTGGTGGACTCTGCTTTGTAGTTGCCTGTTATCGACTCGAGCCAATCATGGGTTCGTGGCCATATGGTATGGGCGACGTTAGGAAAGCAAATAAATCAAACATGTTGCAAGGATACGGGATGAGCATTGCCAGGCGACCCGCGACTCGGAATATAAATGTATTGATGGCAGATGATTGCGAGGTGGAAGTGAACCTTGGGTGCCTTGAGGCGTTGGAGCATTGGAAATGACAAAAAGACCACCAGGGGCTCCGGGTACTAACGGCGCAGTGCATCCAAGGAAAACGACCTGTATCCGACACAATCGTCCTTTTAATCGATAGCCAGAGCGAAGATTGTGAGATAAAGCAGTCAATCAGATGTATTCCGGCATCCGCCTTGTATAGTTCACCGACAAGTGTGCGTCCAGTGAACACCAAAAGAAGTAGTGTCCATTCGACTTTAGGCCATCCGAAATTTGATTTCTCTTCGCGAAAGCATACAGCTGTCAGTTCTCAAAGCATAGGATGATAGCAAGGAAAAACAGTACCCAACCACCCATCCATGATCGCACTTTGGCATGGTGATCACAATCATGATCCCCTATTTAAGTCGTGATTTACGTGAAATCCTCAAGGTAAATGCCCCAGGAAATTAAAAAGCAAGGTGAGGTTGTTGCAGAAAAAGGTGTTGTGTAATTAGCCGGACTGAAAGAAGGTTTCTTTCAATTTGTATGGATGCCCAATTCTTCTGAGAGCCAAATAAAGATAGAAGAAGGAAATTGAGGCTGGGTGAACGGAGACAAGGGTGTTTGAGCTGGCTATAGCAAGAGTTTTGCGGCGGAAACGGAGCATTCCGTGGCCTGGTGTGCTGTACATATCTGTACACAACGGCCACGTACAATGGAGTCCGTTCTGTACGCCCATGTTGTCGCACCTTTCTTACCTTCGTTTATTTCTCGTAAACTTACACGTCGAGGCGATACCTATAGTATTAGCTCCGGTTTCAGTAGACAATCTACCGAAACCTATCTTCCGGTACAGATCCTGTATAGCCGTAATATTATACTGACACAGAGAATGACTTGCTGTATATGTCGAAAACTGTTTGTGTTTCTTTGAAACTGCTGGAAATGAAGAGAGCAAAGAGTCAACTTGTCACGCCGAGGAATCCAAGGAAGAGAACGGGAAGGAAAGACCCGAGATAATGGGTTTCCCACGATCACTGCAAAAAGGCGGCGACTTTTCTTTGTTTCGAGAGTAAATCTCAAATCGGGTGCGCATATACAAAATGAGTCTTGTCAACGCAATACGCATACCCTATAAATACGGCTCACAGTTTATGAACATGACCCCGCCTTGTCCCGGTGAAGCTCAGCGGTTGAG
Source organism: Lentinula edodes (assembly GCF_021015755.1). NCBI lineage: Eukaryota > Fungi > Basidiomycota > Agaricomycetes > Agaricales > Omphalotaceae > Lentinula > Lentinula edodes. The sequence goes on from NW_025764327.1 coordinate 597,348, forward strand.
CTTTCAGCTTCTTCATCCACTACCACCATGGGTTTCTTTCGTTTCTTTGATTTGTCCCAGGTACGCCTCCTCGTAGTTGTCGCTTTGCCCTCTCGCTTAACGTTAGCATTGAAGCCTCAGCTCAACTCCGAATTTGATATTTCCTTTGATTTAACGATTCCACAAACGCCACTATCAAAACCTACTCTTTCTATCACTGAACAATGCAAGCCCTCACGAATTCCTCTTGAACTCATCATGATGATCATGGAGGCCGCGTACGACGAGGAAGACATTGAATCAAACAAAAGCTTGCTCAGGTCGCTGGCGCTTGTATGCAGAGATTGGTCATTGTCTGCTCAAATGCTACTCTTTCGTCACATCTCTCTCGATTCCGAATCACACTATCGCTCATTCGCATTCGCGACTGATAGGTCCTCAGAGCGAGGTCGCGTACTTGGGAATGCTGTTTACAGTATGCGTGCATCTTTGGATCCTAATCAACCTGGTCATCTTTCCCAGCTAAACTTCGCCGAGGCCGTTACCCGCTGCCAAAATCTGCACGAGTTGAGTATCGGCTTGTACGGATGTGTACCTCCTGGGGATGACGTCGTAGGTTCCCCCGATACCTTGCGTATGCGGCGACCTGCACCTTCATTTGACGAGGATGCCATCGCTCTTCTTAGAACCGGGCCAAGCATTACCACCCTTCGTTTCAGCAATTGGTCAGAGAACCGCCAGTCTATTACGCAGTTGCTCAGTGTATGGACCTCGTTGAAATCTCTCGTTATCAGTGGCACTCCGCCTGAGCTTCCTTCTCCAATATCTGCACCTTTTCCTTGTGCTCTTGGGAAACTCCGAATGAACTTCCAAACTTCGCCATCCGTCGATTTCTTGCGTTGGCTTTTACACAATTCCGGCGATACCCTCCGTGCTCTCGAATTCGAACGGGAACCTTCCACAGCCGTCCTTCACCATCTCATCCACTCACATCATCACACGCTTACCTCCCTTTCCCTGCCGTCCTGTTCTCGTGCCACAGCACGTGTATTGGACAAGTGCACGAGCCTGCGCAATATTTTTGTGGAAGATGCGATTTCTTTTCCTGTGGCGTTGAAGAAACTTTCGCCTCGTGTTGAGCACATAGGGTTTGGTTTGAACAAGGAGACCTCGATGCAGACTGTCTTAGAGGCGGTGAAAACAAATGAATTCCTCCAGTTTGTGACTGTCAACCTCCGGAATGGAGGTAAGGTTCATCGACAGCTACCTTCTCTCAAGATGACATGCGCTCTTCGTGGAATTCGTTTGAGAATCACTGATGACGTTCGAGTCTCCCGCGGCATCGTTGTACGTTAATTTCTATCCCTCATGGCCGTCCAAGCTTTGGCATTGACATCTGGACTTTTTCTCTCTAATCAGCGAGGCGAATACATGCCGTAGAGGATTGCACGATTCTTGAACACGCTCTTTTCCTATAACGATTTAGTCATGTCCGTCATGCATCCGCGACCTAGCCGCTAGAAAATTTCTACTGTATCATAATTCCCGCCACAACCAGTCATCGCCCCGTCTTCCAGAGAGGCTGTCGTTGATGACTTTTACAATCATGACATCGACACGTTTCTCACTGTTGTATCATACACATTGGACTTACCATCACTGTTTTCGAACTTTTGCCCTTTCCATCTCATTTCATATATCGACCCTCATCCATCCCCTGACTCTTCTAGTTTCATCTCAGCCTGTACAAATCTTGATTAAACTATCGCATTACTATTGCCTAAGTATTCATATACATTTCTCATTATTTATCCTAGTACCTCTTGCCGAGACATACCTATCTCCCATGGATTGTTCGACTTTCTATCCTCTATGTACATCCAGTTATTTTGTGACTTGATGAATAAACCAGCGTTGATCAATCATCAAATGTTGACAACGTTGAAGGCGAAGTCCGAAGCACGGCCAAATCCTAGCCAAAGATTTGCACTGCCCCAGTATTAAGCGCCCACCAACGATCTTGTTGCTTTCCTGTCATTTCCTGGTCAACTATGTCTTCCCTGTCGTCTGTCGTCTCGGATCTTGTTCGAGCATCTATGGGCTCCTCTGTTGCTCCAACAGTCACTGATGAAGAACTCGACAAACATGTTCGGGAGCTCTTGATTCGGGACGCGAAGAAAAGAGCTGAGCGTTATGGCCAGCAAGGCATTCGAGCCTATCTCGCCAGTGGGCTGTACGTCCTTTCGTTTCCATCACTTTCTGGACAAGCTTTAACGTCGGCATCATTCAGGTCAGATAGCAATGCCCCCAAAGCAAACAAACGATTTCTGTCTTCTGTCATTCGAAGTACAGATGAACATAACAAGACTATACTTAGAGCTCAGGCTCTTTCCGCGGAAGAAATAAAGCGAGAAAGGAGGGAACAGGAAATGAAAGAACGGCGTGCTCGGGCAGAAGAGGCGGTAAGGGCCGAAAAGCTAAGACGTTCAGGTTCCAGCGCAAGTCGTCGAAGGGCTGGTGATTCTGAAGCATGGGATAGGTGGGATGGAACTACCTCGGATAGAAAGAGGAAGAGACGGAACTGGGAAACATGGACTGGCGAGGAAGATGAAGAGGAACGCCACAGAAGCCGCAGGAGAACAAGCCATCGTTCTAGGTCCAGGTCGCTAAACAATAACAAGGAGAGCCATAGTCATCGACGTTCTTCCAGACGATCACGCTCACGCGATGATCGTGCAAGCTCGTCAAAAATACAAAAACGTCGCAGTCGGTCTCCTCGCAATTCACATCACAAGAGCAGTGGCGAGACCCATTCTTCTAGACGGAACAAAAAAGAAAGTTATCGCCGTGACTCCCGTTCTGTCAGCCCATCGTCCTCGCGTGAGTCTGACAGAGAGGATTATAGTCATCGCCAGAGCAAGCACAAAAAAGACACCAAGGATGAGAGCAAACCGAAAAGGCGGTACGCACTTTCATCTTCGGATGAAGAAGATGCACCTAGGAGACGGAGTCGTTCTCTTACAGTCCAATCTGATCTTGGCAGTGCTTATGCATACTCTTCTAGCAGCCGATACCACTCTCCCGAACCACCAGTCCCATCCTCTAGCAGCACCACCCTCAATCGTGAATCTGAGCTACGTAAAAAACTACAGTCGAAATATCCTGCACAAGATACATCCCACTCGCGCGAAGAAGAGCGGGTGAAGGAGGAGAGCGCTACAACTGGGTCATCTCAAAGGAATTCACGCAGTCGACATTCACGTTCGCCCGACCCTAAACCTAAGCGTCGAAAAGCCTCTCGCTCCTCTCGCTCATCGCAAATGTCTATTTCACGTTCTCCAACTCCAGGACCAGAACAACCTGGTCCTGCTCTCCCTTCCAAAATGGACAAGTACTTTGATGAGAGTTACGACCCTCGGCTAGACGTCGCCCCTCTATCAGCAGCGCCAAAAGTTCCGGCAACTGGCCTTATTGATTCTGCCGAGTTTGAAGGATGGGATACTATGCTTGATTTGATACGTATAAGGAGGGAAGACAAGGCTGAGAAGAAGAGATTAGAACGGATGGGGCTGAGCAAGGACGAAGTCAGAAAAACTATGTTTGGAGATCCCAATGCAGTAGGAACTGCCAGTGGCGGTAGTGTGAGCGACAGATGGGCTGGCGAGGGAGTTAGCGCAATGAACATTCAGTACAATAAACGGGGCTCAGTTCGTGAATGGGACATGGGCAAAGAAAGTTTCTAGACTTAGAGCTTAGATGCTTGACGCCGCGATACCATCCTACTATCGTACACTATTTATCGGGACTTTGCACTACCAAACCTGCTATTGCTAGCGGATCTGTCACTATAGATGTAATTTTGTACTTGAATTGCAGCCTAAGATTGAAAGTATGTGTAGTATTTTCAAGCATAATCTGAATCGTCGTAGGGAAATAATGTACAGTGGACTTTCAAGAATGTTCCACGATCCGGCGCACTACTAATGTTTCCTCGGCAGATAATTGATCCACTACGCTCGAGAAATGGTTTGTATTGCGAGCGGCGCATTCCCGAAGGAAAGATACGAGATGCCCCTGGATCGGTAGTTAGTACAGACGAAAGAATCTTAAACCCAAGCTAATCCATACCTGCATATCTATCTGTGAGATGGGATCACCTTTCAAGTCTTCATCATCACTATCATCTAGGATATCGTCATTATCGAAAGCCATCCCCTTGGGTCCAATGAGTTCGGACAGGAACTCGAATTCGCTATCCTTTGTGACGTCTCCGGCATCGGCCCAATTATCATCCTATGTAATAATGTATTATTTGACTGTGTGTTCAAGTATGGGGAGGTTGCTTACACCATCATCAGAATCTACATCGTCAGCAAAGTCTTGCGTGTTACCCATCGTAGCGGGCTCTCCCCCAGATTGGACCTCATGGAGTAGGATTTTGATGGCTTTGACAGGGAATGAGACAGAGGTGAATTCAATCGGAGCTATCAAAAAGAGAGAGAAATGCAACAGCAGTTAGTGAGATCCTGTCCAGTCGATAATCAAAAGTGAATAGCACTAAGCCGTGCGTACTGGTCCTAGTTCGTGAGCGTGTCATAATGACTAGCACAAAAACGAAGGAGATATGATTCAGATAACAGAATGCACGGAAAGAAACGTATCCCGGACGCTCACCATTTGTGGTTTCTGACTTGAGAATGATATCCCCCTTGACCATCAAAGCTTGTAAGCTAGGCCTTTCGGATGCAAAGAGGGCCGTCAATGCCATAGTACTACTACGTGATGGCCAGAACCCTTGAAAGGTCTCTGCATTTTCACACCATGTTTGAATGAGCACATCAAGCCCAGTACGGCCTTGGATGTTCATCTCTTCAAGCAATGCAAGTACCGTATCACGTTGGTTATTTATCAAGAATGCAAAAGGTACCACAAGACTCTGGACGACAGTAATTCTATCAACGCAGGGTCAATTTATAGCATAAGACGAGTAGTACTTACCTGCACAAATGTGGCAGTCTTTGCGGTCAACATACGTGTGACCATAGCGTGCAGAAGCTCCGGCAAGACGGGAAGGACCGACTCTCCAGCCCGGCGGAGAAGGTGTATGATGAGCTCTCCGATTGTCAGTCCCGCAGACTCGTCCTCAGCCTGTAAGATCCTGGCAACCAATCGTAAAACATGCTCAAGTCCACTCTGGCCCGATGCATCTCTCCACGCTAACAATTGACCACAGTCCTTGCGGACAATCAAAGTCAAGCAAGTGATACCGTTCTACAAACAGTTGATCAGTAAATAGCATGTATTGTTCAAGCTACAAACCTGGAGCACATCTCTATCCTCGACATCACTCAAACATTTGAAGAGACTCGGTGCCAAATGGGGGAAAAAACCTTCACCCAAGCCGTTGGTTGAAGCTTTGACCAAGCTGCTGACAAGTTCAATAGCCGAACCAGCAACATAAGATTGGTCGGCGGTCGCCACGGAAATTGAATTACACAGAAGCGGTAAAGCCTGTTTGACTACAGTTGCGTAAATGCCTGGAACATCCGACGCTGCAAGGGAGTTTATGATGTCTGGGAAAATGGACAGGAAAATAGGATCTGCATAAAGAGGGGCACTATGAAACTTAGATCAAGTCCCTCAATGTAGAACCGTACCTTTGTTGTTTTTCGTCCAGACATCAATGACTGCAACCACGAGCGAGTTAGCCAGCTCTTGTGTCATCCATTTGCCTTTGTCGACCTCGAGCACGACGGATAGAGTCTCCAAAACGAGTGATAATGTGTCCTCAGAAGTGACTGCAAGAAAAGGTCCAAGGTCTTTAGCTATTCGTGGAATGAACGGCGAAAGGGCATTGTCATCTGAGCCGACACAGAAACTGAGAAAAGGAGACTGTTAATATATATGATCCGGAGCAAGGTGCGCATGCGCATACTTTTGAACAGCTTTCACAGCGGACACCTTGATAGGAATACTGGCATCATTTGCCTCGATCACATGTATTGCGGCGTCAAGATATTGGCCCGCGAGTTGCACCGGAAGTAATTTGGCGTACTGGCTTGCGAATACAAATCCTCTTCCCTGCAGGAAAGGGAATTCTATAATCGCAGTGAGTAATTTTTTGTGACCATTTAGCAACAATTAGCTCACTAGATTGACCAAGAATTGTAGGGATCACATTGGTGAGTAACGATTCGATATCAATGGGTCTATTTCGACCAGATTCCTGTTCATCATCAATGCATTCTTGAATGGTCTCGGCTTGTGAACCAACAGCAGTCAAAGCAGCCTCTAGGGGCCTCCACCTAGATTCCATGAGTTTTTCCGGCGGTATAAGTCGAAACACAGTGAAGAACAAACCAATCTTTTTTTCCGGAGGTGCGAGTCTGGTCAGAGGTAAGAACAACTTTCTGGATAACATTGTGGCAAGTTGCCGTCGTCTGGGCAGGGGTTCTGTCAAGCAGGCACTAAAGTAACAAGCTGTGTCATCCGGCAATTTCTCAAGAGAAACGACCTACTGTGAGCAAATCTAATCCTGCAACACGGACACTATAAGGCGCCAAGTCGTCGTCTTCTTGAGCGACAAAAGCGTTCGCGTTGTTCGCCCAGTTTTCTTCCTAAACGCAACTTAGAACGGAGCATACTGATAGTTATTATGTGGAATCATACGTCATCGTCAGTCATTTGAATATAGCTGAAGATTGCGGAGATTAAAGAAACAGCATTGTCGCCAGTAAACCATTCCTTAACTCTACCAGCACGAACAACAGAGCTTACGAAGTCCATGATAGAAGTGATGAGTTGAGGGAGCTCGATAGTCTCATCCTCAGAAGAGGAAGGCACACTCTCAGTCGAAGCTAAATAATATCGGTCAAATGTTGTGTATAGAGTGTTGAGATGAACGAGAGAGGCGGGCACGAGTTCCGGTAGGTAAGGAGCAATAGACCGAGGGAACGAAGTGTGAATAGTGTCTAGAGCCTAAAAATCAAATCAGGTGCGAGGATAATCATAAACAAACAGCAGTTCTACACACTTTGAAAATCTGTATCCTGACTGCCAGGCCTTCCCAGTTACTGCCTTCAGCAACGTCTTTCGAGGGATCCATATTGAGTAAGACTTTGAAAGCTTCCAGCCAAACAGGGAGAACAGTGGATATGGCTTCCTTAACCGGCTGAGGATGTTGTTCTTTGACCATAAACAGTGAAATCACGCATTGTCGGAAGACAGATACCGTTCTTGAGCGAGTAAGAGGTGTCTGTGTCTGAGAGCTACATTAGTTTGATGGTTTTTCTCGTGTACAGCCGCAGTACCTCGGTGGATCCAAGAATGGATAGAAGGACAGGTAGGAGGTCACGAAGGACAGGGAGAATCTGATCCTCCGTTAAATCGGACTTGATGAATTCGGTAAAAACTTGCATAGCTCCATGCACTGATTCCGGAGAGTTGGAAGAAAGGAGACTGATGAGCGATGTGAGGAGATCTGGATACTCGTCCGGCCAGTCGCAGTTCGCGATAGAGGAAAGGGTATGCGCCTGATATCTCATGAGTAAAAAGAAAGCAGATCTTGATTGTATAAACTCACAGAGAGAGATCGTATCTTTCGAGCGGGGTCTGACAATCCATGGAAAACTGCTTGTCGGATTTGATTCTTGATCTTCATGAGACGCGATATGAGCTGAGAGGCATATACACGAGAAGCAGAGATACCTCTGTTGAAGGCGCAGATCCTTTGAATGATTGAAAGTAAGGCGACCATCGTTCTCGAACAAATTTTCGTAAGACAATGCTCGCAGAGTGCTAGGATAGATGAAGACATCAAGACGCGTCATCCGGGATATAGATGCTAGTAACTCATCTGCCGCAGGTTTATGTTTGCGTCCTGAGCGGATACAAGTTGCGATAAGGCGAGACCGGTCTCTATCACATGGACTATTAGTAGTGTAAAAGCGACGTCTGCTGTGAACAACTCACCTGGAATTGCCATAAACTCCGCTAGTTTCAGTTCTGCAGCCATTCTGACATTAGGATTTGTGTCTAAAGTGCCTGCGAGGCATTCGGCAACGTTTGAAGGGGAAGGCATCGCGAAGGCAGAAAAGAGAACGCGGAGGAACCAAATAAACAAAACGCGACAGTGCCGTGATGATATATTTGATTGGCTCAGAACGTGGGTAGCCTCCACTCTCTTTGCCCTCTTTTCCTTTCATCTGCACATCCAGATTCGACCCACATATCGCATACACCTTACCTGTTTATCAAGATGACGGCGGTTACTTGTTTCCCAATGAAGTCTCAGCCAGCTAAGAATCGGAAAGACCGCCCAGTTTCATTCAGCTTCATTTTCATGTAATACAGCATACAAGGAATTTATCAATACTGAACATTTCAAGTCTGCTCAGGGATAAACTCGAGCTCAAACTCAAACAGGTAGCAAGACATCGATGATCTCGCCTTTTACGACCCGAACTCGCCACGGGCCTCCTGTTCGAACAAGTCTCATTTGCATAACTATATTATGATAATTACTCCTTTTTTCTAAACATCAAATCTCTATGCTTCTATTCACAACTTTCCACATGAAGGATGTCTTTCTCCGTTGTGTGGGTTTTATCAGTTTAACGATCACAACAACTATGCAGATATGGACATTTTCAACAACCAAACCTTTAACCAACCCTGCATATTCCATCAACTCCTTCTGGCAATACACCGCACTCTTTGTACAAGTCGTTCTTCAACTCCAGTGGCTTTTGCGTACCCGCCCGCATCAGGACGTTGAATTGGTGAAGCAGGATGCAGGAGTACCATTAAAATCTTCAGCACCGACGATGGAGGTTTATCACCCGAATCAAGTCTGGATCCTCTCAAATTACATCCCGTATTATCTTTTCAATAACGCTTGCCTATGTGAGTTTTGCGCGCCATCTCGCTGATTTCGCTGAATCGCTCCATTCAGGTGTTTGGGCGATATCTTATCCCAATCATGTTTCATTGGCACAATTGTCCCTCTTTGCTGCAATTATTTTACAGCTCCGCGTTATTCTTTCCATGTTTGGTAATGCAAACCGAAGGCCGACCACTACAGCACCTGGTATGGCCATCTTAGTCTCGAAGATATCTTTGGGCATGTCTGTCATGTTGTTCTGGAGAACATGGAGTCTTGTCGATGTTGGTTCTCCATTTGTTATGCCCGACAAAATACTGATGTTGCGTCAAGTACCCTGCGATCTCGCCCACGTTTGAACAGCAGGTGCATTCTGGCATTGTACTTGTGCTTTTGGTACGTGCATCTAATACAACATGCGGAATATTCAAGTAAAGGTTTTATCATTAGACCACGGCTTCCGGTCCCGATCCTACTACCGGCTTAACTTGCATATACGTTCTACTTTCTCTTTACTTTGGCGACTACCAGAACCACGTTTGGCACAGCTTCTTCCTCGTCGAAATCGTCATTTTATCCGTTCTTCTCGTCATAGATTCTGTTATAAACAGATCAGTTTCAAATACGGACCCGCAAGTTATCCACAATCCTCAGTTGTTAGAAACAAATTTGCAAGTCCCTTTTCACGACACCGAAGAGCGTTTAACACTTTTTTCATTGCCTGAGACAGCCAATCCAAGTTCAGACGGAATTCCTCTGTTGCCGCTGCACACAGAACACATTACATTAGAGTCTGAACAGGGACATTTTTCTTCCCGCTCCTCTATTAGTTTGTAGCTTGATATTCGTTGTCCTGAAATACTGGAGTCTCTTTATGCTAATGTGGGCATGGGATTCAATTTGCATTTACCTATGTATACCATTTCTATCTCTTCCGGATGTTCTTGCATGTTTCTTACATGCACAATGTAAACTCGAATTTTCCATTGAAGTTTGCTTCGAAATCTTTACCCCCGTTATACTTGTCGCTCAATCGTAAAAGTAAGGGCATTTGGATTTATGTCAGTAGAAAGGTTCGAATTGATGGATATTACATCTCGTGTTGGAGTGGATGGCATAAATTATCTATTAAGTATGACTAGGAATGTCCAGATAGATTAAATAGTGTCCAAACAGTTTACTGGGAACCCTTGATGATATCCGACGCCCGCTCAGCCAAACAGTAAGTGGGTAGTTGAGTAGCACCCCCAGGAACGAAGGGCTTCAGAAAAAACAGTCAGTAAGGATAACCTGAAAACCTGTTGACTTACGTATACTGAGGCATCAACGACCCGTAAGCCATTCAACCCCTTAACACGCAGATCAGGATCGACAACGCCCCAGTCTGCGCCGTACGGAGACATTGAAGATGTAGCAACCAAGTGGGCACCGTTTTGAACGCCATTACGCATTAACTCATCCATGGCGGTGAAGTCCCCAGTTCCAACAGCTGAGATGACTTCGGCTAATCCATTTACAGGTGTTCCAAGGTAGCTTGTCCATGGTTCAGAAGAAAGAAAATTGAAACCAGTCAAGAGCGCCTGGCGCATCACCAAAACATCGTATTCTGAAGCAAAGTAATTGGGGTCGATCAATGGGGGCCCCAAGGGGTCTGAGGCATTCAGAGTTATACTTCCACCTAGAATATCGCGTGAATGCACCGCGCGAAAGTGAAGAAAGAAGGGCTTACGGGACAACGGGGACAAGACACCATATAGCATACTGAAGTATGTGCTGTTGGAAGTGCTGATATACCCGTCCTAGGATGAAAATGAGACCATGATCACATAGAAAATTCTCGAAGATAGCTTACGATGAACAACATCTCGAAATCGGCATCATTAGATCCAGCAACAGATTCGCTGTATTGTTGGTATATGCTTTGCACGGTTGGGTCTGAGTCGTTCATGCGCAACATTCCTGATAAATTGATAACTCCGTTCGCCATCCGTCCAGTCCTGGTCGCATTCCATTCAGAGAATGCTTCTGCCCGCGCGGTTTCGTTGTTGAGAAGCGGATCAAAGGTATCATTCGAGTTGACCTCCCAGCTAACATACATCACAGTCGTGTCTGACATGTTCTGTCCAACTGACGGAAGGTGGTGAATCGGTGTTATGTTCATAGACGACAAGGTGGCGTTATCACCGATTCCAGAACTCAAGAGGATATAAGGTGTGTTGATGGAACCCGCTGACATGATGACCTCCTGAGAAGCTTGAACTTCTAGGTTGGTTGCTTCGAAGATTCTTTATTAGTATATTTACAATGCTTAAATTAGATGGGTCTTACTGTTTCCTACGGCGTGGAACTCTACCGTGTCGATCTGGCTTCCGTTGGAAGCAAGAACGCGAGTAACGAAAGCGTTGACGACGACGTCAAGATTGGGGCGCGCAAGGTAATTATCGGCCAAGTAGGCGGTAGCAGCAGTGGTTCTGGTACCGTTGTGGATAGTGGAGACTTGCCATCCTACAATGGGGAAGACCACGAAGAGGATCATGTGTTAAACGTACAACCAAAAAATCCACCGGTCCCTTACCGAAACCTATTTCATTCCCAGAGTTTGAGTCTTGATTGTACGGAAAAGTGTCATTATTTAAAGTTTCAAGGACGAGAGAATCAAGGGTCTGAGAATATCCTGGCAAGCTAACGCCTAATGGTCCAGAAAATCCGTGGACTGACGGGTCGAACTGGCCAGTGATGTTGTGACCGTCAGAGGGTGGACCGAACGTTTCCAGCTACATAGAAATGTCAATTAAGAGACGGAAGTGCACGCCCTTGATATACGTTACCTTCTCGTAGTAAGTAAGCATACTCTCCCAAGCCCACCCAGAATCTCCACTCATATTGGCAAGTTTATCGAAGTCAGATGTTGCTGCACGATCATAAACCAACCCGTCTGAAAAATGTACATGAGTGCAAATAAGATATGGGAGGTATACAATGTTACGCACTGATAGCGCTTGATCCACCCAAGATATGACCTCGAGGGTAAGCGATACTCCGGTTGTTGGCCGACGATTGGCTAGTAAAAAGTATATTAATAAAGGAGCGCATAGAGAGTTCTTTGGGATACTAACGGCACTGTGGTATAGTTCCACTGGTAGGTCGAAGGAATTCCGAGCCAAAAATAAAACGGGACTTCAGTCTCGATTACTCCTTTGTGGCTACAGGAAAATCAGACAAGATATGACGCGCAGGGAAGACAAACACACAATGGCCCGGCTTCGAGAAGGAGCACAGAGACATTGCTATTCTCTGTGAGCTAAGAAAAAAAAAGTCGGGGTCGGCGCGTTGAAGATAACGATTCATGGAAAGTTTATCTTCCTACCCGATTGGCGACGACACTTCCAGCCACACCCCCTGGAACTTGATGTCAGACAACCAACGACCAACTGGAGATTGAGTGAACTGACCTCCGACGATGACATAGTCGTGCTTTGTACTAAGAGGGAGCGCGTCGAAGGTCGCATCGTAGACGACAGCGGCGCAAAGAGGCGCAAGAACCGTTAAAAAAGCTACAGAGGTCTTCTTCAACATGACTACAGCTAGACAGGGTTTCCCCTGGGCTGTTTATAAGGAATTTCCGGGCTTGATCTGCATGGCGATGTCGGTAGCGCAACATCTCTGTAACAGAACGGGAACCGAAGTTCAATATTCCAGGTTCATGAAACGGCGGCAAGCGCGTCTAGTGACCGTGTGATCTGCGGGATTGTGGCCAAAAATGGTTTTCTCTCCACCTTCTATGTTCACCTCTACGTCCGGATACTTCGCTTCTTATTTTACGCTCCGCATTCGTGCTTGACGCCTTGAGCCGACTGACTCAGAGATGTCCAGTCGTCTACAGCCTTCGCTTGTGCTTGTTTCTGCAATGTTATTTATCTCTGCGGCCGGACGGCCGTAACGCCCTGCGGCAATGACCCATTTAACTTTGACGGTCGTACTACCTCCTATGTACATGTTTGGAAATCTATAAACATGCAAGACGGCGACATTCACTCGGCTACTCATCGCACGCATACTCTCTATCCCGGAATCGATGACCCGCTTACCTACTTTCTCTCAAGTCCTTGAGAATGATGCATCAATCAGATTAGTGGCTGGGATTTCGCTCCTTACTGTCGCAGTCTCCCTACTTCTCAGTCGTACGCTTGGAGCTAGACGGCGCGGCTCTCTTCCTCCAGGACCACCCGGCTACCCAATCGTCGGAAATCTGTTCGATATCCCCACTGATGATAAATGGAAAGTTTATGCTCAAATGGCGCGCGACTTAGGTGCGTCGACAATGATTGTGCAATCCACACAACTCATTGAATTTTCGCTTTAGGCTCTGATATCATAAGCCTTCGTCTTCCAATTGGACCGTCATTGATCATTCTGAATTCTGCTGCATGTGCAGATGCGCTGTTTGTCAAACGTTCTGCGATATATTCGGATCGGTGCGTCCGTAATGTAGCAAAACGGCGAGTCACTTACTTTGATAATAGGCCCAGGATGGTGGTGCTACAAGAGCTTGTACAGGCAGGATGGAACTTGGCAATCATGCCCTACGGTGAAACATTCAAAGGTGCGGACTCTTCGACCTATTCTAAGCAATACTCCTAATCGACTTTTGCTCCTACTTAGCTGCACGCAAAGTATGGCATAAGCACATTGACGTACCATTTTGCCGACCGCATGCAGTGATGGCTGTAAACAGACTGCTTCAAGAGCTGTTACCATGCAAGAAAGACCATGACAAACTCATTCGCCTGTGAGTCAGCCGTAATATCGATGTTTCGTATTACGTAGACCGATTTTCTGGACTAGTGCAACAGGACGATTCATTCTGTCTTCTGGATATGGAATACAGGCTGAAAACTCCGAAGATCCATTTGTTTCGCTTTCCGAACGTTGGATCAAGACTATATCTCATGCCACTCAACGCGGAGGTTTCCTAGGTTAGTAATAATCATGAGTTGTTTGAAGTTGGTAACAACGCGTCTTTTTGTAGTGGATTCTTTCCCCATCCTCAAGATAGTGCCGAGTTGGTTTCCTGGAGCCGGGTTCCAGAAAAAAGCACAGGACATGAAAAAGCTCACAGAGGAAGTGCGTACAGTTGCTTTCAAGCATGTACAGAAACAAGTGGTAGGAGAATTTGTCATTTCTGAAAACTGGGTCATCGACCTTTCAAATAGGCCGATGGAACCGCCATTCGCTCTTATGCTTCGCGTTACCTTGAATCGAGTAAAGAGGAACAGACCCCAGAAGAAACCGATGCGGTATGCTCTATCATTGGGAACATGTATCTCGGTATGCGATTTTTTCATAAGTATCACCCCCAGTACAATGCTTAAACCTCACCCCTAGCTGGAGCGGACACAGTGAGACGATCCGTATTACCCGCTATAACCTCTTGGTTGACAACTTCCATAGACAGAACTCACGTTACGAAGCTTCATTCTAGCCATGGCTCTTCATCCCGAAATTCAGAAGAAAGGCCAAGAAGCTGTAGACAAAGCACTTGGTGGCACACGAATGCCGACATTGTCAGATTTCGGTACAATTCCATACGTAGACGCTATCATTAACGAAACATTACGATGGAAGCCAGCAGTCACCGTCACTATCCCTCACGGAGCGCTTCAGGACGACGTGTACGGTGACTATTTTATTCCCAAAGGCAGTATCGTCATCGCCAACATCGCTGCTATCCTTTCGGACGAGAAGGCATATGGTGCTAGGACAGATGAGTTTCGCCCAGAACGTTTTATGATGCCGGATGGGTTGTTGAATAAGAGTATGAACTCGAATCCTGCGTTTGGATATGGGAGGAGACAATGTACTGGTATGGGTGCGTGTCTTTCTTTACTGCGTAATTGCACAGAGTTGTTGATGCAAGTGTACATTCTACAGCTATGTCTAGAGAGTTGACTTGGATGACCGTGGCGTCGGTTCTTTGTTCCATCGATGTCGGTCGAGCCGTCGGTGCGGATGGCAAATTACTAAATCCAGCAACTGTTGAATACCTACCATCTGGGAGTTTGAAGTATGTTGAGTCGTTCACATACATTCCTGCATGACTGATCATTCTTGAATAGCTATCCCCCACCATTTGATTGTACTTTCACACCAAGATCGGAGACTGCAAGACATTGGATAGAAGAAGCTTCGAACCATGTTCATTATTAGGATTTATAGAGACGACATGTTGTACACGGGCTTCAGGGGCACGAAAATCAAAAAGAATCAGCCTTAGAAAAGTCACCTACATTAAATGAAGGAATATCAGTGATTCATCCAGGATTCATCAGTGTTTTTCCTTCTCGACCCGAGCCTCTTCCCGAATAATCTGCTCCAAATCGGGTACATCGCTATGTTTCTTCCCCTCAATAAGCTCATCGATTTCCTCCAATGTTTTACCCTTCGTTTCGATCCAATAATACAAAATCACAATGAGCATTACGATGTCCCATGCTCCATTTATCATGTACGTCTTCCATCCGATAATGAAAAGCGCGATGGGCATCGTCAGTATGATGAGTAGACTGAGTGTTGTATCATGATTATTGGCGGTAATAGATGAGAAAGGATATCGACAACATACCCAGCGCCGTTGAGGAAGAATTGGAATACACCCATGCCATTGGCACGAATAGGGTAGTTGAGCACTTCAGGAGGGTAAAGAAACAAGACTGGTGTCCATCCAAAGCTGTATGCGCCTTGGGACAAGAAGATCATTGCGACAGTACCGTACACTCCAGATGTGTTATTGGAATTTCCGAATACTAAATCCGACCAAAACAAGAACGAGTTAGATAAACTTCAATGCCTTTGTGAATTGCGATTTTTGAAACCAACCTTTTGTCAGAGCGCCTACCAGGAACAAGAATATGGTCAAAAGAACTGTGCTAATGACTGTGGTCATTTTACGGCCCCAACTGTCTATATAGTAAGTTCCCAGTACGGAGCAGATCAGACAGAACGCGTTGAGGATGATGTTCTGCGATACTATTTCAAAGGAAATTTCAACTGCAGTGATATATTCAACGTACAATTTGAAGTTGTCTCGTCGTGTTCGTTATTCCAGCATTAGTCAACATAGAACCGAGGTAGTACGCAGCAATAACGTTTCCTGAAGTGGATACGTAAATATGATCATTATATCGCGAATATTGATAAATATACCTGCTACTGAGCTAAACACAGCAACGGATATCGCTAGCAACACTCGCTTCCGGGCAGTCCTTGTTTTGAAAATCTGGGTAACAGACAAGGTCTCCCCCGCATTCTTTTCATACTCGAATGTATCTTCGATCTCCTTGAGCTGAGACAAAACGACAGTGCTTGCTAGATCACCATTAGAGTAGGTCTGGGCAAGTACTTGGTGAGCCTCTTCGCGACGTCCCTGGAACAATAGCCATCTGGGAGATTTGGGGATGAAGGGGATAATGACGATGCACAGAATGCTGAATACACCCTGGATAAGAGAAGGGATACGCCATGCCCAGGTAGATTCCATGAACGAAGTGCCATAGGTTACTCCTGCCGCGATAAGACCCCCTGCGAGACTATCAAGAAGAGTCTACTGACAAGATAAGTTGTTGGCAGCTCACCCACGTAGTACCACCCACGTAGTACAAATCGTTGAATAGACCTAGCCCCCAGCCGCGCCAATGAAGAGGAAGCGTTTCTGCTAAATAAGCAGGGCCAGAAAGACCCGATGCATTGATCCCGAAACCAAGAACTATCCTTGCAATGACGAACATAGTAATGTTTTGAGCAGCGGTTTGTAGTGCCACGGCGATCAAAGAGAGGATTGCAGCCCAAAACAAGGCTGGCCGGCGCCCAATTACATCTGTTACCTTGCCCCAAGTGACTCCTGCGATACACCCTCCGATCCATAGCGAAGCTGTGTTCAAACCGGTGGTCGCGGGAGTTAGGTGGAAGTAGTCAATATAGGATGGGAGGATATTGAGGCCATTACTGTAAGCAGGTTCGTTGCTCACAGTCAGAAAGTAACTCAGAATGTTGTGGAGATGGAAGAGACTCGCATCATTGAGCCATCGTAGCCATAAGTCTATGAGATACATCATTTTCAGGACATGAGAGGATTAAATAAAGACCACTCGCCATAGAAGTGATACTTGAACACAGGACCAACAACACCGAGATCAAGAGAGATGACCTGGGGATCCACAGCGGGATCCAAGCACCAGCCAGTCTGTTGTATCCGTACATGGATGAGTGCACCAATGATTGTGTCAAGAAACCATTGGAGGATAACAAATTAATAGTTCCTCAAAGCCACTGTATGGCCGAAAATTAGGTATCAATGTACTAGTACTATGTAGCACGGAGCATAGGACTGATAGAATGGGAATAAGAAATTTGAAAATTTTGAACGCGCTTTACATAACGGTGGCGTAGGGTCCGGGCAATCTTATCTTATCCGATCACTCGTGGATTTCCCATGCTCGTCACATCGTCTCGTTACTCACTCACAGCCCATCCGCGCACATCAGCCCAAACTTCAGCTCTCCCTTTCTCGAACGAGAGCAGATGAAGTTTAACAGCGGCCTGTCTTAATGCCTACTATATTCGGCTTGAGCAAGCTGGCGATGTATGATGGCCAGGATGCTGGATGGGCTCCTCTCAACGAGTCTCTTAAACTCTCAATGCTAAAGTTCGATGTCAGGATTGGTTCCAGTAAGCTAGGCCTGGGTTAAACAGTGGAGTTCTATGACCTTGTAGGTATGATCCGGGTAGTAGCAGGGTAATGGTCAGTTAGACTTTGGTTAGGAGCGGAAGACCCGTGCTTATTGAGAGTACAGCATGCCCTAGACTGTGTAATTCACTTAATGGACTACTCCTTCTCAACCTCTTGAGCTCCATACTCATACTGAACCTCTCCTCCCCGTATAATTTTCTCCAAATCCGGTACCTCGCTGTGTTTCTTCCCCTCGATCAGTTCATCAATCTCCTCCAACGTCTTTCCCTTGGTCTCGATCCAGTAATACAAAATCGCGATCAGCATTACAATATCCCATGCTCCGTTTATCATGTACGTCTTCCATCCGATGCTGGCCTGTGCGACGGGCATGGTGAACACTATGAGCAAGCTACATTATAGAACAACAGTGAGCTGAATGGACGACGATGAACGCCAAAGGTATTTGACAACGTACGCGGCACCATTGAGGAAGAATTGAAACACGCCCATGCCGTTGGCACGAATAGGGTAGTTCAGTACTTCCGGGGGGTAGAGATAGAGGACTGGTGTCCATCCGATGCTGTACGCGCCTTGGAATAAAAAGATCACCGCCACAGTACCATACACGCCAGAAGTATTGCTCGAATTTCCAAATACTAAATCGAACCAGGAATAAGTTCGGTAAGTTTCGTCAACTTCACTGAATACGATATTTAAACAAACCTTTTGTTAAAGCACCAACCAGGAACAAGAAGATGGTTAAGAGCATTGTGCTGAGGGCTGCAATCGTTTTGCGGCCCCATCTATCAATGAAGTACGTCCCGAATACGGAGCAGACCAGGCAGAACGCGTTAAGGATGATGTTCTACACAATGAGGTCCATTTATTTCAGTAACGATGGGGAATTAATCATTTCCGCGTACAATTTGGAGTTGTTTTGTTGTGCTGCTTATACCAGCATTCGTTAACATCGTCCCGAGATAGTACGAGGCAATGACGTTTCCTGCAATGAATAGATGAGTAGGGTTTTTCTGCCGAAGACTGGCACTTTGCAACCAAAAGAAGTGTTGTACATACCTGCGATGGTGCTAAACACAGCAGCCGAGACCGCTAACAACACTCGTTTCCGGGCAGTCCTCGTTCGAAAGATCTGGGTTACAGACAGAGTCTCCCCAGCATTCTTTTCATACTCGAACGTATCCTCAATCTCTTTGAGCTGAACCAGAACAATGTGGCTTGTCAAATCACCATCAGAGTAAGTTTGGGCAAGCACATTGTGAGCTTCTCCACGACGGCCGTGGAATAATAGCCATCTGGGAGATTCGGGGACGAAGGGAATGATGACGATGCATAGAATGCTGAAAACACCCTGGATGACAGAAGGTATACGCCATGCCCAGGTGGAATCAATGAACGAGGTGCGGTAGGTAATTCCCGCCGCGATAAGACCGCCTGCAAGACTATCAATAACGGACCACCTCAACGAAAACGATTTGATACAACTCACCCACGTAATAGAAGTCGTTGAATATGCCCAGTCCCCACCCACGCCAATGAAGTGGAAGTGTTTCCGCCAGATATGCGGGACCAGTAAGACCCGACGCAGAGGTTCCAAAGCCCAAAATGATCCTCGCAATGACGAACATGGCAATGTTCTGAGCAGCCGTCTGCAGTACCACGGCGATTAGAGTGAGGACTGCGGCCCAAAACAATGCGGGCCTGCGTCCAATTAAATCAGTCACTTTGCCCCAAGTGACTCCTGCGATGCACCCTCCGATCCAGAGCGAAGCAGTATTCAAACCAGTGGTTGCGGGAGTTAGATGGAAGTAATTGAGATATGACGGGAGGATATTGAGGCCGTTCCTATAAGCGCATTCGTTGTACGCCAATCAGAAAGCGCTCTGAATTTTGGGGGAGAAGAGGAAAGGCTCACATCATTGCCAAGCCATCGTAACCAAAAGTCTAGTGATAGATAAGCACCAGTGAGACAGATAATGCAGGAAAAGATATGCACCGTAGATGTAATACTCGAGCACAATACTAATAAAATCGAGATCGAGAGGGACGAGCTGGGAAGCCAGAGCGGGATCCAAGCACCAACTAGCTTGCTGTACCCATACATGAGTCAACTGACAAAGGCTGAGCTGGATTCATTGGGAGACGTCAAACATTATAGCTTATCGAAGTTCCTTGCCATATGATCAGGCAATATGAAAACTCATATCTCCCACCGACAGACTCTCAAGTGATGTGATCCATTCAGTCGAGCGGGAAGTTCAATCTGGCTCATGTTAGGTTCAACTAACTTCATTCTGAAACTAAATCAGGCTTATCACCCGCGAGATTCAACGAATTACAGGCTTCCAGTGACATCGAAATTAGATAAGAAAGTCGAATCTCGCGTCTAGGGAGAAGGTGGCGGGGGCGGCGGAAGGGATACTCGGGGGTAACGCTCGTACGATTCGTGTTCATCCTCATCGAGCGCTCTCACTCTCCCATGAAAGCTACGCGGACCAAGATCATCCACAAAAGCTACCGAACCAAGACATCCCGAGCCGCATTGACCACTGGGCCAATCGTCTTCCACTTTGCAGTGAATGACTTGCCGCTGTGCAAGAGAATTGCCGGGGAAAGAATTTCGGAAATCAAAAATTCGTTCCCCATGACGCTCTGGAGAAAAAGCCGCCGTCCTGGCCAGTCCACGTTTGACTATGTCAGTTACTTCTTGCTGAAAGGCGGGATTCGAGTTATGAGCAGATGTTGTAGCATCAGCAAATGTGATCCAGACTTTTCCAGTCGACGGTGTCGCAGGGTCGCCCGCCGGTTGCTCCGTAGGCGGTCTTGCAGGCGATCCTGTTCGGGGTGGCGTTGGGGCTCCCCCCGGTGGTAATGCTGGTCCTGAAGGTACCAGATTGGCGTTGAATCCCTGATCTGCTAGGGGTTTGGCTCTGCGAGGTGACAGTTGTGATTCATCGTCGGAGCGTGATCCCACAGCGTTATTCACCTGAATCCTCAGGTCGTCAGAGAATCGAAAGGAATCATTGAGGCGATACGACGTCTCACTCACAGAAACGGGCATCGCACACAGGAGATTGAACAAGCCAAAAACTATGACCACAGTATGGATGGAAACGAGAAGCATTCTTCTGGGCGTTTGATTCGAATAAGAATATGGATGGAAGATCGGTGAAGCGATAGTAAATGCTTGAGACTCAATAAAAGAGTTGGGATTTGTTCCTTTGCCAGCAAAGAGAATCACCAACTGGATAGGTGGAAAGAAGCGACTTGGAGATCAGCTCTTATATGTCGTTGTTCCTATTTATATCATGCTCCGTTGTTGCAGCGCCTTCGACCAAGGACCAAATTTGAAATCGAGTCCATGCGTAGCCCACAAGACTGGAGAGTAGAATTTGGGCTCAGAACAGAAAGGACCGGACAGGAAAGGGATTTTTGAGCATGAACATGAGCTTTCGTACCGAAAGGTGAATCCCGGTTGCAACATTTTGCCCGTCAGTTACCTAAGTAGACGTGTTTACAGGGCAGGATCTCTAGGATATCGCGGGTAGTACTATGAGAATGCAATGCATTCAGGCTTGTAATTAATGTTGTCGAGGGTTTTGTGCTTTCCATGCTGCCTCGTGTACGGTTTTGTAGTAACTGGCCTTCAAGTTGGAGCCAATTGAGCACAGGCCCGAAACGGAGAGACCACAAATCCACATATGTGCAATCGGAAGGAACAGAACTAGGTCGATGAAGCACCGCCTGTAGCGCTCCGGATGTTTGTTCCGTGGGTTTCTCGGTTTTAGGAAATATCTGATAACAGGGTTGTGGTACGAGATACTACGCCGTCGTGGCATTCGTATGAGATTTTTTGACCTGCAGGCACACTTTGAGCTTGTTTTGTTTCAAAGATTCCACAGCTCACCATCCCACCTAGCATATGGAGACCCTGTAGCCACTCGCGGCGCCGCATTTCTAACCTACAATTCAAGGATCAAGCAAGGTGTAGTCCACGACAGTAGAGCCTAGTGTATAAGAGAAACCGACTCCAGACGGAAGCTGGATGCCCCGGCTCAAGCGCTTGATTGAGAATTCCCAAACCCTTTTATGAGATTGTTGCTGGATTGTCGCTGGTCGGCTTGCGAGGAGAATTGCGAGTCAAACACTACGTTTGTCGGATGTTCTCCCGTCGACGCTTGGGCTCGTTCGAGCGATCACGCCATAGTACATGAGTGCCTTTGGGAACGGGTACTTGCGCGTGTTATGCGAAACGCTCCCGTGTAACCCTGTGTAACCTTGCCCGTCCATGAAGGCCGCCGAACTTAGACACTGAGGATTGCGGCAACTTGCTAACCATTCGTCGACGTCTTCCACTGTGAAACGAATTGGTTTGTGCGGTATATACCGGAGAGTTTGTTTTGGATGATAAGCAGGGTAGCACAGTCTTTGCCATCTTTCATTGGTCCTGATGAATTCGAAAGGGCCATCCTGAGAGGGTGCCGAGATAGGGCCAAGGAAAAGGCTGGTATAGGGAAAGGAAAGGAAAGGAAAGAATCAAGACACAATGCATCAATATACATATATCTGGACAAGTTAACAAGATGATATTAATTTATGCCACTCTGTCAATTTTTGGCGCGGTTGACTCTGAGCCTTGAAGCTTGAAGCTCGAGGTGGTTGAGACATTTTGGTCCAGTGCACCACATGCTACCACATGCCGAGTCCTGAAACAATTGTACAATAGATTACAATCCCCTCTCAGCAGCTCTCGGAGTTACCAGGCAATACTGTATAGTTTTCGAACCTGAAATGTTCAAGAAACGTTGTAATCTACGGTTGTACTGTAGAACTCGCCCATGATCCTCTTCTGTGCATCGCGACCCTTTTCTTTCTGAAATCGTGTAAATTCGCAAATGAGACGATCACCACACTCGATAAAGACAATGTATGACGAACCTCGGAGTCCCCAATAGCGCGAACAACGAGATATTTTCTTCCGGTCAGTATCTCTTCATTAGGCTCTCCAAAGGACGGCAAGTCCTTTGCAGCTTCGTAGTAAGCATGCGATCCAGTAACTGATCCGCCAGCTTCCTGAACAATGACCATGCCAGCGCAAACGTCCCAAGGCCAGCATCCGATTTCCCTACGAGTCAAAGAAAAGGAAAGGTAGAAAAATGAATGCTTTAGAGATAGATCACATAGCAGCATAAGCAAAATCAATCACCAGTAGATATCTAATCCACCCTGAGCGACCGTAGCAAAATTCATTGCAGAACTGCCCAGAGAACGAAGAGAATGAGCCATGCGCCCTCCCTCTACACCGTTATCAGGGTCACCAGCGAGCTTGTGGAAAGATTCGGAGCGCTTAGTCAGAGGGTCGATCGTACGATCGTTGCCCCATTCCACGGCTAGAAGCAGGACACGATGATGATTGAGACTTAGATTGAGGATATGAGCGAAGGGATTTCGACAAGTGCTCACCGATAAGAGCATGGTTAAGAGTAGCTAGAGGCTTAGGATTCTTGGCCAGGGGAAGTTTCATAGGTGGACCTCCCTGTCGGGAGAGAAAGGAACCTTGGCCTTTGATTCCAGTATACTTTATCGATAGCCGTTTCAATGAGTGAATGAAGGCAGTATTTTAGAACGCGCTTACAAGGAGATCCAGGAAAGGGTTGTAAATGACTCCGAGGACAGGTACTTTCTTGTATATTAGCCCGAGAGAAATGCAGACCCATGGAAAGCCATGGACAAAATTGGTCGTTCCGTCTGGCAAAAAATAGAGTTAGCAACGATCAGCATACGAGAAGTAGATATAACATACCGATTGGATCCACACAGTAAGTAGGATCATCGGTCAGAGGTGATCGAGAGCCCGCAGCGTAGGATTCTTCCCCGATACTATGTATACAGTAATATCCTAAGGAGAAGTCACAATGAGCAAAGCAATTTGGACTCACAACTTGAACTCAGGATAAGTAGTAAATATCTCCTTCTTGACCAGCTCTTCGACACGGACGTCGTATTCAGTAACCAGATCCACGGAATTCTTCTTTTCATCAACGTTCGATCCAGCCAGCTGAATCGCTTCTGATCCCTCCATGATTAATTCGCCTGCTTTGCGAGCAAGGGTGACGGTGAAAGCAAGGATCTGTTTGAGATCATCGGCTGAGAGCTCGGTTGCGGTCATTTTGGTGATGATGGTTGGAAGGCAAAATCGGAATATGAGGCCAAGATCATCGATAACTTATTGAAGCACACGTTCGCCATCACAAATAGCTAGTCGCCGGATTGGGAAGAAAGCAAAGAATATAGAACAGATAAGCATAGATATTCGTACAGGGATGGAATTCAAAGGTAAACGAAGGGGTGGTCACTGAACAAGAAGCTGAACTTGAAGTGACTAAGTTCTTGAATGTAGTGAAAGTTGAAAGTCACACGGTCGTTTGTACGCGCGTCGACGTACGCAAGCTTTAATTAACTTCTTCATTCTCATCATTCTCACCTTCCACTACCACCAATATGTTTTTAACGCGTTCAGAATATGGTAGGACAATTGCTCGTCTAGAATTCCTGGGAACGTCCTCAATTGTATATCTTAGACCGTGGTGTCAACACTTTTTCTCCGGAAGGACGGTTGTTCCAAGGTGCGCCGCATATGCGCACTTTCTAGCTAATGATCTGACCTCTTGCTCAGTCGAATATGCTATTGAAGCTATCAAGGTGCTCAGAAAGCACACTTATTCGATCTCATACACTCATACTTGCTGCATAGTTGGGCTCAACAACAGTTGGTGTCCGAACAGACGAAGGCGTTGTTCTCGGTGTCGAAAAACGTGTCCAATCACCACTTATCGAGTCAAGCTCCATCGAAAAGATCATGGAAATTGACGCTCACCTTGGTTGTGCAATGTCTGGCCTAACGGCCGACGCACGGACGATGATCGACCATGCTCGAGTGACCGCACAAAACCACTCATTCACGTACGACGAGAAGATCAAAGTGGAGAGCGTTACTCAGGCAGTTTGTGATCTGGCGCTGCGGTTTGGAGAGAGTGTACACGATGAGGATGCTATGATGAGTAGACCGTTTGGCGTGGCGCTGCTGATTGCTGGGATCGATGAACTGGGCCCACAATTGTACGTTTGGCCATTTCATAGAGGGTATTATTTATTCATACCCCTCTTAGATACCACACAGATCCTTCTGGCACTTTTGTTCGCTATCAGGCAAAAGCGATCGGATCCGGGTCAGAAGCAGCCCAGGCAGAGCTCCAGGATAAGTGGCACTCGGTACGTTCTTTCTTTATAGTCTTTAACATATGATCCTAAAAGTGTCTGCCGTAGAAAATGACTCTGCGAGAAGCTCAATTACTAACTCTACGTATACTGAAACAAGTGATGGAAGAAAAACTCGATCGTCACAATGTACAACTGGCTCAAGTGCGTTACTTGTCCATTACTGGCATTTGATCATCGTCTAATTACACCACAGGTCACGAAAGCAAATGGTTTTGAGATCTTAGATGAAGTGAGTCTGACCGCGGTTATTGATCAAATGTAAAATACGACTGCGAAATTACTACGATTTGTCGAAAATCCTCTCAGTCATTCCATGTGCAACTTTTGGGAACCAATTGCTTTTCAGAAACTGGACGCTTAACTTGTGCCTTCATCTCTATTTACTTCCGCATCGTCCCTGTCGGCGAGCTTCATAGCGGTTTCTTTTGTGTTCGGAAATTGGTGACAGTGTTTGCTTATGAACTATGTGCAGAATGGCAATGTACAGTATAGAATCCGTTTTTGGAGACTCAGTTGTGAACTTGTGATTCCGAACAGACCCCTTCAATTGCGGGGACATTATTTGAGGTTGAACGTTGGTTGAACGTAGAAGAAGACTAGACAACATTATCTTTCTATTATTATAAGTAAATCAATACGAAGATGCCAAACGAAAACAAGAATCTAATGCGCGGGTGTAGTCGATTCCGACAAGCCGAATGGTAAATGGATACAGATGTGCGTATTGTCTATGTAGCATGTTGATAACCTGATATAGCGTACGTCGTGAACTTTGCATGGGAGCATAGTAAGTTAAGGATATAGCATGAACTTCATATGGGCATTGCCTGCGGGCGAATGTTACCGCTTGGCGTACCGGAGGAAACGTGAAGCAATAATTGTCACTATAACATTGAAAACTAAGAGAAAATGAAGTCAGTGATTGTTAAGGTTCGAATATCAATGCAACTCACCAAAGAACGCGAAGATAATAAACACATCTCTCCACCGATTGTCGTAACTGATGTTCAATGGAGTGTAGAATTGGTCACCATATTGATATTGGCAATACTGGCAAGAAGAGGTCGCATTGCGGTTATTGAGATAACCCCCGAACGCATTCACAAAATCGTCGGCCCACTCGCCACAAGTCTGGCCAGAGGGTGGGTCAAAAACATTGAACTCGTCACTCTTACAAGTGATGACAAGGCCACTGATGAAGAAATGAGTAATGATTGACTTATGAAGGTGAAATAAGAACACACTGTAATTCAGTGGAGAGCATAGCGGCAAGCGTACGAGTGTACGGAACCAGTTGATAGAGCCAACTCCGCCAGAACGAGTTCATTGTTGGATAAGGAATGGTCACACCACAGAAAGTGGTGAGGACTAGACCAATAAAAGGATTGAACAACACTGCAACTTGGACACTTGGCGAGATCGCTGCAATGAGTTGTCCGAGCGATACACCGAACTACAAAGGGATTGGATGAGGGCGGAAGCTCCAAAACAAAATTAAGGCCACATACCAGCATCATGCATATTATGACCCAAAGTTGGAAGCCCGTACCATTCAGACCAGCAGAACCTTGTCCGAAACCAATCGGATAGACTATCGAAGAAAAATGTCAGTCAAGCGACTCGAACGAGAGATGCATGGTCGTACCCATCAGAACCCAGTAAACTATCGCGCAAAGAACGTTGTAAGGAATTTCACCAAGAAGTTGACCTATAGCGAAAGCATATGGCGAATAGATACGACTCGAGGATTCTGCGTAATACGCGTTACAACACATTGCGTCCTCAAACAATGCCAACAACTAACCTCTAATGAAGGTACGTCTGTTCATAATGAACATGGGTTCGATCTGAGACATGACGATGGCGGGGAGAACAGCAACCCAAAAGCTAATAGGAACTGATAAGACAAATGAAGATGGAAGAAGACGGAAGCGTACATAGCAAAGACTCGGAATTGCAAGTCTCGCAGCCCATTCCCAAGTTGCAGGAACGAGAGAGAGATCCAGAGGGATATGAAGCTGCAAACAAAGAGCCGAGTGAAGATATAGTCAGGAGATCGCCAAAGAGCCCGGTTATTTCTGCTGACGACAAGCTTGAGTTGATACAAGAAGGAAGTAGCATCTGAAAGGATTATTATTATTATTAGCAGTTTCTATCGAACTCATGAGATAGCGCTACTTACAGGTGCTCATCGCTTTGCGATCAGGTTCGGGTCTGGCCAAGCCTCGTTTTTTGATTGCCTCGATTTCTTCTTGGACCTTAGCACATTCAGGCGAATCCAGCCAAACATCCTTCCAATCACGATCACCAACGCGAGGAGAAACACCAGCGCCGATCGCTTCAAGCATATACTCAGCCGGGTTCATATTTGAAGGACAAACAGCGCCATGGCTAGCAAAGTACTCTCGAATTATGTGGGAATCGGAGCCGATATCGCCAAAGTACACGGTTTCGCCCCCACGTTCCAGGAGGAGCAAACGGTCGAAACTTTCGAAGAGAAGAGACGAAGGTTGGTGGATAGTACACAGAATGGCCTGACCCTGGTCGGCGAGTTTTCGCAGGAAACGAACCAGATTCCAAGCGCTTTGAGCGTCAAGACCAGAGGTAGGCTCGTCGAGGAACAGTAATAACTCTGGTTTGCTGGCAAGCTCGACACCGATGGTCAATCTTTTCCTTGCTTCGACCCCAAGGCAGTAAACTACCGCTTCTGAGAGATCTTGCAATTCGAGCAACTCGATGATTTCCTCGACATAGGCATTCTTCTCTTCAATGGACACTTCTGCTGGTTGACGAAGATAGGCAGAGAATCGCATTGCTTCGCGAACAGTCGCTGTTCCTTCGTGAACATCCATCTGTTCAGCTGCCAGACAGGTTGAGGAACAGGAGTCAACAAAGATATATTCAGATCCTTACCGTAAGCAGTGCCTCGAGCAAAGTCAGAAGTCAAAGGACGCCCATCAACGAGAACATCACCAGCAATGACACCAATGTTCTTGCGCTGGGCCAAAACATCAAGACAGGTGGTTTTACCTGCACCACTAGCACCCATCAGGGCGGTCAAAGTCCCCGGTTTGACATATCCGTAAACATCGTGTAGCAAGCGCCTGGTGCCGCCGGGAACAGGAACAGTATAGTTGAGTCTTTCCCAGGTGAACGTTTTCCTGTACGGACGTTCCGCGATCCTGAAGTAATGATGAGCAAGGAAAATGTGACGATAGAAAGATAATACATTTTTGAGTTTTCGACCTTCTCAGCCTCATGCAAAAGCTTCTCATCAGCATGAGCGTTCTCAAGGCGAGCAGCCCTCTTTGCGCGTTGAGCTTCATTGAGCTTCTTGGTCTCCGAATCTTCCTTGGCAAAGATTTTGAATCCAACATTGACAACGTATTGCTAGATGCATAGCTGCATCAGTCATTGGGTACCATTTTAGAGAGGAATTAATAGTTTACCGGGAAGAATTCCAAAGCAATGACCTGAGTGAGCTGGAAAAAGAAGAACATGCCCACTAGAACCAAAAAACAACGTCGCCAAAGATCGGTGGTGTCGAGATCGTAACCCGCGAAGATGTATTGGTGGCCAGTGACCGCAGTGGACCCGGAGGATGCACCGAAAAGCGTACAGATCTGGTTGGGACCAAGTCCATCAGGATACTTGGTTACATCACCGCCATTGCGGGGAACGATGTAAGCTCCATCACACGTCAACTAGTGAGCATCTTCGGTAAGTATGTTGCGGTCGTAAAAAGTAGGAAAGCACTCACATCGATGCGTCTGAACTCATTTTCCATGATTCCTTGCCAGGCTATTTGCAATATTAGTAAAGTGACTGCTGGTTCCTCCGATGAATACATAAATCATACCATAAGCAATCGGGTTCAAGTAGTATATCCAGAACAACCAGCGCTTCATGCTGTTGACGGGTAGGATATATCCAGTGTACTCGATGCTGGGACACATATTACTACGCTGAATACACGATAGAAGGGATCAACTTACAAGTTAGGAATGAAGAAGGTCGCCAGACGGAATGCAGAATCAAAGTTTGTGCACAATTGACCGAAAGTACGGAAGAATCCTTGCATCGTCAAAAATGCAATGTAATTGAAGATGTGGAAGGTGAAGAATCCACCAGCCGATCGATTGAGATTTGACATGAAGTAGACGCAGATGTTGAATAATAGTACTCGAGCAGCGGAGAAAGGCATATCGGCCAACGTGTTGGCGATAGCAATGGCTGAAGGCCGGTACATGCTGTAACTAGTCTGTTTGCGAAGGATCGGACGACCAACCATCTGTGTGGGCATTTCCATGAATGCGTCGAGACATGTTGTCAAAAGTGCGGCGAAAAGGAGACTGTTTGAAGTACGTTAGATTTTTGAGAAATTTCCTCAAAAATAAAGCTTACCCTCCACGAGTGAAGGCACCGGCAGAGGTAGTCGGCAACGCGAAGAAGGCCCCTCCAAGGACAATAGCGAGAACCTTAATGAGGAAGAATGAGTGGCCGTCACGAACGCGTTGGAAAATATGACTTACAGTACTAAGCGTGAAACTAGTATACAACTGGAACCTATCCTGCAGTCTTTGCTGGAATTGACGAACAACCAAAGCGCGAACCTGAGCAGTGAATCCGAGAGTGTAGGGACTCTTCTTGGACACACCCTTCTTCTTGTCAGCAGCAACAGAAGCGCGGAATGCTTCCTGATCAGCTTTATCGGTGGCCATAGTCAGTTTGTACTTTTCGAGAGCAACTTTGTTGTCTTGAGAGTATTTTGAACGCAAGAAAGCGCCTTCTAAAGCGGCAGGAGAAGAAGGGACATTGGCAGCGGACCGACCAGGAGCAAATTGGCGTTCATTGATGTCAGTGCATCCAGTGAGGTAATCGGCGGTGCTTTGACGAGGAAGAGCCTTGTATCCCAGGCCTTCGAAATATGCACGCGCTTCAGAGGGAGGACCATAGTACACTTGCCGGCCGTCACTGAGTACCATCACCTTGTCGAATAAGTCGTAGATACCCTCTCCAGCTTGATATCTGAGCGGAAATTAATTTGCCAAGCCGTAATAAGCGGCGGGAAGAACTTACAGAGTGACAAAAGTCGTTTGACCGAGCACATCAGTCATTACCCGCAAGCTTTTCACAAAATCGAGAGCAGTTGATGCGTCCAAACCACGAGTGGAATTGTCCCAAGACTGAACACGAGCACGAGTAGTCATCATCTCTGCGATAGAAACACGTTTACGCTCTCCTCCAGAAACACCCCGAACGAACTCATCGCCAACGAGCGTACGGCGGGTGTGGGATATGTTAAGCATGCGTAACAGGGTGTTCAAAACCTCCTGATCAAACTCCTTGCGAGAGACACCTGGCAGACGACCCTTAGGACCGGGAGTTTTGGTGGACAATGCAAACTTTAAAGTTTGTTCGACAGTAAGAGTTGCAATGTGCCGATCATCTAATCGATTAACACCAAATAAGATTACCTTTAAATTTGCGGCATTGACGGAAACATTTACCTTCTTCGTTGAACACTACTTCACCCTTGTAATATTTGGCCATTTCTGCTGCGTCCATACCGGCGTAGAGAACTTGCCCACTAACGTTGGCGTATTCTTCGCGTTGATTGGCAATGACTTTCAGGAAGGAAGTGCATCCGGCACCAGGACATC
The DNA here is from genome assembly GCF_021015755.1 of Lentinula edodes. Classification (NCBI taxonomy): domain Eukaryota; kingdom Fungi; phylum Basidiomycota; class Agaricomycetes; order Agaricales; family Omphalotaceae; genus Lentinula; species Lentinula edodes. The sequence goes on from NW_025764327.1 coordinate 627,898, forward strand.
CGAGAACGAGACACATTTCACCGGGTTTAAGTACACCGGAAGATCTGTGTCGTATTGTGAGTATGATCTATGTAGACCAGATGTGAAACGTACTTGTGAAGAATTGACTTTGTTGGCAAATTTTTCTTGGGAAGCAGAGGGGTAATAAAACTCCAGATCAAGGTGATGGGACTGAGAACGAAACCAAGCAGGGCATCTGAGTGATTGTAAGTCGCAAAAATCAAGCAGCAGAAATAAAAAACAATTCACTGGCAAAGGTCCTGATGAAGAACTGGATACTCTGAATTAAATAAATTCATCATGGGGATGCGTTTATAACATACTTTGCTGTCATCACCTCCGATAACATCTACCTGTAAATCTTCCCAAGTGACACCGACGCGCTGGATACTTATTGAGCGGAATAAAGTCATGAGGCGCTTCAAACGAACCTTGTGGTGGATTCCAGCTTGTTGATTGGCATCATTCGACGAAGAAAGGTATTCCCGGAGATCAAAGTTATCCTCTTCTTCAGCGCCTTTTTCCACATCTTTACCTTGAGCTGTCTCTACACTGGCGGTGGTGGTTGATGATTTTTTGATGCTGAGTTGACGGGATAGCTCGTTAAACTGACGCTCGGCAGAAGATACATCGACGTGGTGGGCGTTTTCGCGGCTAAGCTGAGATTCGACGTCATCGACTCTTTGCTCTTCGTACAAGGTGCGTACATCTGGCGTGTCAGCCATTGATGTAGAGAAAAACAAAGAACGAAAGCAAGCACGAATAACCGGTTCGGACAACCGCACTTTATAAACATTTGCTGTAAGGAAATTTGTCAGACGGAAATATCTAGAAAAGAAAGCATTCGGAGCCGATTTGAATTAAAGCTCCGCTTGTCGACTGCCTCCTTGGTCTTCCTCACTCGATGGCTGTAACGAAACTCGACTATTTAGACTCAAGATGAAGGTAGTGCGAGGTCACTGCCTCTCAAGGTGCTCGAGTTTTGGCCATTGTGAGCGGAAAAAGCTTTCAGAGCGGAACTTTCCCCGATTATCTCGGGATTTGTGCTTACAGATTAGCTGAATTTGAGTCAAAGAGAGTTGCCGCCGGTTGCGGCCTGGTACATTCATTCAATGAGGATCTAACCAATGCCCTCCATACTACATAGTCCACCGGCCGTGGCTGAGCGCCAGAGTGAAGAGGATACTATGTACTACATACATCTTCGAAAACCATTCAACGAATTGGCCAACCATGATATGTATAGTCCTGCAGCTGTAAGTACATGTGGGCCTTTTGAGATGCTCGATTAGTGGACTTGAGCGGAACTGGAGTGGAAAACCCGTGGCACTTGGATTGTAGTTTCCCACCAATTGATTAGTAATGCGTTCTTTCTCATCGCAGGCAGCGACGACGGATGCAACCATTTAGGAAAGCCATGAGGGCCGTCAATCCACTATTCTTGTTCTATCTCTTTTCAATTGTATTTGCACATGGAGAGCATAGAGGAGAAGGGCCTAAACCAGGCGAAACCATTCAAGAATATGCTAAGAGACATGTAAGTAGTTACGTTTCTTCCTCGCTGTGACCTGCTCAATTTTCATTTCCTAGATGTCGAGGGAGCACCACATGTACATACCTATGCTAATGCACTGTGCCTTTACTCAAAGTCCATTTTCACAGCGACGAGTTCGATCTTCCAAGTTTCCACCAACTGCATGATCTCAATAGGTCTGTACACTTGCCAAATATGAAACTATCACCTTACGCACCGTGACTGTAGAGACTCGTACTGGGATAAGGACGAAATTGAAGCAATATATGGCGTCCATCACATATACTCGCAAAAGCAATCGAAGGTGCGTGTTCCTCGACGTTCAGGAATAGGCTCTACCCATACGCTTTACCATCAGGATGATGTTGAACATCAGAAGAAGGCTGATCATATCTCCGGGGAGGTTCTACGGCTTCTTGACGTTAACAAGGACGGTAAAGTGTCCATAGAAGAGTTTGAAACAGTCGGCTTGAACGGTTTGCCAAACTTCGATCATATGGGCGCTGAGGGACATCATTACGATGTGGAGAGCGGTGAGTAGCTTCAAACTATCTTGTCTACCTCATGTTCTATATTATCCCCCCGTTATTCAGAATTTTTTCTGCACCACGAAGGTCAGTCACGTCGAGAATCTAGATTCGGCATCTTCGACCTAACGTTCTCTCAGAGGAATTCCATTCAACACCCGAAACCCAAACTGATGAGTCCTACAACCATCCGGAGGACATTGAACATTTCGCCATGCATGAGGCGATTGAGCATAAAGAAGCTGAGAAGGAAGCTGTCTATCAGGGTATCACTGTCGAAGAAGCTCTGGCTGCCCATGAACAAGCTGAGAAGTTATATGAGGAGAAGATGGCTGCTGCTCAGGAAGAGGTTATTCAACAGCAACAACAGGAACAGTTTATCGGTGTCGATCATCCACATGCTGATCAGGTTCAACAAGACTCTGCAGAGGAACCCCCAAATCCAAAAGTAACCCGTGTAACTCCTCCGGAAAAGCAAGACCCTGCAGTGAAGTTCCGAGACGCTAAAGCACAGGCAGAAGCGAAGGGTGCTTGGGGCGATGGGAGTGATGGGTATTCACCCCCCATCGACCCAGGTGACAAAATGAGGTTCGATGCTTGTCGTGTTTCAAAAGGTTGAATTTGCTAATGTGCGTCTGGTTCATGCTCGCATAGGAAAAATCTACCGTACAAGGTAGGCTATCTGACATTTATTCTCTCCATCCCGTTTCAAAAAATGCTAAAGAAAGCGAAATGTAGTTCAAATTCCGCCGGAATTGGGGAGATTTCTGATCGTTTGAAGTTGGTGGATATGGTCATGGATATCAGGGATATGCACGGTGTTTATTGGGCCGTTTTTACCAGTGCGCAATTTCTGGAAACCTGGGATATCGGTGTATGCCCTTTTGGTTCGATTATCTTTAATTCTTTCCCTTTCGATGTTCTCTTCCTACTTGTATGCTTTTTTCTGAGTTGTCGGCTTTGGAATTCAATTATTGCCTTCATCGGTGGTGAATCAAACATTGCAAAACTTTAACCACTCTCGTCGGCGTCGACAGACTTCGATTTGGTATTGCATCTTTCGCTTCCGAAAGGGAAAGCGAGGGGAAGGATCAAGGAATGTGCGTTGCTAGTCGACGTCGTGCAAGTCTCGATAGTCATGCAGTTATTGAGTTCGCCTCGCTTTCCATTGAAAAACTAAACTTCATTTGTATCTCCTTATAAATGTCAACCTTCGGACTGCCAATGGCCGATTAGTCAAATAGCTCAAGTTCACATTCTTTACCGGCAAACAGAAAGACCAATGAGGAATCACCCAGTCGTAATGATTCAAATTTCCAAACTGGGTGCGTTCCACTTCACTGACGCCTGGTGCCCAGGGCATGAAGCAGTGGAGGGCAACGAGAAGACCGACGAATCAGCGAATGAAACTGGTAAACTCTGTGCGCCCATATCCCCATACCTTTACTCATACCAAATGACGAGCCAAAGCTTTACGAGGCAAGCCCGCACTCCCCAGTGGATGGCCCGACGACGTGTCAAGATCGTTCTGATTGCATTCTCAGAACTCAAAAGTCTTCAAATGACTGAAACGGACTTCACAAACCTCCCCCCCCCACATTCCCATTTGACTTCCCGTCTGCTGTAACCCTCTCGTTATGCATGACAAATAAAACGTGAAATTTCACTGATACCTTTCAGGCTAAATACGCAGTGTTGGTTTCGAAAGAAGGTCGATTGATGAGAGAATGTATCTTCCGATGCAGCTATCTCAGATTCAGGGACCGGCACAGGTGAGTGGTTTGTATCTCCCCTTCAATGAACGTCTGAAGCTGATTTTCCCCGAGGAATATGGGCCACCGAATTCGCGAAACGCGTTCCTGCCCCTGTGACTATAGACTGCGGTTAATATTTCTTCAGAACTCTTCCCTCAGCATGATATTCAGAGATACCTCAGCAGCACATTGACCAGAAAGCAGAGTCGTGTCGCAATTTCCGAATTTCATTGTGTTTTCAATTTTGAAACCCTGGGGACATAGGCAGCTCTGTGAGATGCGCAGGAGTCATTGGCAACCTTCCATAGGTAAACCCCCTAATCCAGAGTATTGCCCTCGAACTCTTTGAGAAACGAGAACAGGTCTCACTCAGCAGGTGAAGGAAGACGACGATGTCGTTCGACCTGAACTCTCTTGAACTATTCGAGGCTCCACCAACAAAAGCATGATTTAATAAAATTTAATGCCGGACGCATTGGCAGAACTTCCATCTTTGCTTGAGAAGCTATGGTCTGAAGACATTCGAAAAGAAGCTAGGCCTTCACCCATCGGCCCTACACTTGGAGAGGAAGGATTGGACGGTTTCTATCAAACCCTATCAAACCCTGGTCGTATACTGCAGATTCCACGTGTGAACAAACGCGTGCCATGTGAGAATCAGGTGACTGGCGTTGATCTCGAAAAGGAAAGTGTTGAGGCTCTAGTCCACCATGACATGGAATAATATTCAACTTTTCTATATAGGATACAAGGTCTCTACCATGCCCTTATTTGATACAAGGATATCCTAACTCTGAAGCTCGATATAACTGTGACGTTAGACTCGAGAAATGTTCAACGTTGCTCCCTCACTCTCCTTCCAAGATGCCTGGCAGCACTCTCGAACTTACTCGATACATCCCTCCTTTCTTAAAAAGTTTTCTTCATCACACAACCCCTTGCTACATCCAAAAACTACCGGTGGATTTATGGATTGATGAAATCTTCATTCATTTGACTATAGAAGACGTGATCTGTCTGCGACGGGTGAGTTCTTCACTTGCCATTCGACGGCCTACTACATATGCTTATCCTTTATCCTCAAGGTCAATAAGACTCTATTTCTCATTACTCATGAACCAATCATTTGGAAACGCTTTCTCGTTCGCCTATCCATCCCTATACCGCCTTTGCGTCCCAGCCTTCGTTGGTCTTTAGATTTGACTAGTTTCCAGATCGAACAGCTGGTAGCAAAAGCGATTTGCGCAGATGATAATTGGCGTAGGCTGAGTCCCAAGCTCTCTTACACTAGGGTTGTCTTTGCATTCTACGAAGTGCTCGAGATGAAGCTGTTGCCTGGAGGCCAGTACATGGTCGCGTCTGTCAAAGATACTGCTAGCCGCAGATTTTATATCTGCATCTTCTGTCTTGATCATCCTGATCCGAACTTCCCTCCATTGGCACGACTACCTCTTCCCACAAAAGCCTTCAATATAGAAGCCCGATTCCTCCCTTGGCACGAAGGTAGACCGGGTATAATGATTATGTATTCTCAAAGGACACCCGAGGACGGCCATTTACGCGGGTGAGTCGTTTGTCGCGCACCTTATCTGACAAATATTGTTAATCTAGCTGTCCATAGTTACGATCTTTCGGAACTGAGTGCACGGCCTGAAGTCGACCCTCCGTACCCACTACGTCACGATTGTTTGTGCACTTTCGTAGACATGGAGGCATTGGAGCTACTATCGGATCCGTCCATTACTAGAAAGTCACAGGCGTTCCGTGACAGAGCTGCAGCTCTTCCTCAACCTTTCCAATATGTGATACACTTCGTATCTAACGCTCCCATAGAGCAACCCTCTCTCTTTGAATCAGACGGCAGACCTTTCGCGGCTGTGGTTCAAAGACCGAATGAAATCGTGATTATGGATCTGCTCACAAATCAACTCAGTAGCATTAAATGTCCAAGAATTCCTGTTTTCGACAATGCGGTCAGTACATATATATATATATATTCCTGTGGAAGCACCCAACTCATTTGTGGTAACCGACAGGAACACAAAATTCGTGCTATACGAGTTTTGCCAAAACAAAACCAGGTGTTGGTAATTCGTACTCTTAGACTCCGAAAAATTGACCAACACCAAGATCAACATACTATGGAGCTTCACACCTTACCTAACGCTGGTGTGCTTGGGGTCGTATCTCTACCAGACGACTACGCTTTGATCACAAATAGGAACGCTACGTCAATTCATATATCGGATAACTACGAACCTCTCATAGGTCCCGACCATCCTTTCAAGCACGACCCGAAGGCCCGTCCTCCCCCACTATCTATCTATGTGTGCGGCGAAGAGCTCGAGGGGATGGAACATTTCAACATCGATCCAGTGTTGTCCCACGATGGTTACTGGTTCTACGACTTGGATTGGTACGTGGAGCAGGCGACAGTGAAGGATCCCAAATATGGCGTTCGAATAATACCTGGTGTGCATCGTGCATTGGTATATACAGTGCCTTGTGACGATCGCAGCGATATGCCCAAAATCAAGTCTCTGGGTCGGTATTTCAATACCGAATATCAGCTCGCCGACTACCCTTATGGGCATCCTCCACAGGGTGACTTATCAGTAGTGCGCCAGCGTTATCTCAGGCCTGAACACGAGCATGTCCCGTTTAGACTTAACTCAACTGCGTTCCAGCACATTGCCGAAACCGGTTGTTCTGCAATAACATGGGACGAAAGTACAGGAAGAGTTTGTATTGCTACGCAGAAGAACCTGAAATTTTTGATCATGGATGTAAAGAAGACGGTAGCTCCCGACGACCGTTTTGCTCAGTGGCGTAGGTTTCAGACTATGCTGAATAGCGAACTCTGAGTGTGGAATCGTATATTAGGAACAATATATGTATATATTTTACGCTAAATATTACAATTTAAGTTCTCTATTGAGGATCGCTAAGTAGAGTGAAATAGGGGGAAGTATGCTCTGATCAAGATAAGTTGTTCTATTCTGCCGAATTCAAGTATAGTGTATAGAACTTGAATATCCATGAGTGAGTCGGGGAGAAGGGTTGTTGATTCATAAGATTAGTCGGGGGTTGGAGGGAGCTGCTCATATAACCGTCAAATACATGTATATAAAAGTCCAGGAATAACAAGGGAAGGGGGGTATCGTATTACTGATTAGATGTAATGGTTACAAAAAATGTCCAAGAAAATAGTACCAAATTTGATTACCAATGGCCGAGATGGACTTTCGCTCGATCAAACCCAATCTCCAACCAACGCTCGACTCCTTCTATCGGTTGATCATGATATTTGTCAAGACCTACAAAGCCAACTTTATGATAAACTTTGCATGCAGGGATATTGTTATGAGCCACATAGAGGGCCACAGCCTGCTTTCCAGAGTAGAGAAGATGTTTGCAGACTTGGCGTACTAATCGCTGGGCGCATCCTAAACCACGGTGAGCCGGAGAGGTCATCACCTTTGTGATTGTGGCCGTGGTTTGGGTATTGCGGGTGTACGCAACAAGGCAAGCAATCTCCGGTCGAGTCGAGCCCTCGCGTTGGGCTTCGTGCACCCAGACCTGCTCTTTGCGAATTAGCATCAGAGCTTCTTTCAAAGCACCCGCTTCATTCAACACAAATGGCTCTGATTCTGCTGCGAACCCATAGCACAGGGCAGCGACTGCATCAAGATCAGAGATGCGCGCAGGTCGAAGATTGTACCGTACCCCTCCCTGCGTACATGTAGCCTGCCGATTTCTGAACGATCCTCTTGTACAAAATGAGAGCATGGCGGCGTAATATGGTGTTTCGTAGTGCGCTACGCCAGTGAACTCTGTCCAAATTTCGGCAAAAAGCTGAGTTATGGGCTCCGGGGCAAATATGCTATAAACACGGTCACTCCGTATGCCTGCACGAGTCATAGCCAGGATTAGATTTTCTATGCGGGGGCCAAGGAACTGATCGGTCAATCGGGAGAACGGAACTGCAGCAACGATGAAGATTGGATATTTGCCCATGTCGCTTTCTGAACACGAAAGAACGAGGTCTAGAGTTCGATTTTCCTCGTCGTCAATAGACGAACAAGTGAACCAAAGCTCCTCGTTTTCGACTATATCTCCAGCAAGTTCCCTCGATATTGCCCTCTCTATGTTTGGTAACACCACATTTGTCTGAGTCGGAATCCGTCGAAGAACTTCGACGACCCAGGGAGGTATGGCGCTGGCGGCATCGTACGTGTTAATCTCGAGATCTGAAGCGTCTGAGCGTATTATTGGAGAGACTGTGGTTGAAGGCATGGTAAACAGTTAAGTATGGAAACGAGTCCTTTGGCCTATGGTCAATACTTATATACTGCTCCATACCTTTTTAAAGATGTGAAAGAATAGTTAATGGAATCCTGTGGTCACTGCAGACACCTTTCTAAATGAAGTATCCTAAATGGGAGCACGATAACTAGGAGACTGTATGAGATCAAACACGTTTTTGGGGAAAGAAGATGTCCTACGTTTTAGCAAGGTCCTAATTGGGAGCAAGAAGCTCGGAGTCATCGAGGTTTAGCATTCTGCAGTTGTTAGAACCAGGTGGAAAGCTGTATTTGGCTGTCAAATGCGTCAATTCGAGTCAGAGTCAATTGCAAGTATACATAGACGCTTTACCCAGGCTTTACTAAGTTATATGCAACAAACCTCAGGTATTAGCTTGAACTTATTTGTGTATACGGTACCGTCGAGAGTCAGGAATCTCTCCGGTAGTGTAGAGAAAAAGCTTGCAGGAAGAATAGATTCAGTTACTATTAGAGGGATCTTTTCTTGTCCGTGGAGTTTCATGAAAGCGCTCGAGCGAGCGCTTATGGTTAGCAATTGGTGTACATTATACAGGTGACAGGTTATAGTACTTGCTGTAGGTAAATGGTGATAGACAAAGCAATACAATGTTAGCACGGTTGTTGTTCGTCAATAGTCAAGAACATGCGAAGGCAGAGGACGAAGTAAGAACAAAGTGAATAAAGTAGCAAGAAACGAGAGTAGGAAGGATGAACGCAAGTCGAAAACCATCCGCCGTTTAGAATTACAGTGGAAAGCCAGGAAATGAGTCGAGATACGTAAGGTGACATTGTCTTCACAACTTACTAAATGAATTCAGTAAGTAGATTAATGATGATGGTAGGATGTGGGTGGGCCCTTTCCACCCTCCCGCTCTTCACGTTCCCGTTCTTTCTTGTCCTTGTCCTTCTTTCCAAAGCCAAACATCTGTCCGGAGATGCTCAACTTACGACTGGCGCGCTTGAAGGCAGCACTGCCACCGCCCGTTCCTGTACTGGAAGAGCTATGATTAACGCCAGCAAAGGAGTGTAAACCTGGGGCCGGTATAAGAGGACTCCCCGAGCTCGGCGGTAGCAACGAATTGTCAGAACTACCTCTCATCTTTCCCTTCTCCAAGGTAGGCAAGTTGTAGCCATCAGGCATGATTGTTGGAGACGGTATTGGGGGTATTGGTGGAACAGGTGACGATGATCCAGACATGCTCAAAGGATTTCCAGGTGCTGTCGAAGGTCTTGGAGGGTTATCGTTGTGATGTTTGCGCGCCTTGTCCCGAATGCGAGGTAGGCTGGTAAGAGACTTTTTACGGTCTGGGGATTTAAGAGGAATCTCTGGTACGAGCGAAGATTTTCGAGGAGGAAGGCCGTGATTGAGGATGTACGAAGGGGTAGCAGGTATTGATGAGGGAAGGTGGGTGGCAGGCGAGGTTGAACCGTTTGAAGAGGAAGCAGAACCGGGAGACGGGTCGTGACGGTCAGAGTTCCAATTCGAAGGTTTCACGGTAAGACCTTCGGCTGAGGATTTGGGTCGAGAAGGTCGAGAAGGTGGGAGGGTGTAAGAACTAGCAGGACTCGGCTCGGATGGCCGCCGAATCCTGGCATCTCTGGTTGAATGTTGATTGAGCCAGCTAGACGAAGTATTAGAAGACGAGGTAGAGGTAGTCTGCGCTGTTGCCGCATCGTCTGTTCTAGGATGAAAGCTTTCAAATTCTCTCTTGTCCGTAGCTTTTATACTTTTTCGCTTTCCAAACCAGCCTGATCTCTTCTCTGTTAGTTCCTTTCTTTCAGAGGAAGTATGAGATGAATACGATGATGGTGGAGGCACCGGGGAGGGCGTGCGATTTGGGACAGTTGAGGAGTCATCCTGAGTCAGCGGGGAAGAGTCGACAACTGTTCGAATAGTATCTGGGCTTGATGATGGTTTGGCGGACGGTACTCGACGAATTGACGGGAATAAACCTTTACTTCCGCGTCCATTGGCTGGACTAGAAACTAGCGCAGGAGAAGCCGGGCTCTGAGGGGGTACCCCGTTTGACCCTGCAACTTTTAACTCAAGAGCGGGTCGAGATAGGTTACCTATTGGCGCTAGCAACGGCGAGTTTTGAGCTGGGGTAACGGGGTACGGTGGGTCACTCAGGTCCGAAGAGTCACCTTCGTCAGCGAGACCCGGTGGAAGAGTCGGATTTGTTAGAGAAGGCGACGGCGGGATCGAAGCCGTTGTCTGAATGGGCAGGGGAGGGGCTCGAAGACCAAGGCTTGTGCGGTCAATGTCTGCGGCCTCGTAATAGAGGACATAAGCGGATCCAGCATTAGAATCGCCGTAGTACTTCGGAATATCCTTTTCTGGTATAGGATAGACGTTGTCGTCGTCGAAAACAAACCAAGCACCCAATGTCTTGATGATGGATATATAATGGCCATGATGAGGGCCGCTATGGTGGTAATGTAAGGCTATGGCAAGAGATCAGGCAGTTGACGACAGTTCGCTTACTTTCCAAGATGAACGACAATCGCAAATAAATTGTAAAGTTTGTCCGCATCTTCGGCGTCGTCTACAGTGTTGAAAAGGCGTAATTGGAGGGGGAAAGCAACTCTATAGGAAAGTTTGATGTATTTCTTCGAATCCTCTTGATACTTGAATCGTTTCAGATGTAAAGCAAGAACATTAGGCAGCTTCTTGATTTTCATGCTGCGGGAGGGGAATTTCAAGATGGATAGATGCTGGGAGAAAATGCCAAGCTTACCGCTTCTCGGCCTCTTGGAGATCGCAACAAGCGTCACAAAAGAACTTGTTCCTCTGGCACAACATCTCACTGGCACTGAACTGCCTTAGGCAGGCAGTGACGCTGGAGTTCTGTTCGATGTCTATCGAGAGGTCAATGAAAGATTCATCGCGCGAAGAAACCTAGATTAGTATGAGGATTGAGAAGGTAAGCAGATACAAGGACGCGTTGCATACAGTCTCGCAGGTTAGACACCTTGTTTCGCTTGTAAGCGTGCCCTCGAACAGCTTGTGAACCAATGTGGAGTCTGGTAATGGATCTGAGTTCGCACTATTCATCGTAGAAGGCACTTTTGATCCTAATGTTGTTATTGAATTGGACACTGAAGAAAAGAGATAGTTGAATAGAGAACTTCCACATGCAAATGCGATCAAACTCACAATCGTCTGCTGATCCTGACCCATGCTGCGAAACCTTCCGGTCTTCTTCTATTTCCTCTACTATTTTGTTGAGTAGATAGTTGAAAAACTCGTGAGCATCCTGATGCATGGTTGAGCGAAACAGCTCGTTTACGCGGCGCAATTGTTCGATGAAGGCTGAAGGAGCGACAGTGCCCTTGTCGGAGGGATGTGTTGATATGTGTAGGAAGAGAGAGCGGAGTGCGGAGAAAAGGGAGGCTGGATTGGGAGGTATGGGTATGGCGGCTTGAGCGGACGCGCCATCGCTTATTGTACCTGACGTTGAAGCCTTTCGTTCGGGCTTGCGTCTGACGGGTACAAGGGGTGAGGGATTGTGATTTTCCGAAGGACTTCCACCTGCAGGTGGCGGAGAGTCGGGAGACTGCAGGAGCAGATCCCGGAAAGGCGCACAAAAATACAGTGCTTGAAGGACTGAATTGGCATAACTGACAAGACATAAGCATGTGGGACAAGGTATTGTAAATTCCTGATCGTACCAAGTATTGCCGAACTAAATCACAAAAGGATTCGATGAGTGAGATTTCTAAAAAGGATAGCCTACAACATACATTCTCTAGGCCAAATTGTCTGGTATCCGCTGAAGATTCGATAGGAAGAGGCGCAGGATTGACTACGACAGTTGCTGGTTGGTTCTGCTGGTTTCCAAAAATCCATTTTGACTTGGCCATAATACGAGGCCGTCTTGAGCTTCAGTGTCAGCCAGCCAGGGCCTGTCGTTACCGCTGATAGATCAACAAGGTGAGTGTCGGTAACTGAGTTCTATTCCAAGTTCCAGTCAAGGCACAAAATCGTTTTGGGCTACACGTGATCAAATTCCATCCGTTGCGTGCCGCAGAATGAATTGTTGTGCCTTTTGAGGTGCTTCCTTCCAATTGCAAGTAATGATGCATCAAACACCTTCGCCAAGTCTCCATTTGAGTCTCTTCCAGGTCATCTCCCCTTGCTCCAGGCAGTTATGTGACCTCACAACTGGGAATGAACCATCCAGGAACGTGGCAGAACGTAGCGGCATCCGAATGCGCCGGAGGACGGGAGAGCTCCTCCCGCCTTCAATGTCATTAAGTTTACACTTTCGGCTTGGTTCGTGAAAGCACATGAATCGATAAGCTACAGTAAAACATCAGGGAATATCAGGGCGACTACTAATCGGATCCATATGGTATTACAAATTAGTTGTAATTCAGCGAGCTTAATGCTGCATAATGGTGGAAGATGCTGACGCACATACAACGCACTAAGCGGCAATAATTCTCCTTACATTCACTGAATCACCCACTTGAATGATCCCACTCCCTAGTGGAACCCCGTTACAGCCAACACATGGCTTCATTTTGTTTTGAGGGTCCAATCCAATCCGGAATTTCATTAATACCTTGTACGGTACGGCTTTATCTCGTACACCGGTGTCTGGGCAAACATTAGGCAGCTGCAGAGAATGTAAGTAAACCATATCACGATGGACGTAAGGATAATGGCAACAGTATACGGAGTGTGTAAGATCGACGTACCAGGCACCGAGCGCACTTGCTTACGAGGAGAATCCCAGGTTGTTTCTCTCCTGTTATTTCGGAATCATCATCTGAGCCAATGCTGATCTCTTCGAAATTATCTTCCGCAAAAGGACCGGCACCCCGAAGAACTATATTAGGTCGGAACCTACGAACGAGTGCAAGAGGTCGTCAGCTGCCAAAAATACTGCATACAAACATAGCAGATTGAAAGCACAGGGTAACGCGTTTTTGGCTCAAGCAAAGAGATGTTTGTTTCAACACTGTTCGGTAAGAGGCCCGGTTCTGTATGACAACGGGTGCCAGAAAGAACTCTTCGGAATCGGGAAACGGAGACCGGATGGGAGGTGGGGGCAAAATTAAATCATATGACCGACCGACCTTTCAATGACGAACTCCTGCTTAGACCACTGATCCGCAATACCCTGCATCCCAACTCGCGAGCGGATCTCTTCATGCAATACATCGATGCTCTCTTCAGAGAGAACAAGGAGCGGATACCCGTCTTGATACAAAGTTGTAGCCTTAAGACCTGGGAAGGAATCAGTTGGATCACAAGGCCGAGGTTTGTTCCCCTTCACAGTCAGATGAACAGAACGTCCAAAATATTCGGAGAGAATCGTGGACGGGGAGCGTCCACTCGAGTTTTGATTTTCACAGATGAACCCGTCAACTTCGTGTCCCCACAGTGCGATATTACTTAACCTATAATAGGAGACGAAAATCAGCTTGTCATTTCAGAGTTATGCAGAGGAGATACAGTTTCAAACCTTTCCCATCTCTCTTCGACCGGGTACAGAGGCACAGCGAATGATTCGCAACCTGAATTCTCCGGGAAGGAAATTTTTAGTACACCACCATGAGGTGATCTGTCGTCCGTTTCAATACGTGGAGTGATTAGAACCATCTAAGTATTAAATATGAGTGGGAAAGAACACTTGTCCATGACAGTAGACGACGCCTGACTATACATCTGATATGACTTACCTTGGCTACTTCCCGAGCAGTAATTACTTTGTGAGAATTGGCTTCAATGATGCAAAACCTCCTGTCGTGCTTAACGACAAGTGAGATTTTTGTAATCGAATTCTGACAGTGAACCCAACCTCTAAGCCTTCAGGTGAGTAACGACATGATTGAAGTGAGGTTCCACGACAGCTCTTGATAAAAGAGAGGGATTGAACGCTATCAGTTAAGTATCGTGTCGGATCTGATAATCGTGTTGGGCGCATCTAGGGCGGCTACTTACTTTGATAGGATGCACGAGGATTTTCGATACTTGGATGTCCTTGTGCATGCGAATTGTTTCTTCCAATACGACCATTGCTGAGAGACTGTCAGAGAATCGGGCTTCCTGTAGGCAAAGATAACGGTGAGAGATTATCAGGACGGTTTAGCGAGGGACTCCGACATGACGTGCATCGTGTACTTGCTCTCACATTATTTACAGAATTGATAGCGTCCGTATTTTCCCGTCTCAGCACGCGGTGCCGGTTCTTGAAAGCCAGAGCCGCAGTAAGAATAACGACGCATGCAGCTAGCCACCTGGTAAATGCTATTTTAGCCACATTGTATGTTCAAATATATGAATCGCTTTCGGTGAACCCCATAACGAGACACGAAAATCATTCAAGTTCCATACATTTGGACGACGAAGGAATGTAGACAGGGAAGATGGAAGCCTTGAGAAAGGAGGAATATGACTGAGTCTGCGGAAAGCGGGTCCGACTCGGGAGTTGACTCCGTACGCCGTCCGGGTGTTCTGGACCAGAAGGAAACTTCGCAGTAGTTCAGAGTAAGGGTGGTTGTCGTAAACGTGCTCTACGAGATAAAATAAACAGGCACTGCTTGATTGGTCGTCTTCGGGTGCTAAAACTACAGTTGGTGATTTTAAGTACTTCATCTCTCTTTGGCTCTCCTTCCCGCTTGAGGCGTGGCCCGATATTCAAATTACAGAAAACCCATCAAGCTGTCCTCATCACCAGATGGACTCCACTGTCTGTACTGATTATGTCGCTGATCTGCCCGACTTCCAAAGCGTAAGCAGCCTCTTCGAAAGGTTTTTGCATCTGTCCACGTCCGAAGTAACCCAAATCGCCACCTTTCTCGTGAGAGGAGCAGTCGGAGTGAACCGCCGCGAGCTGCGCAAACTTTTCAGCAGAGCCTCCAATTTCGCTTTGATAGCCTGTTAGAACGTCGATAGCCTCGTCCTTCGAGCGGGTGATATTGGCCTGCGAAAGTTTTAGGAAGACCAATGACGATTAAATTGGTGTTTGAATTGGACACACCTCCTTCCAGCTCGATGGCCTTCGACTTCCATTGTGCTTCACTAGAAGATGGCTTGCGCGGACCTGACCAGCAGGGACTTTGGGACGAGAGAGTAGGTCAGCCCCTGGAAGCTGTTTGGCCTCTTCTTCTGTCATTCCAGCAGGAAGATCCCAAGTAGACTCTTTTGTTTCCGTGTTGAAGAAGTAGAGGACTCCCCTAGAGTTCGAAAGTCGAATTTCCCACTAGCAGATGCATGAGCAGAAGGTGATATAGCGGTAAAAAGAAGCATACAGTCATTCTTGAAAGTAGTACGAGTACAAGTTAGTACAGATGAATCTTTGGTTACATAAGCGCTCGGGGGTTTCTCCATGGCGGCGATTGAAGACGGCAAGCATTGCTCGAGTTCTCATCTTTCGCCATTCACATAACACTGAGTACCTAGTGCAGGGTATTGACACCCATTTATTGTAAGGACGCGCCTTTCTGGAGGTGTGTTGAAGTTCACACTCGGGTAACATAGGTGTCCCGCGTATACGAAGTAATACGAACGACTCGCCCGATAGTAGATGTCCTTCGTACTGTGCGGAACTCTTCGCATTTTAGCCTGCTCCACTGACCATAAAAATAGCTGGCTGATCTAGCAATGGGCCAACTCTTATGGTCTATCCATTTACAACCTAACTGGTGGCAATCCGATCAGAATCAGTCTATCCACCAAAGCTGGGCAGAAGATGCAATCACAAGGGATTGGAATGTCACAACATCTTCATCTATAGCTTTCAGAGAAACAGGTGCTTGACGTGTTTTTATCGAGCTTGCGCATATTGTTTACTGAGTTTGTGGTGTTAGATATCCTATGTTCTAGATGAACTCCGTGGGTATGCTCTTCTCAGAGACGAAACTCACATTGGTATGAACAGGTATGAACTTTCTTCCTTTGAGTTCAGAAATTTGTTGCCTAGATTTAAATCAGCCAGGTATGTCTGACTGTACCCTCAACTCCATGACCTTGTCTGCTTTGAATGAAGTGTTTAAAGTGCTCAAAACAAATAAAACATTTGCTCAGGATACATTGATAGTGATCGTCGTAGACCCTACTCGACATCAAGCCTCAACTTCATGAATCCGTATATCAGTTGCTACAACGCGCTCTGAACATCTCAGAATACAACACAAGATATGCTTGTTTTCAGGTGTAACCTGACAGAGTTAAGTATGATTTTGTAGATCTTGGGACAAGTAGAATTTGTGGTAACTCCATGGCACGTCGAGGGCATGAAAAATGAGGGTATCGTCGCTTGTGGACTTCTCTTCACTGCGGTGGTGAGAAATATGTTCTCCGAATGATTCCTGGAATGTCGAATATCTTTATCAGGAGAACATTGAAAGCTGCGGCGTTCAAGTTCGTAAGGCTATTTCCTATCCTCGAGGGTTTGATTCCGATGACACCGAGGCCACACTACGTACCTGGGGGGTCGGGGCTGAAAGGTGGTGATCGGTGATCAGTACATTAGCTCGATTCCTATTCGAGAAGGACTAGCGGTAGTCTTTCCCAACATATGACAACACAAACTAGCACCCATCACCGTCCTCAGTTTCCTTCTCGTCGATCTGGATGCCTTACCTGTTATTTCTACTGCGAACGTTGCTCCGCAACAAAGAGCGTGGATGTGGAAAGCATTGGATAGTCGTCTGGCTGTCGAGATTGTTGAGAAGATTCTGGAAATGGTGGATGGGCTCATGGATGAACAAGAGAGCCAAGGTCATTAGGAAAATCTGAAGACCGAGCGAGAGTCGTTTTGGCTGTTCAATCAATTCTGTATCCCGTTTGTCGTATGGAAAGGCTTGGAACTGATGAAGTCTCGAAACAAACAGTAAGTGGTATAGCGGCAACTGTAATGTCGGCTTGAAACGAACTTAGGTTCAGCATTATGCGCCATTGTTTTGGTTTGAATTTGCGACGCTTGTTGCCCATCTTATCTTTGCTGCTCAGCTCGCAGCCTAATATTTAAGCATATTTCAGCTGCCGTGAGACGACGTTGAAGTAGAGAAAAAAGACAGGACCTGGATAACTTGAAACGATGTGAAAAGTTACATATGTAACCATATTTAGTGCCTCTTGATAGCTCTTGATGTAAAAATTTTGATTCTCGGACTGCCGTTTTGTTTTCCTAACTTTCTATATATTGGCACTGGTTGTCTGATAATCATTCTGTTTCTCTGTCCTTCTGCTGCAACTATTGATTGGCCGACTCTTGAAGACTCTTGATTGTTTCCCTCGACCACTGACTGATATTGGTCGGCACACTCTTTGGGCATATCTTACTCCTCCTTATTACTACTGACCATAGGATGTCTGAACGTCCAAGACCTCTCACAAACCTCGACGATACGCGAGACCTTTCATCTTCTAGCTCACCTCTTGCTTCAGCATCAGCTTACGAGCACCAGTCGTTAACACCACGTACACCGCGTTTTCGGGCTGGATTCGGCGGATATGAGGAAGCTGAACTAGGGGGAAGAAACAGACAACACGACGACGATGATGATGAGGAGGTTCAATCTTCAGCAGCTCCGCTTCTGCGTTCAAGTGTTGATAACGACAACAACGATGGCTTGTGGCAGAAGGATGTACAATCGTTCCTGGGGCTCGATAAAGTCAGTCCCGACATGATAGCAGAGCGGTTACCGGTGGTAGCTGGATGTTTAATCGCGGGGTTGCTATTGTTTTTTGCGCTTGTTGCGTTTCGTAGCCCAGGAACGTTGGAATACTATATTGGGGCCACTGTTCCATCGGAAGCCAATTCCACCACAAGTCCGACCTCGGTTTCTCCTGTAGACCCTTCCCTTCTCATTTCTTACGCCAATTACACCTCATTCCCGCTCCTTCCTACTGAATATGTCTCGGAATGTTACAAGATTCATCCAGAAGGACGGATGAAACCAATGAAATACTGGGGAGAAGACGGCGTACCAACGAAGGATGTTGCTCACCATGAGCCACCAGAGGGCACTTGTTCGAGCACGATAACATATATGCTGGATGGAAGGATTGGTCTTGCAAGTGATTTGGCATTGATAGCACAAATAGCGGCGCTTGCCAGAGAGGTGAGTGTGTATTAACTGGGCATATGTTCATGTTCACCGACTCGACGTGTCCAGAGAAACCGTACGTTCCTCGTCGATGATACGTACTGGAACCGTGGCAAGTCCGTGGCTCTTAGTTCTCATTTTTTCTCGTTCCCTGACAACTGTTTAGGTGGACGGACCACTTCCAAGATGTTCGCCTCACTCAACCGGGACCTGAACCTGGGTGTCTACCTCCACCGTCGGAAGAGCTGGTCGCGTGTCCAAGACAGGTCAAGTAAGTCTTGTCTCCAGCCTCTCTTTGTAATTCATGCATGCAATCCTACACCTTTGTCATATTCGAATATTCTTTCGAACTCCTGTCTAACGTCTCTTCCCAGGCACTGGGTAGTGAACTCCCATACTGCCAAATTCCACCTAAGTCATGGATTTGAAGATCAATACGAGGATGCGTAAGTGGCCTTTATACTTATCCCATCTCCAAAATCCGACGTTTCGGATTGTAGTTACGCACGGAACCTCAACCGACTCAAACCTATCTTCCTCCGCGCCTCTGAGTCACTCACACAAACTATCCGCCCGAGTGAAAAGAATGCTGAGTTAATTGCGGAGACTAGGAAGGAACTTGGCACTAAAATTTCGAGCAACTACATAGGCGTTCACATCCGTCGCGGAGACCACAAAGCTAAATTTACCAAGGGTCCTGAGGGATACGTACCTATCGAGAATTTCGTCAATGAAGTGAAGGGAATCAAGGAGCGGTTTTTCGCAGAGGGCGATACAACGATGGTTTATGTCGCCTCAGATGATCCGTATGCTATCGAGTCGTTTGAGAAACTAATCTCCGAATCGTTATCACCGTCTCGCGGTTCTGTCCAAACGTTCTCACTCCATGCCAGTTCCTCTCCTTCCCTTCGAGCGCTCGCTAGTCCGAAAGCTTACGTTCAGGCCGAGTTCAGTGCGCTGCACGAGGACAAAGTGATGTTGACGAGAGGCGTCATAGTCGATATGGCGCTAGTTAGTGGGCTTTGGATGGAAGACGGGGATGATAATGGAAAGATGAAGCCAGATGCGGTCGTTTGTACGATTGGGTAAGTGATTCATCCCACATTTGACGCTAATATCAATTGATATCCCTCCCTTCCTCTTCCTGTTCTCCTTGTTTCATGCAGATCTTCAATATGCCTACTCTCTGCTCTCCCGCTTTCTTGGTCCCCCGCTTTCGGCGATATGGACCCCAAGGGACTCGGGTATCCTGTTCGGGACAAGCAGCGCTGGTTAGATGTTGATCAGAAGGGTGTTATTGTTCCTGCGTGGAAGGGCTTTCAGATGTTTTGAGCGGGTTATGCGGAAGATGAACGAGGCGAGGGGTCTGATGAAATTCCTGAACTCACTATCTCTATATATATGTGAATTCTTATCTTTTGGAATATACACGCATAGTTGGTTAAACCCTCCCTCCAATAATATGTACTTAAGCGCCCAAAGGTCCCACCTTTCTTTCGTCTCCCATCTTGGCCTCATGAGCCACAATGCGATCCTCTATGCAACTAAGCCCCTGCTAGCCATTTGGACCCGATTGCTGCCTAAAATTATCTTTGGACGTTCCAGCTCAATGGTGGTACTCGCTATTGGGGCTACTACTTTAGCTGGTGGCCTTGGGGTCAGCATTTATTCAGCCTACCTGGACCTTCGGTACATGTGGATTGAGCATAAGCTTGCTCGCACTGCAGAGCTTCTTGCAAAAGTAGAAGCAATACGTGCTGCCGCCGATCGGAGGTACGAGTTTTTGGAAAAGCTCACTAGTCGGAGTAGACAGATGACGGTAGAAATTGAGCGTTTGCAAACTAAAAGGATGGAATTAGTGAGGGTTTTAGATTTCAACCAGTTGCCTACGGCGTGCGCGGTTACAGATGACGAGAACCCAGCGTTTGAAGGATACGATGTGGTGCTGCAAAAGAAAGAAACCACGGGGAAAATTCTAGAGTTGGTGGCATTGGAAAGGCATTGGAATGCGGAAATGGAATGGTGGCATAAAGAAGCAGAGCCGGAATTCAAGAGAAGGATGGCCGCTCAGGTGCGCAAAGTGCAATATTTCGTACTTGTCTAACGTTCTTACATTCATATAGTCCTCTATGCAGCATCGAACTATCTCCGAAAAGTGTTAATAGAATCTCTAGTTTAGGTTGTCGACGGAACATATGCATTCATTCACTTAACAATCTTAATTATACCCAAAGCCAATATAGTCTTCTTCATCTTGCAAGAGCATCATGATCAAACACCTCCGCTGTACACAAGAAACGCGTTACTTCTGAATTTGATGTAACACTGGAGCCCCGTCTTCTATTTCCTCCAACGAAGATGCATAATTGGATGATCAAGTACGTGGGCTTGTTTGATCAGGGTTTAGGTATATTTGTGCATCAAGCAGCAGGTCGTTGGAATGTCGTAGACAAGGTGGTGTATCCACTGTGCATGGTTGGCCTATATTCCAATTCGCTCTATTCCAATATGGATTTGGTCATGATTTTTATAGGCAAAATCGAATAAAATCGCGACTTCAATGTCGACACAATTGGTCAAAATGTATCGAAAATGCTGATACAATGATCCCATAAGCCCTCATTGGACTGAAAAAAATCCTCAAATTTTTAACGAATCTGAAGCACTTATACAATATCCTTTTAGGGTCTTTGAGGTCCGAATTCCCAATGGTCCCTAAACATACATACTGCGCGTTAGCTGCTAATATGGCGAAGACATACCAAGGCACCTTGGACAACCGGCTCACCGAAATGCTCATCACGCGATCAACCCCATTGAAGATACACATTATAATTAATGTTTGTGTGGAAAGTATTCTCAACTCGTTCGTGGTGAGAATGATCATTCACAGTCGAACTGTTCATATCGCGCCCAACATTGCTGAATTGGCTATTTTGTACAACAAGGCGAGATTCGGGGGAACTAGAGGAAGACCGTGCCGTCCAGGGGTTGGTTCCAAGTGGTAACGACGGACTTGGACTCATCAACGTCGTGGGCAGCAGGGGGGAGGAATGCGGTAGTACCATTTCTGAGCTGGGGGAATCCTCCTTGTATAATTTTGGAGGGGAGTTGGAGGGGATTTGAGTCTTCGTGAATAAATGGTCGGCAACATGGTAAATTCATAATTACCGCTCGCTCCATACCTCTCAACGGGATGTTCAAGTTTTCTGGAGGCTCCACTGGGATGTTGCTGGTTAATTCGCAACCTCCGCACTACCCTTGTTATGAATCCCTGCGGTTTCTGTAACTTTGAAGAGATTTTTTCAACAGAATTACAGCCTGTGTGAGAGTCTCAAGTTATCAAATGAATTCTTGAATAGAGAGGTGCTTCACCTTGGTCTTCATCACACGCACTCTCTCTATCTTTCGAAACAGGAATGTCGAATTGATGATACCTTCAAGGACAAATCGTTATATACTTACGAATGGAATAATGGAAAGTCAATGGTAAAAAAGGGAATAAAACAAAAAGACAATAAAACAGGCGCAACAGGTCTGTAAAACGCAAGAACAACAGGCAATGTTTACAACATCAATTGTGTTCCGGACGCAGCATAACTTGCCTTAGGTCGAAAACTGATCTGGATACTTCTGGATAGTTGTCTCGTGGATTTGTGAGAATTGAAATATTACCTAGTTGGGCTTATTTATTTAATAACTTCAAGAAAGAAAGATAGATCGATAGATTCACAGCTTCACCCGTAGGTATGGTCCCAGGACGCAACAGCCGGTCTCGATGCTCTAACAGCACTGAGCTCAAGAGTAGGTAGACTGCCATCGAGTCATCGAGGCAAAGTTATACAGATGATTGAAGAAAAATGTGAGGGGATGTTTTCAAGTATGCAGATAAACTATTTGACCACTGGATCTCGCAGGACTTCGTAATTATCAGATTCAAGTCTGCCAATGGCCGCTATTAGCAGATCATCAGATCTCAAACCATGATGGAACATCCTTACACAGTTTCGAGGATCCTCGAGGGATTTATTATTGTCAATAGTGCGCCAACTGAGATGATACACTGACTAGCAGATTTGAGTTCGAAGAGACAAGGTGACGACCCTCGTGTTAGACGATGCCTTCTCCCGCCCTTGCTACAGCTGCAAGGTCCGAAGAGCTGTGACAATAAGATACATGTTTTGATTTCAGATGTGTTATACATAGATGAAGATGTCATGGGGAAGAGAGGCGTTTAGTAAGAATGCAGAAATTTTAGAAACTGATGTAAAATTGGTACTTGGATGTTCCAAATTGGTGATAGCAAAGGTCAATTGGACCCCATGCCAGGTCTACTTACCACTGACGTAGGGCCGACATACCTGGTCTGTTAATCCCGAATCCAAATTCCATGCAATTGTGCAGAACGAAAGCCGGAATAGATGATTCGTATAACTTGCTGCCTCGCATCCAACAGTATACTGTATCACTCCGAACATTGATGAAGGAATGTCAAGTGCATATTAATATTAGTATTCGGCGGATGAGTAATGAACGTCAATGAACGCCCAATTCGGTCTGCGCGCCTTTAACGCCTTAGTACTATAGTCTTACTTACTTGCAGTTAATGAAGAGTTCATAAAAGAAGAAAAAGAACGCCCAGTTCGGAGTTTCCTTCAGAAGCAGAACAAGTTCAACTTGAACTGGGCGGGTAGCTGAGGCGGCCCCGAATATGAATGTGAATGGAGAAGAAAATCTCTGGCTATGGTGGAGAGGGGACTTCATGGTCGGTCAAAAACCCGTGCGTTGCCCGTTCGCGTCGCTCACGTTCTCGAATATGATTGGCGGCAAGTCACGTTGTTTACCCCGCACGATCCCGGAAAAGCTTATCCGGGGTAATTTAAAATCTCTGAATACGATGCCATGTAAGTATGCTAGTTCACATTAGCTTGTCCTTCCAACAACCAGCAGCCACCATCATGCACGAGTCTTTTACATCGACCTTGCTCTCAACTGTCCTGCATAATCCTTTTGTCTCCCTCGGCATTGTCATCGTCGGCGTCCTCTTCACACACATTCTCTTACCTTACCTTCTGGATCCTTACTCTCTCAGACGGCTTTCTATCCCTGGACCACCCGCTGCCGCACTCTCTGACTTATGGCTTGGCTATCACAGTGCTAACGGACATCGTTCCGAAGTCGTTCATGCTTTACATGAAAAATACGGTCGAATTGTCCGAATTGCGCCGAACCACGTCTCTATCGCCTCTCCTGATGCTCTTCAAACGATATATGCACACGGAAACGGTGCTTTGAAATCAAACTTTTACGATGCTTTTGTTAGTATCCAACGAGGACTGTTTAATACTCGGGACAGAGCAGAACATTCACGAAAGCGCAAGCTCGTTTCGCATATCTTTTCACAAAAAAGTGTGTTGGAATTCGAGCCGTATATCAGGGTTTATGTAAAGGAACTCTCAGAGCAGTGGTCGCGACTGTACGAGCTCGCGCTCAAGGGTGAACGAGGAGATGAAGGTCAAGGCGAAGGCGGAGGCTGGTATGGACGAGATGGTCGGCTATGGATGGACGTTCTCCCCTGGTGCAACTACCTCGCATTTGATATAATTGGTGACCTAGCGTTCGGTGCACCATTCGGTATGATTAAATCTTGCAAAGATACAGCTCAGATACCTGCTTCTGGACCCTCTGCAGATCTCACCGACTCTAAGAGTCAGGTGCAGGTCAAGGAAATTCCGGCGGTGAAGATATTAAACGGCAGAGGAGAATATTCGATGTCAATGGGTGTTCTACCTCCGGCGTATCGCCCAATTGCGAAGAAGTTACCTTGGTTCGCAGCTGGAGCAGCAGACGTCAAAGCTCTTGCAGGTGCATTCTTTTCGGATTACCTTCCTCACTTCTCATGCTCATTACATATTATCTATAGGAATTGCAATCATGGCTGTGCGTAAACGTCTCGCAGCCCAAGACGCCGGTACTCTTTCAGTTCGCAAAACTGACCTCCTCGAGAAACTCCAGCGCGGAAAGGATGAAGACGGGAAATACATGGGTAAAGAGGAACTTACCGCCGAAGCGCTTACCCTCCTTATTGCCGGTTCTGATACCACGTCCAATTCGACCTGTGCCATCCTCTACTACCTCGCCCGTACGCCTTCCACTCAAGCCAGACTTCACGCGGAGCTGGATAAAGCTGTACCGGACATCGAATCGCTGCCGCTGACGGTGGATGATGTCAAGGCAGATAAACTACCTTACCTCGATGCGTGTATCAACGAAGGTCTTCGTATCCATTCTACCAGTGCCCTGGGTCTACCTCGTTTAGTACCCAAAGGGGGCATGACAGTCGAAGGAGTAACATTCCCCGAAGGGACCGTTCTTTCTGTACCTTCGTACACGATTCACCGCGATACCGAAGTATGGGGAGACGACACTGAGGATTTCCGTCCAGAACGATGGCTAGGCCTGGACGGGGATCGGAAGGAGTTGATTAATAAGACATTCAACCCGTTTTCGGTTGGACCGAGAGCGTGTGTAGGGCGGAATTTAGCGTTTTTGGAGTTGCAGGTTATTGTGGGGAGTTTGGTGAGGAGTTGGGAGTTTGTGTTGGAGCATGGGTTGGAGCAGGAGGTGAGATTTTGCTTGCTTTTCATATGTTTTGTGTTTTCTTGTTTTCGTGTTCCGCTCCTTCCTTCATTTTTACTTGTACCTACATCCGCTTCCATCTTGTTTTCCTTCGATGACACTCAATACGCTATTTCCCACAGCTCCATACATCCGAAGGATTCCTCCGCAAGCCACTTGGATGTCGAGTTGGTATTCGGAGGAGGGATTAGCAAAGAGAAGCATAGGCTACTTGTACGAAATGACGGTGGAGTGCAAACTGACTCGAATTACCTTCGTCCGATCTTGCGTGTGTAAAATCTTGTGGAATGTGTACTACTGCTATCTGTGTATATAGATACAATGTATTATCTCCCCTCAGAATAAAATGTAGACGATTGCGCGCCTTGCGCATGCGTTATTATTGCAGTTGGACGGTGGACCTAAAGGCGCAGACCGATCCCGTGACGGAGGGCACTTTCTCTCTGAGTCTCATCGTTCATGGCCAAAGACACCATAGAATTGATATACGGACGTTTACTTGATAGTCTTGCCACCTCCAACGTCTTTCAAAATACCGATGCCCTGATTTCTCTTGTTCAAAGCGCCCTCTCTGATGCCTCCTCTAACACTACCTCCAATCCCGACAACCGACGTATGAAATGGGAATATCTCATCAAGAGAGACGTATTTCAGCATGCGACCCTGGAAGGAAAGGCATTGGCCTCATCTAGTAATGAAGATGCAGAGAAATATTATGCGAAATTGCAAGATTGGCTGGATTTGGCGTTGGTTTTCACAGAACTAGGAGCGACGGAGGCTTCCTACGCGTTTAGCGTCGTCCAGGACTTGCTAGAGACACAGACAATACCTTCTTGCATGAAGATCTTTGATTGGATAGAAAGAAGGTCGAGGGACAGGGTGTCGACGATTATCAACACTACCACCAGTTCCGTAACTGCAACGTCCTCTAGCTTGTCCTCCGCAGATCTAGGCTCTGGGCGTCTCACATCTGGGATGCAGCCTCAAAAAGGAAAAGCTCTTGTTCTCTTACGAATGTTGAACGACCTTCTGCGGCGTCTCAGCAAAGCTGGCGGTGAAACGATAGGATTTTCCGGCCGGATTTTGACTTATCTAAGTCAGGTCTTTCCATTGGGAGAGAGGAGTGGTGTGAATTTGCGAGGTGAATATGGGCCGACGTGGGAGATGCCGGTGAGAGATTCGGAGGAGAAGGAGACCACGGAGAATGCAGAAAACGATGGTATGCATTGTACAAACACTATTTACTTTTACACTAATCTTTCCGCAGATTTTTACAGTACATTCTGGTCTATACAGCTTCCCTTCTCGAAACCTTCGGTTTTTGCTACACCCAATCCTCCTATAACTTTTGCACAATTCCAAGACGCCGTCGATAGAGTTCTCCCAGTCATCAAGGAAGCTACGGCGAAGGAGAGAGCGATGATGGGTGCTGGAAGGAGTGCTTCCACGATGGGACCCGCGACGTTGAAGCGGAAACGTGGGCAGGGTGAGGAAACGGTGGTCACAGGAAACGTAAATAAAAAAGCGATGGAGTATTTCTTTGCAAAGTTCTTGACGAGTCCTGAGCTATTAGACCAGGAGGTAAGCCCCTCCTTGCACCTTTTTCTACGTATAGTTCTCGGTCGACTGTCCCTCTACCTTGACTTTATCCTCTCTTCTGTTCCAAGATACGAAATTGACGATCCGTTGTCCACGCAGCTCGCAGACACCCACTTCCGTCGCCAAATACTTTTCCAACTCCTCATCCTCCTGGATCACCTTCTTACACATACCAAAACCGAGAAAGCCAAATGGATAACGACCAAAAATCGGAGTCTTCATATGCCCATTCCGGAGTGGAGCTTGGACGATGCGTTAAACTATACAGGTCCCGTTGATGTTAATGCGACGATTGTAACAGGACCCAGTGCAACTTCTGGTCTAGATGCAATGAAAGGTACTGGCACGTCAACCTCAGTGACGACCACTGCTGTCACTGGCACAAAGATAACCGAAAAGAACGCGAAAAATACCCCTGCGAAACCGTCAAATTCTAAACCTTCCTCTTTATCTGCTCCTACTGCTCTCCCTACCGCATCCGCGACTTCAACTTCTGTGCCCGCCTCTATCCCACTACCTAGTACGAACACAACCAATATCACAACCACCCCGTCCTCCAATGCACAACACGTAGATAAACCAGAACGCATGGATCCCATAAAGTGGACGCACCTCACTATTTCAAGGACGATCGAAGAACTAAGGCAAACTCAACCTCCTCCCCTCTCATCTGCAGGCGTATCCGGCCCTGCTTCCTCTACTGCAGGAGTGACTGCCATAAATGGTCTCACAGGCCGGGAATTCGCCTCTACCGTCCAGTCCCTGCTCGAACGCGAAAAGGGTTGGATCCGGTGGAAAAACGAATTATGTGACGGAACAGTGTTTGAGAAGGGCGTGTGGGAGCCTTCGGACGAGCTACTCGACTCTCTGAATTCGGTTGAGGGAGGGAAGGACGAGGAAGGTATGAAGTTGGATGATGAAAATAAAGCGGCTGGGGATGCTGAGGGGAAGGAAGGAAGAAGGAAGAAGCCGAAGACGAAGACGATGTATGAAGCTAGTCGTGGATTGCGGGCCAAGATGCGTGGACCGTTTTATAGCACGGAGGAGAACCAGAGGGACTGGCAGTGGGACCTTGGGACGGAGGCGTTGACGGAAATTTGGACTATGGGGTATCGAGGGCTGGAGGACTTGGAGAGAGGGTTTAGGTGGGTGTTTCGTCCCTTTGTTTCCATTTCCAGTATTATTTATTGGTCATACGACGTACGATATTTCACAATGCTGACTATCTTCCTTCAAACAGCCCTGGGACACCACACGACTTTCTTCACGAACTTCACCTCCAAGAGCAAAGGATTGAGCTGCGAACCAAAACCCTCCGGGCGCATCAGGAACGACGGCTGCAAATGGAGCGCGCAGCGAGGGAGAAAATAGAGAAAGCGGAGAGGGAAGCAAAAGAGAAGGAAGCACAAGCGATGCATGAGAAGGGAGACGTGGATATGACGGATGTAAAGAAAGAGTGTAATGACGTGGAAATGAAATCTCCAGAGAACGGTTTGTTGCCCTCTGTGAAGACGGAGCTTCTGCCGCAACCGATTCCGGTCCACGTTTCTTCAATACACCCTTCGCTACCTCCAAAACCCGGATCGAGGGCTGTATCTCCTCTAAAACCTGCGACTCCAGTGCCCAACGCACTGCCAACGTCAGCCCCAGTTGTGTCTACCATAACCATGCCAAAGACGACGGCAGTTGCATCAACTCCAGCACCAACAGTGCTGGCTTTACCACAAGATGAACAGATTCGTAAGGCTGAGGAGGTAAGTTTCGAATTTTCATGAAGTTCTATCTTATATTCCATCGGCGTACTGACATCATTCTTTATCTCTTATCTAGAACAAAACCCGCATAACATGGCTTGCTCTTCGTTCCGCTCGTGATTCCGCCCAAGGCCATCTCGTGCATTTTAGTAAAATTGGGGCAGGGGATGTGAGGATGCTTTGTGAGGAGATTGATAAGGCAGAGCGGGAGAGGGAGGAGAAGGAGAAGGCGGAAAAGGACGAGAAGGAAGGTTCAATGTCTGTTGATCAACCGGATGTTGACAAGGATTTGGAGACCGACGAAAAGGTGGAGAAGGAGGGAGAATTGGATCCTCCTGGACTTGGGTTTTCAGGCCCTCAGGTCCAAGAGCTCGATACAGAGAGTGATGTTAAGATGGAATAGATGAAAGAGGCTTATGTCTAACATGATCTCAGAGCTATTTGATTCTACAGAATATAACTTCACCAGAAAAAACATTTACAGGCTCACCTTTGGGGGACATTACACCTTGCTTGTGTTACTTCTCACTTGCCTAACAATGTTCTTTAATTAGTTAAACCTTGTTATACATCATGAAAATTGCAGTGTTCAGTTCACACACAGATAATAAATGAATGCTTGTTTCAGTAGCCAGTAAGCAAAGATTGTACCTGGGCAGGAAGATGTGGGATAGAAACGGCAAGCAGAAAAGCTTAGGGACAATGCAATATGCTGCGATATGGTGAGGGAATTTGTTGTGGGGCTGGTAAAGTGCAGGGTTGGAGTCGGAGTTTGTTAGATGAAGGGAAAGTAAAAGGGCTGCATCCGGATCCCTTTTCCCCTATAAGGCATAAATATGACCCTGTTCCGCCGTCGGAACGGACAAAGACAGCTTTAAAAAAGATTTTGCACGGGCGCTCGAGATTATGGATTTTCAATGACCATTGCAAGCAAGCAAGGTAATTATTAGACGGTACATTCTTTCTAACATCCTGAGCAGAACTTGACTAGGGAGGCATAGGAGCTCATAGTAGTAGGAGGCTAGCAGCTAAGCGAGCAGCGTATCAACTGTCGGTCTGATCGCATCAGAATGGCTCACAAAGGCCTGCAAAAGCTTACGGCCCCAGTACGGCCCTACGGGAAGGTTATCCAGTTTGACCGTCGCTAGCCGTTGCCCTATAAGTAGTCCTATTTGTTTGAAGTTTCTTTTGTTTCCCACTTCGACATCGTTTCGGTGAGATTTTTTCGTCTTTTGTCATCACTCAAACTCACTCAAATCTCTCAAGCTTTACAGCTCAGTTTTACACGTACGTTCTGGGGGTAGAATTGCTGGTCAAGTCTATCATATCTATTCACGCCGGTTCGGTGAGTACCTGTGCATGCCATAGATCTTTCGCCATCCTACCTCCCCCTGTTAGCTATCGTCCCAGTTTTACCAAGCGTTCTCACTGCACACCATCTGACTACTACCTCTTAGTTCTCAGTCCAGCCTTTCAAACAATTCTTTCTCGCTCCTGTTATTTAACAATGGTCATCACGTTTCCGCTATCTTTATCGCGTCCTCTCTCTGGAATCATCCTATTTCTGCATATCCTTGGTGCATCGGCTGCTCCTCTGGCATCCAACAATGCCTTTGTGAATACCACAGCGCATTTAGAACAACGTGACAGTAGGTTTTACTTCTTTCCATACACCGCCTAATGTCTAATGCATTCTATGCTGGAATGTAGATTATCATTGGGACAATGTTGCAGTCACATTTCTTCCTTACAATCGCGAATTGAGTTACAAGGATAACTGGGCCATTAAGTTTGGCGAACGCATGAGTAGGTTCCATGCCGAAGAAGTGGTTGCCAATGGAGTTGTGACTTTTCAAATCAAAGAAGTTCTGAAAACATTCCCTGTTGGTGGTAGTGTTGGTCGGGTTAATTTGGTGAATCGAGACGGAAAAAACTCGGCGTTCGCGAAGATTAACGCAATCGAACCTACTGGGAAAGCTCAGTTCCTTTATGAGGCGATGAAAATGTTGAAGAACGATTACAATCTTGTTCAAAATGAGAGGGAGCTTGCGTACTGGAACGGCATCAAGGAAAAAATGGATGCCTTTACGGCCACAGCGCAGAAGAAAGCCAAGGCTCAAGCAATGGCTCAGAGTGCATTGGCATTGATGCCGCAATAGTGTTGTGGATAGCTGGTTGGCAATGCTTAGTCTCGATTAGAATATACATATTTATTGTTTTGGCGTTGAACAGGTGTGAGAATGCTTGTTGATTGAGACTGTGTGTGCTAGGCAGGAGATTGGAGTGGTACATTGATTTGTTGTTGAACGAAGAGGACGCCAATCTGACGCTAATCATGTTCCGCAAGAAAAAAATTAGGACAGAGATTATAGTAATTGTAAAGTGTTATATGTAATATTGAACAGTGTCGGATATGGATCGCCAAAGCGATTGCATTGACTGGCAAATCGTATGAACAGCAAGGCGCGTTGGCGGTCCAAAATCCCTTTTTTGTGGCGCATTCGGCTGTTCTTCCAGAACGTACTGAGTTTTCGACATCAAGATACATTTGCTTCCGCAAAAGATGTCTAGACTCACTTGATCTCGAGTTCTTAATCCTTGTTTCCTGCGCTCTCCTTGCCCTCATCTTTGGAGGCCGCCCTTTCAGCTTCTCCTTCACCGCTACTCTGATCACCAGCGTCTTCTAAAACAGCGAGCAACGTATCCAGGTTGTTTAATATCCCATCCAACTTATCCTCCACCCCATTTAGCACGCCATTCGCACCATCAATTTGCTTGAACAAGGCAGCTAGGTCTGATTCGCTCATGTCTTTGTTATCGTCTGCGTTTGAATCCATATGGGTTTCTGTTAGGACGGAAACGATATGGGAGATGTCTGGGTGCATGGATGAAAGTTGCCCAGAAACATTCTGAGTATTGTTATTGATGATAGTGGAGGTACCATTCAGTTTATCATTAGACATCAAAGGAGGAGGGCCTGAACTATGAACAAGTTCCTTTATATAGTCAACGGGAACAAGTCAACGTCTCTCCGGTGCGAACTGCCCTAACCCTAATTGCTTTGCCTATTATGCAACGATTTCGATTCTCCTGTTCCCATATAAACTCTCATTCACTGCTGCTTGGTTAATCGAAACATCCTGAATGACTATCTTGTCTCATTCGGGCAACATTTTCTACGCTCCAATTACAAGCCTCTCGGTGCACGAAATATTCTGCTCGGTACCACTTTATCGGTATAGGAAATATCAATCATACTCAGAATGCGATTGTCTTCTGTGTCCCATCTGATTCCTTCACTAGTTGATGACCTACTATAGAGGGGTCGCATATGTACTGCTTCACGTTAAGCAGTACGTATCTGTGCGAGAACTCTAGTTTTCGATTCGATTTTTTGAATAATTTGTACGCTCGAAAACTGCAGTCCCATCCTCCGCCGTATTCCTCGATGCGATCAGTATCATCCTTGGGATAGCCTGCGTTCTCTACAGCTACAACCGGCTAGCCTAGTCTCGCCATGGAGCGCCATGGCCAGCCCTAGCTGGTCCTGCTCGAGAGTCTGGATTGTTTTAAACATGGATCATGAGTCATATACCCTTCCACAGCTTCTTCATATAAGGCCAAGACCCAATCTATTGAAATAAAAGCAACGCCGACATGTGGTGGGTATGAACCCCCCAGTCCCGCGATTCCAGTATGTCAGTCAGTGCACGAATCCGGTCTCATGCAGCTGCCAGTCTTCACTCAGACTTACAACGCGCTCTCGATGAATATGACGCTTTCAAGCGTGCTAGAACCCTTAGTCAAAGCTTCAAACGGGAGCCACTGCAGTGGCTCGGGGCAACGGAAGCTCAGCGTATGATGGTCACTTTACAAGCAGTGAGACCATCCTTCATTATATGAACGAAACCGGTATTGAAAAGATGACTTACTAAGAAACTCTCTTTTCAAGGAATTAGACTCGAACAAGGGCAGCGAAACACACCGCAGAGCATGCTTTAGTCTTATTTGTTTCCTGGTCAAAAAGCTTCGTGCTTTACCTCTTTCAATATTGGTTATCCAGAATGTTGAACGAATTGGTCAGAATCCGGTCGCAGGTGGTGGGTTTGCGGTGAGTATTATTCCTGTCGCCGCTCAAATATTTTCATTGAAATGTGCTTCCAGGATGTATGGCGCGGAACTATGAATGGAAAAGCTGTGTGTTTGAAGGTCCTCCGCCTCGTTACTGAACAGGATGAAGGGGCTCGCGCCACGGTCCGCAAGGTTCTTTGCTTCACGCAATCAATCTCGCTGTTGAGGGTCGGTACTCATGTTCCTATACAGCGATTCTGCCGCGAGGCTTTGGTATGGCGACAACTCAAGCATCCTCATATTCTTCCTTTATTGGGCGTAAACATGGAATTATTCCTTCCTTCGTTTTGTCTCATATCTCCGTGGATGGAGAATAAAGATATCATCACATATCTAAGAAAGAATCCTGATCATGATTTATATCGCGCTGTAAGAAACATTTCAGGTCGAAATTTCTCTTTTCGTAGAAGGCTGAAATATGGCTGTTTAGCTGATTGATATCGCAGCAGGGATGTGTTATTTGCATTCAAGAGACCCACCAATTGTTCATGGTGATATTCGTGGGGTACGATCTTTTCGCAATCCCATTTGCGATAACAACTCACGTTGCGTCAAGGCCAATATTCTTGTTACAAACGATGGTCGTTGCTGTCTCGCGGATTTCGGTTTGGCCTTAGTTACTTCCGAATCTGTTACTCAAGTATGGTCCATCACATCATCGGGAACTACCAAGGGTGCGTTACGTTGGATGGCTCCAGAATATCTCGAGTCCGATGGATTAGCACCAACTCCAATCCACTCTTCAAGAGATGTATATGCATTTGGCTGTACAGTGGTTGAAGTAAGCAAATCGGATAATTGACAATGGGCACTTATTTATTGCGTCTAATACTTGTATCACAGATTATAACTCGAAACATACCTTTTCATAACTGCAAGACCGAGTATACGGTATTCTGTAGTCTTATGAAAGGTGAACGACCGGGTCGGCCTATATCAAATGAATGGTGTACAGATAATCTCTGGGAGCTTGTGTCTCGCTGCTGGGCACAGGATGCTCGGGAACGGCCTTCCTCAAATGAAATTTCCAATGTGCTGTACAGAGAATTAGAATCAAAACATCGACGAGAACGGGAAGATGTACAGAGGAAAGTCCAGCACCTGGTTAAACGAATTCAGAGGAAGAAGAAGGGATCTGGAAAATATGTAGGAAATGGAAGCTATGGGAGAGATTCAGCGAAAATTAAATTACTTGGTGGGTTAGTGCATTGGAGGATACATCCAAGGAAAAAGGAATTGTAGAATAAGTAGGCGGTTCCGGAATTAATATCAGCATGTTGCAGGAGCAGGACAGCAAATTCTAAAAAACAGATTCAAAGCTTGAAAATGAGAATCGAGAAAAGGTTTACAGAAGCTTGTATTTTTTTGAAGTACTTTCCCTTATAGTATCGGAGCTATCGAAGGTATATTCAAGTCATTGGTTATCGAAGGTATCGAAAGTCCCGATTATTGAAGGAGGTATTATAGTTCCTGGATACTTGCTACTTGGTGTGTAACTCATCAGAATTTAACTTGTAGAATTCTATCATCATCGATCAAACATCTCCCCCTCCACTATTTTGATCCACAACTTACACATATCCTGCAGGATTACCTTTCTGCCAATTCCATAGGTCTCTGCACATTGTCTCGAGATCGTGTGGGGCGTCAAAGCCGAGTTCGGTGCGTGCCAGGGAAGGGTCAGCGATTAGGGCGGGGACGTCGCCGCGACTGTTTTGTAAGTGAACAAGAAATAAATAGTCAGCAAAACTATTCTGACAGTGCGGATTAAATTGGCGAAGGAGATGGAATAGACACAAAGTTAGTAAACAACTCACCGCCTGCCAACAACCTCTGTCTGATACTCGAATCCGGTGGCTTTCCTCATGGCTTCAACGATTTGCAATACGGACATCCCTTTTCCTTTTCCGAGGTTGTACGCTTTGAATTTGCCTTTGCCTGCTCTTACACTAGCGAAAACTTTTTCGTTGAGAGTAGACCCTTCTTGGAGCGCTTGGAGGGCTAGGACGTGACCACCAGCGAGATCGAGGACGTGGAGGTAGTCGCGGACACAGGTACCATCGACGGTGGGATAGTCGTTGCCGAATACCTGGCGAGGTAACGAACGAATGGACGAGCCAGTAAAGACGTAGCATGAGAAAGGGAGAACGATGAAGAGCAGTTGAAGCATACCTTCAATACAGGATCTTTGACTCTCCCAACAGCCATATGCGCTAACAGCGGCAACAGATTACCTGGTCGTCCACGGGGATCTTCACCTATTCTACCAGAAGGGTGTGCGCCGGCCGGATTGAAGTATCGGAGGGATATCGCTTGGAATGGCGTTTTCGTAGAGCCTATCCTCGCCGTCGTTAGGTGGAACAAATAACCAACAAAATGACCAGGTGACACGTACCATCCGCCACCGCATTACCACTACTCTCACACAAATCCTCCACCACCATCTCACACATAACTTTCGTCCTGCCATACGGCGAATCTGCTTCCCTTCTCGTTCTTTCCGGAATCGGGACCTCCGGTGGTGTACCATAGACCGTGGCACTACTTGAGTAAACGAGTCGGGTACAGTCGAATTCAAGCATGATGGAGAGAAGGGAGATCGTTGCGGATACGTTGTTCTGGTAATAGGTGAGGGGAATGGAAGTAGATTCACCAACAGCTTTGTATGCCGCGATATGTACTACGCCCCAGATACCACCTTTCCCGTTCTCAGAAGAGTAATATTTCCCGAATATCTCCCGTACAGCAGAGTGATTGGTGAGATCGCAGTCGTGCGCATCAATGATTGTCGAATCAATATCTCTTTGCGAAAGTTGAGTATCCGGCCCTAATGACGCTTTGTGCTCTTCCAAAGCGAGTTCTGAGACGCGCGCGAGAGAGGCTGGGAGAGAATTATGGTGATTGTCGATGGATATTACTTTGTATTGACGCGTTTTGAGGAGGGTGTAGACGACGTGGGAGCCTACGAGTAGCAGTTCAAGCAAGTATTTTGCAAGGGTGAGCATAAACTCATACCAATATACCCAGCCCCTCCAGTGACTAGGACGTTCTATCACGGAAACAAGCCTCAACATCTGATTGTCATAAACCAAATGAACATATAGAACTGACTTTCAAAGGTTCTTCTTGTCCGCTTCGGCTTGCATTCGTAGTAGCATCCGACATCGTTTCTGGTCTTCTCTTCTTCCTTTCACCCAAACACAGAAACCGCGATGTCGAACTACCCAGAGCGAAATTTACGATATGCGCAGACCGGTGGAATCTCTCCCTTGTAACTTTAGGCCTTCTGTAAAGGAGCGATTGGTGAACGCTGCGTGTACTGGATTATGCGCGACGTGGAAGCAAGGAAAGGGAAAAACGTTTTCCTATCGCTTAACCGTTTCCTTTTGATTCGAATCGATAAGATCGCTTATGCTTCTCCCGCTTCAGGCATTTTCCGGGCCGTCTATTTGTCCGTTCAAATAAATCACGTTGCAAATTGAGACTGTAGCGTATATAAAAAGCAAAGCTACTCATGTGTTTTTTCTTCTGGCTCTCATCATGTCTGTTGAAATGCCAGTGCAAGAAATGGAAATTTCAGATTCAAGGGTAAGCAATTCATCTTGCTGAATTTATTGACTGAGAGAATATCTGCTCTTTCAAATAGAGATTTTGCTTATGCTTACAACTTGTTTGCTAGCCGGCTCCATGAGCCGGCTGGTACGAGTTCAGTTCCAAGGCAATCCTCCTAAGGATCTGCAAGCACATAAATTGCAGTTGTTGCACAGAGGCAGAGTGCTTGTAAAAGAACAAAGCATGAACGATGCAAGTGTTTTTCTACATAAACACTCAATACTTGATATAAGCAAATTGGAGAGAGTAAATTAAATGTAGAAGGACCAAAGTGTTGAGCAGGCAAGGAGTGCGTAGTGGGAACACTCTCCAGTACCATACCTGGTAGTAGAGCTTAGTGTCTCAGTGAGGCAATAAAAGTAAGAGAGAAGCAAGTTGGATTCCAGTACAGGATATGGCCTGTTTATATACATAACTGTATGACAGTATTACATAAGGAAGTACTGAGGAATCCGCATATAGTAAATAACTAGATATGACTACATATGACATATTATAACACATGATCATAATAGTGGCATGTGAACAGCATAGCCGCGTTCAACACACCCCCTTGCTGAGCAGCACAGTAAAGTACTTTGCTCAAAGCAATAGCGGTAGGCGTCAGACAGGACAGATAGCCTAAGGATTGGTGGACGAGTAGAACTCAAGTCCAAGCATTGAGCGGAATAGCTCAAATTTGATACGCCCAAGATTCTTTGTGAAAAGATCTGCAGGGTTGTTACTGCCATCTACGAAGAATACTTGCACAAGGCCACATTCGACAACTTCACGGATATAATGATACCGGATGTCAATGTGTTTCGAGTGCTTGCTAGTGACAGGATTTGATGCCATGAAAATGGATCCTTGATTGTCTCCAGCAATAGGAATAGCGTCAAGCTTATAGCCTAGTTCTTCAAGTAGATTACGGATCCAAACCACTTGACGGCTGCAATCAGACAATGCCATATACTCAGCCTCTGTAGACGAGTGAGCAATTGTCTTCTGCGCATGGCTGGTCCAAGAGAAGATGCCATTGGCAAGCTTCATAAAAAATCCAGTCTGTGACCGGCGTGTATAGGGATTGGAAGCCCAATCCGAATCAGTCCAAGCGCTGAGACCGATACCCGATTCACCATCATAGCAAAGTGCATATGATCTAGTACCTAGGAGGTAGCGGCAAATATAGAGTGCCTTGTTAAGGTGCTCTTGAGATGGGTTAGCTGCATGTTGTGCAAGCTTGGTAACAGCAAAGGAGATGTCGGGACGTGTACCCAACATAAGGTAGAGAAGGGAACCAATAACCATTTGAAACTTGCTACGAAGAGCAGAATTCGATTGGCCTATGGTGGGTTCAGGTTGGAACCCTGCAGGAAGTGGTGTATCAGCCATTTTAGCATTTTCCATACCGCAACGCTTAAGGACTTTGTCAAGGTAGGCGCATTGATCAATATAGATCTTTTTGCCATGACGATTAATCCGCATGCGAAGGAATTCTTTGGCTTCACCAAGATCTCTGCATTCCCAATGTGACATGAATTTCCCTTTAAGGGAATCTACGAGTTTCTTGTCAGGTCCAGCGAAGAGTGCGTCATCAACGTAGATGATGGCGATGACTAGAGAGCCATCTTTTCCTCGTCGGATAAAAATACCTGCATCAGAGCTCAGGCGTTTGAAGCCGAGTGTTTTCATGTATGAGTCCAGTGTTCGCCACCAGACAAGACCTGCTTGTTTCAGTCCATACAGAGCTTTGCGCAGTAAGAGGACTTTATCCTCTTTGCCTTTGATTCGAAAACCTTCAGGCTGTTCCATGTAGATAGTCTCATGTAAGACGCCATATAGATAGGCATTTCGAACATCGAGTCCAGTGAGATACCAGTTGTTCAGCGCAGTCAAGGCGAGCAACAGTCTAACAGTCTCAAACCGTACTACAGGAGAGAAGACTTGGTCATAATCAAGACCTTCAATTTGTGAGAACCCTTTGACAACAAGGCGTGCCTTCTTACGACCATCAGATTTGATGTCGAAGACCCAGCGGTTCTTAATGACCTTTCGGTCTGCTGGACGATCCATGAGTTCAAAAGTACCACGCCGTTTGAGCGCTTCAAGCTCTTCTTGGCAGGCCTTAAGCCATTCCTCACGCTCAGCCTTAGGTAGGCGAGTAATGTCCTTGTAAGTCCATTCACGGACGTTCTCAGAGCTTTTCAGCTCCCCCTCAAAGGGAACGGCCTTAGCCATGAGAAAATATATTAATTCAGCTCCCCCTTCCCGACATAGTCTGATCAGGGTATTAGCTTCGTCACCGGGAGTGACAGAGGGTTGTTCTCCATTTTCAGGAGTAGGATGCTCAGTACTAGGTCCGGGAACCTGTTCTGGCTCAGGATGTTCTTGCTCAGCCGAGGAGCTACCTGGCTGTGGTGCGCGTCTCTGAATATCCCTCTTTGGTCTCTCTACCTGTTGTTCCGTAGGAAGCTTAGTGCTGCTTCTAGGATCACCGGTAAGACGAGTAGGTGGTCTCCGCACACGACCTGAACGTCTCAACTGTTCTTGAGCAGGAGGTTGTTCATTCCGGGGTTGTGGCGGCGGACTAGGATCTCGTGCTGGCTGTTCAGCTGGCACAGGCGGTGCAACGTCTTGCTCCAGATCCTGTCTCATTTGGGGAGTGGTAGGTTGATGAAAGATGGGAACATCATCATCACCAGGTGGGTGGAGGAATAGGATCTTTAGGATCTGGGTTGCGATCTGGTAGTCGCGTAGAGCGATGACGCTCTGAGGATTTACAACGAGGAAATAATTGCTCGTCAAACACAGCGTGCATAGCAGTGAACATGGCATTGTTCGACCGCATGTAGATATTTCCGTGTCCACCGTCAGAATCTCCGAGATATGTCATTAGTTCTGACCTAGGCGATTGTTTGTTTGTCTGTATTTCTTCATGAAGATAGACATACGCGCCACAGCCAAAGACACGCAAGTGATCTATGCGCGGAACTTTGTTGTACAAAATCTCATATGGTGTCTTCCATTTGTGACGACGCATAGGAGTGCGGTTATACACATGCACAGCGTGTGCAACAGAGAATTCCCACCAGGAATCAGGAATACAGGCTTGAAAGCGCTGTGGTTCACTTTTCTCAATAATAGTCCGGATAAACCTTTCGGCTCTTCCATTCTGCTGGTGGATATGAGGAGATGACCATTGTGCTTTAATACCTTCGTTCTTAAAGAACTCATCAAGTGCATTGGATCTAAATTCTCCGCCACCATCAGACATCCATTCCTTGACGTTAGTCTCGTATAGATTTTTGACTGTGGCAATGAATTGCTTTATCACCGGAAGAGCTCCGCTCTTCTTTTTTAAGTGGCAGTAGAACCCATGCGAAGTATAGTCATCTATGAAGAAGATCGTATACTTGTACTTGTGGTACGAAATGGTAGGCCATTCTTTGAGGTCTGAGTGAATAATCTCGAAGGGACGTGATGCCCGACGATTAGTTGGCGGAAATGGACGTAAAGTCATCTTTCCTTTGGCACAACCTTCACATAGATCTTCCTCATGGGGAATGCTAAAGGTGGGAACACCTTCTG
Organism: Lentinula edodes; assembly: GCF_021015755.1. Classification (NCBI taxonomy): domain Eukaryota; kingdom Fungi; phylum Basidiomycota; class Agaricomycetes; order Agaricales; family Omphalotaceae; genus Lentinula; species Lentinula edodes. The sequence continues at coordinate 667,408 of NW_025764327.1, forward strand.
CATGTTTCCTCAGTTGAGTGAGTGCTTCGCGCGATGGATGACCCATGCGACGATGCATGGTAGTGTAGTCCACTGAGTGGATCACTAGGTTTACAGCCATAGGCTGTGGCGAATAATCTTTGAGAATGTAGATTGTATCGTTGTGAGTTCATGGTTCAAATGACAGGAATAAACCGTCTTTGTCCCAGAAGTCAACTTTGTCTGCGTTGCCGCGAACAGTTTTGCCATCTTGTAGGAAGCGTCCTTGTGCTATAAGGCGATGACTCAACTCCTTCATATAGAATACTGGAGCGATTCGTGCCGAATGCATGCGACCTCTAACATCCTTGAAATTTATCAAGACAGTCCCAACGCCAGTAATGTAGGCAGTTGTGGTTGCAGTTGCTATGAGCACTTTTTCCTCAAGGTCTTCATACTCAATGAAGTCACTCAAGTCAAAGGTAGTGTGTTCAGAACAACCAGAGTCGTTCATCCACCATTTAGGTTGATTTCTCTGTTTACCCTTACACTTCTTGCACACAGAGTATGAAACGTCATGTACACAAAAATGTTCATTGGATATATACTTGGCATCGATACGGTAATTATACAAACGGGACAAGAGATCAGGCTCAAAGGCCGACTTGCATGTCTTCGCCACTGCAACCGATGAAGGTGCGTTAGTATATCCCATATGGTCAAGATCAGAGGAGGGTACTGACCCCATGGTGTCCATGAATCCAGTGATTGCCAAAATTTCACGATCCAAGTCGAAGTTCATCAACTCATCAGGGTCGAAAGAGGCAGTTCCTGGGACATCAAAGTCCATAGGAGGAGATGGAGGAGGCGGCGTAGGAGCCTTACTGCCATTCTCAACATCATCCACAGGAGACATTGCACGAGTGCGCTTTGTTGGAGGATCAAGTTCATCATCACTGTCCAACTCCGAAATATGCCCAGCTGGCTCAAGGGTGCGAATGACTTCGGCAGTCGCACGGACGCCAATGTCACGGGCACGTTTGATGGCCATCCTTGTCTTCTTATGAAGATGAAGGGACGTAGCATTAGGAGGAGGGTTGTAAGGAGGATGGATGGAGTGCTTGCGCACATCTTGAACAGAAGGAGTAAGATCAGTACGTACCGGACCAAAGTCAACAGTACTGCCAATCGGACTGAAGTCCATAGAGTCTGCATCAGCTTGGGCAGCGTTTGCATTCTTCTTAGCCTTCTTGTTCTTTCCACTGCCACGCTTACGCTTCTTCTTGTTGTCATCGTTCCCATTCTGTCCCTTCTGCTGCTGGTTACTACCGTTACCATGCTGCTGTTGGGAGAACTTGGGATCGTTTCCCTTGCGATGAACGTTCGAAAACTTGTTCGCGTTCTGCGGTTGGGAGTTGCCAATGGTGTCTCCGCTGAAAGCGTTCATAACTGCGATACGAACTTTAGCAAAGGTCAATTTCTTGAGCTCTGCAGTTTCAAGCTGAGACATGGTTTGGATAACGACAGAGTAACGTGATGGGAGCTTAGATAAAAGAATCAAAGCTTCGAGGTGGTCAGCAAGACCAATGCCAGCTTCATCCATACGGGTGAAGTACATGCCAATCTCCATCATAGAGGACAGCGGATTTTGCTTGTATGGAATTTTAATAGCCATAGCGGCAGCAAAGTCATTAAAGACTGCGCCCAGACTCTTAACATTGTAAGTCTTGGCTAGATAGTTCCAAAGCTTCTTAGCTGTGTCGCTGTATTCCTTGGCAAGGATGCGGATGGAGGGAGAGATACGGAGGCGAATGTTACCAATAGCCTTGGTGTCGATCTCCTTCCAGGCTTTGAAAACAACCTCATAGTTCTTCCAGGCTTCAACACTGGCGGCGTTTGCAGCAACAAGTGGAGATGGTTCACTGGGTTGGTCAGTCGTAATTGCTGATTCAAGCCCTGTAGCCTGAAGGAAGGCTTCCATTTCGGAGGCCCAGGTGTCGTAGTTATCACCTTTAAGAGTGGTGGTAACAGCGGTGAACAGTGCAGAGGACATTGTAATCTGGATAAAATCAACAGAAATGTCAGCACTTAATTCATAAACGCTCAAGACAACAGATGAAAATAAAATGGCATGAATGTTATTGCCAGTAGTGACAAGCTGCGACATATGTCTAGCAAGCTGTCATCTACAGTGTCAAGCACTCTTGGGCGATGTCATAATCAGCACTGTTAAGTGCGATATTGACTTCAGCACCAGAGGCGACATTCCAGGTAAAGGTCTGTGTCAGAGACAGCAATCAAATAGATGCGTCAATGACAACAGTAGACCAGAGAGCGCTGCGAGCTTAGAGCTCAGCAAAGCGTTCATCCGGGGCCCATAACCTGTTGAGCAGGCAAGGAGTGCGTAGTGGGAACACTCTCCAGTACCATACCTGGTAGTAGAGCTTAGTGTCTCAGTGAGGCAATAAAAGTAAGAGAGAAGCAAGTTGGATTCCAGTACAGGATATGGCCTGTTTATATACATAACTGTATGACAGTATTACATAAGGAAGTACTGAGGAATCCGCATATAGTAAATAACTAGATATGACTACATATGACATATTATAACACATGATCATAATAGTGGCATGTGAACAGCATAGCCGCGTTCAACACAAAGGTGCACTTTGTACCCAAGCAGACAGAGCATGGTAGTATTGAAGTAGGTCCATTGGCACCCAATTGAAAAAGGACATTGGATTTATAGGAAAGCATGGTATAGGGGAAGCAGTTTCTTGGTTCAGGCATATAGAAGTGGAAGAAGCCCAGAGGGCAGGGAGATGACTGTCAACTAAAACAGAGTCACACTGTCAACTCAAGTGGCAGTTAGTTGACTTCAAGGGACACTGTGAAACCCAGATAGGTTGATTAGGAACCTAATATGAGCTGTATATCAGTGCCAACCTAAATTAGGTTATTTTTCCAAAGGATAGGTTGGTCATGGTCAACCTATAACCTGCTGCAAATTTACAGAATACTCGGAAAATGCGGATAGGTTGATGTACAGGTTGATTACTTAGGTTGATGGGACAACGGAAGACCGGTAAAGATTGCCGGAGTCACATGTCTATTGTTGAACGTTGCCACGTCGCATCCCAAAAACTCATCATGATCTTGTTCCGTTTCCCAACATTCCTCAAGATCCTCAATCTCTTATTCTAGTCTGTGGCTGCAAATGGGGCTCTAGTTCTGGAGTATCAATTCAACATTCCTCAACATCTCTGCAAGCCTGTCGAATTCAAACCATATCTATGAATTCGAAGATGTTGATAACAATATCAATACGGAAAGCTACAAAAAGAATATTGACCTCAACCTCAATGACTATCAAGAAAGAACATTCCTCAAGCAACTACCTGGTCTAGGAGGGTCAGCAAGGCTTGCTGGAAGGAGTAAGTGGTTGTTCAGGGATGGTGTATGAGGATATGGCAAGCTATGGTGAGTTTTTATTGTATAACACCTATTGCTTTTACTTATCTATCTCTCGCAGTGGTACATATTGAGTGACACACAACGATACACTGCCCTGATCAATGGGTACAGTGTTGGTCAACTTTTCTTTTCGACACACCATTATAATTACTGCGCGCATGTGATAACTTTACTTAAACCATTCAGTATTATATCTTTTTGATTGAATGTATCTTCCATCTAAGGGTTCCAGAGTGATTATAAGTATTAAGAGCTCCTTGTAACCAGTAAGCTGCTGATATTCAACGTATGTGCAAAGATCAACCTAATTCCAGCTGGGTTTAATTGACAAAATTGAAAATAAATCATAGGTTGATTTTGCTGAAAATAGGTTGCAAATGAACCTATAGCTAATGGTCAAAGGATAGGTTGAGATACAACCTAAATAGGATGCAATTCAGCTCCCGCCAGGCTGCTATACAACTTATATTAGGTTGTGGAAGATCTGATTATCAACCTATCGGGGTTTCTCAGAGGGAAAATAATGAAAATAATTTAGGATTAATAAAAAAACCATAAAAACCATATAAAAGAGAAAGGAGAAGACAAATTATCAGGTAAACGTACTGTTACGATCACTTCTTTTTCATCTTATCTTTCTCCTTATCCCTTGTCTTATCTTTTATCTTTTGTCTTATCTTCTATCTCCCTTATCCTATATCTTGTCTTATCTTGTCACCTGACCTATTATTCATTCTTACTGATACAACATGCGCTTTTCATTTACTTATATTAAACACAGCAGTCTCACAACACATATACAGCATGACGATCGAGCTTTCATTACTTACACATTGCTTTACTTATGTCCTACTCATGTTTACCACTAACCCAGTGTTAAGATCATGTACACCGCGTAACCGTTAACGAGCTTGCCTCGTTTTTGTGTGAAAGAGAAAGGAAGGAATCTAATGGGCACTCCAACCAACCAATCTAATACACAATATGCGAGTTCACTGCTATCAAATTTATTTAATAGCAAGGGGTAGCGTTGGCAAAGGTTCCGCAAAGCTTTGAGAGCTAAGTACGAAGCTTTGATCAATCAATTTGAATCGTTCTAAGGATTCGATATATTCCTTTGATCAAGGTAGATTTAGCACGATTTGTGCTTTGGTTTGTATCGATTTGGGTATATCAAGAATTGGGGGTTTGAATCAAAGTAAATTAAAACCGAAACACACAGACCCCTACAGAGGGCTAGAACTATGTGCTGGCACAACCACACAGTGTGATTTGCCCTTAAGACCAACAACTGATCCTAAGTCCGAAGAATATCCAACAACTGGATATACTTCTCGCAGTCACAAGGAGCAGAACACGACGTTCCTATACTCACAAGTGCCGGGCCCGAATGGCTGCTAGCGAAGAGGTTTCAGTCTGGCGGGAGTGTGTCTTTCCTTTTTACGGATTAGCACTGCAACGTCGTCCCAAAATCACTTGTATTCCAGATACATCGGATCGCTATTTATACATACAGAATATAGAGTCGCATAGTACAATTAATTTAATACAATCAACGTTCGGAACCGCAAGGAAACTTCTACACTCAGTCAGATACCATTTAATTTGAATCTACATGTCCTTATTTGGTCCATATTGGTTCCAAGATTCTAGTATACCTCCAAACATAGGCAGGTACTTCAATATTCATTTAATTTAATTGTTTTTTGGAGGATGACTCGAATGGTGTCCAACTGTCATTGCTGTTCAACACTTACTTCGATCATTTGTCACCTCGTCCGGAGGCAAATCAGCTCTCCTCGATTCTAATCCTATCAATCTGATTCATCTGGATTAAACTAATTGCTTCTCTCTTTTAATAGACACCCATTGTGCCTATACTCAATCAAGGGAGTTACGCATAGTATTCATTTAATTGCATTCTTCAATATTTTCTACGTCAGGACTCTTTGACATTCATTTGATATGTCTTCGGAGCCTCGCAGTCTTTCGATCGTTCTTCTAGTCATTTTACTCAACCATGCAACTTGATTGGTCTATTAGACTAAATCGCAGTCTTTTAGATTAATGCATGATCTCGTTCTAGAAGGAGTATTTGATAATTCCTGAGTTCTAGAAAGTCATTTCGAGTCAATCCTCGGTTCATGGTCACTTGAGTAAGTTCTTCCAAACTCCTGCCAGTGTAAGGTCCAATAAGAATACCCTTGGTATGTCATACGTGAATGGTCATCCTTCGGATGTAGTCCGAGTCTGGTATAATCCTGCTTGACAAACAGGTAGACTGCTATCCGTAGGTAGTATCGGGGATGGGTAAACTAACCAACTTGTGGTAGTATGGGTATATGGTCCCTTCAACTTATTAGACTGATTCAGTATTGACTTTGACTGTCAATCTGGGTCTCAATTACAGTCCTCTTGATACAAATCTATACGTGAAAATGTCACAATTCACAGCATAGACGTCTAGCCAAAATTTAGGCGTGTCATCCCCCCCAAACTAAAGAATTTGACCGTCCTCGGTCATTCGTAGTTTTGTATAGGGAAAGGATACCCAATCTGTTATTAGATTGATTCGACAAGACTATATCTCCTTTTAATGTAATTCACTGGGTTTGGATCTCTACTTCTCCGTGCTCTCCAATCAATTTGGATGCCCTCAAATGGGTTTCTAGCGCTCATCTTATCAATTTATTCACACGCCTGCTATGAATCGTAACAGTTTAGCGCTCAATTTGAATTGAATACTTTTTCGGTATTCCTATCACATTTCGAATTTTTAATTCACAATCTTTTATCATCTAGTCACAGAACGAGCTTCCATTTCACGGAGAACTGCTCTGACGTACACACTGATTCAGTGTGTACCTTTATTTGGTTCGGGGCACGGGGTTCAATAAAATTTTTCATTGAAGTCCGTTTTCCCTCTTTATTCCTTTCTTTCATCTCGTTCGTGTCAATTCAAAATGGCTTCATCCTCGAGTCAAACTCGATCTTCAGCCGCAGTCACTCTTCTCCCAAGCTCTCTAATGGAGGCCCAGGTGATACTTGCGGGTATTCAATCTAAATCGACACTTCCTTTGTTTTTCGAAAGCGCAGTTTTCCAACGCCTTCAGGCAGGAGATTATTCTCCTCCTTTACTTGATTCTCAACATTCCCCGGATTATGATGGATCTGGTTCCTTTCCGGCATTCTCATATCCTCGCCCTTTACTTCCATACTGCTTTCCTCCCAAGACTTTGCGTCCTTTGTCAGTAGCATCAGGCTTGGACCTGTTTTGTTCTGCTCAAATGGCAGTTAGACCATTACAAGCCTTGATGGACGATTGTCCTTCTCCAGAGTCACCGGAAGTTTATGATGTTTTCGAGGAGGCTGCACCATTTTTGGTGCATAACTGTAAACCCTTCCTACATCGTTTATATTAATAGTTTTCACTAGGTTTATATTCAGGACTTCTGGATCGGTCGGGCTAATTGCCCTTTATTCGCGGAACAAGTTCTATCGTCGGCAGAATCCCTTTCTCTCATCCTACCCGCTTTTCTTCGCGACGATTTGACGCAGCAATGGGGCATTCCCCTTCAACATCGCTCTTCAACTGCAGTAAGTGTTCGTTTCTATTGACTCCTCTTTTAATCTCATTTAATTTAATTTACAGGGTGTTCACAAATTCGAACGATTCCCTGCCATTCCGATTCCATTTTGTCTACGCTTTCGTGAGGGAAGCGCAATGATGCGTTCAGTTCCTTCTAAAGATCTAGATGCCTTTGCCTTGTTACGCGGTAAAGGGTCTTTGGCGGGCACTTCTAAGCGTAATCCTCTTGCACCTCCTTTGGAGATCAAGTCTTCGACCTCCATTTCTAAGGCACCTGTAGCTCCCCCTCGCTTAATCAGAAGGAATCGGGAGTTAGAGAACCTCAAGGCTGATGCTTCTTCGTTCCGTGAGTTATAATCTTAATTTGTAGATTTTTGTTTTTATTTATCCATTCTTTTGTTTTTGATTCAGTTGCCTCTCCGCGTTCCACTCGTTCAAGAGACTCGGATAACGAGCTTTTGAGCGGCTTCCCTTTAGTAGACGCCGCTCCTCGAGCTTCTTCGCCTACCAAGATTCCCGTGAGCAGGAAGGAGCCTAAATCCAAAACTGCCGTCAAGGTAGTTGAAGATTCTAAAGCCTCCGACCCTCCTACTTCTGCTTTGGTCTACAAGAGAGTTCGACTTCCCCCTCGTTCGAGGAAAATTGCTCCAGCCGCTTCTAAAGGAAAAGCGCGGCAAACCATTGTTACTGAGGCGGATTCGGCTTCCAGTGAAGTTGAATCCGAAGATGAGGATGAGGAGGAGGACTCTGCGCCCCCTCCAAAACGCCTCAAAACGACATCTTCCATTTCTGGTAAAAGTTTATTCTTCATTTACTTCGTTTTATTTTATTAATTTAATGGGATTGTAGCTTCATTGCCTCGTCGTCCAGTTAAACGGGTGACTGTTCCCAAATGAGTATCCAAGGCTGCCACAAAATCCGCTCCTGAGCGTTCCCCAGATAGTACCTTTCAACCCGTACTACTGGCGGATGCTCAAGGACGCCTACGACTTCCAGAGCAGTCGACTGGTGCCTTCACACCCTTTCCCAAATTTGCTCATGCCAGGTAAGTCGTTGTTATTCAATTTAATTCATTCTAAATGCTAGCTCTATTAATTTAATAGAATAGCGCTGCCTTAACTCGAGAAAACCCTCTCCTTACAATCAATCCTGACTTCGTCGAGCTGGGCTCCATTTTGGAGACTCAAAACGCTCGTTTCACAATGCAGGACTTAATGCAAGTTAACCGGGTAATTCGCGACGTAAGTTGTTTTCCAATTTCTTATTTTAATTTAATTGCTAATATGGCTTTATTTTATGTAGCCTTCCATTCCCAGTCAAGCTTGCGTTTCGGCGCTTGCTCGAGGGGATTTAGAAGCCAATTTGGCTCCTACTTCCATGGATACAAATGTCAAGCCTGCTCCTCACGGAGTTTGAAGTGCTTGGGATCCTTGGATGCGGAGCTGGCTATGGACGCGCTCAATGCGCTCCATAAGGCTTCAACTAGCAGTACGCATAGTAAGTTTGCTGTATTCTATTTGATTTTATTCATTTAATTTAATTCGTTTGATTCTATTTAGATCTAGCAAACTCATTACGACGAGCCACCGACTGAATGACCAATTAAAGCAGATTGGGTCCCTTTTTGACACTGCGCGGGAACTCTTCTTGCGGTCCATCTTGGACTTGCAGAATGCAGGAGAGGACCCCGTCGTTGTGTTGGAGGCACTCAAGGCCGCCGAGCCCAATCGTCGGGCAATCAATTTGAATGAGTGGACCCTCTTGGCCACTTTATTCCGTTGGCCCAGTCCATTCAACTTGAGTGGGCTGGATTTCGACAATCGTACCCCCGGTGAATGGATCGAGCTGCTTCGCAGCATCCATTCCGGGGAATCAACGGCGAGCATAGACGAACACGGCCACCTGGTCGAATCTTCTCCACCTCCCGATTCTGCTACCGAGGCTTTGGAAGGCCTCAAGGAAGTCGAGAGGGGGTCTGCAGACGAGGGTACCAGTAGCCAAGTAGGGGGATCCATTCCAATGGAATTGGATCTTCCTGCAATCGAGAGTCTGGCCGAGCCAGCTCTGTCTCCTGAATCGTAGCTGGTTCCTTTGGCGTCGGGGCGTCGTTTTCTTTTTTTTTTTGTTTTGTTTCATCTTATTTTGTCATACACGGATGGACGGGTTTTTAAACCCAAATATCTCATTTTAGCTGACCACTCGCGGTCGTATCGTCTGGGTTTCTTAACCCAAAAAATCTCATTATGGACCTTTTCAGGACCACAGGTCGCTCGAGACCATTTCACTTTAATTAGATTTATTAATCTAATATCTTTTGTATTTTCTTGTATTTCTTGTATTTCTTGTAGGTAGTTTACCTATTATTTTGTTGTGGATAGCTTATGCTATCCTGTATATATCAATTTACGAGCTCTCATGCTCATGTTTATATTAATTTGAATGAGTGAACTTAAGTCTCATTTAATTTGAATGAATTCCTATAACCATGGTTCACTCAATATCCTTTTTAACTCGATTCTTGTTTTAATTTGATTGAGTGCTTGCGAATTATTGAGCTGACTCTGAGTTCCACCTCTGAATAGGGGTTCAAAGTAAGACTCCATTCCGGATCCTGTCATGAATTTTCATGCGAGATCAGGACCGCAAGACTTTACTGTCTTCATTGTCCTGAGTGCTCAAGTCGATCTCCGTTCACCATTGATCATAACAACGTCGGGAGGTATTTTCAACTCCACTTTCAGGTTCTGAGCGCAGTTTCTTTACTCATTCCGCTTATTTTGACCTTCTGTATGATCGCTTTGATCAATTCTGGGTCACTGTGTTCGTAATACCATTCAATCTAATTGCAAAACTATTTGTCTAATTGAAATTTCGTAAATTTTCAATCAAATCGATATCCTCCTCCCCCAAACTAAAGAATTCAACTGTCCTCAGTTGTCCTAATTTGGTCAGGAGCTTGATTTCACTGTTTTGGTATAAAAGCTCAGGCCAATTGACTTTCAATATGCCATTCGTTCCAAGTCGACTTGCATTAGTCGAACTTACTCGAGCTCTCATTCCATACAAAGTTCCATCAACATCTATCATCGTTCATCCTAGCATGCCTATCCATCACAAGAAGGATCTTGACATTGCTCGAGTTGCTGAGCCCCATTTGGGTGCTTTGAAGCAGATACTTGCTTCGTACAAAGGCAAGAAGACGAACAATCCCGACAAGGCAACAATTTCTGTCCTTCGTCGGTCTACCGAGTATCTTCATGATCTCTTGGTATGTCTTCTACATTCAATTTAATTGATACGTATTAATTTAAATCGTTTATTACCAGGAAAAGCCTGTTACACTTCGTAGTCATGTTAGACAAATTTCTAACTTGACTGCTCGTCAGAGCATTATCGATACTTTGTGTCTCGGGCACAAACTATTTCCTGACATCGTCAGTGATTCTCACTTCGAGCAACATCTCAAGTTCATGGCTTTTGCCAATGATGCTCGTGTATGTATCAATTTCATTCGTGACTATTTACATTAATAGTCTTTTCAGAACACTTTCGTCAGGAATCGCCTCCTCGATTGTGCTCGTTCTGTTCATTCGGACCACGAGGCTTCTACTCGTTCCGAAAATTCTCGTTTCGTGAAGAAGTCTAAGAAGAAATCAACAAGATTTGCTTCCTCTCGTGACATCAAACGGGAACTTAGATCTGTTCGTTTCGACTCTGATGTCGAGGTAAATCTTCAGATCTAATCTCAATTAATTTGATTTATCAATTTCTTTCAGATGAACTCAGCTTCCGAGGACGAGTTGGTGTCTGGAACTGAACGCAGTTTCAAACAGAAGCCTACTCTCTCTTTTATCAAGGTGAGTTAAAATGTTATCATGTTCTGTATCCACGACTCCTTCCATGTCGTAGAATCGTCGCAGCACTCCCTATCCCACTACTGGTTCCAACAAAGGTTCCAATAAGGATGAAAAGTCTGCTGTGAACGATGTTTCTCCTCATCTCAGCAAGGTTCATTGCCACGCAGACAGTCATGTTTCATTCAACTGTATGTCGTGTCTTGCTGAAGATAAAGGTGATTCAATTTAATTCAAATCCGTTTCAAATGGATTCTTATTTCGTGTTTTTTTTAGTGACCCACAGCAAGCATATCAATCATGCTCTTGCTCAAGTCGTATCTTCCAATCTCGATACTCCGCCAGCTCCTCTTGAGTCGCAAAGTACCAAATTCATTGCTGCTACACTCAACTTTCAGGCAGCTGAATTCGAATTTAACGCAAACCTGGTCAAGACTTATGCAACTCGTGCACGTATTGCCAAGGTAATTGTGGGCGAAGCCTGCAGCATTTTGAAAAGTCGCCAAGATTCTGGTTCAGACTCCTCTGCTTCTGACGCAAGTTTCGCTACTGCTCAGAGTATTCCCACCACCGGTTCTGAGGACACCGTCGTCACTCCTACCGAGATTAATGTTCCAGTCCTTAAGACCGTCGAACCAGCTACTACTCCATTCACTCGTGGTGTTACTCCTATGATGGAAGACAAAGGACACGTCTCTGCCTAGGTCTGCAATCCATCTAATTGATATTCATTTAAATTAATACATCATCATTTAGATGCATTCGTTTAAAACCCATAAATATTATAAAAACAGTTGTTCGTGTTGACCCACTGTCTTTACATGGTTTCCTCTATTCGTATTCATTCCTTTCATGCCTACTGTCTTTACGCCATCACAGCTGTATAGTAGATGCATCATCTTACCATCGCCATTCATTTCATGATGTTAGTTTGTAACAGTATATCATCAGAGTTTTCAATCTAATTATTGATCCTCTTCCTCACTGAGTTCTTCGTCAGAGTTGGTATCTGAGAGTCTCAAATGCGGTATGGCATCGAATATGTAATCATTTTCTGGTGTCATCCAATATTCATCTTCGTCTTCTACCATTAAATCTAATTGTTCGGCAGTTAAGTCGATAAGTTCGTGAATATTGTTTGGCAATTCAATTGATTCATTTCGCGTGAAATGCGGCAATACTCTGAAGGCTCCGACCTTCTCTTTGAGTACTGTTCCATCCATTTCAGCAATGATATAAGAGCCACCCTTAGTTCGTCTGATTATGACCATAGGTCCTCTATATCTTGGATACATCTTTCTATCCAAACTCTTTTCAATTCCAGAATTCCTAACCTGGACCAATTGACCTGGTTTGAAATCCCAATCTTTAATTGTATGTCTATATTTTCGTTCGAATCTTCGTAGCTCTGCAACTTTATTTGCATCTACTCTACGTCGTACTTTCTCAATGAATGAGTTATGTTTCGACAGAGCTTGAGCACGATATCCAATTAATTCATCTCTAGTTAAGATTCTATTAGGTGGATTCACCAACCAAGTTGATTCCACTATATCAAAGGGAAGCAACGGTTCAGCTCCTGTTACCAGGAAATATGGAGAACAACCTAGACCACGTCTCGGTGTTACTCTATCCGCCCATAGTATCATTTTCAAAAAGTAGAACCATTTAGATACATCTCCACCAGTTGCTTTAATTAAAGCCTGGCGTATGTCCAAATGCGCTCTTTCAATCTTTCCATTAGCTTGAGAGTTGTAGGCGGAAATTCTTATTCCTTTAATTCCATACTTCTCTTCTAACCAAGCTAGCATGTTTTTCATTTGACCTGCATTATCAGTCACCACTTCTTCAGGACATCCCCAACGACAAATTATATCGTCAAAGAACCATTCTCCTAAAGTTCTAGCATTTTCATGTTTTACTGCTCGGGCCTCAGACCACAAAGACAGTGAATCCCTTCCATGGATGATGTATTTACATCCATTAGATGGAATCGACATTATCATTGTATCGACATGTACCTTCTGAAACAATGAAGGTGTATGCATCAAAGTAGGAGGTGCTTTCAACAGCTTCATCTGTCTATTTTGACACTCCTTACATGATCTCACATACCATTCCACATCTTTATATATGTCAGGCCACCAGAATCGTTTCTGCAAGAAATCATTTGTTGCAAAGACTCCTTTATGTCCTAAACAATCATGTGCACTATTCAACATGTGCATACGCTTTTCTTTTTCCACCACTAATTGTGGTTGATCAGGTTGATCAGTATTTCTATGGTACAACCTTCCTTGGTCGTCCACTTGAAACTTCTTAATCAATCTAATAAATTTAATCTGTTCATCTTTTGGCATTTCACCCAGGGATTCATCTGATGGGTTCGACAAGTACTTCCCAATCAAAGGAATTAATTCGTCTAATCTATTACCCTCAGAAGATCTATGTACTTCTGGGTACGGATTGTTTTGTACAAATTCTTCGTCAAAAGTAGGGAACAAATTCCTACTGAAGACTTCACATGTTGCGTTTTTGGATTCTAACATGTGGTTCCTACGAATCTCGTAGCTGCGCTCTTCATCTAGAGCTTCTTGTACATCTAATTCAATATCATCAGCTTCTTGAGCTGTTTCGTATAAGTAACCACTTCTAGGGTCAATTTGATCTTTGAAGTCATCAAATTGATACGGCTCTTCCGTTTCCCCATCTCCCATAATAAAATTAATTGGTTCCCCACCATCCTCATCAACGTAATCTTCTGGATTTACTTCTGGACGCTTTGTTTGCCATCCACCAGGTGTGATTCGTGATAATCCATCAGGACCATGGGTTGCACCTTTTACATGGATTAATGTAAAGTGATAGTTTCGTACATGCTCAATCCAACGGTTTATAGTTGCATTAGGACCACAACTAGGATTGTCTAACATGCCTTTAATATAACTTGCATCGGTTTCAACTGTTAAACGTCTACATCCATAGACATGATAATAACTAGCTTCCAATGCTAATTTTAAGCCATACAATTCTCTCTTAGATTGCGAGAATCGTGCTTCGCGTTCATTCAAAGTCATTGATCCAAAGTAATTGAAGAACTTCTTCTTTTCAGTCGGATCAATTTGATAGATATACCATCCCACAGCTTTGTAAGAGGTATCCACCGCTAAGTAAACATCCCAATCAAAATTAATTGGTCTCAAAGCTGGACAGTCTCGGATTCCATCCTTTAATTCGTCCATTGCTTTGTCACATTTTTCATTCCATTCAAATGGAACATTACTTGTCAACTTAGTCAAAGGAGCTGCTTTCTTAGCAAAGTTCGCAATGAACATTCTCAATTGACTTGCAGTCCTAAGAATGCTCGAACCTCAGTCTTATCACGACATGAAGGCCATTCTAGGACTACTTGAGCAATATGTTCTTCTGGCATACTGCCTTCATAGGTACATCTATGTCCTACGACAATTGTTTCCTCACAACAAAGAAATGCTTTGGTTCCACTGAAGGTTCCTCCTGCATATTTCATTCATTGTATTACTCTATTCATGTTTTGGAAATGTTCCCAAACAAATCGTCTAATTCCAGGATTCTTGGAATAGTTTCGTAACCTCCTTCTGGTAATTCATATCGAGTTGATGGTCCTTTTACAGGTACATCATCAATGTAAGGAATTGTTACGTGTGGTATTTCATCTCGTAGAATATATGTCACATCATCGTGAAATATAGGTACAGAATTCGTCCACCCCATAGGTAGTTTTACTAACCTATGTGGTCCATACGGCGTTTGAAACGTCGTCATGTCTCTAGACAATTGATCTAATTCTCGTTCATCATATCCAACATATAAATCTAAGGTTCCTCCACAAGATCTTCCACTGAAGGATCTTGCTAGATCTGCAGTTGCAGGAGGTACACCCGAGTGTTGGATGGTAACCTTATTCAAAGGTTCCAAACTATGTACTAATCGTAGACTCTTGCCATCTTTCTTAATGACACAGAACCATTTCGAACGATAACTAGCATTCGATGGTTCGTATATTCCTGAGTCAATTTTACTTTTAATTATTTTGCACACATCCTCGAAGATACCTGGCGGAATAGGTATATTCCTTTCAACCCACGGTTCATGTGGAATTACAGGTACTTTCACAGGTGGAAAGAATTCATTTTTAAAGGTTCCAGCTTCACTTGGTTCCCAAGCAAAACCTGCTTCCTGTTTACACATCATTTCGTGCATAAGATCTCTTTCTTGTTCCCACAAAAATCCTTCAGGATGATTCTTGTCTATAATCTCTTTCCTCTCTTCGTATATCTTCCCGTAGGAACAAACGGTTTAGGATGTTTCGACAATTCAGGTAGTTCCAATAACGGATCACCATGAATGTGTCTTTCAATTCGAAATTCATCTGGTAACGTTGCCTTTATAGGGTTAACCTTTTTATCAACTGGTTTATACTCGTAAACACTTCTTCTGTATTCCAGTTGATTGGTTTCTCGACTCCTATGGCTTCATTAACCACTTGTTTATTCGTTTCATCTATTAAATTGATAGGAGGTCTATCCTGCTGATTTAATTTAATACGTTCTTCAAGTTTATTTGTTGGAGGTTCATTCACTAAGTCTGGCTGAACATTCTCCTTCCTGTCCTTCGAGTCCTGGGCTTTCCTTTCTTTCGTTGCCTCGACTCATATCTTACTTTCTCAAAACTCGGTTGAGATCTTTGGAACAATTCAGTTCCTCTTTTGAGTATTTCATATCGAACCATTCTCTTCCTCGTTCTCTGAGAGTTTTTAGGTTTATTCCAATTATCATCTCTGATCGTGTCAGAGGTATTTTCGTTATTACATTGATTCTGTGTGGTCTCTGTGGATTCAGATTTATCGCAATTCTCCCCCAAACTAAATTTTGTAGTATAGGTTCAACAAATCGCCTCTTCTGAACTTTCTTTCGTACGGGTTTAGGCTTGATCCTTCCATTTTGAAGGAAGAACGACTTTATAGGATTTAAATTGAATTGGTCATTATTCAATTGATCGTCAAATTCGCCTAAAACACCATCTCTCCATACACAGAATACTTGTTTATCCCCAATCGTCTTTTGATTAAGGTAACAATCAATTATTTCTTCAGCTTGCTCATCTTGAGACTTCAAATGTTCCCTAGATGCAAGAACATATGCTTCAGAAAGCTCCTTCTTAGAGAACGTTTCTTGTTCACATCGTTTGTATCCATCTAATACGATGTTTTGCTTTTCATCAAAGTGGAAGCTTATAGCGTATTCATCCTCTCCTTGGTCGCTACTCAACTCATCGAGGAATGAAAATTTCCCTTTGAATCATTTTCACCTGTCGATTTTTCATTATCAGGTGTAACATTCTTTGGTTCATTATATCGTGAGGTATTAATTTGAATGTTTCGACCTTTCTGGCCACGAGGATAGGTTCCTACAGTAACCCTCTTGTGTGAGTTCGGATCGCTGATTGTTATCTCGGAATCTCCGTTTCCAAAGGTCTTAATTTCACTTTCCACCAAGACGTCAAAAGGTCTCCCTAATAACACTTGAAATGGCTGCTTTATTCTGTACGTGTAGTTGTAAGTACACCGTAACTTCACCAAATTTAAATGGAATATTTCTTGCTAAACCAAGAGTTTGGTTTAATTTTCCACTTGCATCTTGCATTCTGATCGTGAATTCTGGATCCCAAGTAATTCCTAGACCTATAGCTATCAATCGGTCTATCACAACAATCTGTGAACCTTGGTCCAATACACTTTCAATCTCTTCATCTTTATTATTGATTTCAGGAGTAACAGCACGTAATCCATTTGATTGATTCGCTACTACCACTGGATGATCACTATGGTCTTCATATGCCACACTCTGATTAGCAACTATGGCAATGTTCCTTCGTTCATCATCAATGGAAAGGTCTCGTAGAAAACTTTCCACAATGTCTTTCTGCACTATAGATCCCACAGGAATGTCATTACGACTCTCAGTCAGGACTTCAAACATATCCGCCTGATCCTGCCAAAGATCTCAATTCTAATGCATGTATCAATCATCTGTACCCTAGATGGATCGTCCAAAATTTCAGTTTCTCCATCTTCGGATAAAGTTGATACGTAGTTATTCGTTTTAGTCCTTGGACGGACTCTTCTATTGCGTATCTTGCGCATAATAATCTTTCTGATAGCAGGTGATAAAGCTGCTAATTCTTCTGTACTCAAATCAACTTTAGCATCGAATATCTTCTTTGCTATATCTTCTTCTACACCTGGTCTCGAGACTTCATTCCTAATTTTATAGGCTGGAGTATATCCATGACTATCAATTTGATTCGTCTGGTCTCTTGGTACCTTCGTAGGTGTATTAATTTGAATAGGACGATACGTCCTAGGTTGAACATGATCATATGGTCTATGTTCGCTATTAATTTGATTCGTTGGTCTTGACGAAGGAATTAATTTAATAGTATCCTCGTCATCAGATTCATTAACATCTTCAATCGTGACTGAGGCTTCTTCAAAGACCGATCTATGGACTTTGGAGCCTCAAATCTCACTGTTTTCTGATTTCCATTGGTCGTTTCAACCAATTTCCCTGGTATTAAACCTGGTTTCTTGGTATATGCACCCCATCAAATACTAATCTTTTCGTATTTTCATTAAATTGATTTCGTTTTGCTTTCTCACTTTCCTCCGGAGCTACAGCATTGGATCTTAAAGTTCTCATGGACCGATCCTGCTCCTTCATTGGAGTACTTATTTTTTTCCATTTGAACTATCTTGGTTGAACACACGGACATCATCTTCTCGGTGTGCTTCTAAATTCCCAAGTCTATCTGATAGTTCCTCTATTCTTGTCATCCAAACAGCTAGATTGACGTTAGGATTCATCTGCTGATCCATGACTTTATCATCTTCGTCATCTTCCATGTTTGCAAAATAGGATTCAGCACGATCCCATCCTAAGTCTTTCGCCATTTGTTCAATTTTCTTGTAACGAGGTACATTTGGATCGTCTCGAGGCATTCTAGCGTTGTCTCTTAATTTGTAACGCTTCGAGTCACCTCCTTCAGGCATCATCCAACCTCTTTTCGTAAATTCCAGCAAGTGTGGACATTCATTCATAAAATGATCTGTCGACTTGCACAAGAAACATGCCCACTGAGTTCCATTCGAACTTCTCGGTGTCGTATTTCTTTCAAATCTATTAGATTGATTCAAGGGACCACTCGGTGGTATCGAATTAATCATTCCTTTAGCATTTTCTTTAGCCATCTGTGCCATTACTGCTGTTAACTGTGTCATAATGTCTGCTCCTTCTTTGAAGTGCGACTGTAATGACTTCACAGCTCTAATTTCTTTCATGTTTGCCTCCATGAGGTCTTTATTCAATGCAACCATTTGCTGTTGTTCTTCCGTCAATTCCCTTGGGATCAAACTTTCTAATTTAATTCCCAGAAGATCCTTAAATTCGTCTTCTACTTTGGGTTTCAATGCTTGAAGATAGTTCCTATCTGTCTTGGGAACATCTGCAGCAAACGGTAAATTAATGTGTCCCCTACTAAATGAATTAGGGTTATTAATTGGTGGGCTCGAAGAAGCAATGGAAAGTGTTTGATAGTAGTTATCAAATGAACTCCCAATCATATACTTCTCAGCCGCATTCATTACTTCGTCAATCTTAAAAGGGTCTTCCTTTCGTCTATCTGACATAGAAGTAACTGATACATCTTTCACAACTGTTTCTAGCACGCCTCTCCTTACTTCGGGAGTCATAGGTGCCAAGAACAATCTTACTGCATCACTATTTGTGATCATTTTTGGTTCATCCATCAGCTTTTTCATTTCAGCATCGAAGAGGAGTCTGAAGATTCTCATCTTCTCCTGTTCACCTGCATCAATTGGATTAAATTGATGGACCAATTGTTCAAGCAATAATCTAGATCCTCTTTCGTCTCCTACAGATTGCGGAAACATATTCTTTAGATCCTTTTTAAATTGATCCCAATTCGGTTTTTTCACCGAATCAAAGACTCTTAATGCTTGTCTCGTTTTATAAGACGTCCATTCTAAAGCTAATCTCACTTTAGCCTCGTCAGATGTAATTCCTCCATGTTCAAATATGCTTTCAGTAGCTTCGAACCATGGTATCATTTGACTTGGATCAGTTATATCAAATAATGGTGCTGTCTTATACTTTCTTGGAAGTTTCGCACTGGCTTTATCAATCTCAGCCTTAGCTTCAGCTGACAACGCAGGCATTCCATAATTATTGGTAGTCATTTTGACTGGTTCAATTGTATTACTTGCTTGAGAGATAGTCTGATGTAACGTATCTATCAATCTAGTTGATTCAATCGACGTAGAAGATGTTGAAATTGACTCTGGAGCAATCAATTCAATTATATCTTCTTCAATATCAATCGGATTAATTTCTTTTCTCTTCCTTTTCGGATCGAGACTAGATTTCTTCAAATTCCTCGGTAAAGATGTAAGTCTTCCTCGAGATATAGATGATCCTGTTCCTCTAGAAACAGAACTTCCACGCGATTCTTCTGTCGGTATTTGAGAAGAGGATGGACGACTGGATTCGTTTGTAGGATTTAATAGGGATGTTCGAGCTGATGTGCCGAACGTAGATCTCCCAAATACAACTCCTGCTTTACGATATTCTTCCGGTGTCAATACTCCTGCTTTCTCCGAATTCTTCGAAGTACGCGGTTTTCCTGATGAACTAATGTTGACAGTTCACAGAAATGGTATCACAAAGATCAACACACTTCTACCAAATAATCGAATATAATCCAAACAAACGTTCAATTTAATTTATCAAGCTAATTGTAGCTTCAAAACCACCCCTCGCGGTGGGCTCCAGATAACGAGCTTGCCTCGTTTTTGTGTGAAAGAGAAAGGAAGGAATCTAATGGGCACTCCAACCAACCAATCTAATACACAATATGCGAGTTCACTGCTATCAAATTTATTTAATAGCAAGGGGTAGCGTTGGCAAAGGTTCCGCAAAGCTTTGAGAGCTAAGTACGAAGCTTTGATCAATCAATTTGAATCGTTCTAAGGATTCGATATATTCCTTTGATCAAGGTAGATTTAGCACGATTTGTGCTTTGGTTTGTATCGATTTGGGTATATCAAGAATTGGGGGTTTGAATCAAAGTAAATTAAAACCGAAACACACAGACCCCTACAGAGGGCTAGAACTATGTGCTGGCACAACCACACAGTGTGATTTGCCCTTAAGACCAACAACTGATCCTAAGTCCGAAGAATATCCAACAACTGGATATACTTCTCGCAGTCACAAGGAGCAGAACACGACGTTCCTATACTCACAAGTGCCGGGCCCGAATGGCTGCTAGCGAAGAGGTTTCAGTCTGGCGGGAGTGTGTCTTTCCTTTTTACGGATTAGCACTGCAACGTCGTCCCAAAATCACTTGTATTCCAGATACATCGGATCGCTATTTATACATACAGAATATAGAGTCGCATAGTACAATTAATTTAATACAATCAACGTTCGGAACCGCAAGGAAACTTCTACACTCAGTCAGATACCATTTAATTTGAATCTACATGTCCTTATTTGGTCCATATTGGTTCCAAGATTCTAGTATACCTCCAAACATAGGCAGGTACTTCAATATTCATTTAATTTAATTGTTTTTTGGAGGATGACTCGAATGGTGTCCAACTGTCATTGCTGTTCAACACTTACTTCGATCATTTGTCACCTCGTCCGGAGGCAAATCAGCTCTCCTCGATTCTAATCCTATCAATCTGATTCATCTGGATTAAACTAATTGCTTCTCTCTTTTAATAGACACCCATTGTGCCTATACTCAATCAAGGGAGTTACGCATAGTATTCATTTAATTGCATTCTTCAATATTTTCTACGTCAGGACTCTTTGACATTCATTTGATATGTCTTCGGAGCCTCGCAGTCTTTCGATCGTTCTTCTAGTCATTTTACTCAACCATGCAACTTGATTGGTCTATTAGACTAAATCGCAGTCTTTTAGATTAATGCATGATCTCGTTCTAGAAGGAGTATTTGATAATTCCTGAGTTCTAGAAAGTCATTTCGAGTCAATCCTCGGTTCATGGTCACTTGAGTAAGTTCTTCCAAACTCCTGCCAGTGTAAGGTCCAATAAGAATACCCTTGGTATGTCATACGTGAATGGTCATCCTTCGGATGTAGTCCGAGTCTGGTATAATCCTGCTTGACAAACAGGTAGACTGCTATCCGTAGGTAGTATCGGGGATGGGTAAACTAACCAACTTGTGGTAGTATGGGTATATGGTCCCTTCAACTTATTAGACTGATTCAGTATTGACTTTGACTGTCAATCTGGGTCTCAATTACAGTCCTCTTGATACAAATCTATACGTGAAAATGTCACAATTCACAGCATAGACGTCTAGCCAAAATTTAGGCGTGTCACCGTGCCAGAGGCCACAGGTGTCTAAGAGCAGAAGGTCGAATGGGACAGTAGTGAAGTTATTAACAACACCGCCATTACGCCGCTAGTCCCCGGAGATCGAGAGTATAGAAGAGAGGAGCCAGTAGCAGCCAAGTCGGAGTGGCGGTAACGCTGGTGACGAGGAGCGAACCAAAGAACGTATAAGTCCTAAGATTATAGTAGAGAGTACTTCAAGGCAATGAGCCTGAAGACTTAGGGAAGAGCTAAGTTGGAAAGGGAATCTAAGTCGATAATTAAACTGAGGAACTACAGTAGCGTACAGGCAGTATTTATATCTACAGATCGGCGCATCGGTGCGGAGCGCTAGACTAACTACTAGGAGCTATACGTGTAGTACTGTCATATGCATGCAATTCACCTCATACGCTTCCCGGCCTGGCCCAGAGCGGCCGGACTTTGGAATAATTACCTTGTGACTTATTTATTATTCCGAGCTTTCATCGAGGTCTTATGACTACTGTATTTGGGATGTATATAAGCTAGAATACTTTGTACGTTGTAGTCAAGCTTGAAATCAAGTGTACCACCTTATCCCACTCTTTAATACCTTTGCTTCCGAGCTGTTCCAGACTCCCAGATCACAGGACCCCCACTAGGCTGCTCATCTTGACATTATATCCTTGCCATTATATTCCCGGGGACACCAACAGTGTGTGAAGGGTGTTGCTAATAGCTTCACCGATGTCCCACTCCCAGTGTGTACTACAGGCCAATACTCAGTTCCGGACCTCAGAATTATCCCGGGCCATTCCCGGGCCAGATCCGGCCTCAGAACCTCTATAGCTAGTGACCTGTAGGCACGGTCTTGTCAAGTACCTGCAGGGTAGAGTAAAAGACAATAAGGAGAGACTAGAATAAAAGGGTATGTGTAGCGAGAAAGAACAATAAGAATGAGATTACAATAAAAGGTAGATCTTTGGAATACCGAGTGGCGGAATGGGGCCCCGAGGCATGGACTTGACACCCAGGGCGTTGGGCATTACTAGGGTGGAGGGTTGTTTACTAGTATATAGGCTGTAGCTACTTGCTGTATTTCTTTAGCTTTGATCTCATCTATTCTACCTGGTTTAGTCCAGAACTTTGCTTACTGCCTTTATTGCTCTGCTACCTGAGGTTTTCTTGAGTGTGACACCTGGTGACACCCATTACTAGAACCAGTCGCTGACACATACGAAGGAGAAATAGGAAGTAAGTTTGATGAGAAAGAGCACTTGTCATCAAGAGGCAAGTTAAATCCAAATCAACTCTCTTACTCTGCCATCAATCAAAAGGAAAGGCTGGTGGTGGCCCATGGACTGCAAGAGTGAATTTCTACAAATCAGGCCCCCGGAAGCTCCCCCAGAACCCTGTCCAAAATTGCATATTTTAGAGGCCAAAATCTGCCATTTCCTTGTCCAAATATAGCGTAGATTGAAGCTCAATGGGTCAGTCCTTGTCCGGTATAGCATAGTTTAGAAGCACCAAAAGCAAAAATCAAAATTATATTTTTTAAGTACTTTACACTGCCATTTTTGGAAATTTCGGGGAATTTTTTATATTTCATGTGATTAACCTTGTCCGTTATAGCATATTTTAGGCCGAAAACATTGCGTAGTTTACAGTGTTTGCCTGGACAGGGTTCTGGTAGAGCTTCCGGGGGCCTTACAAATCGTAGGATAGGAAGGTGAAACGTGGCTCAGGCTAGTAAATTATAAAAGGGAAAAAGTTCTCACCCTTAAGCGGTCACAGTGGCTGTGCAAATTTTTTTTTGAGCGTACAGAACGAATTCCATAAATGGAACTCGTAACTTTTGAACTATCCACATTTCAATTACAATCCACATTCCAATTATAGCACACCAGATAATTGTAATGAAAAACAATTAATGAACTTTTTACAGAAGATTTGAAATCAAAGAGAAGAGTTGAAACCTATTTATGGTGTTCAGCCTTGTTCAGCTTGACACTGTTAACGTAGTATTAAACTCAGTTGATGTAAAAGCAACTGAGTATTGTTTAGGTACCTGTTAACGTAGTATTAAACTAGCGGGTACCATCAGTAAGTGCGAGTATTCTAGCATGTTATTGAGCTCACCTCAGTTGATGTAAAAGCAACTGAGGGAGCTCGAGTACTGTCCGTCTGCGTGATCCATCTACAACTGTACAGTATGTAGTAATCATGATCTGCGTATATGGATTGGGAACGATGTCTGGAAATGGTAAGGTTGAGGCCAAAGCTGTACGTACAGAGTTTGTCCCAACACCCCCCCTACTCCGTACGATCGAGTCCGAGTTGAGAAACCAGTTTGGAGTGTATAACGCCGCTCAGTGGCTTGGTGAATATGTCGGCTATGTTGTCCCCTGACCGGATACGTTGGATGGTAATCTCACCGCTTGAGACTTTCTCCCGAACATAGTGATGTCTCATTTCGATATGTTTGACCAAAGCATGCCGCTTGGAATTTTCGGTCAGGCAAACGGATCCGAAGTTGTCACCCAATAAGTTGATGGGCCCATCCTAAGCAAGGTCGACCTCCGCCATGAACGACGCTAGCCATACCGCCTGCTGGGTGGCCCGGGACAAACCGATGTACTCTGACTCCATTGTGGACAAGGCCACCGTGGCTTGCCTCTTCAAGCTCCATGAGACCGGTGCACCCGCCATGAAGAAGACATATCCCGAGGTAGAGCAGTAGGTGTCCCGGCACCCCGCATGATCGGAATCAACATACGCGTAGGTTTTCAATCCAGCACCCTGCGGTGGGTTGAGAGTCCCTGGTGCTCGGTATGTGATGGAGTAGTCAATGGTGCGGAGGATGTATCCCACTACCCACTCGATACATTCCCAGTGCTGGCGGCCGGGGTTGAGTCGATACCTGGCTAATAGGCCCGCCGCAAACGCTAAGTCTAGCCGCGTACATACCTGGCCCCACATGATGCATCCGACGATGGAACGGTATGGTTTGTCTTTCATGAACGCGAGTTCGTCGTCGGGGAGTGGGGAAGGAGAATCAGTGAGCTTAACACCTGGTGGCAGAGGGGTGTATCGGTGTCATACATTCCCGAGATTGAATGTAGTTAGCATGCGGAGGAAATAGGTCTTCTGGGACAGGTTGATTGACTTTGTCTCCGGGTCCTGCTGTATAGTCATACCCAGTAGTACCTCGGATTTTACTTCGTTCGCTTCCCAACGTCTACCCAGGTCTGCGACTGCCTTATCCCTCCCTGTCCCGTTGAGGATCCCCCACACACATCGTCTCCGTATGTGCTAGTGATGGTATACTCGTTGTCAACGCGTCAGTATCGAATGCACGGATCGGCCCTCGATGCTGTATAGCCGTCCGCGACGTATCCAGCTGCGAGGGCTTCCTGCCAGTCGTGGCTACCCTGCATTGTCCCATAAATCGACTTCTTTAGTTTGCAGATGAGGTGTTCGGAGCCTGGTTTTACGAATCCCTCGGGCTGCTTCATGTAGATGTCGTGAGTTATTGGACTATTCAGAAAGGCCGCAGTGAAGTCAACTTGGAAGATTGATAGCTTCAGGGTGGCTACTATTGCCAGTACTAGTCGGACCGACTCCATGCGTGTGACACCTCCGTAAGTCTTGTCGTAGTCCTGACCTTGGATCTGCGTGTACCCTTGTGCGATGTAGCGTGCTTTGCGTTTCAGGAGGTTTCCCTCTGCGTCGAACTTGATAGCGTATGTCCATCGTCCTCTGGTTAGGTTCGCGTCGGGTGGTAGTGGTACTAGTTCCCAGCATTGCTTTGCCAGCAGCGTCTGGTATTCCTTCTCCATGGGCGGTAGCCAAAGATCGGGTCTCTTCATGGCTTGCTTGAAGGACTGAGGTACCCATAACTCTCCTGACGTGGCTGCGAACGAAAACGGGCTCTGCACGACGAGTGCAAATGTTCCGTTGATTGGTTGTTCGGTGGACCACTGCTCACCCCTGCTCCTCGCTTCGTCTTCCCTCCCTTCGTACTCTGCGCTCTCCAGGTACCTACGCAAAGGTACGTGTCCACGTTCACTGTGTCGCGTTGGCTCTGGAGGGACGGGTGTTCATTGTGGGTGAGTCGCAAGTGGTAGCTCGTCTTCGGTAGTTGTCGTTGGTGGGAGGTTTCTCTCGGCTGGGTTGTCCGGGTCATTGGTATTGATTCCCGGACCTGTGTCAGGTCCGGTATCGCGGTTGTCAGGTGTTGTGGGTGTCGTGTCTTCCACGCTGTCCTCCCCTTCGTCCTCTATCCTCCTTTTTCTCATTCTGTGTGGCTCGCCTTACTCAAATGTAACATCGTGGGATTCTTCTATCCGTTTGGTCTCCGGTATCCATACACGGTAGCCCCGCCTACCCATATACCCAAGTAACTGGCCTTTCACTGCCTGCCTACCTAGCTTCCCATCAGTCCTTCTCCGTGTTAGTGTTGCCCAACATTCACAACCGAAGGGCCGCAGGTGTGCGACGTCCTGACGTTTCATGGTCCAAGCCTCGACGGGTACTATGTCTGGGAACCTGGCCGAGGGGACGAAGTTGTCGATATAGATGAAGGTGGAGGCTGCCTCTCCCCAGAAGGAGTATGGTAGCTTAGCATCCTCGAGCAGGGTGCGGGTTCCTTCCATTATGGTCCTGAACGCCCGTTCGGCCACTCCATTCCCTGCAGAGGAGTCGTGTGGGACCTTTTCTATAATGATTCCATTCTCGGCACAGTACTTGTCCACTTCCCCATTGTTCAGTTCCCCGCCTCCGTCTATTCGAATTCTCTTCAACTTCTTGCCCGTCTGTGTTTCCGCCATAACTTGGTACTGTAAGACCTGGGTCAAAATGGGTCTTAGGGTAGGTTTGGTATATAAAGTTTTATGTTGTAGTGTGCTAGGAGCAGGCTGGAGCTCGAAGGGAGCTACGAGAACCGCGACCGAGGACGGGAATGACCTAGTAGTGCCTGGAACGACGAGATGATGACCCTTGAGGGGGTTCCTAGGAGGTCCAGGGAGGTCCCTAAGGCGTAGGGAGGTTAAGGAAGAGTGCGGGACCGTACGGTATTGCGTAGTAGGAGTTGTACTCGCTAGAACGTCAATATAGGATCGAGTAGGTCGTATATGCAACTGGGTCTCGAGAGTGTAAGCTCCCGAGAAGGGATATGTCAGGGAGGGTAGGTCCCTGGGGGCTGAGCTTGAGGATGGACGTCCTCGAGTGTGGGAGGTGGTAACGGAGAAGCAATACGTAGTCCGACGTGAGGGGTAGCTTCGACGTTACCTAGATCGAGGTCCCGAAGCTTACGAAGTAGCTACGGAGCTCTGGGAGATTTGGGGAAGGGTAGCTCACCAAGGTGGGTAGGCGTTGGGGAGCTTTAGTAATGTTCGAGGGAGCTCGGGGACTCACTCGGAAGGCTTAGACTTGAAGTGAAAGCGTATATTTGATCGTATAGATGACCAGAGAGACAATAGACAGAAGTAGAGAGAAACGGAGGTAGAGAAACAGAGAGTAAAGAGAAATCCGTATGGTTAGCAGGTACAAAGGGACAGGGACTGGACCTATGCAAAAGGGTGTGTGTTCAAAATATACCAAGGTGGGGCTTGGGGACGTGTCAGAGCTACTTAAATAGGTACGGGAAGTGGACAAGGGAACATCAGGGGATCTAGTGAACATGAGGCGGTAATCGAGATTGATACTTAATGGGGTTGCTATAGGGGGTCCTGTATGCGCGCCGGGGAATGTACGTGTGTCGGTGAAGAACGTTTGGGTAGGTATATGGTGGTACTTGTGTGGGAAGGTGCAGGATGGAGGTGCATGATGGTACTTGGGGAGGTGACTTGGGAGGTGTAGGGGAAGTGCAGGAGGTGTATAGAGTGTGTGACAACGTGTGGCGGGTACTGGGGCTGGTCTGGTTTTAGGCAGGGCATGACAGGTACTCATGTAGTGCCTTCACCCCGGTTTCTTTCCTCTTGTTGTTGAGGAAGTGTGGAACCCGGAACGATGATTTACCGTCTGTGTACAGCATCAGGTAGCTTGCTCCACCTCTGGTTTGCGTCCTCGCGGGTCCAAATAGGTCTACATGCACCCGTTCCAGAATCTCCGTCTTGTGGGTCAGTACTTCGTCGAATGGTCGTTTAGTCGCCTTTCCATACAGGCAGTCCTCGCACATGCCCAGCACTTCTCCCTTGGTGATATTCAGCCCGTCGACTAGGCGGCGATTCGCCATTCGTATTATGCGCCGGATCGCTACGTGCCCTAATCTCCTGTGCCAGGTTAGTATGTCTACTGGCCTGTCGCGGGAGCGCGAGTAGTTTACGGTCGTCTTCCCAGATTCCAGCACCTCTATCTCGTACATCTTACTCCGCCCGTGCCCTTCCATTATCGTGTGACCATCTGAGGACTTCACGGTCATAATCCCTCTTCCCCATTCTCCTCGCATTCCACGGCCATCTAGCGTGGTTAGGGAGATGAGATTGTGTCCGAACGATGGGGTATGCTTCACCCCTCGTAGCTGGATCACTCTTTCTTCGTCGCCGACTCGCGTTACGAATTGGACTGTGCCCACACCCATGATCTGGAATCTTCCTGCTTCCCCCAATACTGCGCTATTTCCACCTTGTCCCAGTACTTCGGAATACTCAACGAAGTTGGTCTTATTGACCCAGCAGTGCTCTGACACTCCGGAGTCAAGAAATGTTTTTATTGCGGGCAGTGGGGGTGAGTACAGGGATGTGCGACCGCTGCATATTGTGCAGTCTTTAGGCGCAACTATAGAAAAGCTATGTACGTCCTCCGTTCCATTCCCAGTCTCCTCGCGCTGATTCCCTCCCTTTAGAACGGTATGAGTTTGCCTGTTCATTGGGTCAGCGTCTGGGACTGGGTTCTGGTCGTTTTTGGACATACCCTGCTCGCTGCTCGTTTTGACCGACATTACATAGGTCGCCATGGGAGATGTGAAGCCTGTTTCATCGGTCGTCGCCATCGCGTTCGCGTTGGTGTCCGGTTTGGGCTTGGTGTTCTGTCTCGGTCCCTGGCCTTCCATACCTCCACCTTTCGCCCAGCACTTCTTGGCGATGTGCCCGGCTTTGTTGCAGTTGTGACATATTGTCGAGGATCTACCACCTGTTCGGGACTGATCGCGAGGTTGGCTGTTCGGCGTCTGCGAGTGTGCGTGAGCGGCCATAAGTGCTTTTACTCTCTTTGTGTCTCTTTCTTCCTCTTTGCGCTCTTCCTCTCTCTGGTACCAGAGCGTCTGGAGATACGTGAATGCTTCCGCGCTCGTAGTTCCGGGGACAGTTCTCACATCCTGTCTCCAGTCGGGAGGCATCGAAAAGATCGTGATGCGGCGGAATTGTGCATCCGTTGAGGTTCCCCCAAGGTCGTGTACCTTTTTGAGGAGGTTCCGCATTTTCCTTTCGTGTGCTTCCATCGTATCGGTCAATGGGTCGAATACTTCGTGGCGAAGGCTGGTTTCTGCCAAATGGATCCTCTGCTCATCGCGCTTCTCGAACCTTTTGATTAGGCTCTGCCAGATTTCGGAGGCTCTTTTTGTCTCGTCTATGCCCAGACCTATGGGGTCAGCGATGTTTGATACTATCGCCCCTGCGACTAGTCTATCGCGCAACACCCATTCCTCTAGGCACGGTGTAACGCTATACGCTGGGGTTGGGGCTGTCTGGTAAATCGGCCTCGGGTAGTTTTCTGTAGTCGGAGTTGGCTTCGGTATCGTCCCGTCCATATATCCAGTCAGTCCTCGAGCCTGCACTGCAAACGATATTTCACGCTTGAAGGGTCTCCAGTTTTCCTCACCGACGAGCTGTTTCTCGTCCGGTAACCTAGGTATATTTACCATACTTGCTGTCGACATCTCTGTTGATGTTTTCTGATGTTGAGTTCTTTTTGCTGCGAATAATCTTTTTCAACTAATCAGAGAACGAGTCTCATAATCTGTTAACGTAGTATTAAACTCAGTTGATGTAAAAGCAACTGAGTATTGTTTAGGTACCTGTTAACGTAGTATTAAACTAGCGGGTACCATCAGTAAGTGCGAGTATTCTAGTATGTTATTGAGCTCACCTCAGTTGATGTAAAAGCAACTGAGGGAGCTCGAGTACTGTCCGTCTGCGTGATCCATCTACAACTGTACAGTATGTAGTAATCATGATCTGCGTATACGGATTGGGAACGATGTCTGGAAATGGTAAGGTTGAGGCCAAAGCTGTACGTACGGAGTTTGTCCCAACAGACACAGACAAGGACTGCATAGAGGGCACAAGCATAAAATTATTCAAGAAATATCAGATTGGATCAACACCAATGATTTGATTATGTGCCATACTTTTTTATTTTGTGGGGCAGCTAGAACAGGAAAATCCAGTCAGCCACTCCATGGGAAAAAACCTTCATTGAAGAATTGGGTGTATTTGTTCTGCTTCAACTGCACCTATGCCAAAGAGCAAACACCTAGCAATGATCCATGCACCATTGCACATGATTTAGGTGTTAGGTTTTCAGAAATTCGAGGAGCTTTAGCTGAAGCAATTAAAAATGAACAATACATTGCAAATAGCAATATTCTTCAGCATGTTCCAAATAGTTCAGTTCACTCTTACTCTGGATACCCCCGGAGTACCGTCCAGTTCTCCTGTTTCCCCCTATGGAACATATCATTTGTACTCAAGGGCCTTATACTCTTGATCCTAACCATTTTACTCATGGAAATAAATGGGTAGATTGTTATTGTGGTGAAGATGCAAGTTAATAAAGACCCTGATAGCCCGGTTGTATTCATGCCCTAATTCCAGGATGGAGAAGAATCACAAGTCATGACAGTCCAACAAATAGAGGTACTACCTCATATGTAGATAGATTTAGCTATGATATGTTTTCAGAAGTCATGCTCTCGACTCATGGTATATAAACTTCTCATTAAGTTCTCGTAGACTCACGACGACGTCCAGAAAGCCCTGTGGCTTCCTGTTTGACTCGCCGTAGTATCGACACTTCTTCGTCGTCGAGGATCTTTACCGTCCCTTCCCGAAGTCATTCCAGAACGAAAGCCCCCGTATCCATATCTTCTACTCCCTCGCATAACTTGAAACGTCGCGTGGTTCTCTTTTTTCCCAACAGAGTCCCGAATTTTCCACCTCGCGAGGAGTCCGGACACAGTATGTGGTCGCAAGTCTCCACTGCAACAGCTAACATCTCCAGGTGTTTACAAAGCATCTATAGCGACGATGCGGAACTCTGTTCCACCACCTGGATCCTTGGTATCTTCGAGGATCTCGCAAGTGAGGATATGATCGCCGGGAGAGAGGGATTCAGCGACTGTTTGAGGGCTGGGGGAGGAAGATAGGAGATGATAAGACGATAAAGATGGAAAAGGAGGAGATAGTTTTCGATGAGTATAAGATTTCGAAAGGCGGAAAGAGTGAAACTCACTGTGCGACGTTTCTGTGGAGGAAGGCCAAAGGAGAGAAACGAACGAAGGAAAGGTCAGTAACAAGTAACAGAATGCTTCGCATAAACACTCACATATTTTCAACCGGCCACCACCCATCCAACCTCTCCCCCTTCTCCCTGTCCCCGTCAATCCAACACCAAACACTCCCCAATCCATAGCTCTCGCTCTTAAGGTACGTCACCCTCACCCTTCCCAGACTGCTCGTCTTTACTGCAAACGATACTTTCACACCAGGTTTTCGGCCAGTCAACCACACTTTTCCTGGGTTGCCTGGATGACTCCACAAGGCGAAAGCATCCGAGGGATCCGGCACTTGTGACATATCAGACGCGTCGTGCCCTTCAGAGGATACAGGCTGAGGAAGGGGCATCAGAGGGTGTTTCGCATTGGGTGCGGAGATTTGACAGAATGGTCGAGCGGGAAGGAGCTTCGTTGTGTGATCGAATTTCTGGAAAAGAGATTCACGGGGGATGTATTCGGAGACGTCGATGCCTTCGTTAGGATTTGGTAAACTGAGAGTACCGGGCGTTGGGGAGTCGGGATCGAGGCGGTCATCGGGGTATGGGGACCAATCGAAACCTCCGACGAATGAACCGGCGGGGGCGTGTTGCTGTTGTTGTTCTTCCCGCCACGCCTCACATGCAACGCGGGAGGTGAAAGATATTAGGAGGTCTGCTAGCATACGGTGTCCGGTTATACCCAAGTGTCGTAAATCAATGGATCCATCGTCGTTGTGGTAGTACCAGTAATCCTCAACAGAGGTATCGGAGGGGTTAAGCTCCGTAGAACGTAGGATATGTGGAAGAAGGACATTCCGGACGCTAAAAATGTGAGTTTGGAAGGGGGACATAAGGAAAGCAAAATGATGTACCTGACGATAGGTGTATCGTAATATTGCGCGACGGCGGTATGCAAATCACCACCCATGGTGATAGTGGGGAACATCAAAGCCATGATCTGCGTGCATATATTATTTCAGCTGAAGCCCAATCGTTGTGTAGGTTCGTGGAACACAGAACCATGAACGCACCTGGAGGTTAACAATCGCAGGCCTATTCGGTAACGCGAAGACCGCCCGAATCAAATTCTCGTACCCCATCGCGAGCTTCTCCAACCTCATATCATTAATCGCCAACTCAATAATCACCAGATCCACATCTTCTGTGATATGTTCCAGAAAACACGTCTCCATATAGTCGCTAACAGTGGCCCCAACAGACCCATTGATCAGCTCCACTTCAACATTCTCAGAACCAAAAGTCTCTCGAATGTATTGAGCGTAGAGGTATGACCAGTTTAAACGATGGTCGGGGAGACCATGGCCTGCAGAGACCGAACCCCCAATTATACCGATTTTGATTTTCTGTCCAGAGCGAAGTTTACGGAGAACGCGTTTGAGTCGTGCATTAGGACCGTCGTAGGCACGTGAGCGTGCAAGATTGAAAGAACTACGCATGTGGAATATTTGAATTGATTGATTAAAACGAAACGATAGAGAAACTCACCCATATCGTTTACAAATCTCATCAGTACTAGTACAATACCCACAATACTGAGGCTCGGGTTCCTCGATCACTTCCTCTAGTGCTACCGGTGTCGGTGTCGGTGTAGTAATGTGTGTCAAAGTCATTGTGACTGTCATCGTGGATGTCAATTGTACTGTCTCCCCAACCGCTGCTGCTGCCTCTAGCTCGCTTCCGCCCTTGGTCCCGGTTGCCGATCCCTGAGCGCTCCCACTACTCTTCCCGTTCCCGATGACATTACAATAGAACGGGGAAGAATATCCGTCGAAGAATTCCCCATCCTTATAGAAAACCACAAACATCTTCGAAAGGAAGACGATTGAAAGTAGAACGACGGCGGTGAGGGAGTAGAATTGAAAGGAGTGTCGAAAAGAGGGTAATCGAAACATAGGAGTAATAAGATAGTGAAGGGTTTGATGAAAGGATAGGAACTATGATTTATCTGATTGGCTGGGTGTAGAATGAGGACGTGAGCAGAAGGAGACCTGATAATGAGCCTGGAGGATGACTAGGGAGGGTCAGGAAGGCGGAAGGAATTCAGGAGGAAAAAAACTAACGGGTGGAACTTTTTATAAGATTTCCCCGAAACACGCGGTCTTAATGCGCGTACGCACGGATTTTGATTTTGATTGGAGCACCTCGGAACCCCAATGTCATTGTCAAAATTAACAGCGGGCGCGGATTGCTTTTTTGAACCTCTTGCGGAGAGAGGCCAGGGCCCGGTAAGCCTAGATTAAGAGAGGTTAGGAGGCCCGCAGTGATTTTTATTCGATCGTCTGAGCTAGATAAGATAACAAATGAGGGGGCTTTTACATAATGGCAAGTTGTAAAGCGAGCTCACCTCAGCTCAAAAGCAGGCGAATGCCTTCCCAACTCCCTACCAACCTTTTCCGAAATTTCTTCACTAGTAATTCGAACGATAGTCAAGTTCTGTGTATTTCCTCAAAGAATGCCATAAAAGTAATGGATACTCCGACTGGTAGTATATAGTATGGTACAGGCAGTAAACAGGAAGTCTAAAAGGAATCATAGAATTCACCGAGTTTCAACCAATGACCATGTCAATTTCCCCACCAAGTCTTCTTCTTTACCTGTAAGTCGGTGGATTTCTCTAAAGGCGACAGAAAAGCACACGATATCAGCGATAAAGGTCAATAGTCAACGATGGAAAAGATTGATGAAAAAAAGAAGCCTGACTATACGGAAGCGAAGGAGACCAGTAGAACGCCACCACTCACGTTTGCCTTGCTGAGCAATCTTCTTCTGTCCCGGCGCTTGAGCATCTGCGACATAAAAATCATTGGAAGACGTCGCAGCCGCATGATATCGCTTTCTCCCAACCGAGAAGTGGAAGGAACAGCCAACGAAATGATTCGTGTCGGGATTGTTGATAAATTCTACTTGAGCATTCGCAGTATCCGGAACATGTTGGAGGATTTCTTTAACCCACTCATCATACACCGTATTGGTATGCCTCTTGTCATGGTTGTAATCGAAAGCGACGTTGATAACTCCCGTCTCAGTATCCTCGCGGCGGGTTGGAGTTGTGGATATAGCAACACCCCAGGAACCTATGGAAGATTGTATATCCTGAGAGGTTCTCGATCTTGCAACAAGGTCTTCTTGGAAGACGGTGTCGCTTCGCTACGATTAGAGATGTAAGCAAGAATGTAAAAGGATTGTTGTCAACGAATGAAATCTTCACTCACAATGCGACTAGTGAACGGCGCCGCACATACAACGGAGACGACTCCCAGAACTCCAAAGAAATGGCTGAAGCGAATATGCATGTTGGATAACGAGGTGAAGGCGAGTTGAATTTGGCAAATGGAGACTGGAACAGAGATGATCAGCCTCTAGCAGGTGTGAAGCGTTAAGATTCTGTTACAACTAACCTTTCCTGATTGACCTTGAATGAAATATGAACAGGCGAAGACTACTTCGAAGACTGCAGGCTGAAGAGGAACGTTTTTTTTTGACCAGCAAATGGACTCGACCAGCGAGTTGATGGAAGAAAGGAAAGAAGAAAAGAGGACAGCTCAGGGATAACTGGTAAATAGATCATTCGCCTGTTCTGCGCTTGTTGCTTTCCAAAGGCATTGAGGGGTTACCGCAGGGGGAGACACATGCTGAAATTCGAGAGATCCCAAAAACCGTTGGGGTGTGTTTGGCATTACCTTCTCGTGCCGCACAGCCGCACGGCCGAGACATGCCGTAGCATGCTAGTTATCTGATCTATCGTGTCCTCACCAGGTTCTCACTGCATCCGATTTCAATACGGCCTTGATGCATGTATAGCATAGATATGCGATGATGCTTCGTGGCTTCCATCTGCTCTTACTCTTGATGCTCTGTATCTTTCTGTGTTTTGCAACTATGCCCCCCTCCAGATATAGAGCTCGGAGATCATTTCATCCAAAGTTCATTTACATATTTGAAATAGGAAACCTGCAATTTACTGCAATAACTGTGGCACTCCAATGAGAGTATCAGACATTCTGCACAAATTCGCAATAGTGAATCAAGCACACATAATAGGATCCGGCATCGTTCGGCTAAGCGGCTGTACGGCACTAGAAGGCAATGCCAAACAAACCCCAACGGTTTTTGGGATCTCTCGAATTTCAGCATGTGTCTCCCCCTGGGTTACCGTCGGTCGGGGCACTCAAGCGCCGTCTCAACCTTCGCCAACTTGCCATAGCACAAATTCGAAGACAAAAATGGATTCCATTAATATTTCATCGCTGGTGGTGGAAGCAAAAGGAGTAGTAAAGTCTAGACCTTGGGAACGCGTTGCGCATGCCTTTTCCCGACGGTGTGAAGATTCGCCGTGAAGTCGGGTAGATACCCGAATTCATCAATTATTTCTCCTCTTCTCAGAATCTTACATTCGCGATTCGCTCTCGTCGGCTTCCTTTAGACCTTCTTAACGACCTCTACATCTCCACACCTCCACACACTCAGAGGGACTCCGAACATGGGTCGAATCCCTTCCTCACGCTCTTTCCACTACTTTCTGATAGCCCTAATAATTCTTACCATAACTCTCTACTTCAAATTCTTCTTCTACACCGACGCAGAAGGAAACTCGACATTTTCCTTTGGCTCTCCGACACCATATTGCAACAACGTCCAGCAGGCGCCAGAAATTGTAGGGGAAGCTGTGAAATTTCCGGAGGTGACGCCAACCACAAAGACGATAACTGTTACCACAACCGCCACAGCGACGCTGACACCGATTCCTACATTGGCACCAGTATTAGCTGATGCTCCGAATAAGAATCTCGAACCTGCGTACTGTAATTACTGCACGTCTACGGATGAACTTTGTAAACGATATGGGTGAGTCTCAATATATATTTTCGCGCGAGCTACCAAATACTTCTCATCCCTCACAGCTCCTTCAACCTTGCCCGCTCTCGCGCCTACGAAGGCCCCAACGCCCGTCTTAAACGCGTTATTCGGAAATTACGCTCTGGACAGAAGATCAAAATCGGTATCATCGGCGGTTCCGTCTCAAAGGGGCATGGTTTGACAGACCGTCGACATAACTGGTCTCATATTTACGCTGAATACATACGGGAAACGTTTGCTAAATCTACCTCATCCGATGCCGCCAATGTCGAGGTAGAGCTGATCAATGGCTCTGTCGGTGCGACGGTCAGTGAGTATATGGAGACGTGTTTTAGTGAACATATACCGAAGGATGTGGATCTGGTGATTATTGAGTTGGCGATCAATGACCAGCGGTTGGATGTGTTGGCGAAGGGGTATGAAAATCTTATTAGAGCAATTTTTGCGCTGCCACTTAGGCCTGCGATTATTAATGTTCAGGTATGTCGGTCGTTTACTCGTGTTCACTCTGCTGAATTGCCCATTTCTGTCTGGAAGGTCATGGCACTTATGTTCGCGACTATTACGATGGGTGGTGACCTTCACACCGCTATAGCTGAATACTACGATACTCCTGTTATTAGGTACGTTGCGTCCGGAGCTCCTTTCCTTTCCTTCGAACTCATCTTCTCCGCCAACCTCCAGCATCCGTAATGTTATACTTCCTCACATCCTACGATCCACTCAACTCGACTCCTCCGATACCTCTGTCGAAGATTACTGGTTCGAGCACGATTCTAATGGAATCGACCTCCGTCATCTCGGTCTACACGGCCACCGCATGCTTGGCGACCTCCTTAGCTCCTTCACCTCCCGCGTTGCATGCGAAGCATGGCGCGAAGAACAAATCCAACAGAGTAGTTCCCACAACGAAGATCCTACCAACGACGTCGTCGGAGGCTGGGACTGGGCTCCTTACGAAAGCGACCGCTATAACGGTCTTACGCCAAGCCTACCTAACCCCAACGAAGGCGAATCCGTCTCTGAATATATCCCTCGTCAATCCCTATTTCAAAAATACGACCACACCACCATCCTCCGACCCGCTACACCATTTTGTCGGACGACCAACACCCTTGCGGGGACAGCGTATTATTCACCGTATGCTCATTTGCTCGAGCCCCTGCCGGCGCCGTTGTCGACTGAAGGACCGGATGCTTTTGCAATGTGGAGTCATCCGCAGAATCCGGGGAAGGTGTGGTTGACTGCGAAGAAGCCGGGGGTTAAGGCGGCATTCAATGTACAGACCAGTGCGCTGGGGAGGGTGAGGGTAACATATTTGAGGAGTGGGAGTTATGGACTGGGGAGTGTCTGGTGCTGGCTTGATGATAATCGAGAAAAAGGGAAAAGGTTAGATGGGTATTGGACTTTGAAGGATATGTTAGTCGTTTTCAAGATGATTTGCTGTTACAGGAATACTAACCTCTTTTTGCTTCACAGCCATGTTGCAAAGTATGTCCATCTCTTCCTTTGTGAATTCACCAAAGTTAATGTTGTTTTTTTTCAATCTAGCACACATGCAATTGTTGAGGATGCTACACCTGGTGAACACATCCTACACTGTGAGATCATGAAAGAAACCAAAGATCCTGGAGGTGGAACTGAATTTAGGATAGTTGCTGTGGATGCTTTGTAGATCAAAAAATTATGATTTTTCCTGGAGACAATCGGTCGGTTTTTAGACTTTCTCTGACCGCTGCAGATGAAACTGGAAGAGTAGAAAGATGTCAAAGATGCACAGGTCTGCATGGAGCTGATCCCTTTTCTTGGAGAGAATGTGACAAAGCTTAGCCTCAAAGGGTGCATTGAAGAAAAAATGGACAAGGATCGAGTCAATTACTACAGGCCCGCTATCTCAAATTCCAGCGGTAAAAGCTCTTCGAGTTTTTGAGGGAAGTAACGCTTTAGAAGATTAGGCGCCCTTGTGACAAACTACTACAAATAATTCATCCTTGCCTTTGCCCTTCATGGCAGTAAATCAGGGGCTCTGTCTCATGCAGACGATATCAGACAATCAATCTTTTGCTCGTGTTGCCTTCTGGTCTTTGACAGTGCACTAGTGAATTTCTGTGATGGGCCGAACCCCTCCCACACGCCTTATTCATTACTTTCTGATCCTCAGCGTTGGCCTGCTTTCGATCCTCCTCTACCTCACATTCTTTCTCTATTACGCCGACGCGGAGGGAAGATCGACTATCTCGCTTGGCTCACCATGGGCCTTGTGCAGCTCTAGCGATCAGGATGCTGTACCGGAGTTGACGCCAACAACTACAACGATGACTGTAACAGTTACACCGACACCGAAATCATTCGAGCCTGAGCCTGCGTATTGTAACTACTGCACCTCCACTGATGAGCTTTGCAAACGATACGGGTGAGTCTTATTCACGGCGCAGTCGGATCGCCTAATTCTCTCGTTTCAGCTCCTTCAATCTCGCCCGTTCTCGCGCCTACGAAGGTTCCAATGCTCGTCTCAAACGCGTTATTCGCAAGTTGCGTTCTGGGCAAAAGATCAAAATTGGTATCGTCGGTGGTTCCGTGTCAAAAGGTCATGGGCTGAAAGATCGTCGTGATAACTGGTCCTACATCTACGCTGAATATATCCGCGAGACGTTCGCTCAAGCCACTTCTTCTAACGCTTCCAATGTCGAAGTTGAACTTATCAACGGATCAGTTTCCGGGACAATCACCCAATATATGGAGACCTGTTACCGAGAGCATATTCCGGAGGACGTCGATTTAGTGATCATCGAGCTCGCTATCAATGATCAGCGGTTGGAGTATCTAGCGAAGGGATATGAAAATCTCATCCGGTCAATATTTGCGTTACCCCAAAGGCCTGCGGTGATCAGTGTTCAAGTAGGTCGTGCTTGTTTTTCCCTCCGGTCGTTCTCACCTCAGTTTCGTAGGTTATGGCGCTTATGTTCCAAACTATAACGATGGGGGGAGATCTTCACACTGCCGTAGCCGAGTACTACGACACACCCATCATCAGGTATGCTGCAATGAAAATATCTTCAGCTCGTGTTTCGAGCTTACTCTCGATTTCAGCATCCGTAATGTTCTTCTTCCACATATTCTACGCTCTACCCAGCTCAACCATTCTGATGATTCCCTCGAACATTATTGGTTCGGGCATGATATAGTTGGCGGCCTCGACCTTCGTCACGTTGGCAAAAACGGTCACCGTATGTTGGCTGACCTCCTTGCTTCTTTTACCTCCCGAGTTGCATGCGAAGGCTGGCGCGAAGAGCACCTCACTGGTACATATAGCGAGGACTCCAACGTGGTCGGAGGCTGGGATTGGGATCCCTACGACAGTGATCACACCAAAGGACTTCTCTCAAGCCTTCCCAATCCAAACGACGGTGAAGACGTATCCGAATACATACCTCGTCAATTACTCTTTGGAAAGTACGACCACACCACCGTTCTTCAACCCGCTACTCCTTTCTGCCGTACAACAAATACGCTCGTAGGTATGGCGGCATTTTCGACTTACGCACACCTCCTCGAGACTTTGCCCCCGCCGTTCTCGAGTGAAGGTCCTGATGCATTCAAATTGTGGAGTCATCAATCGAACCCTGGGAAGGTGTGGTTGACTGGGCGGAAACCAGGTGTCAGGGCAGCGTTCAAAATCCAGACGAGTACATTGGGGCGAGTGAGGGTAACGTATTTGAGAAGCGGAAGCTGGGGACTGGGGAGTGCGCTGTGTTGGCTTGATGATGATAGAGAGAAGGGTCAGAGGTTGGATGGATATTGGATTTATACGAATGCGTGAGTGGAGCTTTGTGATTTTGCCGTGATACTGAATTTTTTCCGTTCTACCTTTTTCCTTCAATAGCCATGTTGCAAAGTATGTTACTTGCGCTTCCGAATGATGTCTATCATGAACCATTCTGATTTTTACTTTCCTTTTTGTCATCTCCCTCCCCTCTCCTTTTCATCTCACGTAGCACGCATGTTGTTATAGAGAATGCCACACCTGGCGAACACATCCTTTACTGCGAAATCCTGGAAGAGACGAAAGATCCTGGGGGAGCCACGGAATTTAGAATTGCGGCGGTGGATGCTCTGTAAACCGAAGTAAGTGTACGTTGAAAACTAACGGGATCTTTCATCTGTCAGTGTCAGCCTGACCTTGTTTTAAGTTTCGGTATACTCGATGCCGTGTGGTAGACAAATATTAGATATTATTGAATGACTTTTGCAAAGTATGTAGCTTCTTTGAATTTTGCGGTTTCGATCTTCTCGGGAGTGCAGGCTTCGTTTTGAATAACGGGTAGTCATACTGTGTCAAACTTGCCAACGTAGCAGCTCATATGTACACTGTATGTCTATGTCTACAGAATTTTCACCGACGTTGCGATTTGTGGACGGATCAGGAACGTCATTGGAGAATGTCGATGTAGTCTGAGGGGAATTCCAACCTACTATACCTTGAACTTCTGGCTGCGTTCGAGGTTCTTGCAGGTTACTTTTCACAACCAGGTTTACATGCATCGGTGAGAGCATGTGAGGTCGTTCAAGTCCAAGTTGCCGATACCGAGTCCTCCATCTGTAACAGGTAAGCATCACATTGAATAAACGGCTAGCCTTCCTGTCAAATTCTGAGTGTAATCAGTTCGCGCTCTACAAAAAGTCTGGAGGTCAGTTATAAGCCCTGATCGGAGACAGTCGTATTCGGTTGTTCGCGGTGCGGAGTCACTTTGTTTCGTTGTTTTGGGAAGATAAGATGCATCTAGAAGTGCGCACTGATGATTATTTGTTGGTCCTCTGAGATACACCAAAAGAGAATCTACACGAGGAAAGCAGATAGAAGCTTCAAATTTTTAA
This sequence comes from Lentinula edodes, assembly GCF_021015755.1. Classification (NCBI taxonomy): domain Eukaryota; kingdom Fungi; phylum Basidiomycota; class Agaricomycetes; order Agaricales; family Omphalotaceae; genus Lentinula; species Lentinula edodes. The sequence goes on from NW_025764327.1 coordinate 707,953, forward strand.
ATCGTGAGAAATAACAAGGATAACAATTTAATTATCATCTTCCAAATCCTCCCTTACGCCCCTGTCTTTTTTCCGACGTCAATCAGGGGATCTGTCTTGTCTCAAGGATGGTAAATAAACAACCACCTGTTTATAGTTTGAGTTCCCGGAATCTCGCGCCTCTTTCCCGACCAGTCCAACAAGGGATTCCACATTATGAGTCGCTTACCTACCTCCCGCCCTGCACTATATTTCTTAATCGTTGGCGTTGTACTGCTCTCGACCATCCTCTACCTCACATTCTTTGTCTTTATCTACTCCGACTCCGAAGGAAACTCGACTTTTTCGTTCGGTTCTCCATTAAACTTTTGCTCATCCAATGATAATGATCAGCAAGCTTTGGCGAAATTGACCTCGACCACTACCACAACTGTAACTATCACAGCGAGACCGACAGCAAGGCCAACGGAAATAGCGACATCGAAGCCTGTCGAAGTAGCGAAGAATCCCGAGCCCGCATACTGCAATTATTGCACGTCTACTGACGAGGTTTGCAAAAGATATGGGCGAGTTTGACTTCCCTTTTTGAGAAAATCTGAGTTAATCACTTCCGTTCACCCAGCTCCTTCAATCTTGCTCGTTCACGCGCCTACGAAGGCCCCAATACACGTCTCAAACGCGTTATCCGAAAACTACAGTCTGGAAAGAAAATCAAAATCGGTATCATCGGCGGCTCCGTTTCTAAAGGTCACGGATTACGAGACCACCGTCTCAACTGGTCCTACCTTTATGCTGAATCTATTCGCGAGACTTTTGCCAAATCAACTTCCGCTGATGCTGCCAATATTGAAGTTGAACTCATTAACGGCTCAGTTGGAGCGACAATCAGCCAATATATGGAGACGTGTTTCCGAGAACACATTCCGGAAGACGTGGACTTGGTCATTATAGAGCTGGCGATTAACGACCAGCGATTGGAGTATTTGGCCAAAGGATACGAGAATCTTATACGAGCAATCTTCGCCCTACCTAACCATCCTGCCATTATAAACGTTCAGGTAAGGTCTTTTTGTTTTTCTACTCGCGCTTCTCACTTTCTTTTCGTAGGTCCTGGCTCTCATGTTCCCAACGATAACAATGGGAGGCGACCTTCATACTGCCGTAGCTCAGTACTACGATACTCCCATCATCAGGTATATTCAAACGACATCTACCTCCGAACATTCCAAGCTCACCCTTTTCCTGTTACAGTCTTCGTAACGTTATTCTTCCGCACATCTTACGTTCTACTCAACTAAACTCTTCCGATAACTCTCTTGAAGAATACTGGTTCAATGTTGATGCAAATGGCGTCGACCTTCGTCACATCAGCTTCCACGGCCATCGTATGATTGGTGATCTTCTCAAATCGTTCACTTCTCGCGTCGCATGCGAAGGCTGGCGAGAAGAACAATCCCAACAAATTGGTTCAAACGGAAAGACTTCAGATGTCGTCGGAGGTAGGGATTGGACTCCTTACGATGATGATCGTCTTGAAGGGTTGACGTTAAGCCTTCCTAATCCTAATGAGGGCGAGGCTGTTTCTGAGTATATTCCCCGTCTATCCTTGTTCCAAAAGTTCGACCACACCACCGTTCTTCAGCCCGCTATACCGTTTTGCCGTACAACTACAACTCTCACAAGTACCGGCCAACTCTCTTCGCCTTACGCACACCAACTAGAGCCCCTGGCTCCGCCGCTGTCAACCGAGGGTCCCGACGCGTTCGCGATGTGGAACCATCCACAGAATCCTGGCAAGGTGTGGTTGACTGGACGAAAACCGGGTGTCAAAGTAGCGTTCAAAGTTCAGACTAGTGCGTTAGGAAGGATAAGGGTGACGTATTTGAGGAGCGGAAGTTATGGCTTAGGAAGCGTGTGGTGTTGGGTCGATGACAACAGGAACAAGGGCAAAAGACTAGATGGATATTGGGAATACAAAGACATGTTAGTGAATTTGCCTTTTTTGCCTGATATATATATTGATCGTTTGCATGTCCGTCCGTTGGCCATACGTTGCCGAACAGTCATGTAGCAAAGTGCGTTCTTCTCCTCTATATTGCCAGTTCATTGATGCTCACGATTTTTTCCTGTTTCTCGTTCAGCTCGCACGTCGTCACTGAAGACGCCACACCAGGTGAACATATCCTGCATTGCGAAATCATGAAGGAGACGAAAGATCCCGGAGGCGGAACAGAATTCAGGATTGTCGCTGTGGATGCGCTGTAGTTCGGGTCCACGGAGGGGTGTCAAAGTGGAATTTTACCTCTAGATTTGTGGAAACGTCTATGTAGTACGTGTTTTGTAAGTGTATAGTGGATATTCCTCGCGGGACTATATACAATATAGCATATATTTGTTGTAATTTACAGTTAAAAAAATAAGATCATAGACTCAATAAAACAAGAACCCGATTCATGTGCTGCTTTCCTTGTACCGGAAAGGCATGCCAATATTCTCGATTTCTATACGAGGACTCCAATACCAATGCTGTCGAATTTCTCGAAGTTCTGGATCATTCTCAAGTTCGTTGGTATTGATGACATTGCCGTGCCTAAGACAAAAGATTAATTTCGTGAGCAGACAAACCAGGAAGATAGATTGGCATGTACTGGTTTTTCAAATGATCCACGATAGCTTTGCGTGCGTGAGCCTTGTGACAGTACGCACAACATATAGGCAGGAATGCGGGGCTCCTAATAGGCGATTCGCAGGCGAGGATTTTTTCATCGAATGCCGTGCTAGTGATAGTGAAACAATGGCCTATATCATGAGCCAGCTAAGATACGAAAGCTTCAGCAAACCACAATGGTCAATTTAATATTGCATACCGGAAGTGGCCATCGCATGAAAAGCCGGCTACCTTTTGAGGCACCTTGAGGGTTCCATTGGCAACTCAGGCATTCGAAAAGCGCGTTAACACTGAACATGTCTGGAAATTTCGTAATGGTGGTATCAAGGGAACATGCCTTGACGATTGTTTTCGCCATTTTCGAACGGGCGTCGCTGAAAACGATTCGTCTGGACGACCATGGGCATTCATAGTAAAGTGGTAGATCCGCGAGACTCTTCTTATTGATGCAGCACTCGTGGTGGAACATTTGAGGATAGTACAATGTAGTAGGTGAATAGCAACCTGTACATTCGAACATCGTTGTGGCAAGATATAGGTCATCGGCTGTAGCTGCCGGACGAGATATCTGCATGATATCCACAAGTTCCTGTATTTTGGCGGGTCTCCATTCCTCAATCATTTTCGGCAAAAGTATCAAGAGTTTTGAGCGAAGCAAATTTTCGGACAGTCCATTTTCGTCTTGAAACATGTCCTGGATCACGCCTTCAAAACCATCATATGCGAGGACATCGCCCAAGCTCGGAAAAGGTTCACGGAGATCCGATTCCAAGCGAAGTTCACTGAATACTTTATGAAGGCGATCAAAACGAGAAGACCCGGATAACAGACAGCTTCGCTCTTCTGCAGTGCGTTCTCTCTTGTGTCCCGACAGTAATTTTACCAGTTCATGTTTTATGCTATTCCAGCCTACAGTGAACATTCATTACAAAGATTTGACAAGATGAATTCATATTTTCCGTACCATGAGCAGTAAGTTTCTTCGATTGCTTGACCAGCTTGTGTTTGCTGAAGTTATCTCGGGAAGAAGGCCCACTCAAGATTTTCTCGGCTTCTTCGCGCCAGCCGATTTCGCCGAGCCGAATGAGGATCCTGGTGTATGTGATTTATGTAAAACCCCACGCTTGGAAATCAATCGACTTACGATTCCTTTCTTTCACTGCGGATAGCGCTTAGTTCATCTGCACGGTTGCCTAATCTCTCTTTGAGCCACTGTTCACAAAGGCGACCATGCTGAAAGATGATCTGAGTTGTATTGTTGTGATGTAGAACGAAGAATTTCGCACCTCCCGCACCATTTTACGCTCACACTCCTTGCGGACAATCCATGCTTTGCGATCTTCCTCGGTCTGGAGTGCTTCATATTCAGTTTTGAATCGTTCCATGATTTCACGGCTGCCGAAGTGCCCATAATGATGACCTGAAAACAGATAGTATGGTCAATACTAGCATCATGCATAGGAGAGTTGACAACCTTTCTTGAGAGAGATTATCTCTATCGGAAGGATGCCCCCTAATATCCAATCGCGAGGCTGACCTTTCGTATAATCAGGGTCTTGAGGTGAAGGAAAACTATAGAGTTCGTAGAACGCAAATTGAAGGGGAGAATACAGGTAACGTACGTGGCTAGAACGCACTTCTTGCACGCCCTCATGCGAAAATTCCACAGTACATTGTCACAGTGTCCTGGATACCTACATATCTTTGGAGAATTCTGAGTTTGATTAGATTCGCAGGAGTATAAACACTCACATGGCAATAAGGCTCAAATAGAAGATGTGCGTATTGGGGTTCATTCAGATCGCTCGGGAGAGGCGGCAGACCTTCCACGTTTCTGCGTGCAGCGCGCCAGATGCCCTCTGAGGATTTACTCATCAAGATATCACGAAGCTCTCTGGATGTACGTGCAAGATGCAGAAGATCGCCTGGATCAAGATGTCCGAATATCTGGAACACATGTGACAGAATCAGAGTGGCACAAGACACAGCGCAGAAGATCTTATGTACCTCAAAAATCACATCCATTGGAACGTCCTTTGTCACTCTCTCCAGCAGGCCTAATTTCCCTCGAACTTTCTTGAATTGCTCCGGCATGTTCTGCTTCTTGGTTCTTGCAGCAGCACGACCCTCATCTTTGCTAGAAGATTCTACTTTGGACTTTAAATTAGCTGCTTTCTTCGATCTCTTCCTTTTTCTTCTTATAGGAGCCACTCCACCATCGGAGTCTTCAGCATAATCTTCGCTGTCTTCTGCGTCTCTGGTGACACGTTTGCGGGGTACAGTGACTTCACCAAGGTCGTGCGACTGAACTGGCGCAAGTTCCTTTTCCTGAATTCGCAGGGAGCGTCGAACCATTGATGATCGTAGTAGAAAGAAAGGGTAAATTCCAAATTTAAGTTAGGGTCAAACTACCGTGTGCAGTGGCTCACATCGCGTGATTTACACGTGGATATAAAAATGAGTCACGGCAAGCCCGGCCGCAAGTGTATATTCTATTCACTGCGGGGATGAGCCGATTTCCTCGAGGCGAAAATGTGGGTTTTATCTCGAGGTTATGTACAAAAATATGGCAGCAGATATTTTGAAGGAATTGAGCTGAGGTTATGGTAAAATTATGAAAAGATAATTTAAAATAAGCACGGCCCCCCGCCAAATTCACGATAGCTTCACAATAATCGCCACACGAAAAGTTTTAAAATTCGTGCCCAGGATTTTTGATGAATTTTGGTAAAAATCCTTGCATTTTCTCTACATTTTCACCGCGAAGACATTGGCTCATCCCCACAGTGATTACTATTTTACATAAAAAGCAGTCGCGTTCCTCTAAGATTTATTCTATGTACAGGCATACTAAGAAGGGCCTAAGCAACGTATTCCCAAGTGACCCCTGTCAGGCGACCGACTGATAAGGGTGCCAATTCGCTGAAAGCGGTCGAGCTGAGGTCCAGATCATATTCACCCGCGCATCCAACGCAACGGTCTACGATTTCAACTGTGACACTATGTCCACCATCTGTGAGTACAGGTGAGCAACGTGTGAGAGGGGTAATTCAGGATATATACGATAATGTAAGGACGTACAGGAGGCGGTGACTTTCTTCCCGCAGATAGGGTTACTATAACCGAATCGATAATGAGAAATCAGGGCAAAGTACACTGGAAATTTTCCTACGTGTTAGGGTTGGCGGTTGCGCCTCTATAGAAGTGAGAATAAGTATCAGGATGTAGAAAACGTGCGTTCTTGACGAAAACATCTTACGGGTAAGAATCGAAGGCTATGTGTCCGATAGCTGCGACCAATTGAGCTGAAGTGTTGACTAAGCCGCCTGCAAAGCAAATTCTCAGTGTAAGAGCGGATGGAGGATGTATTGTGAGGAGAGCACGTACAAGCTCCGAGTCCGGGAGTGTAGTAGGTAACTAAGATGAATTCATCAAAGGTTATTATTCAATTGAGAAGAGAGCATAAGTCTGTACTCACCGTCACCGGTGTAAGTGGTCCTGGGGAGTAAGGGTATCGCTTCAGAGAGAGCAGTGAAGGTGAGAGCGGTGAAGAGGAGAGGTTTGATGAACATATTGTCGATGGATGATGGGGGAGATGAGCGAGGGGAGTAAAACGAGCGAAGGAGAGGGACAGATAATGAAGAATGGTCGACTGGGTGAGTTAGCGAGGAGAGTAAGGGCAAAGTTACTCTCGGTTCCGAAAGGATTAAACGAAGGAAAGACGCGAACAAGTCAGTGAAAACAAGTTAGTGTGAAGCTTTGCAGATCGATACTCCAGTCTTTTATAGTAGCTCTCAGTGACAGCCGGCGGTTGACGTGCACTCGACCACTGAGACAGTAGAACTGGATTTCATAGGTATCCAGAAAGAAAGGACGGAAGAAGGAAATCAGCTGGTTACGATAGATGCATATGCGTAAGTTGAACAAGGAACTGGCAGTAGTAACGGGTACCAGGTTGGTACCCGTCGTGATCCAGCATCAATGAATTATAGGGGAGGGAAGATCTTGAAGTCCGTCCGTGATAGGAGCATAATACGTACGGCCGTGGTTGAAGGAAGTTGGCATAGAATCCGAGCCCGACGCACAAGTCATGTAATCAGCTGGAACCGACACTTACCGTATGATGTTTCTCTTGTTCTTCAAAATGTTGAATCCACACGGAAAGGATCAAACGTGCTCAAATCCCATGTAAACCCATGTAAAGTACTTCGAGGAGTAGAAGCATCTGAATATGTGAGCCATAAGTTTGATGACAGAATCAACTACTTCAAGCACGGAAAAATCGGAAGGTGACATATCCTGTAGTATGATGGCAACGACCCGGCAGCGACATACAACAACATACAACAGGCATGACCGGATGTTACACAGTCCCAACTCAAGCTCGGATGATGAACGCGTTCAGAGTTGGTGGAAAAGAAGCACTTGTTTCTTGCTCCCATATTTTCTATCTGATATCTTCAACAGTTTGAGCTCAATGCGGGATAAGTGCGGTCGATACACAGTACAAAAATTAGAGATCCTGGAAGTCGATTTCACTGTCAGAGGCTTTGGAGAGAAAGTTTGACGGAAGCCGACGGACCATTGTCTTCTTCCTTGATTCCCTCACCGTGGACTCGTCGACGAACGCTTACGGTCACCCGGGAGCATGAATAAGCGAAATTAGCTGGGACGAGGTGGTGGAGGTGTTAGTTGGTTTGTCTCTGATTCCGGAGACTCACAGAGTTGCCGATTCATCCACGGATTATCTTCGCTGGCCTGCCGCTAAGTTATAAATTGCTTGAGCGCTTGGGCAAGCGCACAAGACGGCGTTAGCGCCTGTAACTTCCTTGACTACCATCGCCGGTCTCATCGGTCGTCTCCCAATGATTTCAACGATGCTCCGGTATAGACCACTCAGCGACGTTCATCTTTCAATGTCGCTTTTATGTCTTCCTCATTCATTTACTTTTCTCAGCTGGTTCTTCATGCTAATTAGTATCTGTGACCCACAGATGCTTATGCCGTCTTGGACTTGCTTCAGCTCAAAATTCAAACCAATCTCTGCCGCATCCAAATACTCCAACCGTTATAATGATTTAGTACATGGTACCAATCCAATTTCGTCCTCTAGGATGCCACCACTCATGTTCGAAGGTTTGCTCCATCCGAGTTCGATGAAAATGAACCACCAGATCCGTCTTTGAACATAAACGACGCAGTAATTGCGCATTCTTACCGAAACAAATACCACAATAGAATCTCGAGAAAGCTCTTGGATTTCTTTGATGAACCACGTACCGAGGTTCTGGTCGCACGCCGAGTGAAACAATTTGTGTCAATTGATTCACCAAATCTTGCGATGTATGTGGGAATCAAAATCCTAAGATCCTTTCCTTGTTTTTTTTCAATTCTTTCGATATTTCTTGCTTGATTTGTCTCATTCTTTCAATGCAAACCCAGACTTATGCACCAAGCCCCCAGCGCGAAACATAGAACACATGCAAGAGGAATTATGTTTAGCTTGCATTGAATTTCGCAGTGAAAATTGTGCTGGCTGTGACCAGTGGGTTTAGTAATTTTTATCTCAGTGCAAGTCCTAGTCCGCGCAATTCCCCACACTTTGGGAGACATATCTTGGCATACCCCTCAAACGTTCCTCCATATACATATGTAACAAGATATCACCCCCTTTCCGGTCATGTTCGGGGTATAACAACGTCGATTCAAGGATAATCTTACAGAATCTTACCCTAACTAGTAACTTGGTCTCTAATAAACTGTTAGATCGGCTTCGGACTCACCTTTTGCCAGAAAGTTCCTTGTCTTCAACTCAGATGGACTCATGAAGTTGATGATTCACCCCAAGTTTTGCACTACAATTGCGTCTTTGTAGTTGGAGACAACACAGATTGTCAAATATGTCATTCATAAAGTCTCGATACACAGCGACGCAACAAGAGAAAGCAGGTGGTGAATGAAGACACAAGGAATAAGAACTGTACTGTAGGTAAGGCCCTAATGAAGAGGAGTCAGGACATGGGTTCAAGATTTGGGCGACGACTCGGAGGAAATCGGGATTGATAATATGATCCTTGAAGTATCCGCTCTCATTTGGCTGCCGCCCTCTCGTTATCCTCATGTCCCTATAAATAGAAGGCCATTGCGAATAAGCATTCCCCTTCAAGTCAGGCAATACCGGGTTTCCCTCCTTGCCATACTCTAGTTGCATACTGATCATTGTCAGAGAGAAATAGTTGAGTTCGTCCTCAATGACCAAGTCACTGGCTGCCCTCCCTTCACCCAGATGTTCCAATGCCTTCTTTGTTTCTAAAAGCAGTTGATCAATATCAGTGAACCTCTCCACTACAAGCTGTTTGATTGGTGCCTTGTTGAAAGTGGCCACAAATTCAGCTCAGCCCAACTTAAGTTCTCTTGTCCCTCTACTTTCATCTGTCAACACTTACCAACTTACCCATCTTCTCCTTCCTTAGTGCCCTCCTCCATGTACTGGCATAATATAAGATGTAACACTACTAAACCTTGGATCCTTCCATAAGTATCAGGGTCAAATACTGTGAATGTCATTTCTCCAGGTAATATTCTTGGTTTTTTTTACAAGCTGATGCTGACCAAAGTGGCTCAATATGAGGAGGTAGTTGATCTGGTGCCTCTCCCATATCACAAGATCATGGTTGTAACACAGTTCTGCCACTACTAGTACTTGTGGTTGGAGTAATAGAATGCAATTAGGTGTTAATCAGGTGGTGTTATGGCGGTGGGTGTGATTTTTTTCTGCATTGGTCTCACCTATTTATGGATACACAGCTTGTTTCAATAGTGACACTACTAAGCAATTTTGTTATCCCAAAATATGATTATCATGAATTTCTTCTTTTCTACAAAACAGAGTTCCATTACTGTTATATAAGTTGACTGGAGGATCTGGAACTATTCACTCAAGGTATGGACAATGGTATTATTGGCTGTATGTAGCCCAAAGAAAATCATTTGATTACTTAAAGGTGCTACTGTGTCCGTGCCTACTTCATTTCCGCACTATTCGTTGAATCATACGCCACCAATACAAAGTGAGTGTCAAGTCTATTGTAAGTACTTGCTCGGTTCAAACCACAGCTCATTAAATACTTGGGTAAATTTGATTCCCACCAGTATATATAGGGTCTTCTTCTATTGTTCTGTTCCGACCTTCCCAACATTACCTCCATGGCTTCACAGCAGCAGTCAGGTCCTCTCTCAGATGCAGACATATATGCTCTACAAGAGTGGATTGCTGAGACTGCTGTTGGTTTCTGTCTCTATGGGATATATGCGACGTTCTCTTTTATTGCAATTTATTTCCTTTTGTCAGCCTTCATACATTGTCATGATTTATTTCAGTCTACTGATAGCAACTGACACTGACCAGGACTCGCCATGGCGGTGATGCCACTAAAAAAGCCCGACTGGTGCTTTTGACTGTCATCATATTCATGTTCATAAATTCTACATCTCTTGTCATTCTTGACCTAGAATACATTCTTGTCCAAATTCCACTAGGATCCTTCAATCCTCCAGATATCCAAAAAACCACAAAAATACTGGGGAACATCAAAATTTCAGGTAATTTCCTTGAAAGACTCAATGTAAGTAGTATTTGTTTGCACTTTCACTTACATTTTCTCATGTCTGTTCAAGTTTTTGATTAATGATGGTATTGTTGTCTGGCGTGCATGGATATTGTTTCCCCGCAATTGGCATATAAAACTACTTCTAGGCTTTTGCTTACTTGCTTGTGGAGGTAAAATGGCTTAATCCTCATCTCTATTCATTACTTACCCTATTCTCAATGTTAGTTTGCAATGTTTTCGATGCTGCAAGCGGGGCCGTCAATGTATTGAAGAATTATCAAGCTGTTGGTGCCGGAACAAAAGAATTCTTGGTGTTGACTTTGCCATTGCTGGTTACAAATATAGTTGCCACTTTCTTAATTGGTTACTGTCATGCCCTGACCACAACCAACCAGTCCCAGCACCATCCCACATGCTTCCTTACACCTCCCCAAGACATCCGACCTCCCCAAGACAGGACCACGGGTACTACGCACCTCCCCAAGACAGGACCACGGGTAATACGCACCTCCCCAAGACTATCCTGACAACCTCCCGACACGCGTACGAAACTCCTTAGCACCAGCCCCATTAAGTACAAATCTCGATCACCTGTCTCCTTCGACTACTGCCTCATGTCCCTAGGTTCCGATGTTCCCTTGTTCACTTCCCATACCTATTTAAGTAGCTCCGTAACGTCTCCAAGCGGCAGCTTGGTATATTTTGAACACACACCCTTTTGCATAGGTCCAGTCCCTGTCCCTTTGTACCTGCTAACCATACGGATTTCTCTTTACTCTCTGTTTCTCTACCTCTGTTTCTCTCTACTTCTGTCTATTGTCTCTCTGATCGTCTGTACGATCGAATATACGCTTTTACTTCAAGTCTAAGCCTTCCGAGTGAGTCCCCGAGCTCCCTCGAACATTACTAAAGCTCCCCAACGCCTACCCGCTTGGTGAGCTACTCTTCCCCAAACCTCCCAGAGCTCCCTAGCTACTTCGTAAGCTTCGGGACCTCGATCTAGGTAACGTCGAAGCTACCCCTCACGTCGAACTACGTATTGCTTCTCCGTTACCACCTCCCACACTCGAGGACGACCATCCTCCAACCTAGTCCCCAGGGACCTACCCTCCCTGGCATATCCCTTCTCGGGAGCTTACACCCTCGAGACCCCGTTGCATAAACTACCTACTCGACTCTATATTGACGTTCTAGCGAGTACAACTCCTACTACGCAATATCTTACGGTCCCGCACTCTTCCCGAACCTCCCTACGCATTAGGGACCTCCCTGGACCTCCTAGGAACCCCTCAAGGGTCACCATCTCGTCGTTCCAACCACTACTAGGTCCTTCCCGTCCTCGGTCGCGGTTCTCGTAGCTCCCTTCGAGCTCCAGCCTGCTCCTAGCACGCTACAACATAAACCCCCACATACCAAAACCTACCCTAAGACCTATTTTGACCCAGGTCTTACATTATACCAAGCTCTCCCGTCACCGAACGGACTCGTCGCGACGAAATGTCGGCGACGTCAACGGAACGACCTTCTAGTTCCAAGACCGAATCAAAGAAACAAAAGAGCGCCTTATCTCGTGGAAACACGACACAAGCTCAGAAATCGAACCAGGCTGCTAGCTCCACTGTCATCACGGTGGCAGCTGGTCAACGCCTGATGTCCATCCCAGAACAGTCGTTCGGGGATGAAACCGCCAGCAACATCCGGACCCCAGAGGGACGTCAACCGGAGGTTCAGGGGCCCCCTCCAGTGGAACCTGGGATGGGACCACCACAACGGAGGTTTACCTCCATGGGTTACGCCCAACCTGCCAGTAGTCCCATGGGAGGTTTCGCATACTCCCCTACCTGGGGAACGAGAGGACCTCCCCCTGGACCGATACCGCAGCTAGACATGGAGTCAGCTTCGAACGCGGGTGGAAGAGTCAGCGGCCAAGTAGCCGCTATCGAAAGGATACAAGGGGGGAGTACTGACCCTCTCACAGTACGACAACAGGAGAAACTTCCAGAGAGGAGGGTATCCCCTGCAGTATCCGAACAATCTCGGACGTCATCCCGGAGGTTACCAACACCTCCAGTACAGTCCCTTAACCTTCCTCCTCCGAGACGAGGAAGTTCACTCGCCAGTCTCCTGAAGAGCCCAGCTATGAATACGCCCAACTGGGAGCGTACGCACGCAATACACCATAGCAGGACCAACTTCCCCGTACAACCCTTGTCCGAAATGACATTGCGTCTGGAAGACGTCATTCGAATTCAGGAGTGTATCCCGGAAGATGTAGCTATGGTCCTAAGGGAGGTATTGGAGTCAATGGGGATCGAAGTATTGGGAGACGGTCTCGAATTCTCAGACCTACGAGTACAGTTCCTAACAGTGGGAACTCAATTGGAGATAGACCTCCCAGAGAAGGCCCAGCAGTGGCTGATGACCCCCGCGAATCGATCAGATTTTCTCTGGCTGTACAACGTCCTGTTGGACCCAGAGAGGATGTTGGAACTGTTAGAGGCAGAGGCACGTTACGGACGATCGTTCCGAAACTCGAGGGGAATACTTCCCCTCCTCCCTCATACCCATGGAAGGGAGAAGGAATTCTGTGGCGAAGCAGGGCTACGTATATTGTACCGAGCCTCTAACTACAGATCAGGAGCTGTACGGTTTGAACCTCCCCCTTCGAGGGTGAACATACCGAACTACCAGGCGATCCAAATACTTCGGAACGCAAACCTAGCGGAAGCAGCAGCTAAAATCGATGAGGAAAGTAACGAGGATGCTAACGCAATCGCTGCAAAAAATCGTAGACGCAGGAGGTACACCACGGCTCACCTCCTGGCCCCAGTGGAGTCAATGCCTGATCAGGATAGTCCCGTCCGGGTCCGTAACGGACAGACGGTATACACGTACACGCCCATGAGGCATATGCACCAGCTTCTGGTGAGGAGTGAGGAGTCTGAAGCGATGTTGTGTTCGCAGGAGACCCGACATCGGACGCTACTAGCGGAATCAGACACTCTGATGCTGTCGGAGGAACTTTCTGGATCGAATCTAGAAAGAGCTTTGGAATTCCGTCGCAGACTGGTCGCGGATAATCGGGGAACCTCGTATATGGTTCAATGCGAACTCGAAAGCGTAGGGGAGTTCCCTCCGGAGCAATTTGACCAGAAAGGGCAGCTCCATGGATCTGATGGTCGTTTCCTGGCGCAGAAACATTCATCGCCCAGGAATACCGAGGTTCCTGAACTCCTTAACCCCGGTAACACGGCCACGAGGAGCCCCCAGTTACGCTCTGGGACCTCCCCCACTGTACATGCCTTGGCTCAACATGCGACTCCTCCCCCCAGAGTTAACCTGCAAACGAAACCTTTAACCCCAGTCTCGACGCAGCGATACCAGTTTGGTGAGGTGAGGATGGATGGCGCACAACATTCATCCCGGATCTCCGGACAAGATCTGACAGCTCGGTTGGCTCCCAACCCTGTACACGTTCCTCCAAGACTGAGCAATCCATCAGTCATTCCGTATCAAGGGTCGGTATCGATGCAATCTCAGGCAGTGGGAACGGAAAGTCAAAGGGGTCCGAACCAACGAAGAACGTTGGCAGTTCACGAAGAGGCGGTACCCCCGCAGGGAGCTCCTTTTGGAACTCCCTTTGTAACGGGAGCTCAGATGAACCGACCTGGCATGGCTTTCGAGTCGGCACGCTCTCAGGAATCGGTAGCAATGATCCAACAACAGGCTCGGGTCATTGAGACGCTCCAGGAACAACTCCGTGAGGTAAAGAAAGGATTCACAGCGGGGGAAGTACCGACTGGAGGACCCCTTTCCAAAACAGGAAACACGGCGGGATTATCCGGGCGAGCACCTAGGGTAATGAGAGAATATACGAGGGGGGGTCCTTCTCCTGTAGTTCCCCAGCCAAGGAGCTGGCAAGCTACGGAACCAATATCCTTTAACCGAAACACTCCTACAGGAGCTAGGGGTGGAAACCCCAGGTAGAACAAGCAGGACAGATCCCGGATACTCCGAGTGTGGACCGACGACGTATTCACGAGTGGGGAGCCCGAGTGCAAAGAGCTGAACTAGGGGAGTATGGGAGGCCAGAAGGAGGAGCGTACGCGTTGGAAAATGAGGGAGAAGGCAAAGGCGGTTTTAAACCCCCTACTAGAGTACCTCCCCCACATTTTTCTAGTCAATCGAGAGATCGAGAACGACCTCCGAGTCAAGGGGGACAGGGTCAAAGAGAACAGGGAGGAAGGAGCGGGGGAGGGGCACCACCTCCGCCTCCTCCTCCTCCACCACCTTCCGGGGGACCGGGTGATAGTAATTCGGAAGGTTCCAACGAGGGGAACAGAACCAATCGAGTAGGAATGGTGGAAGGAGAGAGGAAGACAGAGGAGAGCTCCCCACTGGAGCTCCTGACGTACCTCCAACACGCTATGACCCGGACCAACCCTGGTACTACGATCCAAGACAAGGTTGGCATCGTAAGGCAGCTCCTAGACCTCCCAACGAGGGACGAAGTACGTGGGAGAGCAACGAAGAAAAAAATCGGATTACCATTGAGTCGAAGCTCGACGTCGGTAAGATCGAAAGCTTCGCAGGTGACGACCGGTCTGCATGA